>NC_069499.1:1371476675-1372076675 GCF_027579735.1 Bombina bombina | reverse complement strand
TTCCCATCCGGTTGCCATCAGGTTATCATTGCAGCTGTGACTTATATACATAATTCTTACTGTTTATAAGGTTGTGGATACCGACTTAGAAGCAGAGATCCATTGTTGAATATAATAATTTTGAGGCTTGGAAGTAGTTTAAATATATAAGGACATATATATATATAGTTGACAGTAGATAATAACATATATGAGAGTTAGATATTTGTGTATTTGCCTATCTACTATTCTCGGTATCTGTCTCTGAGTCATGCTAGATGTAAACTAAAACCTGAACGTTGTGTCCTATTCTTTTCTTCCTATTTTTTGGGTCATAGATTACCTAGGTTAAAAATTCAAAGAGCCCTAGTGGGGAAACACTCAATTTTGTTAAAGTCTAAATTACAGAGAGATCTTTCTTTGTAGAGTATCTGCATTTAAGTATCAATCTTAAGAAAGAAGAATTTAGAGAGGCGGAAGCTGTAGTAATAAAGGCTATAATACCTCAGATTGTGCAAATATATATATATATATATACACAGGCTTGGTAGCTTAAGTGACACAGTCTAGAAACATTGCAAAGAATTTTTTGTAAACTCGGTATCCTAAACCACAGTTAGAGTATACACAATATCTGGGTTAAAACAAGAATACAGCACTCCTTATTTTGCGCTAAGTCTCGGAGACAGGCCGTAACCACTGGAATTTCACTTAAATAACACTTAGTCCACTAAAAGTTCACTAAAGGTACACATACAGGAGATAAATAAGTTTTTGAGATTTTTTTTTTTTCACTTTTTTTAAGTGTAAGCTCTACTAAAACAGAGCCATATTTTTATTTTTTTTGCACTTTAGCACTTCACCCCTTTTTTTTTTTTTTTTTTCACAACACTTGTTTACACGTGCTCCCTTAAAAATTGATAAATACTCTGATGGATAAATATATAGCGGCTTCTAAAGGGAGCTCCCCAGCTATGCCACCGAGACATAGAGATAAAAAGAATAACCCCAAAAATTCAGAGTTAGGTGCCGAGACATTGCAAACTGACACTGAGACCCAGCTACCTACAAACAATACAGCCGAGATAGTAGCACAAATTTCCAGAGTGTTCACGTTGCAGTTAGATGCCCTAAAAGTGGAGATCAAGCATGATATCAACTCTTTATCGACTGAAGTTAGACAGTTCACTACAAGAATAGAAGAGGTAGAAAATAGGGTGTCTGACTTAGAAGATAGATTGATCCAGATAGAGCAGACTAATACAAGATTACATATTCACGCAGATACGATGCAGAAAAAGGTAGAAGATTTGGAGGATAGGGCACGACGCAATAACATTAGAATCATAGGGGTCCCTGAGAACGCTGATTTTAAAGATTTGGTTTATTTCATTACTAATACACTGCCTAAAGTTCTGAATATGTACTCAGAGTCCCAACCGCTACAAATTGAAAGAATACATAGAATGGGGATAAGCCATAGGAACCCGGAGGGTGCGTCACAACCGAGGCCGATAATTGTTAAGTTTTTAAAATTTACAGATAAAGTTAATATGATGAGGCATTATAGGAAAACATTTCCAGTTATGATAGAACAAAATAAGATAATGTTATTCCAAGATTTCTCGGCAGAGACCTCGGCCAAAAGAAGATTAATGTCACCCTTTTGTTCACAGCTGATCAAAGCAAATTACAACGTTAGACTAGTGTATCCAGCCAAGCTAATTATTTTAACAGAAGAAGGGCCTAAGACCCTTGAAACCCCTCAGGAAGCGAGAATATTTTGTAGAGAGAAAGGGATTAATCAATAACATAGGTAGATGTCATAGCGCAGAATTTACACTGCACTCCCTACCTTAAAAGAAGAGGTTAGTTAAGTATATGATAGGAACGTTTTCTTATGGGATGCGATTTACACACAAGATAAAAATAGGTTTAAGGAGGAATAGATCAAGGAAATACAGACTACATATAAAGGGAATTGGATGGTTACAGCATACCTTCAAATTGAGTTATTGTACAAAGAGGGTAATGAAAGACACAAATGGTTATCTCCCTAGACAAATGTTATTTGAACAGCGGTTGCTGAGGTTTTGTTTTATTATATACAGGGGGTTTTATCCTAGCGGTTATACGAAATGTAATGCCTTTGAAGTGTTTTGGGGGGGGGGGGAAGGGAGAGGGTTTTTTTTGTCCCGTGTGTTTTTTTTTTTTTTCCCTCTCTCCATGTCGTTATTTCTCGTTGTTCTTTTTGCGATGGTTTGCCAGGTAAAGTTGCTGTATAATAAGGAGTATTAACTTAGAATAAATGAATGAGATTTTAAAAATAGCCTCATGGAACGTGGGCGGAATATCATCCCCATTAAAACGGAAATCAATTATTAAATTACTAGGAACATGCAAACCACAAATAGTGATGTTACAAGAGACACACCTGCCGGAGAAAGAAGCTGCTAAATTAAAAATAAAATGGGTAGGCGAGGTAATATCGTCTGACTATGATAAAAGGAAAAATGGGGTGGTATTATTAATAAATAAACTACTAACATATAAAATAATTAAGAAAATAATAGATCCACTAGGCAGATTCTTGATTATCCATATTGAAATTGATAGAAAATTGTTTATTTTGTGTAATGTATATGGACCGAATAAAGTAGACGGGCAATTTTGGGATACACTAGCAGGGAAACTAATGGCTTATAGAGACCAAGATTTGATTATAGGGGGAGATTTCAATTTGGTTTTCTCGCCTAATTTAGATAGGTTAAGTAGTAAATGTAGGGCTAGAAGAGACAGAGAATCACGAATCTTGCATACATTTTGCCATAAAACTGGAACAAAAGACATTTGGAGACTGCAAAATCCAGACAACCTTAACATGTATCTCCCAATCACACCAGACGTTTTCAAGGATTGATATGTTCCTAATAACTGATATAATGACGGGTAAGAAAGTAAGGGCAGAAATAGGCGACATTAAGTTATCAGATCATGCTGTAATTCTATTAGATTTTGAGTTAAAAACTTTCCAAAAACAAGCTAGCAATGACGTATTTTTTCCCAAACATTTAGCAAAAAACGCTAGTTTTCAGAATTGGCTGAAGAGTAGATGGCAAGTGTATGCATTACATAATAGGGCATATGAAAACAAACCCGAAATATTTTGGGAATGTGGTAAAGCAGTACTAAGGGGGGAGGTAAAGGCATACCTCTGCAAAAGTAAGAAAAAAAGAAACAACAGGAGGAACAGCTTTCCAATGCAGTAAGGAATAGTTTTAATGCATATATAGCCCACCCACAGAGAATGTTTTGGGAGAAATACATAAATTTAAAGACCCAGAGAGACTTACTTATAAAGCAAAATATGATTCAGGAAGAAATGCGTATAAAAGCACTATACGGCGGCTTTAGGGGAAGGTCAGCCAAATATTTAGCCTCTATAACCAAAAGTAGAACTAAAAATAATATAGGGGTAATTAAACGAGGGTCAGAGAGAGCTACCTCAAATAAAGAGATACAGAAGATTTTCATAGAATTTTTTAAGAATATATACACAGCAAGGTTAACCAATACAGAGACTAAAAAAAAATTCTGGGAGAAGGTAAAATTACCTAAACTGTCACAGGACATAATGGAAAGTATTAATTCACCAATCTCATTAATTGAAATAGAACAAGGGATAAGAAAGCTTAAAAATAACAAAGCACCAGGGCCTGACAGACTACCGGCGGAATTTTATCAAATATTAGTAGAAGAAATAACCCCGGTCCTATATAATGTATATAATGGCTATTTTCTATATCAGAAGCAATGCTCTTCCAGCTTTGCTGCGTCCAACATCTCACTCATCCTCAAAAAAGATAAAGACCCAGAAAACCCAGCATCTTATCGTCCAATTTCATTATTGAACATAGACTATAAGCTATTAACCGCCATAATTGCTAACCGATTAAAACCCTATATATTAGATATCATTCATGATAACCAAACGGGTTTTATGCCTGGGAGAAACCCTGTTAAAAACATTCGGAAAACAATGCTGATAATAGAACATATACAAAATAAAATCAAAAATGACATAGGAGGTGGGATGTTGGACGCAGCAATTTTAGCTGTTGACGCTGAGAAAGCATTTGACTACATTAGCTGGGACCACCTATTTACAACCTTAGAGAAATTCGGATTCAAAGATAATATTATAAATGTTATAAAAATCTTATATAACAATCCGATGTCAGCGGTAGTAGTCAATGGTTTAACTTCTGAAAAGTTTAGGTTACAGAGAGGGACGCGTCAGGGTTGCCCCCTATCCCCCCTGTTATTTAATCTATCGATCGAACCTTTTGCAATTCGTTTAAGAGAATGCCTGTCAGGAATTATTATTGGTGATCAAAAAATGGTGCTTTCGTTCTACGCTGATGATCTACTAGTGTACCTAAGTAATATTGAAAAAACTTTACCATTATTATTAGAAGAAACACAGTTATTTAGTGAGATATCAGGCTACACGATTAATTATGGGAAATCAGAATTGTTATGGTTAAAGAAGCCTCCGAAGTTGAAAGGACCATTACCTTTTAAAGAAAAAAAGCATATTAAGTATTTAGGTATTATGCTCTCTAATAGTATGACGGAGTGCTATGAATTAAACTACCCTAGGGTATTTAGGGAATGTCAAGGAAAATTATCAATATGGTCCAATCTTCCTATCTCTATAACAGCTAGAATAATGTTAATTAAATCTGTTATATTTCCTAAAATTCTATATCTGTGCCAGAATATACCTATACTACTACACAAAAAGGATATTAGAGATTTCAACAAATATTGTACACAATTTATATGGGCTGGGAAAAGGGCAAGGATCGGACTAGATAAATTACAACTTAACAAACTAGCGGCAGGGCTAGATTTTCCGAATTTAGAGATATACAATCTAGTTACCACATCAAAATACGCAATGGACTGGATAACGTCCCAAGAATATGGAACAATTGGCAATATAGAAAATTATATGGCTGAACCATTTAGGTTGGGAACACTATTACACTGCCCTATAAATAGAATACCCAAGAAAATTGCAAAAATGACAATTATCATTAATACTATAAAGGCGTGGCAAAAGGTATGTTCCAGAGTACAGGTTAACCCATTCTGTACAAATGTGCTCAGCATTGGTGGCAACCCGGAATTTCAGCCAGGTCTGTCACAAACAGTATTCCATAGATGGAAAAGGAAAGGCTTAATGTTTATTAGACAATTACTGATGGAAGACCTGTTAGTTAACTCATTCACAAACCTAGCTAAAATTTACGATCTGCCGAAGAAAGATTTCTTTGCTTTTTTACAAGTACGCCACTTCATTAATAGCTTACAAACCAAATATAATCCCAATTGGTCTTTGGGGGTGTTAGAGAATGTCATTAAGCTATATGAAAATGGCAAGACATCAATCTCAATAACTTATAATGTAATTAACTCATTTAATAATGAAGGGCATTTACGGGTGATAAAAGATAAATGGCATAGAGAGTTCCCAAATTTAACCCTAAAAGATATTGAGCAATCTTTGAAGTTAAACTATAAATTTTGGGTTCCAACTAATTGGCGAGAATCACACTTGAAGCTAATTAGGAAAGTCTATATAACTAATAGAAATTTATCCAGATGGTACGGGACTACTGTAATGTGCCCGAAGTGTAGTGCAGAAGAAGCGGATATCACTCATTATTTTTGGAGTTGCCCTAAAGTAAATCAACTATGGAGACAAATTAATTATTGGATCAAGAAGAAGCTCGATATAGAATTTGAGATACAAATTTTTCATGTTTTTTTTCTAGTAAAATATTCAGACAGAGCTAAAGAGAATGACTTAATTAATACTATAATTCTTATAACTAGAAATCTAATTTTGAAGGATTGGAAAGGGACAAAGGCTCCCAAACTGGTGGCATGTAAAAATGGAGTAGTTAAACAGTGTATGTTAGAACAATATGACTCACGAGAACCATCTAGTCCGTTAGAAGAATTATTTTTTAAGAAATGGAAAAAGTTAATCCTATCATTACCTCTGAATATACAAATTCAATTGACAGCCGCGTTTAGGAACACAGAATACGTAATGATTAATATCATAGCAGGATTATTTCCGCAGAGTTGGGGTGGATGGTAGAGGAGTTAGAGAGAGAGAGAGGGAAGAAATGGAGAGGGGGGTCCTTATAAATATTTTTTTTTTTTTTTTTTTTTTTTTTTTCCTTCCTTTCCCCCTCCGCTCTCCCCCCCCCAGTATTCATGATATTCTATAATTAATATATTTGGAATCTTTTACTTTTTTTCTTCTTTCTGTTTCAAATATAAGAAGAAGGTTATGTTTAAGATATTAGATGATAAGATTATTGGTGTTTGTTGTCAGGGGAATTATGTGAACTCTAGCTATAAGAGTTAACTCTGTATTAGTTAGTTCGTAACTATAGATGGTACTATAAGAAGTTTATTTTGTAAACATGAATAATGAAGAATGTATTTTTATTTTTATTTTTTGTAACTTGGAGAATTAGTATCAATAAAGCTTTTGAAAAAAAAACCAAAAAAAAAAACAAGAGAAAAGCCCCCTCCAGATAGAGGATTAGTTGAGCCGCGGTGAACTGCATGTGGAGCGGGTAACATAGAAAGGGTAGTAATCGGGACACAGATTCCTGAGAGGTAGACGGCTCTGAGGGGCTAAAAACGCTACAAATATTAGCAGGCTTGTCTCCCTTCTTAGACTTTAGAACAGTGCTTAGGCAAATAGAAAAAATTGAGCAGGCGGGCAAACAACGGCCTCCTCACAATAGAAATTATGAATCAGTAAAGAAGGAGCTAAGATATATCCACAGAAGGACAGACAAAAAAGAATGCTTTTATTAAAAAAAGTCACCTTTATAATCCCAATGGCTGGGGCACTCACCACTTCCTAGACCCAGACAGCTAACAATAAAAAAGCTCTCCTTAGGAGTAAAAACCGCAGCAGGATCGAAGGAAAATGAAAAGAACGCAACCGGTCACGTGGGCGTAGAACAGGACTTCCCCTGTTATGAAAAAGGCGCTAAGCTATTATGAGCTGCAAAACACTCAAAAACGAAAGTGAAACCAAAAGCACACAGTCTATGAGCCCAAAAAAACCCATAGCTGTTCAAATAATCTCCCTGAAGGAACAGGCACAGCCTTTCAAGTGTGACAGTCTTGCAGCAACGCTCTGACATGGACTTGAGTGTGTAACAGCAAACAGTGAAACTCGTCAACACTGATTGCTCAGGAGCTGTTAGGCAACAGTCTGGATGGGTTCGCAGAAACTAACTTTCATCAATACTCTCACTGAGAGGTTGACATGATAACTTAAAACTCCAGTCCTTTCTTGAAGGAAACATACCCATTACAGGACTATCCAAATCTTCTGACACTTCTCTGACACCTCCTATAATGACGAAAGGCAAAGAATGACTGGGGGATAGGGGAAGTGGGAGGGATATTTAAGCCTTTGGCTGGGGTGTCTTTGCCTGCTCCTGGTGGCCAGGTGTTGTATTTCCCAACAGTAAGGAATGAAGTCGTGGACTCTCCCTGCCTTATGGAAGGAAATTATTCTAAAAAAAATATTGCACAAAAAAGTTATAAGTGCTCAAAGATATGAGGTTTCAGGTGTTAGAAAAAAGAAAAGAAAAAGGCAGGCAAAGGACTAACATTTAGATACATACATATACATCCCCAAAGATGTATACGTACAGTATATGTGTATATATATATATATATATATATATATATATATATATATATATATATATGTGTGTGTGTGTGTACATATGCATTTATATGTATTTAAAGATATATACACATAAAACATTATATATATATATATATATATATATATATATATATACACACATACAGTATATAAGTGCATTGTAGCCCTTTGCAGTTAAAGGACCAGTAAACACAGTAGATTTGCATAATTAACAACTGCATGAAAACAAGACAATGCCATAGCACTTAGTCTGAACTTCACATGAGTAGTAGATTTTTAAAATTAATATATATATATATATCTGTATATATCTATACCTATATATAAAAATCGTATGTATATATATATATATATATATATATATATATATATAAATAACTCATTGTGTAGTTCATTAACAAATCTAGACAGACCCAGAGGCTTGTTTTCCCACAGAAAACCTCGGAATTACATTGTTTCCAATGCAGCACAGGATTCTGGGTAAGATATGCAAATTAAGTACACAATGACACACCTTTTTACTTCAGTCTGCTTTTCAGCAGGTTCCCTTTACGCCAAAGTATCGCTGTTCACACAGCTTATAAACTTAGCTAGGGTTAGTGCAGTGATTCATAATCATCCCAGGACAGACTGTTTCGTGGTTTTTGCCACTCATCAGCTGGGAGAAAGTTAGAATCACTGCTGGGTGAAGTTGATTCCGGGCAGAATACAACAACATTTTAAATTAGGGGGAGATCCCACTACGCACAAAATATAGAAAAAATAACTCATTGTGTAGTTCATTAACAAATCTAGACAGGCACACAGCTTATAAACTTAGCTAGGGTAAGTGTAGTGGAGGATTTTAAACTCGCCTTTTATCTCCCCCTAATTTAAAATGTTGTTGTATCCTGCCCGGAATCAACTTCACCCAGCAGTGATTCTAACCTTCTCCCAGCTAATGAGTGGCAAAAACCACGAAACAGTCTGTCCTGGGATGGTTATGAATCACTGCACTAACCCTAGCTAAGTTTATAAGCTGTGTGAACAGCGATACTTTGGCGTAAAGGGAACCTGCTGAAAATCAGACTGAAGTAAAAAGGTGTGTCATTGTGTACTTAATTTGCATATCTTACCCAGAATCCTTTGCTGCATTGGAAACAATGTAATTCAGAGGTTTTCTGTGGGAAAACAAGCCTCTGGGTCTGTCTAGATTTGTTAATGAACTACACAATGAGTTATTTTTTCTATATTGTGTGCGTAGTGGAGGATTTTAAACTCGCCTTTTATCTCCCCCTAATTTAAAATGTTGTTGTATTCTGCCCGGAATCAACTTCACCCAGCAGTGTTTCTAACCTTCTCCCAGCTGATGAGTGGCAAAAACCACGAAACAGTCTGTCCTGGGATGGCTATGAATCACTGCACTAACCCTAGCTAAGTTTATAAGCTGTGTGAACAGCGATACTTTGGCGTAAAGGGAACCTGCTGAAAAGCAGACTGAAGTAAAAAGGTGTCTCATTGTGTACTTAATTTGCATATCTTACCCAGAATCCTTTGCTGCATTGGAAACAATGTAATTCAGAGGTTTTCTGTGGGAAAACAAGCCTCTGGGTCTGTCTAGATTTGTTAATGAACTACACAATGAGTTATTTTTTCTATATTGTGTGCATAGTGGAGGATTTTAAACTCGCCTTTTATCTCCCCCTAATTTAAAATGTTGTTATATATATATAGGATATATAGGTATAGATATATATTGTGCCAAAATACCATCAGATAGTGTATATATAGAAATATGTATTTATGAATAAATAGAACATATTCTGCTATGTGCAGAACATTGGAATGTGAAAAATTCATATTTTCGTGTCGGGTTAGCATACTTGAGAATATGTGATCCTGTTAGCGAGAGTCAGATGTTAGTTTCCCCCCCCCCCATTGACTTCTATTGGGGAAGAGGTTATCTTTTGCGCGACAGTCTAATTGCGCTAGAAGCAACCTGTTTGCCTGTGTCGGGTTAGCGCGAGCGGGATAACTTTTTACTTTCAACTCCTAATACCAGCTCAACCTGATGCGCTCAAAAAAGGAAATTTATGAGGGGGCGGAGCGTGCAGCCGTCTGTGATGGCCGCACTTCACTAGAGCTCCAGCATCGGCGGTGACGGAGCCTACCTTTTAGCTATCCTCACGCATCTCTAGAGCCCTAAAAACAGTTCCTGACAGCATGTGAACAATTGGGGAGCTGACTATAGGGGTTTGGCTGCATAATAGAGCTTACAACTTAGCGGCATCGATCTGCGGCCTAGGCCGTGTGTATGACCAGCCTAGAGTGACCGGATACCAGAACGAAAGAGCAGAGCAATCCCCACAAGTTGAGACAACGCTCATAGACTATCAGGGCATGCAGCTGCATCCTCAACTCCGGTGCCTGACCTAGTGTCTACGGTCCCCAGACTCCAGCAACTTGAGTGAGAGGCATCCTCCCGCCATCCGCCATCTTGGGGGTAAGAGATCCTGCAAGCGCAGCACAGCACAATATGGGCATTGAGGGGAAAGCACAATAAAATCTTAAATATAGCGTTACAGAATCTCAGGATATATGTAGTGACTGTAAACTGTAAACCTGAACGCTCCATAACAAGCGGAATATGTAAACGCTATACTAGCCTCAGACAGCAAGCCCCTACGCATCAAAATAAATGGCATATTGAATTACATGGAAGGCTGGCCATCATACTACCCGGTCTCTATCCACATACGGGGCTTGCTTACAAAGCACAAAACGAACTCTTTAATTTACTAAAACTAGCTATAGAGGTGCACATCTTGTTTAAGCCACTTTGGTCTTGCTTTAAGACATCAGAAACTGGACTCTTGACACCATAATTGCAATATAGGTCCATTCTACTGAGTTAAGCAATCTGTTCCCCTGATCCTAACATGGCGCAGAAAAAGAACACAAAAGCGGACAAAAATATCAAATCCATTAACACTGCTGCCACTGTGAGCACCTTTTTCAAGAACACAGACAAAAACAAAAAGAAAAAAGCAGACGCACTCCACATGGGAAGTGAAGATGAATCGTTATCAGATTTCCCGGGCACCCCTCCAGACCACACTTTCTCCCCAGATCCTGCACAACAGACTCCCGACGGCCCAGTGACACTCAAAGCCATGGAAGCCCTAATAAATCAAGTTAAGTCTTGCATCAAGTCTGAGTGTGCTGAGCTTAAAAGAGATCTAAATGAACTTGGCTTTCGTGTTGAGACCTTGGAGGACGATAGGGAAGAGCTGGTAAAGGAAATGTCCCCTATGTCTCACTCAATTGAATCGCAGCAAACGCAAATTGTTGATTTAGAAAATAAAATTGACGACATTGAAAACCGGGCGCGCCGGAATAACCTCAGGATTAGAGGGGTCCCGGAGACAATAAAAGGCGAGGATATACCTGACCAGTTGCAGAATCTGTTTCAATCTCTGGCGATTGCGTGCCAGAGAATAAGACAATATCCCCCTGGAGAAGGCTCATCGTGCTTTACGTCCCAAACCCTCCGATAACCAACCTCCCAGGGATATCATTGTCTGCTTCCAAACCTATAGAGATCGGGAGAAGATATTTCAGTTGGCAAGAGAACACTCTGCATTCACGTTTCTGGGATCTAAAATCCAGATATACCAGGACCTTTCAGTAAGAACGCTTCAAATGAGAAGAGAATATGCCTTCTTTACCGCCCACCTTCGATCTCTGAAGATCCCTTACAGATGGGGCTTCCCTGTCTCCCTACAGGTGGTTAAGAACGGCAAGCGCTATGAGTGCAAGAGCCCCTCTGCGATTACTGACTTCTGTTGTAGACTTGATATTCCTGTCCCTGACACGACTACCACTCCACTGGTGAAAGAAAGCCCAGCACCTCCTAGGCCGCAGAGGAGAATGTGGTCCGAGGTGGTCAACAAGCAAGGCAAGAAAAAGCAATGTATAGATCCACCTAATCAACCAGAAAACACTTGACCCATAATCTGTATCTATTGGTGACTGTAAGTTCTCAATATATACACTCTCTTTGTTCTCTTAAACGATGAAGAGCCAGCCCTCAGAAAAGGATGGTAACCCCCTTACATGCAACTGTTTACATTAATGTTTTATGCTTTAGAATAGTATTTTTTGTTCTCTGATCTCTCACTTATCTTTTGCTAGCTTTCCAAGTTTAAATCAATGCGTAGATTTTATGATATATAACTGCCTAAGAAATGGGCCCTAGTCCTAAAGGGACATTTTAGATTACTATCATATGCTAATAGGGGTCACAATAAGAATATGTCAACACAAGATCATTGCAGTTTCGATTTCACTGTTTGAAATGCTGTCAAACTAGTTATATGTTTATACCCTGGAAATGTTTGAGGTTATATTCTATATGTTAAATGCCTCCTGGTTAGAGCTCCGTCGAGCCGACCTTTCCTCCTCTGTCAGTTTTTCTCTTTCCTTTAACCCTTCTTCTCCTGGAAGAGAGGGCATAGATACGCTTTCCTTTCTTTACCTATTTCCTCTCTTCTTTACCTTTATTTTTCTCCCTTCTTTCCCCTCTTCTTTTCCCTTTTTCCACTCCCCTCTTCCCTCTTCCCCTCTTTTCTTTCTTTGTTCCTGTTTTAAATTGTTAAAATTTGGTGCAGACTGATCATACTGATAATTAGCCTCGGTGATTTGCTCACACAACATCTGAACACACTACTCCCTCATAACACCTTCGTCACACCTAGACAAACATGGATTCACACACCCCGACTAGTCAAATGAGTACTTTCAGTATAGCCTCACAAAACGTTAAAGGCTTTTTGGCCCCTCAAAAACGATCCATAGCCCTCCACGACTTCCATAAAAAGCGCCTGGACATTGTAATGATCCAGGAAACACACTTTAAACGAAATCACGAGCCTACCTTGTCCCAATTTTACTTTGACCAGCATTTTTTAAGTTCTGTCCCGACTAGACATAACGGAGTAGGCATCTTCTTTAGAAAAGGGTCTTCCTTTAAATTGTTACAGAAAGCTCAAGACCATGACGGCAGAATATTAATCCTAGTGGGGTTATACTACGGAAAACCGATAACATTTGCCAACATCTATGCTCCTAATCGCCCCTCACCTCCCTTTTTTCGCAAAGTCACTAATCTAATATTAGACATAGCCAAGGGACCAATCTTACTAGGGGGGACTTCAATTTTCCTTTCTCGCCTACACTTGACACCTCTACAGGTAGGTCTTACTTGCGAAACGTCCAAATAAAAGCCAATAGCCAGGCAATTAATACCATCCCCCTCATGGATACCTGGAGAATCACACACCCTTCAACTAGGGATTATACATTTTTTTCCAGCCCACAGCGTTCCTACACCCGGGTGGACTATATCCTTTGTGACTAAAATATTCTGACATCCCTTTCTGACTCCAGGTTATACCACACTACATGGTCTGACCATAGTATGGTATGCTCCACATTTAAATGTTCCCATAAACCTCTACACCTCCAACACTGGAAACTCAATGACCATATTTTCTCAGACCCATTAATAACCTCTGACATTACAGAGAAGACTGAGGAATTCTTTTCCATTAATAATCCCTCTGTCACCTCCCCCGCAAATAACTGGGAAGCATATAAATGCTACATAAGGGGACTAATAATGAGCCACACTCACAAATTAAGAAAACAAAAAGCGGCACAATATTTGACGTTAACAAAAGACTTTCATAGCAGTGAGAAGGCACTTAAACAAAACCCCAAATCTCAACAACTGCTGGCAGCCTCACAACAAGCTAGGGAAGCACTTAACCAGTACCTGGTTACAAATGCACACCTCAGAGCTCTTACGCAAAAATCGAAATTTTTTATAGAGAGCAATAAAGCAGGCCGCCTCCTGGCTCTCTCCCTCAAAAAGAAACGTTATACGACTTTCATAACTAAAATATCTGATGCCTCAGGAAACTCTTTCACAACTAGTGGAGATATAACTAACCAGTTTGCAAAATATTACACCTCCTGTATAATCTTGCACCCCCCAATACAAATACAAAACGCCAGCTATTGCTAGAGTATCTATCAGAGTCCCAATTACCATCCCTCTCTGAGGAGGAAAGTGCTTCTTTAGATCCCCAGTTCACCCAGCAGGAGTTGTTAATTGCCATCAAAAACCTTCCACAGGATAAAGCCCCAGGCCCTGATGGCTTCACCCCAAAATTTTATCACCTATTTAAAACATTGCTGGGCCCCCACCTCTTAACACTATATAATTCTATAGGTAATGGTGGCCATTTTTCAAAAACATTGCTAGAAGCGACCATTTCGGTTATACCGAAACCGGGTAAGAATATAGAGCAAGTATCTAACTATCGGCCAATTTCATTAATAAATATCGACATCAAATTATATGCGAAATTGCTGGCATCAAGAATCAACAAAGTTCTCCCCTCCCTCATCCATACTGACCAAGTTGGCTTTATTCCTGAGAGAGAGGCCAAGGACAATTCCATTAGAGTGTTGCAAACCATCCATACTGCCAATACCCATAAGACCCCCCTGATTTTACTATCGACGGATGCCGAGAAGGCCTTTGACAGGGTGGATTGGGAATTTCTGTGGTCCGCCCTGTCAAGGTTCGGGTTTTCCAACACCCTAATCACACGAATACAAGCCCTATACAATAATCCTTCTGCTAGAGTTAATGTTAACTGCACTTTGTCCCAAACAATCCCAATATGTAATGGCACCCGGCAGGGATGTCCCTTGTCTCCACTGCTTTTTGCTTTGGCGGTGGAGGTCTTCGCTTCGAGAGTTAGAAATAATGATAACATACAGGGCATTACTTTCGGCTCAACCCACCAGAAATGCCTGCTCTATGCAGACGATATTATATTCACTCTCCGCTCTCCAGCTATCTCCCTACCGGCCCTTCTCTCCGAATTCGTATCCTATAAAAAAATCTCTAATTTTTCTATCAACATGGAAAAGTCCACACTAATGCCCCTAAACCTGACCGAGGACAACCTCTGCTATATAAAGACCCACACTACTTTTCAGATAAATGACAAGCTACGCTACTTGGGTATAGATATCTCATCCAAACTTACAGAACTATTCAACCTTAACTATATTCCTCTTCAGGATCAGGTTAGGGCCACTCTTGAAACTTGGCTGAAACAGGGACACCTCTCCTGGCTAGGGCGTATCAACACAATCAAAATGACACTTCTCCCTAAATACCTCTACTTATTTCAGACTCTCCCACTAGAGCTCCCCACTTTGTACTTAACTAAACAGCAAAAACTCTTTGAATCCTTTATCTGGGCGCAGAAAAGGACGAGAGTCTCCAAACATACTCTGTACCTAAGCAAGGAGGATGGTGGCCTGGGCGCCCCTGACCTTACTACTTACTACCATGCAACTCATGCTGCACGTATTAAAGCATGGAAACACGCAAAACCAAACAAACCCTGGGTACAAATTGAAAACTATCTTACTGGAAATCACAATCTGGGCGACATGTGCTGGACAACACCCAAACACAGACCAGCCTCCATTTACACTAACCACTTTGTGACAGCTACGTTGCGAACTTGGGATAAAATACTGACAATAGACAAAAAGATATTGATCTTACCATCGCCCCTTACTCCTCTCTTGAACAACCCCCTAGTTCTGCAGTCTGGCAGCATCCCCACGCCAACAATAGAGGGATCTCCCACTAACATCCCGATACATCTACTTCTTAATAAAGGGCTGATTCGCCTGCAAGCAGAACTCTCTCAATTGCTAGGCCCCCCATTTCACCTATGGTTTCCCTATTTACAAACTAGACATGCTATCACTTCCAACCCACACAAAGCTGCCCTCACTAGAACCCTCACCCCCTTTGAGAATCTCTGTGCCTCACCCGCTATAAGCAAAGCCCACATTTCTATCATTTACAAGATATTACGGGGCTCTTTTCCTTCTAAAAAAGCTTCCTATATCTCTAAATGGGAAAAAGAATTAGATATCACCATACCAGAAACCAAATGGAGCCATATTTTTACGGAAATTAAAAAGTCATCGTTGTCATTGACCATTGTTGAGATGAATTACAAGTTGCTTTCTCGTTGGTATCTGACCCCTCATCGCTTACACAGCATATTCCCTAACTCTTCCCCCTTATGTTGGAGACACTGTGGGGAGCGTGGCACTCTATCTCACATTTGGTGGTCCTGTCCACTAATACAAAACTACTGGCAGGCTATAAATGAATGTATTAACACAACCTTAGGAACTTCGATAACACTATCTCCCACCATAGTCCTTTTGAATGACACACCTAAAATCCCGTGTAGATATAGGAAGAAATTACTGCAATCCATGTTAAACTGTGCCAAGAGCCTAATTCCAAGGTATTGGAAGAAACACCAAGTTCCTGATTTCTTAATGTGGGTAAGAGACATGAATCATGTACTGTCTTTAGAAAAAGTGTACTACACTTATATGGGCAAGCAAGACTTCATTGCAGATATACTATACATATGGGAGCAGAGAGAATAGTTACACTACAAACATAGCTGCAATGTATACATTATGTCTAGTACTACTTCCATTGTTGGGTTGTTGGGGACACGATCTGCCGAGGCTTAGATTTATAGATTCATAGATTTATAGATTTACAGATTTATATTTTTTCTAGGTATTGCATTACCAATGTACTTTTTGTATGATCCGCTACCACAGCTACTGTATTTTTCGGTCTGTACCTGATGTTTGTAAACAATCCATGTTGGATTGGCAATGTTGCATTCCATGTTATGTTATTCTAATTTAAAAAAATAAAAACTGTTTAATGAAAAAAAAAAAAAAAAAGGAAATTTATGCTTACCTGATAAATTGATTTCTTCTACGATACGACGAGTCCACGGATTCATCCTTACTTGTGGGATATTATCCTCCTGCTAACATGAAGTGGCAAAGAGCACCACAGCAGAGCTGTATATATAGCTCCTCCCTTCTCTCCACCCCCAGTCATTCGACCGAAGGTATAGGAAGAGAAAAGAAAAGCTAAAAGGTGCAGAGGTGACTGAAGTTTTGAAAACAAAAATAATCTGTCTAATATGACAGGGAGGGCCGTGGACTCGTCATATCGTAGAATAAATCAATTTATCAGGTAAGCATAAATTTCCTTTTCTTCTACTAGACACGATGAGTCCACGGATTCATTCTTACTTGTGGGATACAATACCAAAGCAACAGGACACGGATGAATGGGAGGGACAAGACAGATACCTAAACAGAAGGCACCACTGCTTGAAGAACTTTTCTCCCAAAAATAGCCTCAGAAGAAGCAAAAGTATCAAATTTGTAAGATTTGGAAAAAGGTATGAAGGGAGGATCAAGTCGCAGCCTTACAAATCTGTTCAACAGAAGCATCGTTTTTAAAAGCCCATGTGGAAGCCACCGCTCTAGTAGAATGAGCTGTCATTTTTTTAGGAGGCTGCTATCCAGCAGTCTCGTATGCAAAACGGATGATGCTTTTCAGCCAAAAAGAAAGAGAGGTAGCCGTAGCTTTTTGACCCCTACGCTTTCCAGAATAAACAACAAATAGAGAAGATGTTTGACGGAAATCCTTGGTTGCTTGTAAGTAAAACTTCAAGGCACGATCCACGTCCAAGTTATGTAACAGACGCTCCTTCTTGGAAGAAGGATTAGGACACAGAGAAGGAACAACAATTTCCTGATTAATATTCTTATTTGAAACAACCTTAGGAAGGAATACAGGTTTAGTAAGTAAAACCACCTTATCAGAATGGAATATAAGATAAGGTGAGTCACATTGTAACGCAGAAAGCTCAGAAACTCTTCGAGCAGAAGAGATAGCAACTAAAAACAAAACCTTCCAAGATAAAAGCTTAATATCTATGGAATGCATGGGTTCAAACGGAACCCCTTGAAAAACATTGAGAACTAAATTCAAACTCCATGGCGGAGCAATAGGTTTAAACACAGGCTTGATTCTGACTAAAGCCTGACAAAAAAGACTGAACGTCTGGGACATCCGCCAGACGCTTAAGTAGTAAAATTGACAAAGCAGAAATTTGTCCCTTTAAAGAACTAGCCGATAATCCCTTCTCCAATCCTTCTTGGAGAAAGGACAAAATCCTGGGAATCCGAACCCTACTCCAGGAGTAGCCCTTAGATTTGCACCAATAAAGATATTGACGCTATATCTTATGGTAAATTTTCCTAGTGACAGACTTCTGAGCCTGAATCAAGGTATCAATGACCGACTCAGAGAATCCCCGCTCATATAAAATCAAGCGTTCAATCTCCAGGCAGTGAGTTGCAGAGAATTTAGATTTGGATGTTGGAATGGACCTTGAATGAGAAGGTCCTGTCTCAGTGGCAGTTTCCACGGTGGCAGAGATGACACTACATCTGCATACCAAGTCCTGCGTGGCCACGCAGACGCTATCAAGATTACCAAAGCCCTCTCCTGTTTGATTCTGGCAATCAGTCGAGGTAGGAGAGGAAAAGGAGGAAACACATAAGCCAGGTTGAACGACCAAGGTACTGCTAGAGCATCTATCAGTACTGCTTGGAGATCCCTTGATCTGGACCCGTAACAAGGAAGTTTGGCATTCTGACGAGATGCCATTAAATCCAATTCCGGTGTGCCCCATTGACGAATCAATGCCGCAAACACCTAAGGATGGAGCTCCCACTCCCCCGGGTGAAAAGTCTGACGACTTAGAAAATCCGCTTCCCAGTTCTCTACTCCTGTGATATAGATTGCTGATAGATGGCAAGAGTGAATCTGCGCCCATCAAATTATCTTGGAAACCTCTGTCATCGCTAGAGAACTCTTTGTTCCCCCTTGATGATTGATATATGCTACAGTCGTGATATTGTCCGACTGGAATCTTATGAATTTGGCCAAGGCCAACTGAGGCCACGCTTGAAGCGCGTTGAATATTGCTCTCAGTTCCAGAATATTGATTGGAAGTAGGGACTCCTCCTGAGTCTAAACACCCTGAGTCTTCAGGGAATTCCAGACTGCACCCCAGCCCAAGAGGCTGGCGTCCGTCGTCACTATGACCCATGCTGGCCTGCGGAAGCACATTCCCTGGGACAGATGATCCTGTAATAACCACCAAAGAAGAGAGTCTCTGGTCTCTTGATCCAGATTTATCTGAGGAGATAAATCCGCATAATCCCCATTCCACTGTCTGAGCATGCACAGCTGCAGTGGTCTGAGATGTAAGCGAGCAAACGGAACGATGTCCATTGCCGCTACCATTAATCCAATGACCTCCATACACTGCGCCACTGATGGCCGAGGAATGGACTGAAGTGCTCGGCAAGTAGTTAGGAGTTTTGACTTTCTGACCTCCGTCAGAAATATTTTCATGTCTACCGAGTCTATCAGAGTTCCTAAGAATGGGACTCTTGTCAGTGGAACTAGTGAACTCTTTTGTATATTCACCTTCCACCTGTGAGATCTTAGAAAAGCCAACACGATGTCCGTGTGAGATTTGGCTAGCTGATAAGTTGATGCCTGAATCAAAATGTCGTCCAGATAGGGCGCCACTGCTATGCCCCGCGGCCTTAGAACTGCCAGAAGGGACCCTAGCACCTTTGTGAAGATTCTGGGAGCTGTGGCCAACCCGAAAGGGAGGGCCACAAACTGGTAGTATTTGTCCAGGAAGGCGAACCTGAGAAACTGGTGATGATCTTTGTGGATAGGAATGTGAAGATACGCATTCTTTAAGTCCACGGTAGTCATATATTGACCCTCCTGGATCATTGGTAAAATAGTTCGTATGGTCTCCATCTTGAACGATGGGACTCTTGAGAAATTTGTTTAGACATTTGAGATCTAAAATTGGTCTGAAGGTTCCCTCTTTTTTGGGAACCACAAACAGATTTGAGTAAAACCCCTGCCCCTGTTCTAGTTTTGGAACTGGGCAGATTACACCCATGGTATATAGGTCTTCTACACAGCGTAAGAACGCCTCTCTTTTTGTCTGGTCTACAGACAAACGTGAAGATGAAATCTTCCCTTGGGAGAAAATCCTTGAACTCTAGTCGATACCCCTGGGTCACGATTTCTAATGCCCAGGGATCCTGAACGTCCCTTGCCCAAGCCTGAGCGAAGAGAGAAAGTCTGCCCCCTACTAGATCCGGTCCCGGGTCGGGGGCTGCCCCTTCATGCTGTCTTAGTAGCAGCAGCGGGCTTCTTGGCCTGTTTCCCTTTATTTCAGGTCTGGTTAGGTCTCCAGACTGACTGGAGAGCAGCAAAATTCCCCTCCTGCTTTGTGGCGGAGGAGGAAGTAGAGGGTCCACCTTTGAAATTTCGAAAGGAACGAAAATTATTTTGTTTAGCCCTCATTTTAACCGTCTTGTCCTGAGGAAGGGCATGACCTTTACCTCCAGTAATGTCGGAGAGGATCTCCTTTAGTTCAGGCCCGAATAGGGTCTTAACTTTAAAAGGAATAGCTAAAAGTTTAGATTTTGATGACACATCAGCAGACCAAGAGTTAAGCCATAACGCTCTAAAATGGCAAAGCCTGCATTTTTTGCCGCTAATTTAGCCATTTGAAAAGCGGCATCGGTAATGAAAGAATTAGCAAGCTTGAGAGCCTTAATTCTATCCAAAATATCATCTAATGGGGTCTCAGCCTTAAGAGACTCCTCTAGAGCCTCAAACCAAAAAGTTGCTGCAGTAGTTACTGGAACAATGCACGCTATAGGTTGTAGAAAAAAACCCTGATGAATAAACAATTTCTTTAAAAGACCCTCTAATTTTTTATCCATGGGATCTTTGAAAGCACAACTGTCCTCAATAGGTATAGTTGTACACTTAGCCAGGGTAGAAATAGCTCCCTCCACCTTAGGGACTGTCTGCCAGGAATCCCAAATGGTGTCAGATATGGGAAACATTTTCTTAAAAGTAGGAGGGGGAGAGAACGGAATGCCTGGTCTATCCCATTCCTTAGTAACAATGTCCGAAATCCTTCTAGGGACTGGAAAAACATTAGTGTAAGTAGGGACCTCTAGATATTTATCCATTTTACACAACTTCTCTGGTGGTATTACAATAGGGTCACAATCATCCAGAGTCGCTAAAACCTCCCGGAGTAACAAGCGGAGGTGTTCAAGCTTAAACTTAAAGGCCGTCATATCTGAGTCTGTTAGAGGGAACATTTTTCCTGAGTCTGAAAGCTCTCCCTCAGACAGCAAATCCCCCACCCCCAATTCAGAACACTGTGAGGGTACATCGGAGATGGCCAATAAAGCATCAGAGGGCTCAGCATTCACTCTAATACCTGACCTACTGCGCTTACCCTGTAAACCGGGCAGTTTAGATAATACCTCTGTAAGGGTAGTAGACATTACTGCAGCCATATCTTGTAGGGTAAAAGAATTAGACGCACTAGAAGTACTTGGCGTCACTTGAGCGGGCGTTAAAGGTTGTGACACTTGGGGAGAATTAGATGGCATAACCGGATTCTCTTCAGACTGAGAGTCACCCTGAGACATACTTTTATCACCTAAAATATGTTCTTTGCAATGTAAGGCCCTCTCAGTATATGAGGGACACATTTTAAGTGGGGGTTCCACAATGGCTTCTAGACACATAGAGCATTGACTTTCCTCAATGTCAGACATGTTGAACAGGCTAGTAATAACCAGAAAAAGTCTTGAAAACACTTTATTTAATGAAAAAACACAACAATCTGAAAAACGGTTCTGCGCCTTTAAGAGAAAAAAAGCGTACAATTTTCCAAAAATGCTTTAAAAAGTTATAACACTCCCAATTTTTGCATATATGTGTTTTATCTGGTAGCCTAAGATTGCACCTACAAGTAAGGGACAATTAACCCTCTAGTAGAAAAAACGTTACCCAAAACGTTATGAAAAATAAAATAGCAACCCCCTGCACCTCGCCACAGCTCTGCTGTGGCGCCTACCTGCCTTCTGGGGTCCGAAAATTACACTCTCACTTCGATAAGGCTATCTCTTCAGTTTAGGCCCACCGGAGCTGGAGCTTGCTGCCTTCAAGTGAAATACAACTGCGCATCTAAGGCGCGAAATTAGGCCCCGCCCATCTTGAACGATGTCTCTGCCTAGTAAAAAACGCTGTAAAGCGGTATAGGAACTAGCCATGTGGGTTTTCATATACCCAATACACTACTGTCAGCCATGTGAAACCCAGACAAGGTGGTCTCCTTATGATATTCCTTCTTTATTGGTGAACATGAGGAACAGGAAAAAAAGTCACAACGTTTCGGGGCTATGCCCCTTAATCATGTGATAACATGACTCATTACACACCTGTGATTTATAGGCAGTACCTGGGAATTTTAACCCTTACATTCTTAAAGTATCACAAATTTTTTGTATATAGCGCCATCTTGTGTCACAATCAGTGTGAAATGAAAGAATTAAAAACAACATATAAGAGGCCTCAATGGACTATTGTATACATATTATCAGGATTGATGGTAAATTTTGCAACAATTTAACAATTCACGGCTACAGTGGATCAACTGAGCTAAAAAAAAAATAAAGTAAAACAAAAATGAACAATAAACAAAATGTAACAATGTATTTGTATTGCTACAGGGTCAGCAACAGCAACTCGAGGGGATCAGGACTGGCAATGGTCAAAAAGATCTAAGATGCAAAAAAATATAAATTATATTATGTAAATAATAAATAGACATAAATCCCAATAGCAAAAAACTTTTTTTAAAAGACTTTTCTTAAATAAATATAGTAACTTATCAGTGGTGATTTATAAGAAATAAAAATTAATAGAAATTAATAAAAAGGAGTCCAATCTATTTCTCGGTTCATACCTTTAGGTTCCAGGGTATCGAGCTTAAATATCCAAAATGTTTCACGCTGTTTGAGCAATTGCTCCCTATTACCACCACGTCTGGGGGTACGGATATGCTCGATAACCTGGAACCTAAGTTGATTCACCTGATGGCCTGCAGACAAAAAATGGTGGGCTACGGGTGCAGATAGTACCTTGCATCTAATATTACTTTTATGTTCCGTGATGCGGTCCCCTATCCGTCTTGTCGACTCCCCCACATAGACACGCCCACATGGGCATTTGATTAAATAAACCACAAATTTTGTATTACAGGTAAAAAAATCTTTATAAATAAATTTATAACCAGTGTGTGGGTGCAAAAAATGGGGACTTTTAATGATAGACCCACAGTTGCTACAGCCTAGACACGGGAAACAACCTAGGTTTTTCTTTGTAATATAAGTCTGCCTACAAGTTTTACTGGGACCCAAATCGGCCTTAACAAGAATGTCACGCAAATTTTTAGACCTTTTAAAGGCAGGCATAGGCAATTGTTGGAATTCTTTTATCTCTGTATTGCAGCTCTTCAAAATGCCCCAATGTCGGCGAATGATATTTATTATTTGTTTGCTCTGTCTGCAATATTCAGAGACAAAAGTCATTCTACTTTGATCAGTTCTAGAGGGTTTAGGTTTCAAAAGTTCTTTTCTCTGCAAGGGTAAAACATCCTGAATGGTTTTATTGATCAAATCTAAAGGGTACCCGCGTTTCAAAAACTTATCACCCATTTCTGTCAATCTTATTTTTGAAATGTCATCATTAGCAACTATTCTCTTTACGCGTAGCATTTGGCTGCCATGTGAAACCCTCCAGTGCCATCAAACACACAAACGTTAGTGCATAAAAACGTTATTTGCCCCTGCACATAAATCGTTTTCAATCAAAACATTATGCAACCAGTGTCAATTTTTAGCCCAAAATATAACAGGTCCCAGTAACATCCCTTTATTGCATGTAGGATTACTGCTTACCCCTTCCCTCATGTCAGCCAGTTCTGAAATACCACAGTCTCTCCAGAAAAAAAATACTGAACATACCTCAATGCTTGTAGCATGAAAAACGTTCCCCACACTGAAGCTTCTCAAGTACTCCTCAGCCATTCTGTGGGAACTCCTCTGGATCTTAGTAACCACTGATAAGATCATCAACCTCCAGGCAGAAATCTTCTTCCATCTGCTGCCTGAGGAAAAATAGCACTCACCGGTACCATTTAAAATAAAAAAGTCTTGCTTGAAGAAAATAAAAACTATCATTTTATCACCTCTTTCACTTTACCCCTCCCTTTTACTAGTATAGGCAAAGAGAATGACTGGGGGTGGAGAGAAGGGAGGAGCTATATATACAACTCTGCTGTGGTGCTCTTTGCCACTTCCTGTTAGCAGGAGGATAATATCCCACAAGGATGAATCCGTGGACTTGTCGTATCTAGTAGAAGAAAGATTACTTCTAGCGCAATTAGCGTTCTAGCAGAAGTGGTAAATACTGCTCTACTTGTAATCTAGCCCTAAATAGGTCCAGAGGAGGACATTGCAGAGAACAAGTGTTCACTTTTTTGGTATAGATAATATTTTAATGCATATCTGTAAAACTGTATACCTAATAATTCTGTGTTCTGTAGATTGTTCTTTGCAGATTTTTGTAGATTTTTTTGGTTGTGCTTTACAAATAAATGACAATAATAATTTTAATAATCATAATATTTATCAACTGTAGTTCTTTCATTGTGTGGAGCCAAATAGTCTTATATTATATATATATATTATATATATTATAGAATTCATATATATAGGGCTTGACAAATCTATTAAAAATCTAGGAGCTAAGCTAACTATTTAGGATCCCAAAATGTTTTATATACTTTACTATGGGTAAGATTTATCAAAGGTTCGGCTGCAGACTCACATGAGCAAACTTGCAGCTTAGAGTTAAGAAGCAGGAGTCATCAAACCACTGCTTCTAAACCCACTTCCCCACCTGTTATGTGGCGTATCTGCATTCCCCTGGACTTTTCCGACTAGAAAGATTAACAGCCCTTGCTTGAGCGTGATTGGCTGCGTGCGAGCAGGGGGCGGCGTTGCACACTAAAAGTAGTGTGCAATGATAAATGTGCGCAGTGTATTGCTGCCCGCTAGACACAAAGCTGGGCGGACAGGGGCAAAGATGTATGCCCCTCCCCACCTTACTTTGATAAATCTGGCCCCTGGGTCTTCACTAAGACATATGAAAACATTTCTAAATCCTTAATCTTTGGCTTGGCTCCCAGAGTTTGAACAGATTTTTCAAGCCCTGTATATGCATTTGTTGATTGTGCATTTATTTTGTATTTAATGGCCCATTAACAAATATTCAGAGCTCATTAAAATTTTAAAAGTCTTAGTTCATTACCACTGGCTGAAGTTACCATCTATTGCCTATGATACCAACCATATGTTACTGGAGCTCTCATTTCATACTTTGATAGGTGGAACTGAAAGACCCGTAGCTTTTGCCTCTAGAATTATGCCAAAGTAGAAGCAATAGCAATTGTGTATTAAAAGTTATATTCTTACATTTATGACAGATCCTTCACCTTACTGTCAGATTACGATCCTTTGTTAAAGTGAATGTCAAGTTTGATGAATCAGTGCCCGGTTTTTAAAAACCCTATTAAAAACATAATTTATGCTTACCTGATAAATTTATTTCTCTTGTAGTGTATCCAGTCCACGGATCATCCATTACTTATGGGATATTAACTCCTCCCCAACAGGAAGTGCAAGAGGATTCACCCAGCAGAGCTGCTATATAGCTCCTCCCCTAACTGCCATTACCAGTCATTCAACCGAAAACATGCAGAGAAAGGAAAACCATAGGGTGCAGTGGTGACTGTAGTTTAATGGAAAAATTACCTGCCTTAAAGTGACAGGGCGGGCCGTGGACTGGATACACTACAAGAGAAATAAATTTATCAGGTAAGCATAAATTATGTTTTCTCTTGTTAAGTGTATCCAGTCCACGGATCATCCATTACTTATGGGATACCAATACCAAAGCTAAAGTACACGGATGACGGGAGGGACAGGCAGGCTCTTTATACGGAAGGAACCACTGCCTGAAGAACCTTTCTCCCAAAAACAGCCTCCGAAGAAGCAAAAGTGTCAAATTTGGAAAATTTGGAAAAAGTATGAAGAGAAGACCAAGTTGCAGCCTTGCAAATCTGTTCAACAGAAGCCTCATTCTTAAAGGCCCAAGTGGAAGCCACAGCTCTAGTAGAATGTGCTGTAATTCTTTCAGGAGGCTGCTGTCCAGCAGTCTCATAGGCTAACCGTATTATGCTACGAAGCCAAAAGGAGAGAGAGGTAGCCGAAGCTTTTTGACCTCTCCTCTGACCAGAATAAACGACAAACAGGGAAGACGTTTGTCGAAAATCCTTAGTTGCCTGTAGATAAAATTTCAGGGCACGGACTACATCTAGATTGTGTAGCAGACGTTCCTTTTTCGAAGAAGGATTAGGACACAAAGATGGAACCACAATCTCTTGATTGATATTCCTGTTAGTGACCACCTTAGGTAGGAACCCAGGTTTAGTACGCAGAACTACCTTGTCTGAATGAAAAATCAGATAAGGAGAATCACAATGTAAGGCAGATAACTCAGAGACTCTTCGAGCCGAGGAAATCGCCATTAAAAACAGAACTTTCCAAGATAACAACTTGATATCAATGGAATGAAGGGGTTCAAACGGAACCCCCTGTAAAACATTAAGAACTAAGTTCAAACTCCATGGTGGAGCAACAGTTTTAAACACAGGCTTGATCCTAGCTAAAGCCTGACAAAAAGCTTGAACGTCCGGAACTTCTGACAGACGTTTGTGTAAAAGAATGGACAGAGCTGAAATCTGTCCCTTTAAGGAACTAGCGGATAAACCCTTTTCTAAACCTTCTTGTAGAAAAGACAATATCCTCGGAATCCTAACCTTACTCCATGAGTAACTCTTGGATTCGCACCAATATAAGTATTTGCGCCATATCTTATGGTAAATCTTTCTGGTAACAGGCTTCCTAGCCTGTATTAAGGTATCAATAACTGACTCAGAAAAACCACGTTTTGATAAAATCAAGCGTTCAATTTCCAAGCAGTCAGCTTCAGAGAAATTAGATTTTGATGTTTGAAGGGACCCTGGATCAGAAGGTCCTGTTTCAGAGGTAGCGACCAAGGTGGACAGGATGACATGTCCACTAGATCTGCATACCAAGTCCTGCGTGGCCATGCAGGCGCTATTAGAATCACTGATGCTCTCTCCTGTTTGATTCTGGCAATCAATCGAGGAAGCATCGGGAAGGGTGGAAACACATAAGCCACCCCGAAGGTCCAAGGTGCTGTCAAAGCATCTATCAGAACCGCTCCCGGATCCCTGGATCTGGACCCGTAACGAGGAAGCTTGGCGTTCTGTCGAGACGCCATGAGATCTATCTCTGGTTTGCCCCAACGTCGAAGTATTTGGGCAAAGACCTCCGGATGAAGTTCCCACTCCCCCGGATGAAAAGTCTGACGACTTAAGAAATCCGCCTCCCAGTTCTCCACTCCCGGGATGTGGATTGCTGACAGGTGGCAAGAGTGAGACTCTGCCCAGCGAATTATCTTTGATACTTCCATCATTGCTAGGGAGCTTCTTGTCCCTCCCTGATGGTTGATGTAAGCTACAGTCGTGATGTTGTCCGACTGAAACCTGATGAACCCCCGAGTTGTTAACTGGGGCCAAGCCAGAAGGGCATTGAGAACTGCTCTCAATTCCAGAATGTTTATTGGTAGGAGACTCTCCTCCTGATTCCATTGTCCCTGAGCCTTCAGAGAATTCCAGATAGCGCCCCAACCTAGTAGGCTGGCGTCTGTTGTTACAATTGTCCAGTCCGGCCTGCTGAATGGCATCACCCTGGACAGATGTGGCCGAGAAAGCCACCATAGAAGAGAATTTCTGGTCTCTTGATCCAGATTCAGAGTAGGGGACAAGTCTTAGTAATCCCCATTCCACTGACTTAGCATGCACAATTGCAGCGGTCTGAGATGTAGGCGTGCAAAGGGTACTATGTCCATTGCTGCTACCATTAAGCCGATCACCTCCATGCATTGAGCTACTGACGGGTGTTGAATGGAATGAAGGACACGGCATGCATTTTGAAGCTTTGTTAACCTGTCTTCTGTCAGGTAAATCTTCATTTCTACAGAATCTATAAGAGTCCCCAAGAAGGGAACTCTTGTGAGTGGAAAGAGAGAATTCTTTTCGTTCACCTTCCATCCATGCGACCTTAGAAATGCCAGTACTAACTCTGTATGAGACTTGGCAGTTTGAAAGCTTGAAGCTTGTATCAGAATGTCATCTAGGTACGGAGCTACCGCAATTCCTCGCGGTCTTAGTACCGCCAGAAGAGCACCCAGAACCTTTGTGAAGATTCTCGGAGCCGTAGCCAATCCGAATGGAAGAGCTACAAACTGGTAATGCCTGTCTAGAAAGGCAAACCTTAGATACCGGTAATGATCTTTGTGAATCGGTATGTGAAGGTAAGCATCCTTTAAATCCACTGTGGTCATGTACTGACCCTTTTGGATCATGGGTAAAATTGTCCGAATAGTTTCCATTTTGAACGATGGAACTCTTAGGAATTTGTTTAGGATCTTTAAATCCAAGATTGGCCTGAAAGTTCCCTCTTTTTTGGGAACCACAAACAGATTTGAGTAAAACCCTTGTCCTTGTTCCGACCGCGGAACCGGATGGATCACTCCCATTAATAAAAGATCTTGTACGCAGCGTAGAAACGCCTCTTTCTTTATTTGGTTTGTTGACAACCTTGACAGATGAAATCTCCCTCTTGGGGGAGAGAATTTGAAGTCTAGAAGGTATCCCTGAGATATGATCTCTAACGCCCAGGGATCCTGGACATCTCTTGCCCAAGCCTGGGCGAAGAGAGAAAGTCTGCCCCCCACTAGATCCGTTCCCGGATCGGGGGCCCTCGATTCATGCTGTCTTAGGGGCAGCAGCAGGTTTCCTGGCCTGCTTGCCCTTGTTCCAGGACTGGTTAGGTCTCCAGCCTTGTCTGTAGCGAGCAACAGCTCCTTCCTGTTTTGGTGCAGAGGAAGTTGATGCTGCTCCTGCTTTGAAATTCCGAAAGGAACGAAAATTAGACTGTCTAGCCTTAGGTTTGGCTCTGTCTTGAGGCAGGGCATGGCCTTTACCTCCTGTAATGTCAGCGATAATTTCTTTCAACCCGGGCCCGAATAAGGTCTGCCCTTTGAAAGGTATATTAAGCAATTTAGATTTAGAAGTAACGTCAGCTGACCAGGATTTTAGCCACAGTGCTCTGCGTGCCTGAATGGCGAATCCGGAATTCTTAGCCGTAAGTTTAGTTAAATGTACTACGGCATCTGAAATAAATGAGTTAGCTAACTTAAGGGCTTTAAGCTTGTGTGTAATCTCATCTAATGGAGCTGATTCAAGTGTCTCTTCCAGAGACTCAAACCAAAATGCTGCTGCAGCCGTGACAGGCGCAATGCATGCAAGAGGTTGCAATATAAAACCTTGTTGAACAAACATTTTCTTAAGGTAACCCTCTAACTTTTTATCCATTGGATCTGAAAAGGCACAGCTATCCTCCACCGGGATAGTGGTACGCTTAGCTAAAGTAGAAACTGCTCCCTCCACCTTAGGGACCGTTTGCCATAAGTCCCGTGTGGTGGCGTCTATTGGAAACATCTTTCTAAATATCGGAGGGGGTGAGAACGGCACACCGGGTCTATCCCACTCCTTAGTAACAATTTCAGTAAGTCTCTTAGGTATAGGAAAAACGTCAGTACTCGCCGGTACCGCAAAATATTTATCCAACCTACACATTTTCTCTGGTATTGCAACTGTGTTACAATCATTCAGAGCCGCTAACACCTCCCCTAGTAATACACGGAGGTTTTCCAGCTTAAATTTAAAATTTGAAATATCTGAATCCAGTTTGTTTGGATCAGAACCGTCACCCGCAGAATGAAGCTCTCCGTCCTCATGTTCTGCAAATTGTGACGCAGTGTCTGACATGGCCCTAATATTATCAGCGCACTCTGTTCTCACCCCAGAGTGATCACGCTTACCTCTTAGTTCTGGTAATTTAGCCAAAACTTCAGTCATAACAGTAGCCATATCCTGTAATGTGATTTGTAATGGCCGCCCAGATGTACTCGGCGCTACAATATCACGCACCTCCCGAGCGGGAGATGCAGGTACTGACACGTGAGGCGAGTTAGTCGGCATAACTCTCCCCTCGTTGTTTGGTGAAATATGTTCAATTTGTACAGATTGACTTTTATTTAAAGTAGCATCAATAGGGGGGCGGAGCCAACACCGAGCCTGACTGGTTGCAGAGATTTAGAGCTCTCTCTTCATAATTGCCCAAAACTAACTAAATTCATCCCTAAACACCCCCAGAACCGTCCCAAATTAAGTCTTATAATCCCCTGTATCTATTATACCCTGGAGTTCTCCTTTTTCACCTTTTTTTTGCTTTCTTTTTATTGCTAAAGTTCCCTACTACAGCTGCACCCACCGGACTGAGAAGACACATATACCCGGTGTTAGGAATAATTCCGGGGATCAGGAGAGAGCAGCCACTGGATAATACCTTGACTCCGGAGTCTCTACAAAGCATTTTGCTCCAGATCCCGACTGTGGCCCATCTTACCCTCTACCCGACAAGCTCACAGAGACACGGAGGTAAAGCCCGCGAACGGCAGCCATCTTAGCTGTCAATCACACCCGGGCTATACCTGGCAGTATTAGCGCTCACGACGCCTAATAGCTCCGGTGCTCTTCTTACCTTCCACCCGACTCTGCTAGTCGGCACCACCGGATTCCTACTCACAATCTCCCTGGTCATCCGCATAATAGAAAGCGCCCTCCGGTGCTCCAAAAACCACGTGGGTACGCAGTGATCGCTTTTAAGGAACCGGAGCCTCCTGCTGAGGCGTTCAATCCTCTCTGGGACAACACATCTGCCTGAGTGAGTACCGAGTTAAGAGATATACCTAAAAGATTGGTTAATTACTGCATGCATCCTACTAATAGCTCATAAACTGAGATACATACAAATAAAGAGCTTTGCGTCATAAAACACAGAGATCCACAACGCTATATTATAAGTGCATGCAATCATTACAAGCCAGGTTTCATTGTCAGGCACAGCCTCTAGCATATCATTAACGCTAGTTCCACCTGGCCTTTCTTTTTTATCTGGGTGCCTATGTGTCAACTTTAAGCCCTCCAGAATCACCTTTATTAAAGGGAACACCTTGATTCCGCTCTCACCAGATAAGTGAGCAACATTGTGAATTTAGGGAAAAGTATTAGACACTCATCATAACCCTACGCAGCTCCTTTCAGTAGAAACTAGTACTACTAAACCAGCACAATATATTTTATATTTTGTTCCCCCTGTAACAACGGACAAAGTTCACTCTAATCACCTGGGGAAGCTCTGAGAGCTAGTAGACTTTGCTTATTTTTTACCGGACACTTGGGCCTACCCTCAGATACAGGTTACTCCAGCCTTAACATAAGAGACCTCCTCCTATCTTTCCTGCTGTCTCAGGTTGGCAGGGGGCCATAATCACCCTCCTTCTACCTACCCTGCCCAATAGGGGGTATTTCCCCAGGAGAGGGGTTTACTACAGAAATTTGCCTACATGAACCTAGGTTATTTAATTTAGGATACCTTGAACCCCCTTCTTGAAGGCACATCACCAACAAGTTCCCTGCTCTGCACTTACAGATTTGACCTATACACGACCGAAGAACCATGCTGGGCTAAAGGCCGTAGGCAAGGTGCAGGGGGAGCCCCCTCTAGATTTAATCGCTGAAGTGAAAACAGTACTCACCTTTCCACAAAAATCCTCTATATTGTGCACCATAGCGTGAGTTTATAATCAGATCTATCTAATTAACCTTTCTAGTATGTCGCAAGCTATGGGGAAGAAACAGAAACGTCAGGAAAACCCCAAGAGAACTCTCACAGACCATTTCCACAGTAGAAACGTCCCAGACCAAGATCTCTCAGATGAAGAATCTAGAGATGCCTCTACAATAAGTAATAAAAGTCACAAATTAGATGTCATAAGAAAAGAGCAACCGGCATTAACGCAATCTACATTTCTAGAAACAATCAAGTCTTTATCTGATAAGATGGATACTCACTACTCCTCCCTACGACAGGAACTAAGACAGTCAGTAGGTGAATTGAGGCGTGACCTCTCATCTTTAGGTGAGCGTACAGAAACGCTTGAAAAGAAACATGAAGATTTAGCAGTGGACCACGCAAACCTCCTCGCCTATTCTCAAACTCTGGCAGAGCTAATCACAGAACTGGAAGGGAAGCTAGCGGACCAAGAAGACCGATCCCGTAGGAATAACCTAAGGTTTCGGGGTATTCCAGAATCCATATCCACAGCAAACTTATCGGATTATTTGAATGGTCTCTTCAAAGAATTACTTGGCTCACCTCAGACACAGGATCTCTTGCTTGATAGAGCTCACAGAGCCTTACGCCCACGCAATTCCAACGCTGATACTCCTAGAGACGTCATAGTTAGACTTCACTACTATTCCACTAGAGAAAAAATCCTCAGAGCATCTTTCTCAAATAAAGCCCTACAGGAACCATATCACAAAGTACAGATATTCCCGGACCTGTCGCAGCATACCTTAGCGAGAAGAAGAACTTTTCAACAATTCACGCAAATACTGCGACACAATAACATCAAGTACAGGTGGGGGTTCCCAGTAAAATTATTTCTCCAACATCAAGAACGCTCATATGTGATCACTTCCCCAGAACAAGGGATGAAACTTCTTTGCTCCTTAGGTATGTCCTCTACACAGGAGCAACAAAGAAAAACCACAGCAACAGCTGACATCTTGAACCCATCAGTTCCTGATTGGAGTCCCCACCAACCGAGAACATCACCAGACAGACTAACCTAGGACAGTTAGGTAACGCTTAAACTTTTGATTCAGTTGGTGCCACTTTTCCCCTTGACATTTGCTCATAAGTGAAGCACAGATCTACAAACCTTGAAGCCTAAACTGATTTCGGAATCCTCCGATATCAGGGTGCCCCCTGCTTGAGGGTCACCAGTCTCTCAATCTTGTTTACCTCTCCTCCATAGAAACCACTACAGGACTCAGGCTATACTGGGCTTACACACGGGTACACATCTTACTCTTATGAGAGCCCAGTACCTGACATAGTTAATAGTGGCTTAATCTCTAGTCCCTACTACCTAGACGATATACTTGACTTCTTCATTTGTTTGTTTAGGGCACATTTTAACCCATTTCTTTTATCAGGGTGTACTTCTCTCTGCCCTCCTCGTGTGGCTAAGGCGAAACAGAAGACTTGGTGAATGACAGGACTGGGACAACCAAGTAATTAAGGTCACATTGAACTATGTTTATGGTTTGCTATAATGTTGTTAGTTTATAGTAATGTTCACTCAGATGTGTGTATTGTGTTTTGCCCTAGGACAAACGGTTGATGCTCAAACTTTTTAGGTCTGCTGGTACCTCCTAGTTTATTGAAATGTCCACATAAGTAAAGAACAGAATCACAAATTTGATAGATTAAGCTGATCGCAGATCTCTATACCTGAGCCTGTTTCCTCTTTGGTTGTGCCTCTCTCTGCTCTCTTTTCTAGAGCTTACGAGAGACAGAAGGTTTTATAACTAACGGGACTGGTACAACCAAGTAATTAAGATCAAGTTTGATTATGTTTATGTTTTGTAATAAGGTTGTTAGACATGTTCACTTTGTTGTATGTTTTACATTTTGCCTTTCTACATATAACTCACACCCCACATACTTTTCACTTCCACCACTACCAAATCATCACTCTATCTAGAGGGGAGCTCTAACCTTCCCAACCGAGCTCACTCTCACTTAACCTTTACAGTACTCGACCGGACCACTTTAATCATACCCCCAACAAGACTCTGCACTTTGCTTGCTTACTCATACTATAAACTAATCGCTGCTTCTTTCTCTGGCTCCGCCCCTCTCTTTTCTCTTCCCCCCCCCCATATCCCTTATTAACTTTTCACTTCTCTTTTAAGGTTCTCTGCCTTAATTCTTTAATCCCTTCTCCTATCTCTTCCTCTTTTTCAAACCTAAGCGGCTCTTGCCCGCTGTAATTCTTTGTCCCTCCTTCTTTCTGCAAATCACAGTTACACCACCAGACTGATATCTATAACTTGACCAGCTCCAGAAATTTTTGGGGATAGTCCCTCCCCGCCGAGCCCAAGGGTGTGAATAACCAGCCCCCTGGCCCGCCTCTTCCCCTACCCTTTCGCTCACTTAGCCTACATCTCTGGTATCTACTTTTCCCCACAACTGAAACTAAAAGGAACCCTCCATCTCTTACACAAGTGCTGTCTATCATCAGATACATTAGAACAATGGAACAATTACAGACTTCTAGATAAACTAGACAGCTATAACGACATTTGGTCCCCTTGGCTAAAAGTATACCCAGACTGAGATATTCCCTGCTTACCCCCTATCTCCAAAATCACTCTCTTTACCGTAACCCCAATTTCACTCCCCTTTTTGATCTTCCACCCTTGGGCCAGCATTACAGACGGGTCCAGGAATCACCCCCCTGGATTTTAGACATTTCAGATCCCTTTTTCTAAATACTACTCTTGCTCTTCCTGGTCCTGATGGTGTAGATATTATTAAAAATACATCCTCTCTATCTCTCAGTATAGAAAAATAAGACAGCATTTTCATCACTGAAACATGCATAATAGATGTAGATGAATGAGAATGTAGACTCAGATACTATTACATAATTGTTTTCATTAACTCGCTCTGTACTAAATTATCCTCAAACTCAAATTCTTCAAATGACTGTGAGTGCAGATAATAATGTAATGTATAACGTTACGTATGTTCATGTTTATGTTTCGCTCTACTATTGTCTTAATAAAAAACTTTTTAAAATTAAAGTAGCATCAATACAGTTAGTACATAAATTTCTACTGGGCTCCACTTTGGCTTTAGCACATATAGCACAGATATCTTCCTCTGAATCAGACATGTTTAACACACTAGCAAATAAACTAGCAACTTGGAAATACTTTTCAAGTAATTTACTATAATATGAAAACGTACTGTGCCTATAAGAAGCACAGAAAAAGTTATGACAGTTGAAAATTAATAAACTGAGAAGTTATAGCATCAAATCTTTGTAAAAAAACACAATTTTAGCAAAGGATTGCTCCCATTAGCAAAGGATAACTAACCCTGATAGCAGAAAAAAAAAAAAAAAAAAATACAGAAATAAACGTTTTTTTATCACAGTCAACTACAATCTCACAGCTCTGCTGTGAGTGATTACCTCCCTCAAAACAAGTTTTGAAGACCCCTGAGTTCTGTAGAGATGAACCGGATCATGCAGGGAAGACAATAAACTTCTGACTGAATTTTTTGATGCGTAGCAAAAGCGCCAAAAAAGGCCCCTCCCCCTCACACATAACAGTGAGAGAGATCAGTAAACTGTCATAAATTAAATAAAACGACTGCCAAGTGGAAAAAAAATAGTGCCCAAAACATTTTTTCACCCAGTACCTCAGAAAATTAAACGATTTTACATGCCAGCAAAAAACATTTAACATTAATAAATTGAGTGTTATTAAAAAGCCTGTTGCTAGTCCCTGCAAATTAGGCTAAAGTTTTATGCATACAGTATAATTCCAGTGAAGTGCCATTCCCCAGAATACTGAAGTGTAAAATATACATACATGACAGCCTGATACCAGTTGCTGCTACTGCATTTAAGGCTGAGTTTACATTATATCGGTATGGCAGAATTTTCTCATCAATTCCACTGTCAGAAAATAATAAGCTGCTACATACCTCTTTGCAGATTAATCTGCCCGCTGTCCCCTGATCTGAAGTTTACCTCTCCTCAGATGGCCGAGAAACAGCAATATGATCTTAACTACTCCGGCTAAAATCATAGAAAAACTCAGGTAGATTCTTCTTCAAATTCTACCAGAGAAGGAATAACACACTCCGGTGCTATTATAAAATAACAAACTTTTGATTGAAGGTATGAAACTAAGTATAATCACCACAGTCCTCTCACACATCCTATCTATTCGTTGGGTGCAAGAGAATGACTGGTAATGGCAGTTAGGGGAGGAGCTATATAGCAGCTCTGCTGGGTGAATCCTCTTGCACTTCCTGTTGGGGAGGAGTTATTATTCCATAAGTAATGGATGATCCGTGGACTGGATACACTTAACAAGAGAAAACAGGGGCACTTTCATTCATCAAACTTTACATTTCACTTGTTTTGTCAAAATACTTACCTTTTAATCTTGAAAGCCGCTCCAGTGCTTTCCCCACCTGTCGCAAGCCTCTTCATATGTCAAAAATGACAAATCCGGCTTCCTCCAATCACGGCGTTGTCTCAGGAAAGGATTCTCCTGGGGGGGAGCCGTGATTGGAGGATGCTGTATTCGTCATTGCTGTTGTATGAAGTGACGAGCGGCAGGAGGGGGAATCTCTGGAGCGTCTTTCAAGATTAAAAGATAAGTATTTTAACAAAACAAGTAAAATGTAAAGTTTGATGAATAAAAGTGCTGTTTTTAATAGGGTGTTTAAAAACCAGGCACTGATTCATCAAACTTGACATTCACTTTAACTATTTTAATTTAAAATGCATATAAATATTATTTCCATGGAAATATTTCTGTCATTGAGAGTTATAGAGCAATATCAGTACATAGGGTCAGTACCAGCTGGGCAAACACAACAAACTGGTTAAATGTAGTGACAGTAAGCAAGGAAGACCATTTGCCGTTATGGTCACAGAGCAAGCCTGACTTACTGAAATTCTTACTTTTTCTTGCAAACAAATTAAAAACAAGAAGCCAATATTTAAATAATCATGTAATGGGATAAAAGTTATCTTGGGCTAAGAAGGTACCAGAATAATCAACCTGTCTTTGTCCACACCAATATTTTGAATCACTTGAGATAACTAGGGGCTTCTAAATCTCCTTTGTTGCCATCATTTTTTCCCCAGAAACCACCACTCAGGACTCAGAACAACCAACTTGTGGAGAGAACCGTGCCCATAATGAATGTTTTGACAACTTTTTGCTCTAAAAATTTGCTTGAGTGTTAAAATTACTTGGAATATTAAATCACTGCCTTTTGTATGTTATATTTTGTTTCTGTCCTGGAACCTTTTAGTGTTTAATATGATGTTAAAAAATTTGTATTATATATTTATTTATTATTTTTGAACACTTTATTCTTTTTGAGGGACATACTGAGTGTGAGACTTGCTGTTTGAACATATCTACCAACCTTTTGTGCGTTGTCGTAATAATAGGAAGAGATTAGGGCTGCACAATTAATCACATATGCGATTTAATACCGCGATTAAAAAAAAAAAAAACGCAAGAGTACGCAATTTTTTCCTAAATAAAAAAATCCTCAGAAGTGGCTGTAATGCATTGATTTGTATGTGATTTCTTGCAAACCAGCTCCATCTAGTGGTTGCTTTTAGCACACATTTGTAAAATGTCTGTTTTACTTTCACTTTCTGTTTGTGATCTCGGTAGCAGCCGATCAATTTATAAAAGTCTAAAAGCAGAGCCCATACAGGAGATGTGAAGAGGAGGGAAAGCCACTTACTTATATTTCCCCCAAGGAATGTCTGCAGTCTGAAACTTAGGGTATGTAATCATTATGGAACCTCCCACACAATCTCCTGCTCTCTGAGAAATGGCTCATATACAAAGCAGATGCAGTTAACCCCACGGCTGCCAAAAAGGCTAAAACTGCAGTCCTCTCTGCTAGCTAGTTGCTGGGTTAACAGTTAGTACATAAATTTCTATTGGGCTCCACTTTGGCTTTAGCACATATAGCACAGACATCTTCCTCTGAATCAGACATGTTTAACACACTAGCAAATAAACTAGCAACTTGGAAATACTTTTCAAGTAATTTACTATAATATGAAAACGTACTGTGCCTATAAGAAGCACAGAAAAAGTTATGACAGTTGAAAATTAATAAACTGAGAAGTTATAGCATCAAATCTTTGTAAAAAAACACAATTTTAGCAAAGGATTGCTCCCATTAGCAAAGGATAACTAACCCTGATAGCAGAAAAAAAAAAAAAAAATACAGAAATAAACGTTTTTTTATCACAGTCAACTACAATCTCACAGCTCTGCTGTGAGTGATTACCTCCCTCAAAACAAGTTTTGAAGACCCCTGAGTTCTGTAGAGATGAACCGGATCATGCAGGGAAGACAATAAACTTCTGACTGAATTTTTTGATGCGTAGCAAAAGCGCCAAAAAAGGCCCCTCCCCCTCACACATAACAGTGAGAGAGATCAGTAAACTGTCATAAATTAAATAAAACGACTGCCAAGTGGAAAAAAAATAGTGCCCAAAACATTTTTTCACCCAGTACCTCAGAAAATTAAACGATTTTACATGCCAGCAAAAAACATTTAACATTAATAAATTGAGTGTTATTAAAAAGCCTGTTGCTAGTCCCTGCAAATTAGGCTAAAGTTTTATGCATACAGTATAATTCCAGTGAAGTGCCATTCCCCAGAATACTGAAGTGTAAAATATACATACATGACAGCCTGATACCAGTTGCTGCTACTGCATTTAAGGCTGAGTTTACATTATATCGGTATGGCAGAATTTTCTCATCAATTCCATTGTCAGAAAATAATAAGCTGCTACATACCTCTTTGCAGATTAATCTGCCCGCTGTCCCCTGATCTGAAGTTTACCTCTCCTCAGATGGCCGAGAAACAGCAATATGATCTTAACTACTCCGGCTAAAATCATAGAAAAACTCAGGTAGATTCTTCTTCAAATTCTACCAGAGAAGGAATAACACACTCCGGTGCTATTATAAAATAACAAACTTTTGATTGAAGGTATGAAACTAAGTATAATCACCACAGTCCTCTCACACATCCTATCTATTCGTTGGGTGCAAGAGAATGACTGGTAATGGCAGTTAGGGGAGGAGCTATATAGCAGCTCTGCTGGGTGAATCCTCTTGCACTTCCTGTTGGGGAGGAGTTATTATTCCATAAGTAATGGATGATCTGTGGACTGGATACACTTAACAAGAGAAAACAGGGGCACTTTCATTCATCAAACTTTACATTTCACTTGTTTTGTCAAAATACTTACCTTTTAATCTTGAAAGCCGCTCCAGTGCTTTCCCCACCTGTCGCAAGCCTCTTCATATGTCAAAAATGACAAATCCGGCTTCCTCCAATCACGGCGTTGTCTCAGGAAAGGATTCTCCTGGGGGGGAGCCGTGATTGGAGGATGCTGTATTCGTCATTGCTGTTGTATGAAGTGACGAGCGGCAGGAGGGGGAATCTCTGGAGCGTCTTTCAAGATTAAAAGATAAGTATTTTAACAAAACGAGTAAAATGTAAAGTTTGATGAATAAAAGTGCTGTTTTTAATAGGGTGTTTAAAAACCAGGCACTGATTCATCAAACTTGACATTCACTTTAACTATTTTAATTTAAAATGCATATATATATTATTTCCATGGAAATATTTCTGTCATTGAGAGTTATAGAGCAATATCAGTACATAGGGTCAGTACCAGCTGGGCAAACACAACAAACTGGTTAAATGTAGTGACAGTAAGCAAGGAAGACCATTTGCCGTTATGGTCACAGAGCAAGCCTGACTTACTGAAATTCTTACTTTTTCTTGCAAACAAATTAAAAACAAGAAGCCAATATTTAAATAATCATGTAATGGGATAAAAGTTATCTTGGGCTAAGAAGGTACCAGAATAATCAACCTGTCTTTGTCCACACCAATATTTTGAATCACTTGAGATAACTAGGGGCTTCTAAATCTCCTTTGTTGCCATCATTTTTTCCCCAGAAACCACCACTCAGGACTCAGAACAACCAACTTGTGGAGAGAACCGTGCCCATAATGAATGTTTTGACAACTTTTTGCTCTAAAAATTTGCTTGAGTGTTAAAATTACTTGGAATATTAAATCACTGCCTTTTGTATGTTATATTTTGTTTCTGTCCTGGAACCTTTTAGTGTTTAATATGATGTTAAAAAATTTGTATTATATATTTATTTATTATTTTTGAACACTTTATTCTTTTTGAGGGACATACTGAGTGTGAGACTTGCTGTTTGAACATATCTACCAACCTTTTGTGCGTTGTCGTAATAATAGGAAGAGATTAGGGCTGCACAATTAATCACATATGCGATTTAATACCGCGATTAAAAAAAAAAAAAAACGCAAGAGTACGCAATTTTTTCCTAAATAAAAAAATCCTCAGAAGTGGCTGTAATGCATTGATTTGTATGTGATTTCTTGCAAACCAGCTCCATCTAGTGGTTGCTTTTAGCACACATTTGTAAAATGTCTGTTTTACTTTCACTTTCTGTTTGTGATCTCGGTAGCAGCCGATCAATTTATAAAAGTCTAAAAGCAGAGCCCATACAGGAGATGTGAAGAGGAGGGAAAGCCACTTACTTATATTTCCCCCAAGGAATGTCTGCAGTCTGAAACTTAGGGTATGTAATCATTATGGAACCTCCCACACAATCTCCTGCTCTCTGAGAAATGGCTCATATACAAAGCAGATGCAGTTAACCCCACGGCTGCCAAAAAGGCTAAAACTGCAGTCCTCTCTGCTAGCTAGTTGCTGGGTTAACTGCATCTACAATGTATTTGATATCAGCAAGGCACAGCATTTCTGAAAGGTGCAGCCCCCCACCCCTACTGCTATATGCCTGTATTGGATTCCTGCACAGGAGAAGGGCTCATTATCAGTCAAGATAAAATGTAAAAAAAATTAATATATATATATATATATATATATATATATATATATATATATATATTATAAAAAACAAAAAAGAGAGAGTTACCTGGAAAGAAATCCTGGTAAAGAAAGACAGGGGTTTCAGCACTCTTTTGAAATAAACTCACAAATCACTGTAAATCATCAAAATTACTTTAATCGTGAAAATCCCTCCTCCGCATCATGGGAGCAGATTCATGCAAGTGAAACCTTAGTAAAACACATAAGCATGAGAAATTCAACTCGTAGATGACTTCATTTATAGAACCTGACCGGTCAGGGGTACACGCCAAATACAACCATTAAATACAAAATAGTAACAAACTGTCTTGTCAAATCACAGAATTGTATATTTAGCCCACTACACCCTGCTGCACACAGAACCCCCTAATCCTTGTACTGGAGGTATAACCTGGGCAGGTATAATAGGGGATCTAAGTCACTAATTCTACAATGTCTGTGATATACAGAAGCGGAAAGTATTACACATGGTGTATGATATACATGGAAATGCTTGTACAAAGTAACGTGGGTTATATCAAGAGAGACCACCTCAAGTCTAGCTACACCCGGCTGCTCGCAGCACCCCTATATAGGAGGGGCTTAAAGCTGTGCAGGTGATATTAGGGATCTAAGCGGACAAGTAAGTGGACTCCCTGAATATGTACAAAGCAAAACGAGAAAGCACAATTTTGCAAGTGTCACTCATACATATATTTCACATCTAGCAATCATCGAACATATATATACAGTTCCAAGAAGAAGCCTGTATGCAGGATGCAGAGATGTTAAGGCACAAGTGCAAAGGACATGTTAGTATTGCCGGATATAAGCAAGCGTAAGCCAAGTTGAGTTAGGTAAAGCACAGTCTTAGCAAGAAATGTATGGCCTCAAGCAGAGACTTTTCCAACATTCACAGTCTTTTTAAGACATAGAGCTGCATCTTATCCCATATCATGTAACTTATGACTTTTAGTACCGTAAATTCCCTTAGTCGGGTCATCCATTCATGGGAGGTACTTTAATAGATACTGTAGCTTTCATATATCAGGTGTCAGCATTTGTATACTAATACGACCTTGTTTTCGAACACTCTAATTCCAAATGTCCACGTTGTTGAGTGCTTCTCGAACACATTACAGTTCCATGTTAACTGCGGTCTCCATCGCCAGAAAAAAAACAAAGGTGGTATTCCGCGTGTGTCACATGACTTGGTCGGCTCAGCCAATGCCGACACGCGTTTCACCCGCTCGACTGGAATTCAGACCGGGCTTCGTCAGGGAGTAATTCTGCTTTGATTCAAGCATCTTGATTTATACTTTAGATGCATTGTGCCTCTGCTGGAAGGTGAAGGTTTCGCATGCTGCTATCACAGTTTATGGTGACTTTAAAGCAATACTACCTAGATACATATGTTTGCAAAAATGAAAAAACAGCCTAAGTTGGAAACTGCTGTCTATTAACACTATTACCATTTCAATAGATTATTAAAAACAAAGATAAATTCAAGAAGTCATCACGAAATTACTATGTCAATTTCTCAACCTTGAGTAGAGTGTGAAGAGTTTATGCTTACTCATGTAGGGTAAGGCGAAAATATATTTTATTACACCCATAACTCATTATTACCTTGGACGTTTTTATAGGAAGCAGGCCATATCTAATTTATCATTGAGACCATTTGGAATTTGTGTCTCAAGAATTGAAATCCACCTGCACTCCTTTCTTAAGAGGGTCTTGTCATTATCGCCCCCTCTGCCATGAGTAAGCATAAATAAACTCTTCACACTCTACCCAAGGTTGAGAAATTGAGAAATTGACATAGTAATTTTGTGATGACTTCTTGAATTTATCTTTGTTTTTAATTATCTATTGAAATGGTAATAGTGTTAATAGACAGCAGTTTCCAACTTAGGCTGTTTTTTAATTTTTGCAAACATAAGTATCTAGGTAGTATTGCTTTAAAGTCACCATAAACTGTGATAGCAGCATGCAAAACCTTCACCTTCCAGCAGAGGGGCAATGCATCTAAAGTATAAATCAAGATGCTTGAATCAAAGCAGAATTACGCCCTGACGAAGCCCGGTCTGAATTCCAGTCGAGTGGGTGAAACGCGTGTCGGCATTGGCTGAGCCGACCAGGTCATGTGACACACGCGGAATACCACCTTTGTTTGGTTCTGGCGATGGAGACCGCAGTTAACATGGAACTGTAATGTGTTTGAGAAGCACTCAACAACGTGGACATTTGGAATTAGTGTCCGAAAACAAGGTCGTATTAGTATACAAATGCTGACACCTGATATATGAAAGCTACAGTATCTATTAAAGTACCTGCCATGAATGGATGACCCGACTAAAGGAATTTACGGTACTAAAAATCACAAGTTGCATGATATGGGATAAGATGCAGCTCTATGTCTTAAAAAGACTGTGAATGTTGGAAAACTCTCTGCTTGAGGTCATACATTTCTTGCTAAGACTGTGCTTTACCTAACTCAACTTGGCTTACGCTTGCTTATATCCAGCAATACTAACATGTCCTTTGCACTTGTTTCTTAACATCTCTGCATCCTGCATACAGGCTTCTTCTTGGAACTGTATATATATGTTCGATGATTGCTAGATGTGAAATATATGTATGAGTGACACTTGCAAAATTGTGCTCTCTCGTTTTGCTTTGTACATATTCAGGGAGTCCACTTACTTGTCCGCTTAGATCGCTAATATCACCTGCACAGCGTTAAGCCCCTCCTATATAGGGGTGCTGCAAGCAGCCGGGTGTAGCTAGACTTGAGGTGGTCTCTCTTGATATAACCCACGTTACTTTGTACGAGCATTTCCATGTATATCATACACCATGTGTAATACTTTCTGCTTCTGTATATCACAGACATTGTAGAATTAGCGACTTAGATCCCTTATTATACCTGCCCAGGTTATACCTCCAGTACAAGGATTAGGGGGTTCTGTGTGCAGCAGGGTGTAGTGGGCTAAATATACAATTCTGTGATTTGACAAGACAGTTTGTAACTATTTTTTATTTAATGGTTGTATTTGGCGTGTACCCCTGACCGGTCAGGTTCTATAATGAAGTCATCTACGAGTTGAATTTCTCATGCTTATGTGTTTTACTAAGGTTTCACTTGCATGAATCTGCTCCCATGATGCGGAGGAGGGATTTTCACGATTAAAGTAATTTTGATGATTTAAAGTAATTTGTGAGTTTATTTCAAAAGAGTGCTGAAACCCCTGTCTTTCTTTACCAGGATTTCGTTCCAGGTAACTCTCTCTTTTTTGTTTTTTATAATATAAATTTTGAAGGGTCTGCACCACGTCAATTGACTGTTTGCTTGGGCAGTTGTGCCTATATGCAATGTATCTAATATAACTCCATTAGCAATTGCGTCCTCTCCTTAATGTTCATGATTATTTCTTGTGTATACCTTGTATACTAGGGCCTTAGGCCCACTTCTAGGTCTCAAGAGTAGTTGACCCCTTAGCTAGTTAACTCAGTATATTATACGTCTTTCGTGAATTTGCTGTCTTCTGTGCGTCCTGGGAGTTGCTTCCTGCTGGGGATCCCTTATTTGGTTTACCATGGCGTTTATGTTGTCTGACGAAAATTGGGAGACTGAACTTACAGCCTCATTGTCCATGTCTAGTCTAGAAGAGAATCAGGATTCCAATAACACACCGGTAAATATTTATGGTGCATTTAAAAACTATAAGAAACATTTAGTCAAACAAATTAAACTTAGGGCAGAAACATCAAGCCTAGAGAATTATATAAAAAACAAAATTATACCAAGGGGTCTTCGTCTTAAACTAGACCCCGGTACAAACTTAAGAGAGGATGAAGGAGGTGATGAATTCCTGGAAGACTGGAATACCAGTCTTTCTGAGTGTTCTATCATCTTAATGAACAAGATGGTCAAACGGAATAAGGAAAGATTAGAGAAAACGATCACTCAGGTTGAGGAATCCCTAAAAGTGGTAAATACCTTTGAATCCCATACAAATTTCCCTAATCTAAATGAAGAAATAAAAGATCAGATAGGCAGGGTACAAAATGACATAAAACTAAGGAAAGGAAGGAAGTTTTCCAGGGATAATGATGACTACAAAAATAATAAAGTTTATAGCTACCAATCAATAAAAGGAACATATGATTCTGGGACTGATGGCTCTGATGCTGAACCAGAACAGCATAAAAATACCTTTGACAAGAAACAGCCTTTTTTAGGGGAAGGAGGAGAGGCGGTAGGAAGAGAAGGAGGGGGCCCCAGTTCAAATTCAGTAGAGAGACGCTACCCCTCCAGACAACAATATCAGCAGAACTACGATCAGGGCCAGGGGAATTACCGACAGGGCAGACCGCGGCGACCCCGGGGCCGCAGGGGCTACTCAAATTAGATAATGACAATATGCAGGTAATAAATTTATCTTCCTTCAAACTGAATTACACACATATAGAGGTCCGAAAAAGATTTCTCTCCTTTTGCCCAACGAATACATTGGACAAATTTAATTTTTTAAAAGACTTACATCTCTTTGCGAGACGCATTGTCTTGTCCCAGATAATGAAGGGTAAAAGCAAACATCTAGTTGAGGATGTCTCACTTACACGGGAAGATAATACAACGGTCTCAGACTTACAGGACCTTTTAATTGATTCTGAAGGTAGCCAATACATTACTTCTCAGGAAGAACATGTGGTTACCAATATGTATGTTCCCTCAAATTTAAGAGCCAAATCAAAATATATGCCTCAGTTATCTATGGTACCTGCATTAAATATCTTCGTTAAACAGGTAGAAAAAGACATACAAAATTTATCTATTACAGGTTTGGTAGACGATAATTTGAGTGGAACAGAACGAAAAGCCCTAAATGACCTGATGAATGCAAAAGGTGTGGTCATCAAGGCTGCCGATAAAGGTGGGAACTTGGTTTTATGGGATGAGAACATGTATGTCCTGGAGGTAAAGAGACAGCTTTTAGATAGAAAGCAATATCAGTGCCTGTCATTTAATCCTATTCCCTCTATACAAAATGCACTTTTTTCCATTTTAAAAGAGGCAAAAGACAATGGCACTATAACTCCATCAGAGTTCAAATATCTTTACCCTGAGCATCCCATAATGCCAGTTTTCTATTGTATCCCAAAAATACATAAAAATCCCACCAATCCACCTGGCCGGCCGATAATAGCAGGCATCGGCAGTCTAACAGAGAACCTTGGCAATTACATTGACCACTTCCTAAGACCCTTCCTTACCACTATGCCCTCATTCGTCTTTGACACGGCCGACTTTCTGAGAAAAATTGAGGGACTGGTGGTTCCGAAAGGGGCATTTCTAGTATGTCTAGATGTCGAAGGACTTTATTCGTCCATCCCGCATGATGTAGGGATCGAGGCATGCAAACACTTTCTCAAGACAAGAGGAAGCTATGTTCAGAGGCATACTGATTTTATTGTCGAACTACTTACCTTTATATTAACCAACAATGTGTTCATGTTCGACAATAAGATATACAAACAGTTAAGAGGTACAGCCATGGACGCTACATGCGCCCCAACTTATGCCTGCCTGCATCTGGGCATTTGGGAGATGGAGGAGGTTTTTCAGAGCCCCCTATTTGAGGAAAACATCCACATATGGTTACGATATGTGGACAATGTTTTCCTCATCTGGGAGGGCTCTGAGAACCTCCTAAAACAATTTGTGGATACCTTAAATGTCAATAGTAGAAACATCTCTCTTGCTGTTCAATATAGTGAAGAGATGATTGCATTCCTAGACATTGAGGTCAAACTTGATAAGGGTATAGTGTCAACAGAAAACATTCGAAAATCCACTGCAACTAATAGCCTCCTACTTGCCTCCAGTCACCATCCAAGCCACCTGAAAAAAAGGTATACCCAAAGGCCAATTTCTAAGGCTGCGCAGAAATTGTTCAACTAAAGAGAAGTACCTAAAACATGCATTAGAAATGGAGCAAAGATTTCTAGATAGGGGGTATTCTAAGAGAGTGGTAAGAGGGGCTTTCAATAATGCTTTGCATATGGATAGGGAGAAACTCCTTATGCCTATACAAAAGACAGGTAATTCAAAAATAAGACTAGTCACAGATTATAACTGCCACTGGAATTCACTAAAAAGTATCCTGGCAAAAAACTGGCACATTCTTACTAGTGACACAGGAGTACTAAAAGAAGTAGGTGATTTTTCAAACATTACTGCTAGAAGGGCATCAAATCTAAAAGATAAGCTTGTAAGAAGCCAATATACATCTAAGGCAAGACAGAGTAACTGGCTCGCGCAACACAGATCTTCAGGTAACTATCCCTGTGGCAAGTGTGTTGCATGTAAGTTCTTGCGAAAAACCAAAGAGTTCAGTAACAAGACTGGCAAAACTTACAAACTTAAGCATTTCGTGAACTGTGACACTGAGGGGGTTGTATATCTGCTCTCCTGCGAGTGCCCACTTTTTTATGTGGGAAAAACGAGGAGGGCGATAAAGGACCGCATCACTGAACACAGAGAGGATGTGAAAAATAAAAATCCTAAAAGTAACGTTGTAAGACACTTTGAGCGAATCAGGATTGCAATTATGTATTAGTTCAGATTTGTGGGCATAGACAAAGGCATCACAAACGGCAGAGGGGGCGATAAAGACAAAACCCTCTTAAGAAAGGAGTGCAGGTGGATTTCAATTCTTGAGACACAAATTCCAAATGGTCTCAATGATAAATTAGATATGGCCTGCTTCCTATAAAAACGTCCAAGGTAATAATGAGGTATGGGTGTAATAAAATATATTTTCGCCTTACCCTACATGAGTAAGCATAAATAAACTCTACACACTCTACCCAAGGTTGAGAAATTGACATAGTAATTTCGTGATGACTTCTTGAATTTATCTTTGTTTTTAATAATCTATTGAAATGGTAATAGTGTTAATAGACAGCAGTTTCCAACTTAGGCTGTTTTTTAATTTTTGCAAATATAAGTATCTAGGTAGTATTGCTTTAAAGTCACCATAAACTGTGATAGCAGCATGCGAAACCTTCACCTTCCAGCAGAGGCGCAATGCATCTAAAGTATAAATCAAGATGCTTGAATCAAAGCAGAATTACGCCCTGACGAAGCCCGGTCTGAATTCCAGTCGAGCGGGTGAAACGCGCATCGGCATTGGCTGAGCCGACCAGGTCATGTGACACACACGGAATACCACCTTTGTTTGGTTCTGGCGATGGAGACCGCAGTTAACATGGAACTGTAATGTGTTCGAGAAGCACTCAACAACGTGGACATTTGGAATTAGAGTGTCCGAAAACAAGGTCGTATTAGTATACAAATGCTGACACCTGATATATGAAAGCTACAGTATCTATTAAAGTACCTGCCATGAATGGATGACTAGACTAAGGGAATTTACGGTACTAAAAGTCACAAGTTGCATGATATAGGATAAGATGCAGCTCTATGTCTTAAAAAGACTGTGAATGTTGGAAAAGTCTCTGCTTGAGGTCATACATTTCTTGCTAAGACTGTGCTTTACCTAACTCAACTTGGCTTACGCTTGCTTATATCCGGCAATACTAACATGTCCTTTGCACTTGTGCCTTAACATCTCTGCATCCTGCATACAGGCTTCTTCTTGGAACTGTATATATATGTTCGATGATTGCTAGATGTGAAATATATGTATGAGTCACACTTGCAAAATTGTGCTTTCTCGTTTTGCTTTGTACATATTCAGGGAGTCCACTTACTTGTCCGCTTAGATCCCTAATATCACCTGCACAGAGTTAAGCCCCTCCTATATAGGGCAGCCGGGTGTAGCTAGACTTGAGGTGGTCTCTCTTGATATAACCCATGTTACTTTGTACGAGCATTTCCATGTATATTATACACCATGTGTAATACTTTCCGCTTCTGTATATCACAGACATTGTAGAATTAGTGACTTAGATCCCTTATTATACCTGCCCAGGTTATACCTCCAGTACAAGGATTAGGGGGTTCTGTGTGCAGCAGGGTATAGCGTGCTAAATATACAATTCTGTGATTTGACAAGACAGTTTGTTACTATTTTGTATTTAATGGTTGTATTTGGCGTGTACCCCTGACCGGTCAGGTTCTATAATGAAGTCATCCACGAGTTGAATTTCTCATGCTTATGTGTTTTACTAAGTTTTCACTTGCATGAATCTGCTCCCATGATGCGGAGGAGGGATTTTCACGATTAAAGTAATTTTGATGATTTAAAGTGATTTGTGAGTTTATTTCAAAAGAGTGCTGAAACCCCCGTCTTTCTTTACCAGGATTTCGTTCCAGGTAACTCTCTCTTTTTTGTTTTTTATAATATCAATTTTGAAGGGTCTGCACCACGTCAATTCAATGTTTGCTTGGGCAGTTGTGCCTATATGCAACGTATCTAATATAACTCCATTAGCAATTGCGTCCTTTCCTTAATGTTCTTGATTATATATATATATATATATATACACACACACATACATACAGGTAGCCCTCAGTTTATGCTGGGGTTAGGTTCCAGGAGGAATGGTTGTAAATCGAAACCGTTGTAAATTGAAACCCAGTTTATACTGTAAGTCAATGGGAAGTGAGGGAGTTAGGTTCCAGGACCCTCTCAAAATTGTCATAAGTAACACCTAATACATTATTTTTAAAGCTTTGAAACAAAGACTTTAAATGCTAAACAGCATTATAAACCTAATAATATAGATTGTATCATCATCACACTAAGTTTAATGAACAAAAACGTTTTTTTACTTGCATTTTTTTGCAATCAGTTCTCTGCATTGTTAGCATGTTAGATAATATTGGGTCTGCACCTATTCTATGCATTTCAATCTAGACTTATTAAGCAGTTAGGCACCCTCACCTCAAGCAACTGGACAGGAAGATAATAGGGAAGTGGCTGCTAGATCTTGTTTTGCTCGATAGTTAATGTCTGCTCTGTGTACACAGATCAATTTAAGTCTGTTAAGTTGCAAACCTTTGCTGCAAAACAAGCGCTCCACCTACTGGCTATTTTTATTAGTGCATTGCTTTCAAAACCTTTTCAATAGCAGTCACATGACTGAAAAAAAAGGTTGATATTCTGAAACGGTGCAAATTGAACCGGCGTAAACCGAGGGCCACCTTGTGTATATATATATATATATATATATATATATATACACATAAATACACACTAGTCCTAAAGACCGTTCACACGGGCCATTTTTTGCAGTACAGGGGTCCCACCCCTTACTCTCTCTCCCCCTCTCTTTTGCTCTCTCTCTCCCCCTCTCTTTTGCTCTCTCTCGCTCCACCTCTCTTTTGCTCTCTCTACCCCCTCTCTCTGTGGCTCTCTCTCTCTCCCCCCCTCTCTTTTGCTCTCTCCACTCTCTTTTGCGCTCTCTCTCCCCCCTCTTTTTTGCACTCTCTCTCTACCCCCTCTCTTTTGCGCTCTCTCCCCCTCTCTTTTGCGCTCTCTCTCCCCCCCTCTCTTTTGCGCTCTCTCCCCCCTCTCTTTTGCGCTCTCTCCCCCCTCTCTTTTGCGCTCTCTCTCCCCTCTCTTTTGCTCCGTCTCTCTCCCCTCTCTTTTGCTCCGTCTCTCTCCCCTCTCTTTTGCTCTCTCTCTCCTCCCTCTTTCGCTCTCTCTCCCCCCCCTCTCTTTTGCGCTCTCTCTCCCCCTCTCTTTTGCGCTCTCTCTCCCCCTCTCTTTTGTGCTCTCTCCCCCCCCTCTCTTTTGCACTCTCTCTCCCCCCTCTCTTTTGCTCTCTCTCCCCCCTCTCTTTTTCTCTCTCTTCCTTCTCTTTTGCTCTTTCCCCTCTATTTTTCTCTCTCTCCCCCTCTTGCTCTTTCCCCTCTATTTTTGCTCTCTCTCCCCCTCTCTTGCTCTTTCCCCTCTATTTTTGCTCTCTCTCTCCCTCTCTTGCTCTTTCCCCTCTCTTTTGCTCTCTCTCCCCCTCTCTTGCTCTTTCCCCTCTCTTTTGCTCTGTCTCTCTCCCCTCTCTATTACTGCTCTCTCCCCCTTTCTTTTGCTCTCTCTTTCCCCCTCTCTTTTTCTCTCTCTTCCTTCTCTTTTGCTCTTTCCCCTCTATTTTTCTCTCTCTCCCCCTGTATTTTTGCTCTCTCTCCCCCTCTCTTGCTCTTTCCCCTCTATTTTTGCTCTCTCTCCCCCTCTCTTGCTCTTTCCCCTCTCTTTTGCTCTGTCTCTCTCCCCTCTCTATTACTGCTCTCTTCCCCCTCTCTTTTGCGCTCTCTTCCCCCTCTCTTTTGCGCTCTCTCTCTCCCCCCTCTCTTTTGCGCTCTCTCTCTCTCCCCCCCTCTCTTTTGCGCTCTCTCTCTCCCCCCTCTCTTTTGCTCTCTCTCTCTCCCCCCTCTCTTGCTCTTTCCCCTCTCTTGCTCTCTCTCGCGCGCGTGTGGCCACACCCACTTCCGCCCGTACCGTGTCGCAAACAGGAGCAGATCAGGTAGACAGACTCTAAGGCCAGGTGTGTTTGTCCTTGTGCTGTCTCTACTGCGCATGACAGCTTCGGACAAACACACTTGGCCTTTCATATTATAGGATATATATATATATTTGTGTGTGTGTAAATATTTATATTATATATATATATATATATATATATATATATATATATATATATACACACACACACACACACATATGTGGTTTGTATTTTTATGCATTGAGAAACATGTACATTAAGATTCTGTAGTCTTAAATCATTTTTTTATTGAAAAATTAAGGTGTTATAGTCATTTATAAGAAAATTGCGATATTTTTTTTTTTTTTAGCCCATATCGCCCAGCCCTAGAAGAGATCCTTTTTTTTTCTTGTAAAACAAAAAAATGGCTGGTGATATGAGGACCCCAGACCTAAGAATTTTAAAATCTTGTGGTATAAAATAAAACTATATGATTACAGTATTGTAGTTTAACCCCTAGCTGTCAAAAAGGGCTCCAAGTTTTCAAAAGAGAAGGGTAGTGAGAGACTAATTTACAGAAAGTAGCAACAGCAGGGATCATGTTCTGTGCTTGATATAGCCCATTTATAATCGGGTTTAGCGCTATGTATGTGGTATAGTTTTCTGACTTATTCATCTGCTATAGGCGATGTAGGGTTGGGCTGACAAAAGGTATTATACTGCCTTAGTAGTTGTCACATAGTTACAAAAATACAGGTTTTAACCTTTTAAAATGCTAATTATAACTTGCAGAGGAATTTTCAAAGCTCTAATTTAGCATTCCACACAAATGTCTGTAAAAATGAGTCACACACCCTGTGAAATTACAGAAAAATATTAGATTTTTTTGTAAATAGGTTTACAAAACGGCTACCTGGAACAAAAAACAAACAAAAACATTACATAAATAAATAAATTAATAAATAAATAAATAAATAAAAAATGAGAGTATTTGGCTCCACACAATGGAAGAACTAAATTTGAGGAATATTATGATTATTAAAATTATTATTGTCATTTACTTGTAAAGACAACCAATTTTTTAAGTGCTGATGGAGTAAAAGTATATAATGACAACAAATATAGATAAATAACACAGACCAAACACATTTTTTAGAGAAGTAAAAATCTACAGAACACAGATTTATTACAAATTTGCAATTAAATAGAAATACAGATTTACAGATATGTATTAAAATATTATTTATACCAAAAAAATGAACACTTGCTCTCTGCAATGTTCCCCTCGGGACCTATTTAGGGCTAGATTACAAGTGGAGCGTTATTTACCGCTTCTGCTAGAGCGCTAATTGAACTAGAAGTAATCCTTTTGCGCTTGTATAATGAGTTGAAAGGAAAAAGTTATTGCGCTCATCGGGTTAGTGCGATACAGGTTGCTTCTAGTGCAATTAGACTGTTGCACAAAAGATAACCTCTTCCCCCATAGAAGTCAGAGGAGAAAAAAAAGTAGGGGGGAAAAAACTAACACCCAACTCGAGCACTAACCCGATCACATATTCTCAAGTGCGCGAACCAGACATGAAAAACAAAATTCATGCTTACCTTATAAATTTCTTTATTTCTGGGCATAGAGAGTCCACAACTTCATTCCAATTACTAGTGGGATATTCAACTCCTGGCCAGCAGAAGGAGGCAAAGAGCACCCCAGCAAAGCTGTTAAGTGTCACTTCCCTTACCCATAACCCCCAGTCATTCGGCCGAAGGGAAACGGAAAAAGATGATAACACAAGGGTATAGAGGTGCCTGAGGTTAACACAAAAAAGCTGCCTTCTTAAATTTAAATAAGGGCGGGGTCGTGGACTCTCCATGCCCGGAAAGAAAGAAATTTATCAGGTAAGCATTAATGTTGTTTTCTTTCCTATGGCATGGAAAATCCACGACTTCATTCCAATTACTAGTGGAAACCAATACCCAAGCTAGAGGACACAGAATGAAAAAGGGAGGGAGAACAAGGCAGGCGGACCTAAACAGAAGGCACCACCGCTTGAAGAACTTTTCTCCAAAAGGAAGCCTCAGCAGAGGCAAAAGTATTACATTTGTAGAATTTGGAAAATGTATGCAAAAGGGACCAAGTTGCCGCCTTGCAAATTTGCTCCACAGAATGTTCATGTTTGAAAGCTCAGTAAGAGGATACAGCCTTAGTGGAATGAGCCGTAATTCTCTCAGGAGATTGCTGTCTAGCTGTCTTATAAGCTAACCGGATAACACTTCTCAACCAGAGAGAAAGGGTAGTAGAAGTAGCCTTCTCACCCTTACGCTTACCAGAAAAAACAACGAAAAGGGCAGTAGATTGATGAAAATCTTTAGTTGCTTGAAGGTAAAATTTTAGAGCACGCACAACAACCAGGTTATGTAAAAGACGTTCCTTCTGTAAAGGATTGGGAAAAAAAGAATGAACGCCAATTTCCTGATTAATATTGCGATCCGACACTACCTTAGGAAGAAATCCCAGCTTAGTACGAAGAACTGCCTTATCTGCATGGAAAATAAGATAAGGGGAATCACACTGCAGGGCCGTTAGTTCAGAAGCCCTGCAGAAGAAATAGCAAGAAGAAACAGAACCTTCCAAGATAACAATTTAATATCAACAGTCTGACCAGAGCCTGAACAAAAGATTGGACATCCGACAAATCTGCCAGACATTTGTCCAAAAGAATAGACAGTGCAGAAATCTTAACTTTCAGAGTACTGACTGACAAACTCTTCTCCAGGCCCTCCTGGAGAAAAGACAAAATTCTGGGTGTCCTTACCCTGCTCCAAGAGAAACCCATCGATTCACACCAATAAAGGTATTTGCGCCATACCTTATGATAAATCTTGCGAGTAACAGGTTTACGAGCATGGTATCAATGACCGTCTCAGAGAAGCCATGCCTAGCCAAAACTAAGCGTTCAATTCTCAAGCAGTCAGCTTCAGAGAATCTAGATTCGGATGTAACCTCCAAGGTGGAAGAGATGACATCTTCACTAAATCCACAAACCAGATCCTGCAAGGCCATGCAAGAGCTATTACATGCAGGAGCTATTAAAATCACAGATGCTCTCTCCTGTTTGATACGAGCAATGACTCGTCGAAGCAGAGCAAACGGAGGAAAAAGGTATGCCAGATTGAAGTTCCAAGGAGCCACCAGAGCGTCTATCAGAACGGCCTGAGGATCTCTTGACCTTGAACTTTACCTTGGAAGCTTGGCGTTTTGACAAGACGCCATCAGATCCAACTCCGGAACCCCCCACCTGAGGGTTATCCGAAAGAACACCTCCAAATGAAGAGCACACTCTACGGGATGAAAAGTCTGTCTGCTCAGAAAATCCGCCTCCCAGTTGTCCACCTCTGGAATGTGGATGGCAAATAGGAGACAATCGTGAGCTTCCACCCACTGCAGAATACGAGTCATCTCCTTCATTGCTAAGGAACTCAGAGTCCCCCCCTGATGGTTGATGTAAGCCACCGAGTTGATGTTGTCCGATTGCAATCTAATACACCGGACTAAAGATAATTGAGGCCAAGCTTTCAAGGCATTGCACTTAACTCTAAGATGTTTATGGGAAGACAAAAACTCCTCCCGAGTCCACAGGCCCTGAGCCTAACAGGCTGGCGTCCGTGGTCACAATCACCCAGGAAGGTCTCAGGAAGCAAGTGCTCAGAGACAGATGGTCCTGTGAAATCCACCACGAGTCTCTTGTTAGGTGATCCAGATCTATCCTCTGCGATAGATCTGAATGGTCTACATTCCATTGACTGAGCATACATAGTTGCAGAGGTTTCAGATGAAACCGAGCAAAAGGAATGATGTCCATGGATGCTACCATCAGACCAGTCACCTCCATGCATTGAGCCACTAATGGCCGAATAGCAGACTGGAGAGAAAGGCATGAAGCAAAAAGTTTGGATTTTCTGACATCCGTCAGGAAAATCTTCATGGACAAGGAATCTATGATTGTCCTTAAGAAACGCACCTCTTTTCCAGATTCCCTTTCCAGCCGTGGGAACGTAGAAAAGACAATAACATCTCTGTAAGAGATTTTGCTAGTTGAAAAGATGATGCCTGAACCACGATGTCATCTAGGTAAGGTGCCACAGAAATTCCTTGAGATCTGATCACTGCCAAAAGAGCCCCCAGAACCTTTGTGAATATTCTGGGCGCCATGGCAAGGTCAAACGGAAGAGCAACAAACTGGAAATACTTGTCCAAAAGGCAAACCTCAGAAACTGGTGATGATCCCCGTGAATGGGAACATGAAGATATGCGTCCTTCAGGTCTATGGTTGTCATCAGAATAGTTTAGTGTTAGGAGCGCCTATTTAAAGGCTAAGTCTAATGGGGGTATAAATAAAAATTCGTCGTTAAGTATACCAGCACAAGGAGCCCAAGTGTGTGAAAAATATTTACAGGTTTATTATAGCTTTAAAATTAACAAATTTATTAAAGCAATAGCTTGGTGTCTATAATTGCAAACAGATTTATAAAAGCATAAAAGTATATGGATCCATATTACTTCATAAATAAACAATAATTAAAAACATTCAATGGTGGACTGTTTATATGATAAAATCAGTTTTACAGTCTATGATAAAATTGGTTTGGGTGAAATCAAAAAAATGTACAAATGATACAGTAAAATACAATAAAATAAAATACAGAAATAATGCAATAAAATTCAGAAATGGTGTACAAAAAGCAGCAAAATGGGGATAGGTCGTGTGACCTAGGATAAGAACATATATGTGAAAGATGTCTTCCTGATTTAATTTGAGAAAAAATGTTAATCCTTTGAAAAATTAAGTGAAATTATGTTTTAAACCTGATGAAAATGTGATAAAAATGTGTGAATCCCCTCGTGAAAAGTCAAAAAGTGTCCAAAATTAAGTCAATAATTATATCAAAAAAAGGCAAAAAAGTCAATTATAAAAAAACCAAAAATCCAAAATAAAATATCAAATTGAAAATGAAATCCAAAAGAATTTTTTAGTGATAATGTGATGTCCAATAAAAGTCAAAAATGCCACCTGTGTTTATGAATCAAACTGTGAATAGCTGAGAAAATAGAAATCCAACTGACCAATTTCTTGAAAATATTGGATATAAGAAACAATGAATATAAAAAATGGTTATAAGAAAATGTAAGACGATCCAATCCCTGTGGAAAAAGAAAAATGCAACATAGAGCAGTATCGTTTAAAATACGTTTGCACAAGTAGAAATAAAACTCACCATATATGCCAACGCGTTTCGGCCCACCAATAGGGCCTTTATCAAGACTCAAGTCAACATTTTTTCTCAAATTAAATCAGGAAGACATCTTTCACATATATGTTCTTATCCTAGGTCACACGACCTATCCCCATTTTGCTGCTTTTTGTACACCATTTCTGAATTTTATTGCATTATTTCTGTATTTTATTTTATTGTATTTTACTGTATCATTTGTACATTTTTTTGATTTCACCCAAACCAATTTTATCATAGACTGTAAAACTGATTTTATCATATAAACAGTCCACCATTGAATGTTTTTAATTATTGTTTATTTATGAAGTAATATTGATCCATATACTTTTATGCTTTTATAAATCTGTTTGCAATTATAGACACCAAGCTATTGCTTTAATAAATTTGTTAATTTTAAAGCTATAATAAACCTGTAAATATTTTTCACACACTTGGGCTCCTTGTGCTGGTATACTTAACGACAAATTTTTATTTATACCCCCATTAGACTTAGCCTTTAAATAGGCGCTCCTAACACTAAACTATTCTGTTTAACTCCATCTTGGGTATCTAGAGACCCTATCGTTATAGGAGCTTAAGTCTTGTAAGTTAGCGCCGTCGGGAAGACCACACACCACCATAGTATCCAGTTCTCTATGGTTGTCATCAACTGATCCTCTTGGACCAAGGGAAGAATGGAACGAATGGTTTCCATTTTGAAGGACGGAACTCTGAGGAATTTGTTGAGACACTTTAGGTCTAAAATGGTACAGAAAGTTCCCTTCTTTTTAGGAACCACAAAAACAGAATTTATGCTTACCTGATAAATTACTTTCTCTTGCGGTGTATCCAGTCCACGGATTCATCCTTACTTGTGGGATATTCTCATTCCCTACAGGAAGTGGCAAAGAGAGCACACAGCAGAGCTGTCCATATAGCTCCCCCTCTGGCTCCGTCCCCCAGTCATTCGACCGATGGTTAGGAGAAAAAGGAGAAACCATAGGGTGCAGTGGTGACTGTAGTTTAAACAAGAAATTTTAACCTGACTTAATTACCAGGGCGGGCCGTGGACTGGATACACCGCAAGAGAAAGTAATTGATCAGGTAAGCATAAATTCTGTTTTCTCTTGCAAGGTGTATCCAGTCCACGGATTCATCCTTACTTGTGGGATACCAATACCAAAGCTTTAGGACATGGATGAAGGGAGGGAACAAGACAGGTAACCTAAACGGAAGGCACCACTGCTTGCAAAACCTTTCTCCCAAAAATAGCCTCCGAAGAAGCAAAAGTATAGAATTTGTAAAATTTGGCAAAAGTATGCAGTGAAGACCAAGTCGCTGCCTTACAAATCTGTTCAACAGAAGCCTCATTCTTGAAAGCCCAAGTGGAAGCCACAGCTCTGGTGGAATGAGCTGTAATTTGTTCAGGAGGCTGCTGTCCAGCAGTCTCATAAGCCAATCGGATGATGCTTTTCAACCAGAAAGAGAGGTAGCCGTCGCTTTTTGACCTCTCCTCTTACCAGAATAGACAACAAACAAAGATGATGTTTGTCTGAAATCCTTAGTTGCTTGTAAATAGAATTTCAAAGCACGAACCACATCAAGATTGTGTAAAAGCCGTTCCTTCTTAGAAGCTGGATTAGGACACAGGGAAGGAACAATGATTTCCTGGTTAATGTTCTTATTAGAAACAACTTTAGGAAGAAAACCAGGTTTGGTACGCAAAACTACCTTATCTGCATGGAACACCAGATAGGGTGAATTACATTGCAAAGAAGACAATTCTGAAACTCTTCGAGCAGAAGATATAGCTACCAACAACAAAACTTTCCTTAATAACTTAATATCTATGGAATGTAAAGGTTCAAACGGAACACCTTGAAGAACTGAAAGAACTAAATTTAGACTCCATGAGGAGCCACAGGTTTATAGACAGGCTTGATTTTGACTAACGCCTGTACAAATGCTTGAACATCTGGTACTTCAGCCAGACGCTTGTGTAAAAGGATAGACAGAGCGGATATCTGCCCCTTTAAGGAACTGGCTGATAAACCTTTCTCCAATCCTTCTTGGAAAAAAGACAATATCCTTGGAATCCTAATCTTACTCCACGAGTAACCCTTGGATTCACACCAACAAAGATATTTCCGCCATATCTTATGGTAAATTTTCCTGGTGAACAGGTTTTCTAGCTTGGATCAGAGTATCTATGACTGATTCAGAGAACCCACGTTTGGATAGAATTAAGCGTTCAATCTCCAAGCAGTCAGCTGCAGAGAAACTAGATTTGGATGCTTGAATGGACCCTGAATTTGAAGATCCTGCCTCATTGGCAGTGTCCATGGTGGAACAGATGACATGTCCACTAGGTCTGCATACCAAGTCCTGCGTGGCCACGCAGGCGCTATCAGAATTACCGAGGCCTTCTCCTGTTTGATTCTGGCTATCAGCCGAGGGAGAAGGGGAAACGGTGGAAAGACATAGGCCAGATTGAAAGACCAAGGCGCTACCAGAGCATCTATCAATGCCGCCTTGGGGTCCCTGGACCTGGATCCGTAAAGAGGAAGTTTGGTGTTCTGACGGGACACCATCAGATCCAACTCTGGAATGCCCCATAGCTGAGTCAGCTGAGCAAATACCTCCGGGTGGAGTTCCCACTCCCCCGGGTGAAAAGTCTGACGACTTAGGAAATCCGCTTCCCAGTTGTCTACTCCTGGGATGTGAATTGCAGATAGATGGCAAGAGTGATCCTCCGCCCACCTGATTATATTGGTTACTTCCTTCATCGCTAAGGAACTCTTTGTTCCTCCCTGATGATTGATGTATGCTACAGTCGTGATGTTGTCCGACTGAAATCTGATGAACTTGGCCGCCGCTAGCTGAGGCCATGCCTGGAGCGTGTTGAATATCGCTCTCAGTTCCAAAATGTTTATCGGGAGAAGAGACTCTTCCCGAGACCATAGGCCCTGAGCTTTCAGGGAGCCCCAGATCGCGCCCCAGCCTAACAGACTGGCGTCGGTCGTTACAATGATCCACTCCAGTCTGCGGAAGCACATTCCCTGAGACAGGTGATCCTGAGACAACCACCAGAGAAGAGAATCTCTGGTTTTCTGGTCCAGTTGGATTTGAGGAGACAAATCTGCATAATCCCCATTCCACTGTTTGAGCATGCACAATTGCAGTGGCCAGAGATGAATTTGAGCAAAAGGGACTACGTCCATTGCTGCTACCATTAATCCGATTACCTCCATGCACTGAGCTACAGATGGCCGCGGAATGGAATGAAGAGCTCGGCAAGTACTTAGAAGCTTTAACCTTCTGACCTCCGTCAGAAAAATTTTCATTTCTACTGAGTCTATTAAAGTTCCCAGAAAGGGAACCCTTGTAAGCGGGGACATAGAACTTTTTTTGGTGTTCACCTTCCACCCGTGAGACCTTAGAAAGGCCAGAACAATTTCCGTATGAGCCTTGGCTCTGGTAAAAGACGACGCCTGTATTAAGATGTCGTCCAGATAAGGTGCTACTGCAATGCCCCGCGGTCTTAGTACCGCTAGAAGGGACCCTAGCACCTTTGTGAAAATTCTGGGAGCGGTGGCCAACCCGAAGGGAAGGGCCACGAACTGGAAATGCTTGTCCAGAAAAGCGAACCTTAGGAACTGATGGTGATCTTTGTGGATAGGAATATGAAGGTACGCATCCTTTAGATCCACGGTAGTCATATATTGACCTTCCTGGATCATCGGTAAGATTGTCCAAATGGTCTCCATCTTGAAAGATGGGACTCTGAGGAATTTGTTTAGAATTTTAAGATCCAGGATTGGTCTGAAAGTTCCTTCCTTTTTGGGAACCACAAACAGGTTTGAGTAAAAACCCAGTCCTTGTTCTGTAATTGGGACTGGATATATCACTCCCATCTTGAGTAGATCTTCTACACAGCGTAAGAACGCCTCTTTCTTTGTCTGGTCTGTAGACAGACGAGAAAAGTGGAACCTTCCCCTTGGAGGAGAGTCCTTGAATTCTAGAAGATATCCCTGAGCAACTATCTCTAATGCCCAGGGATCAGGAACATCTCTTGCCCAAGCCTGAGCAAAGAGAGAGAGTCTGCCCCCTACCAGATCCGGTCCCGGATCGGGGGCTACCCCTTCATGCTGTCTTAGTAGCAGCTGCAGGCTTCTTGGCCTGTTTACCCTTGTTCCAGCCCTGCAAAGGCTTCCAGGTTGCCTTGGGCTGTGAAGAGTTACCCTCTTGCTTTGTGGTCGCAGAGGTTGAAGCAGGACCGCTCCTGAAGTTGCGAAAGGAACGAAAATTAGCCTTGTTTTTAGCCTTAAAAGGCCTATCTTGCGGGAGGGCATGGCCCTTTCCCCCAGTGATATCCAAAATAATCTCTTTCAACTCGGGCCCGAAAAGGGTCTTTCCCTTGAAAGGAATATTCAGTAACTTTGTCTTAGACGACACATCGGCCAACCATGATTTAAGCCAAAGCGCTCTGCGCGCCACGATGGCAAAATCAGAATTTTTCGCTGCTAACTTAGCTAATTGCAAAGCGGCATCTGTGATAAAAGAATTAGCCAGCTTTAGAGCCTTAATTCTATCCATAATTTCGTCATACGAGGTCTCCGTCTGGAGCGACTCCTCCAGCGCCTCAAACCAGAAAGCCGCTGCAGTAGTTACAGGAATAATGCAGGCAATAGGTTGGAGAAGGAAACCTTGTTGAACAAATATTTTCTTTAGTAAACCTTCTAATTTTTTATCCATAGGATCTTTGAAAGCACAACTGTCTTCATTTGGTATGGTTGTGCGCTTGGCTAGTGTTGAAACTGCTCCCTCTACCTTAGGGACCGTCTGCCATGCGTCCCGCCTGGGATCAGTTATGGGGAACATTTTCTTAAAGATAGGGGGGGAACAAAGGGTACACCTGGTCTCTCCCACTCCCTATCCACAATATCCGCCACCCTCTTCGGGATCGGAAACGCATCATGTATACAGGGACTTCTAGATATTTGTCCATTTTACACAATTTCTCTGGGACCACCATGGGGTCGCAATCATCCAGCGTAGCTAATACTTCCTTAAGCAGCACGTGGAGGTGTTCCAGCTTAAATTTAAACGCTAAGGAATCTGATTCTGCCCGCTGAGAAACCTTTCCTGTATCAGAAATTTCTCCCTCGGACAGCACATCCCTCACCGTCACTTCAGAGTGTTGTGAGGGTACAACAGATAAATCCTCCAAAGCTTCTGATTGCTCATACTCTGTTCTTAAAATCGAGCTATCACGCTTTTTAGGAAAAACTGGCAGTTTGGATAAAAATGCCGCAAGGGAATTATCCATGACTGCTGCTAATTGTTGTAATGTAATAGGGGCCAATGCGCTAGAGGTACTAGGCATCGCTTGCTCGGGCGTAACTGGTGTCGACACATGGGGAGAGGAAGGTGGGCTATCCTTGTTACCTTCTGTCAAAGAATCATCTTGGGCTACATTTTTAAGTGAAACAACATGATCTTTAAAATGCATAGATACATTAGCACACTTACAACACAAATGTAAAGGGGGTTCCACCATGGCTACTAAACACATAGAGCAACGTCTATCTGTAGGCTCAGACATGTTAAACAGACTTAGACAGCACTCAAATACTGAAAAATACAATTTGAGAAAAAACGGTACTGTGCCTTTAAATAATAAAAAGCGCACACTTTTTTTACTAAATCTTAAAAAATTATCAAATCTTTCTGAAATTTTTACCACACAATCTTAATGCTTTGGAATGATTGCACAGTGGATTTCAAGTCAATTAACCCCTTAATGCCCGAACCGGAGCAACCTAAAGCTGACAACCGGTTAGCAAACTACAGCACCGTGCCACAGCAATCTGCTGTGGCCCTACCTGCCCCTGGGGATTAGTGTGAAGGAAAATAAGCCTCTATGAAGTCCTCAAGAAGTCTTTGGACCCTCCACGTGAAGCTGCATGAAGCTGTCTGCAAAATCAACTGCGCAACTGAGGCGTGAAATTTAGGCCCCCTCCCTCTCCACTCCGGAGTTGTGGGGCCTTCAAAACCCTAAATAGGTGTCTAAAATTCTGCCATGTGGAATAAAACCCCATAAAAACACTCCAAAAGTAATAACAACTTGTATAATGATTATATTTTCACTATAAAATCGATTGCCGTTTTACAGTGTCCAACAGCCTTTGAGCCCTGTTAATTAAGCCTTCCTTCTATATTGAGTCTCAGAATATGGCTTACCTTCCCCACATGGAGATTCTTGTCAGTCTTCTAGCATTACTAATTCTTGACTAGAAAAAGATGACTGAACATACCTTGTAGCAGTGAAGCCTGCAAACTGTTCCCCCCAACTGAAGTTTTCTAGTACTCCTCAGTCCTATGTGGGAACAGCAGTGGATTTTAGTTACAACATGCTAAAATCATTTTCCTCTCAGCAGAATTCTTCATCACTTTCTGCCAGAGAGTAAATAGTACAAACCGGCACTATTTAAAAATAACAAACTTTTGATTGAAGATATAAAAAACTACAAATCTAACACCACATTCACTTTACCCTCCCGTGGAGATGCTACTTGTTAGAGCGGCAAAAAGAATGACTGGGGGGCGGAGCCAGAGGGGGAGCTATATGGACAGCTCTGCTGTGTGCTCTCTTTGCCACTTCCTGTAGGGAATGAGAATATCCCACAAGTAAGGATGAATCCGTGGACTGGATACACCTTGCAAGAGAAAAGATTTGAATAGAAACCTAGACCATGTTACCTTACGGGAACTGAAACAATCACTCCAAGAGAAGATAGGTCCTTTACGCAGTTTAAGAAGGCCTCTCTCTTTACCTGGACTGCAGATAATCTTGAGAGGATAAATCTTCCCCTGGGAGGACAAGTCTTCTATTCTCCTATTCTGTAACCCTGGGATACTATTTCCACAGCCCAAAGATCTGGAACATCTCGTATCCAAGCCTGACGAAAAAGGGAAAGTCTGCCCCCTACGTGATCCAGGACAGGACCGGGACCAATCCCTTCATGCTGATTTAGAATCAGTGGAAGGCTTCTTGGTTTGTTTCCCCTTATTCCAAGGGTGACTGGACCTCCATGAGGTCTTGGACTGCTCTGGCTTGGAAGAGGAGGAGGAAGACTTCTGTCCTTTGAAATAATGAAAGGAACGGAAATTAGAATTCTGGCCACCCTTAGGTCTATTCTACTTGTCCTGAGGTAGGAAAGATCCCTTTCCAACCATAATCTCAGAAATGATCTCCGCCAGACCAGGGCCAAATAAAGTCTTACCCTTATAAGGTAAAGATAAAAGCTTGGACTTTGAAGTAACATCAGCCGACCAAGATTTTAACCACAAAGCTCTGCGAGCTAGAAACGCAAAGCTAGACATTTTGGCTCCCAGCCTAATAACTTACATGTTGGCATCACAGATAAAAGTATTGGCCAGTTTAAGAGCCTTGATCCTATCTTGGATCTCCTCTATAGTAGTCTCTTCCGAAATCAGCTCAGACAAAGCATCACACCAATAAGATGCTGCTCCTGCAACCGTAGCAATACTTGCAGCAGGCTGCCACTGTAATCCCTAAATAATGTACATCTTTTTTAAGTAAATCCAATAGCTTCTTATCCATGGGATCCTTGAAAGAACAACTATCCTCTATAGGAATAGTAGTTCTTTTGGCCAGAGTAGAAATCGCTCCTTCTACCTTAGGCACAGTGCGCCACGAGTCAGCAACAGGAAACATCTTTTTAAAAACAGTGGAAGGGGAAAAAGGAATCCCTGGCCTATCCCATTCCTGAACTAAAATTTGTGACATCTTGCCTGGAACAGGAAGAAGAGGGAGAATGATAAACTCTATTAAGTTTAGTTGAATTTTTAGGATTGACCATGACAGAAGGTTCGGAGTAGTCCAAAGTAGCTAGAACCTCCTTCAGAAGCAACCAGAGGTGTTCAAGCTTAAATCTGAAATTAACTTCAGATTCTGCAGAATCTTCCCCTACTATGTCAGAGTCCAAAATCTCACCCTCAGAAGCTACTGAGGTATCCTCCTCGTCAGACATAGGGGAGAGGTTGACCAGCGCAGATTTAGAGGGGTCAGAACCCTTACTAGCAGATTTTTTTTTTAGATTTCCTCCTTACCCGTAGCAGGGAAAGCAGATAAAGTTGCAGACACTGCAGAAGTTATCTGTGCAGCAAAATCCCCTGGTAAATAAACACCCCCAGGAGGTTGAGAGGAAACACAAGGCATTGTATGTGAAACAAAATTGCACAGGCAAAACAATTTGGGCCTCTAAACATAATAAGCATTTATCCAAAGAAATAGAAGGATCCTGTTCTGAGTTCATAGCTACAGAAACCAGTTCCCACTAAAGATGACAAAATTAAATTTAAAAAAAACACCTTAGAAATAAACTATTCCCACAGAACGTTATGAAACTCAAATAAAAGAACTTTAGATACTAAAAAGTTTATTAGACTTAGGGGCAAAAGGAATCTGTCACACTTAAAAACAACCTCAGACTGCCTGAGGCTCCTACCTTGTCAGGAATTGAAAATACCACTAGTAAGAGGAAGCGAGACTCTCCAGATGAAATCAGAGTTCCTCTCCTCCTGGTAGACGATCCGATCGTCAAAAAACGTAGCCGCCAAGCCGACGATCCAAGACTCACTAAGCTCCGCTCTCTACATTAACACTGAAGTGTGGAGAGTCATGTGAGCGTACTGAGAAAAGAAACTGCGCCACAGGAATTACAAGCGCGCGTTTCTAACGGCTCAAAACTAAAGTAAATTTTTTATTATTCCTTAGCCCGTATCTAGACTACATAGATAAGGAGAAAATATTAAAACCCCTTAACAACCCTTCAGCCAGTGTAAAATAAAGGAAAACTCCAAGCTTAGCTCTTCATTAACCCCTTAAAGGGACACTGAACCCAAATTTTTTCTTTCGTGGTTCAGATAAAGCATGCAATTTTAAGCAACTTTCTAATTTTCTTCATTCTCTTGGTAACTTTATTTGAAAAGTAAAAATGTAACTTTAGATCCCAGCCCATTTTTGGTGAACAAACTGGGTTGTTCTTGCTGATTGGTGGATACATTCACCCACCAATAAACAAGTGCTGTCCAGGGTCTGAACCAAAAATTGTCTAGCTCCTTAGCTTAGATGCCTTCTTTTTCAAATAAAGATAGCAAGAGAACGAAAAAAATGATAGGAGTAAATTAGAAAGTTTCTTATAATAGTATGCTCTATCTGAATCACGAAAGAAAAAATGTGGGTTCAGTGTCCCTTTAAGTATCTCACAGAAAAAAATATACAAAGTGCCATTAAAAACTGCCCATAAATGTACCCTTAATCAAAAAAGGATAGCTATGTCCCAAAATAGATCCACTTGATCTCTTTTGCTCTCTCTCTTCCTTCTCTTTCGCTCTTTCCCCTCTATTTTTCTCTCTCTCCCCCTCTTGCTCTTTCCCCTCTATTTTTGCTCTCTCTCCCCCTCTCTTGCTCTTTCTCCTCTATTTTTGCTCTCTCTCCCCCTCTCTTGCTCTTTCCCCTCTCTTTTGCTCTCTCCCCCTCACTTGCTCTTTCCCCTCTCTTTTGCTCTGTCTCTCTCCCCTCTCTATTACTGCTCTCTCCCCCTTTCTTTTGCTCTCTCTCTCCCCTCTCTTTTGCTCTCTCTCTCCCCTCTCTTTTGCTCTCTCTCCCCCTCTCTTTTGCTCTCTCTCTCCCCCCTCTCTTTTGCTCTCTTTCTCTCTCTTCCTTCTCTTTTGCTCTTTCCCCTCTATTTTTCTCTCTCTCCCCCTCTCTTGCTCTTTCCCCTCTATTTTTGCTCTCTCTCCCCCTCTCTTGCCCCCTCTCTTGCCCCCTCTCTCGCGCGCGTGTATAGCCACACCCACTTCCGCCCGTACCGTGTCGCAAACAAGAGCAGATCAGGTAGACAGACTCTAAGCTGGTAGTGAGAAAGATGAGGCGCTGGAGAATTGACCCTGCTAGACTAATGTATTCCCCTCTAAGAAAACAGTGGTTGATATGTAGTGAATGTAGTCCAGCGCTAGATTAGCACGGGTAGAGTATTTAGTTAAATTCTATCATTTGAATATATTCTATTTTGTGATTGGATAAATGTTTAATGTATGTACTGCAATGTTGTTATTATATATTTATTGTAGGTAATCCTAAGTATTTATCAACATTCAGTTAATAAAAAGATATAAACAGGTATATACAACTGATATATATAAACTTGTTGTCTAATGTGAGCTTCTTATCTATATATAAAAACTAATAAAACATTTGTATAATTAGACAGAAATTTAATAACTTGTTAAAGGCATACATAAAATAAAAAGGGACGTCTCCCTTATAACATCGATTTCATCAGAGAAAACAATTGAATAACTGTAGTATATATTTCCGCTATTTGATAATCAGGTACCTGTTATATAGTGTAACAAATGATAATGTCCAGAAATTGGATTAAAAAAACTTAAAGATCCAAACGAGATGACCTCCCCGCTATTGTGGCGGGTGTGTGTTACCGGTCCGTTAGTATCATGTGACTTTTCCTACGTCACACTTGTGATCGTAGCTGTTTCAATATAGTTGTAATGTAACCAGTGATCCTTGATATTCTGTCAAGTGCTTATTATGTTGCAATTTTTTTTTTTTTACTTTAATCTGTATGTGTATCAGAAGGTGTATTCCCCTATTCCGTGTGTAATTAGGGAGTCTTGGGGGAGATTGCAAATTACGCTGGTCTCTTGGCACACCTGATTTCTCTTTTAGTGTGGTCTTTGCGGTCACATTCAGTGACTTGGATGTTAAACTTTGCGGTCACGTGCAGTGACTATAATGCAATCCTCGCAGTGTGGACTTGGCGGTCACTTGTAGTGGTGGGAATTGAACTCGTGACCTTTAGGGTTAGAGAGGGAGATCTTAACCATTAGGCTATCTGTATCTCACTTTCTGTGTTAGCATAGTGGAATTGGCGGTCACTTGTAGTGACTGTACTGAGGTCTTTGCTGTCAGGGAGGTGACTAGTGGTGGGGTCTTTGCGGTCACAAGTGGTGACTAGGAGTAGAATCTTTAGCGGACATCAGTGATGTTATACAGCAAGGTCTTTGCAGTCACAGATTGTGACTTGCATGTATTAACTTGCGGTTGTATCTTTGCGGTCACAGATTGTGACTTAAAAGTGGTCTTTGCGGTCACTAACAGTGGTGACTTAGAGGAAATCTTTGCGGTCACTAGTAGTGACTAACAGAATGATCTGTATCGTTGGAGATCAAAGTAAAACTTGGCAATCTCTCTGTGCAACTTAGTAGAGCTGATTAGAAACAAATGCAGGTTGTAACAATGTCCAGCTGCAATGTTGCAGGAGGTAATCAGCAAAGGAAGTCTTGTAGTAGTTGTCTTTCCTTTCTTGGCAATTATAACAGCAATCAAAATAAAAACATAAAGTGCAGAGTGACAACAGTGTCAAGGTCAACGCGTTTCGCCCTTAGGCTTTATCAAGACATGTTTGTCTGTGTCACTTGAGTCTATATATAGGGCTTAACTGGTTTGGATTGGCTATTCTATGTAATTTAATTAAAGGTGGAAAGTATAGATATATGGAAATTCAATATAAAGGTGGAATTATATAGTTGTGTGTGTCTACAAGAAGCTTATTGTTCTTCATTTGTTTTTGTTCTTTGTGTTGTAATAAATGAAAGAGAATGAATAGATCCTAGAAAGGTTCTTGTAAGAATGCAATAAACATTATTTAGAGAGTTCTAAATATATCTATATAATGTATAACGTATGTATTTGTATTGATTTTGATGTGCTTATAGTTGCTTGAATATTGAGCATATGTTAATTTTTAAATATATAAAACAAATAGAAATTATAAGTAAAGATTTTTTTAAAATAAAAAAGTTATGACTTTTTGTGATTGAACTCACGACCTTTTGGTAATTGAGCAGAGGGTATTATCCACTAAACCACATCTACCTCAACATTCAACATTGTATATAGTGTATATAGTGAAATACATGTATTAGTGAAAAGTATATGTATATATACACACACATATATGTTTATATACATTTATATTTACAATATGGTTTTGTTTGTATAAATGAAGACCATAGAGAAAGAAGTGATGATATTCATAAGAGACTAAAATCTATATAGATAGTTTTTAGTGGTAGTAAAGGATGTTTAGTAACATTTACCTGAACCAACAAAAGAATGTGGTGGGAATTGAACTCGTGACCTTTAGGGTTAGAGAGAGAGAGATCTTAACCATTAGGCTATGTGTATCTCACTTTCTGTGTTAGCATAGAATGGAGGTATTTATATATATTAGTATGATGTAAAATTATTATAAGAAAGGGGAAATATCTAGCTCTGAATTTAAGCCAGTTGGAAATAGTGTGTCCATATTGTAGATCATTTTTGCTTCTAACTTCAATAATTGATTTTCTAAATTTCCCCCTCTCCAATTAAGTTTTATCTTGGCTAGACCCCAGAATTTAAAATGTTTGAGATTGTTATTGTGAATGTCCCTAAAATGAGAATAGAGGTGTGTGTCAAGAGTGCCTCTATCAATGCATGACAGATGTTCCCTAATTCTATCTCGGAGGGTTCTTGTCGTTTCACCTATATAGTACTTTTTACATGAACATTCAATAATGTATATAATTCCTTTGTCTTGACATCTGATTGTTTCATCAATTCTGTATTTAAAGTTATTCACTTCTATTTCTTTTAGTTTGCTACTGTATTTACAGGATCGGCATCCAAAGCATGGAAAGAAGCCTTTTATTTTATTTCCTTCTAAGTTTATATCTTGATTTCTTGTTTTTAGTGGTTTCAATTCGCTTGGCACTAGTTTATTTTTTAAATTTTTTGCTCTTCTGTATATGATTTTTGGAAATTGTGTTACTTTATCCCCTATTATGGGATCCGTCTGTACTATGTGCCAGTATTTAAGTATTTTGTTTATTAATTTGTTATTGCAGTTGTAATCCGTAATAAATGACACATTTACCTAATTCTTTGTATCACCATGGCCCCTACTTTGTTTATTTCTATAAGATAGTAGATCTTTGCGGTCTATTTTATCTACCTCTTCCCTTGCTTGGTGTATTATTTTATCCTCATACCCTCTTTCTTTATTCTATGCTAACACAGAAAGTGAGATACACATAGCCTAATGGTTAAGATCTCTCTCTCTCTCTCTAACCCTAAAGGTCACGAGTTCAATTCCCACCACATTCTTTTGTTGGTTCAGGTAAATGTTACTAAACATCCTTTACTACCACTAAAAGCTATCTATATAGATTTTAGTCTCTTATGAATATCATCACTTCTTTCTCTATGGTCTTCATTTATACAAACAAAACCATATTGTAAATATAAATGTATATAAACATATATGTGTGTGTATATACATATACTTTCACTAATACATGTATTTCACTATATACAATGTTGAGGTAGATGTGGTTTAGTGGATAATACCCTCTGCTCAATTACCAAAAGGTCGTGAGTTCAATCACAAAAGGGATTACTGAAAACAGTTTTAATTTTTTTTTTTTTTTTTTTTTAAATTACTCAATAAGTCATAACTTTTTTATTTTAAAAAAATCTTTACTTATAATTTCTATTTGTTTTATATATTTAAAAATTAACATATGCTCAATATTCAAGCAACTATAAGCACATCAAAATCAATACAAATACATACATTATACATTACATAGATATATTTAGAACTCTCTAAATAATGTTTATTGCATTCTTACAAGAACCTTTCTAGGATCTATTCATTCTCTTTCATTTATTACAACACAAAGAACAAAAACAAATGAAGAACAATAAGCTTCTTGTAGACACACACAACTATATAATTCCACCTTTATATTGAATTTCCATATATCTATACTTTCCACCTTTAATTAAATTACATAGAATAGCCAATCCAAACCAGTTAAGCCCTATATATAGACTCAGGTGACACAGACAAACATGTCTTGATAAAGCATAAGGGCGAAACGCGTTGACCTTGACACTGTTGTCACTCTGCACTTTATGTTTTTATTTTGATTGCTGTTATAATTGCCAAGAAAGGAAAGACAACTACTACAAGACTTCCTTTGCTGATTACCTCCTGCAACATTGCAGCTGGACATTGTTACAACCTGCATTTGTTTCTAATCAGCTCTACTAAGTTGCACAGAGAGATTGCCAAGTTTTACTTTGATCTCCAACGATACAGATCATTCTGTTAGTCACTACTAGTGACCGCAAAGATTTCCTCTAAGTCACCACTGTTAGTGACCGCAAAGAACACTTTTAAGTCACAATCTGTGACCGCAAAGATACAACCGCAAGTTAATACATGCAAGTCACAATCTGTGACTGCAAAGACCTTGCTGTATAACATCACTGATGTCCGCTAAAGATTCTACTCCTAGTCACCACTTGTGACCGCAAAGACCCCACCACTAGTCACCTCCGTGACCGCAAAGACCTCATTACAGTCACTACAAGTGACCGCCAAGTCCACTATGCTAACACAGAAAGTGAGATACACATAGCCTAATGGTTAAGATCTCCCTCTCTAACCCTAAAGGTCACGAGTTCAATTCCCACCACTACAAGTGACCACCAAGTCCACACTGCGAGGATTGCATTATAGTCACTGCACGTGACCGCAAAGTTTAACATCCAAGTCACTGAATGTGACCGCAAAGACCACACTAAAAGAGAAATCAGGTGTGCCAAGAGACCAGCGTAAATTGCAATCACCCCCAAAACTCCCTAATTACACACGGAATAGGGGAATACACCTTCTGATACACATACAGATTAAAGTTAAAAAAAAAAAAAATTGCAACATAATAAGCACTTGACAGAATATCAAGGATCACTGGTTACATTACAACTATATTGAAACAGCTACGATCACAAGTGTGACGTAGGAAAAGTCACATGACATATTTTTAAATACCAGTCTCTCACTAACGGACCGGTAACACACACCCGCCACAATAGCGGGGAGGTCATCTCGTTTGGATCTTTAAGTTTTTTTAATCCAATTTCTGGACATTATCATTTGTTACACTATATAACAGGTACCTGATTATCAAATAGCGGAAATATATACTACAGTTATTCAATTGTTTTCTCTGATGAAATCGATGTTATAAGGGAGACGTCCCTTTTTATTTTATGTATGCTTTTAACAAGTTATTAAATTTCTGTCTAATTATACAAATGTTTTATTAGTTTTTATATATAGATAAGAAGCTCACATTAGACAACAAGTTTATTTATATCAGTTGTATATACCTGTTTATATCTTTTTATTAACTGAATGTTGATAAATACTTAGGATTACCTACAATAAATATATAATAACAACATTGCAGTACATACATTAAACATTTATCCAATCACAAAATAGAATATAGACAGACTCTAAGGCCAGGTGTGTTTGTCCTTGTGCTGTCTCTACTGCGCATGACAGCTTAGGACAAACACACTTGGCCTTTTATATTATAGGATATATATTTGTGTGTGTGTAAATATTTATATTATATATATATATATATATATATATATATATATATACACACACACATACACACACACACACACATGTGGTTTGTATTTTTATGCATTGAGAAACATGTACATTAAGATTCTGTAGTCTTAAATCATTTTTTTTATTGAAAAATTAAGGTGTTATAGTCATTTATAAGAAAATTGCGATTAAATTATTTTTTTTTTGCCCATATCGCCCAGCCCTAGAAGAGATCCTTTTTTTTTTTTCTTGTAAAAGAAAAAAATGGCTGGTGATATGAGGACCCCAGACCTAAGAATTTTAAAATCTTGTGGTATAAAATAAAACTATATGATTACAGTATTGTAGTTTAACCCCTAGCTGTCAAAAAGGGCTCCAAGTTTTCAATAGAGAAGGGTAGTGAGAGACTAATTTACAGAAAGTAGCAACAGCAGGGATCATGTTCTGTGCTTGATATAGCCCATTTATAATCGGGTTTAGCGCTATGTATGTGGTATAGTTTTCTGACTTATTCATCTGCTATCGGTGATGTAGGGTTGGGCTGACAAAAGGTATTATACTGCCTTAGTAGTTGTCACATAGTTACAAAAATACAGGTTTTAACCTTTTAAAATGCTAATTATAACTTGCAGAGGAATTTTCAAAGCTCTAATTTAGCATTCCACACAAATGTCTGTAAAAATGAGTCACACACCCTGTGAAATTACAGAAAAATATTAGATTTTTTTGTAAATATGTTTACAAAACAGCTACCTGGAACAAAAAACAAACAAAAACATTACATAAATAAATAAATTAATAAATAAATAAGTAAATAAAAAATGAGAGTATTTGGCTCCACACAATGGAAGAACTAAATTTGAGGAATATTATGATTATTAAAATTATTATTGTCATTTACTTGTAAAGACAACCAATTTTTTAAGTGCTGATGGAGTAAAAGTATATAATGACAACAAATATAGATAAATAACACAGATCAAACACATTTTTAGAGAAGTAAAAATCTACAGAACACAGATTTATTACAAATTTGCAATTAAATAGAAATACAGATATGTATTAAAATATTATTTATACCAAAAAAATGAACACTTGCTCTCTGCAATGTTCCCCTCGGGACCTATTTAGGGCTAGATTACAAGTGGAGCGTTATTTACCGCTTCTGCTAGAGCGCTAATTGAACTAGAAGTAATCCTTTTGCGCTCGTATAAGGAGTTGAAAGGAAAAAGTTATTGCGCTCATCGGGTTAGTGCGATACAGGTTGCTTCTAGTGCAATTAGACTGTTGCACAAAAGATAACCTCTTCCCCCATAGAAGTCAGAGGAGAAAAAAAAGTAGGGGGGAAAAAACTAACACCCAACTCGAGCACTAACCCGATCACATATTCTCAAGTGCGCTAACCAGACATGAAAAACAAAATTCATGCTTACCTTATAAATTTCTTTATTTCTGGGCATAGAGAGTCCACAACTTCATTCCAAATACTAGTGGGATATTCAACTCCTGGCCAGCAGAAGGAGGCAAAGAGCACCCCAGCAAAGCTGTTAAGTGTCACTTCCCTTACCCATAACCCCCAGTCATTCGGCCGAAGGGAAACGGAAAAAGATGATAACACAAGGGTATAGAGGTGCCTGAGGTTAACACAAAAAATGTGCCTTCTTAAATTTAAATAAGGGCGGGGTCGTGGACTCTCCATGCCCGGAAAGAAAGAAATTTATCAGGTAAGCATTAATGTTGTTTTCTTTCCTATGGCATGGAAAGTCCACGACTTCATTCCAATTACTAGTGGAAACCAATACCCAAGCTAGAGGACACAGAATGAAAAAGGGAGGGAGAACAAGGCAGGCGGACCTAAACAGAAGGCACCACCGCTTGAAGAACTTTTCTCCAAAAGGAAGCCTCAGCGGAGGCAAAAGTATTACATTTGTAGAATTTGGAAAATGTATGCAAAAGGGACCAAGTTGCCGCCTTGCAAATTTGCTCCACAGAATGTTCATGTTTGAAAGCTCAGTAAGAGGATACAGCCTTAGTGGAATGAGCCGTAATTCTCTCAGGAGATTGCTGTCTAGCTGTCTCATAAGCTAACCGGATAACACTTCTCAACCAGAGAGAAAGGGTAGTAGAAGTAGCCTTCTCACCGTTACGCTTACCAGAAAAAACAACGAAAAGGGCAGTAGATTGACGAAAATCTTTAGTTGCTTGAAGGTAAAATTTTAGAGCACGCACAACATCCAGGTTATGCAAAACACGTTCCTTCTGGGAAGAAGGATTGGGAAAAAAAGAAAGGAACGCCAATTTCCTGATTAATATTGCGATCCGACACTACCTTAGGAAGAAATCCCAGCTTAGTACGAAGAACTGCCTTATCTGCATGGAAAATAAGATAAGGGGAATCACACTGCAGGGCCGTTAGTTCAGAAACCCTGCAGAAAAAATAGCAAGAAGAAACAGAACCTTCCAAGATAACAATTTAATATCAACAGTCTGACCAGAGCCTGAACAAAAGATTGGACATCCGGCAAATCTGCCAGACATTTGTGCAAAAGAATAGACAGTGCAGAAATCTTAACTTTCAGAGTACTGACTGACAAACTCTTCTCCAGGCCCTCCTGGAGAAAAGACAAAATTCTGGGTGTCCTTACCCTGCTCCAAGAGAAACCCATCGATTCACACCAATAAAGGTATTTACGCCATACCTTATGATAAATCTTGCGAGTAACAGGTTTACGAGCATGATATCAATGACCGTCTCAGAGAAGCCACGCCTAGCCAAAACTAAGCGTTCAATTTTCAAGCAGTCAGCTTCAGAGAAACTAGATTCGGATGTAACCTCCAAGGTGGAAGAGATGACATCTTCACTAAATCCACAAACCAGATCCTGCAAGGCCATGCAGGAGCTATTACATGCAGGAGCTATTAAAATCACAGATGCTCTCTCCTGTTTGATACGAGCAATGACTCGTGGAAGCAGAGCAAAGGGAGGAAAAAGGTATGCCAGATTGAAGTTCCAAGGAGCCACCAGAGCGTCTATCAGAACGGCCTGAGGATCTCTTGACCTTGAACTGTACCTTGGAAGCTTGGCGTTTTGACAAGACGCCATCAGATCCAACTCCGGAACCCCCCACCTGAGGGTTATCCGAAAGAACACCTCCGAATGAAGAGCCCACTCCACGGGATGAAAAGTCTGTCTGCTCAGAAAATCCGACTCCCAGTTGTCCACCTCTGGAATGTGGATGGCAAATAGGAGACAATCATGAGCTTCCGCCCACTGCAGAATACGAGTCATCTCCTTCATTGCTAAGGAACTCAGAGTCCCCCCCTGATGGTTGATGTAAGCCACTGAGTTGATGTTGTCCGATTGCAATCTGATACACCGGACTAAAGATAATTGAGGCCAAGCTTTCAAGGCATTGCTCTTAACTCTAAGATGTTTATGGGAAGACAATAACTCCTCCCGAGTCCACAGGCCCTGAGCCTTTAGATAGCCCCAAACTGCTCCCCAGCCTAACAGGCTGGCGTCCGTGGTCACAATCACCCAGGAAGGTCTCAGGAAGCAAGTGCTCAGAGACAGATGGTCCTGTGAAATCCACCACGAGAGTCTCTTGTTAGGGGATCCAGATCTATCCTCTGCGATAGATCTGAATGGTCTACATTCCATTGACTGAGCATCCAATAGTTGCAGAGGTTTCAGATGAAACCGAACAAAAGGAATGATGTCCATGAATGCTACCATCAGACCAGTCACCTCCATGCATTGAGCCACTAATGGCCGAATAGCAGACTGGAGAGAAAGGCATGAAGCAAAAAGTTTGGATTTTCTGACATCCGTCAGGAAAATCTTCATGGACAAGGAATCTATGATTGTCCTTAAGAAACACACCTCTTTTCCAGATTCCCTTTCCAGCCGTGGGAACGTAGAAAAGACAATAACATCTCTGTATGAGATTTTGCTAGTTGAAAAGATGATGCCTGAACCAAGATGTCGTCTAGGTAAGGTGCCACAGAAATTCCTTGAGATCTGATCACTGCCCAGAACCGTTGTGAATATTCTGGGCGCCGTGGCAAGGCCAAACGGAAGAGCAACAAACTGGAAATACTTGTCCATAAAGGCAAACCTCAGAAACTGGTGATGATCCCCGTGAATGGGAACATGAAGATATGCATCCTTCAGGTCTATGGTTGTCATCAACTGATCCTCTTGGACCAAGGGAAGAATAAAAAGAAATGGTTTCCATTTTGAAGGACGGAACTCTGAGGAATTTGTTGAGACACTTTAGGTCTAAAATGGTACAGAAAATTCCCTTCTTTTAGGAACCACAAAAAGATTTGAATAGAAACCTAAACCATGTTACCTTACGGGAACTGAAACAATCACTCCAAGAGAAGATAGGTCCTTTACACAGTTTAAGAAGGCCTCTCTCTTTACCTGGACTGCAGATAATCTTGAGAGGATAAATCTTCCCCTGGGAGGACAAGTCTTCTATTCTCCTATTCTGTAACCCTGGGATACTATGTCCACAGCCCAAAGGTCTGGAACATCTCGTATCCAAGCCTGACGAAAAAGGGAAAGTCTGCCCCCTACGTGATCCAGGACAGGACCGGGGCCAATCCCTTCATGCTGATTTAGAATCAGTGGAAGGCTTCTTGGTTTGTTTCCCCTTATTCCAAGGGTGACTGGACCTCCATGAGGTCTTGGATTGCTCTGGCTTGGAAGAGGAGGAGGAAGACTTCTGTCCTTTGAAATAACGAAAGGAACGAAAATTAGAATTCTGGCCACCCTTAGGTCTATTCTTCTTGTCCTGAGGTAGGAAAGATCCCTTTCCACCCATAATCTCAGAAATGATCTCCGCCAGACCAGGGCCAAATAAAGTCTTACCCTTATAAGGTAAAGATAAAAGCTTGGACTTTGAAGTTACATCAGCCGACCAAGATTTTAACCACAAAGCTCTGCGAGCTAGAACCGCAAAGCTAGACATTTTGGCTCCCAGCCTAATCACTTGCATGTTGGCATCACAGATAAAAGTATTGGCCAGTTTAAGAGCCTTGATCCTATCTTGGATCTCCTCTATAGTAGTCTCTTCCGAAATCAGCTCAGACAAAGCATCACACCAATAAGATGCTGTTCCCGCAACCGTAGCAATACTTGCAGCAGGCTTCCACTGTAATCCCTAAATAATGTACATCTTTTTTAAGTAATCCGATAGCTTCTTATCCATGGGATCCTTGAAAGAACAACTATCCTCTATAGGAATAGTAGTTCTTTTGGCCAGAGTAGAAATCGCTCCTTCTACCTTAGGCACAGTGCGCCACGAGTCAGCAACAGGAAACATCTTTTTAAAAACAGGGGAAGGGGAAAAAGGAATCCTTGGCCTATCCCATTCCTGAGCTATAATTTGTGACATCTTGCCTGGAACAGGAAAAAGTTCCACAGAAGAGGGAGAATGATAAACTCTATTAAGTTTAGTTGACTTTTTAGGATTGACCACGACAGAAGGTTCGGAGTAGTCCAAAGTAGCTAGAACCTCCTTCAGAAGCAACCAGAGGTGTTCAAACTTAAATCTGATATTAACTTCTTCATATTCTGCAGAATCTTTCCCTACTATGTCAGAGTCCAAGATCTCACCCTCAGAAGCTACTGAGGTATCCTCCTCGTCAGACATAGGGGAGAGGTTGACCAGCGCAGATTTAGAGGGGTCAGAACCCTTACTAGCAGATTTTTTTTTTTAGATTTCCTCCTTACCCGTAGCAGGGAAAGCAGATAAAGTTGCAGACACTGCAGAAGTTATCTGTGCAGCAAAATCCCCTGGTAAATAAACACCCCCAGGAGGTTGAGAGGAAACACAAGGCATTGTATGTGAAACAAAATTGCATAGGCAAAACAATTTGGGCCTGTAAACATAATAAGCATTTATCCAAAGAAATAGAAGGATCCTGTTCTGAGTTCATAGCTACAGAAACCAGTTCCCACTAAAGATGACAAAATTAAATTTAAAAAAAACACCTTAGAAATAAACTGTTCCCACAGAACGTTATGAAACTCAAATAAAAGAACTTTAGATACTAAAAAGTTTATTAGACTTAGGGGCAAAAGGAATCTGTCACACTTAAAAACAACCTCAGACTGCCTGAGGCTCCTACCTTGTCAGGAATTGAAAATACCACTAGTAAGAGGAAGCGAGACTCTCCAGATGAAATCTGAGTTCCTCTCCTCCTGATAGCCGATCCGATCGTCAAAAAACGTAGCCGCCAAGCCGACGATCCAAGACTCACTAAGCTACGCCCTCTACATTAACACTGAAGTGCGGAGAGTCACGTGAGTGTACTGAGAAAAGAAACTGCGAAACAGGAATTACAAGCGCGCGTTTCTAACGGCTCAAAACTAAAGTAAAAATTTTTGTATTCCTTAGCCCGTATCCAGACTACATAAATAAGGGGAAAATATTAAAACCCCTTAACAACCCTTCAGCCAGTGTAAAATAAAGGAAAACTCCAAGCTTAGCTCGTCATTAACCCCTTAAAGGGACACTGAACCCAAATTTTTTCTTTTGTGGTTCAGATAAAGCATGCAATTTTAAGCAACTTTCTAATTTTCTTCATTCTCTTGGTAACTTTATTTGAAAAGTAAAAATGTAACTTTAGATGCCGGCCCATTTTTGGTGAACAAACTGGGTTGTTCTTGCTGATTGGTGGATACATTCACCCACCAATAAACAAGTGCTGTCCAGGGTCTGAACCAAAAATTGGCTAGCTCCTTAGCTTAGATGCCTTCTTTTTCAAATAAAGATAGCAAGAGAACAAAAAAATGATAATAGGAGTAAATTAGAAAGTTTCTTATAATAGTATGCTCTATCTGAATCACGAAAGAAAAAATGTGGGTTCAGTGTCCCTTTAAGTATCTCACAGAAAAAAATATACAAAGTGCCAGTAAAAACAGCCCATAAATGTACCCTTAATCAAAAAAGGATAGCTATGTCCCAAAATAGATCCACTTGAGGGTTAACCTCTAAAGTGCTGTCCTTCAATACCTAGAAGGCAAATGCACTTACCTGTGGATCCAGCTGAAAGGCAGGCAACAGCTACTTAGGTGTGAAAGGCACTCCACTCCCTGTCAGGGACCTGTAAGATAAGAAAGAACAGAGTAACCAACCCTGGCTTTCTGCAAAGGGGTAGCAAAAGTGTTAGAAGTAAAGCAAAAACTACCTCGCTGCCTTCTAACTGCTAAAAGCCACCACTACTCTTACTAAAGAGATTGAAGTGGACACAGCTAGACCCCAATCCTTGATTGCAGGGAAAAGTACCCATTAAAGGATGAAATATCTTCAGACACCATCTTCGCCATTCTCCCGTGATCAAGGCAAAGAGAATGACTGGGGGTTATGAGTAAGGGAAGTGACACTTAACAGCTTTGATGGGGTGCTCTTTGCCTCCTCCTGCTGGCTAGGAGTTAAATATTCCACTAGTAATTGGAATGAAGTCGTGGACTCTCCATACCATAGGAAAGAAATATGAAAATGTTACATTCCAATGTTCTGCACGTAGCAGAATATGTTCTATTTATTCATAAATACATATCTGATGGTATTTTGGTACAATATACTGTATACCTATATATATATATATATATATATATATATATATATATATATATATATATATATATATATACACATATATACATACATACATACACACACACACACGATTATATATAGGTATAGATATATAAAGATATATATAGGAATATCTATTTAAAAATACTTAGAACATGTTCTGCTATGTGCAGAACATTGGACTGTGGAATATATCCAGTAAATACACAGTTAAAACCTTTATTAAATATGAATATTGCATAAATATGTTTTTACATGTTTTCATCTACTTAACTGCAAAGGGCTACAATGCACATATATATATATATATATATATATATATATATATATATATATATATATATATATATACACATATGTATTTATGTGTATATATCTTTAAATACATATGTACACACACACACATATATATATATATATATATATATATATATATATATATACATATACATATACACACTATATATACAGTATCTCCCCAAAGTAAGTACACCCCTCACATTTTTGTAAATATTTTATTATATCTTTTCATGTGAGAACACTGAATAAAATGACACTTTGCTACAATGTAAAGTAGTGAGTGTACAGCCAGTATAACAGTGTAAACTTGCTGTCCGCTCAAAATAACTCAACACACAGCCATTAATGTCTAAACCACTGGCAACAAAAGTGAGTACACCCTTAAGTGGAAATGTCCAAATTGGGCCGAATTAGCCTTTTACCCTCCCCGGTTTCATGTGACTCGTTAGTGTTACAAGGTCTCAAGTGTGAGTGGGGAGCAGGTGTGTTAAATTTGGTGTTATCGCTCTCACACTCTCTCATACTGGTCACTGGAAGTTCAACATGGCACCTCATAAAGATGGCCTAGGCTATAAGAAGATTGGCAAGACCATGAAACTGAGCTGCAGCACGGTGGGCAAGACCATACAGTGGTTTTACAGGACAGGTTCCACTCAGAACAGACCTCGCCATGGTCGACCAAAGAAGTTGAGTGCACATGCTTAGCGTCATATCCAGAGGCTGTCTTTGGGAAATAGACGTATGAGTGCTGCCAGCATTGCGGCAGAGGTTGAAGGGGTGGAGGGGTCAGCTTGTCAGTGCTCAAACCATACACCGCAAACTGCATCAAATTGGTCTGCATGGCTGTCGTCCCAGAAGGAAGCCTCTTCTATAGATGATGCACAAGAAAGCCTGCAAACAGTTTGCTGAAGACAAGCAGACTAAGGACATGGGTTACTGGTACCATGTCCTGTGGTCCGATGAGAACAAGATAAACTTATTTGCTTCAGATGGTGTCAAGCGTGTGTGGCGGCAACTAGGTGAGGAGTACAAAGACAAGTGTGTCTTGCCTACAGTCAAGCATGGTGCTGGGAGTGTCATGGTCTGGGCCTGCATGAGTGCTGCCGGCACTGGGGAGCAACAGTTCATTGAGGGAACCATGAATGCCAACATGTACTGTGACATACTGAAGCAGAGCATGATCCCCTCCCTTCAGAGACTGGGCCGCAGGGCAGTATTCCAACATGATAACGACCCCAAGCACACCTCCAAGATGACCACTGCCTTGCTAAAGAAGCTGAGGGTAAAGGTGATGGACTGGCCAAGCATGTCTCCAGGCCTAAACCCTATTGAGCATCTGTGGAGCATCCTCAAAGGAAGGTGGGGGAGCGCAAGGTATCTAACATCCACCAGCTCCGTGATGTCATCATGGAGGAGTGGAAGAGGACTACAGTGGCAACCTGTGAATCTTGTACTTACTTTTGTTGCCAACTGTTTAGACATTAATGTGTGTTGAGTTATTTTGAGGGGACAGCAAATTTACACTATTATGCAGGCTGTACACTCACTACTTTAGATTGTAGCAAAGTGTCATTTATTCAGTGTTGTCACATTAAAAGATATAATAAAATATTTAAAAAAATGTGAGAGGTGTACTCACTTTTGTGAGATACTGTATATATACATGAATACATATACAACTTAGGAGATATATGTGTATGTATCTCAATGTTAAAGTCCTTTGCCTGCCTTTTTTTTTCTAACAACTGAAACCTCATATCTTTGTGCACTTATAACTTTTTTGTGCAATATTTTTTTAGAATAATTTTTATTATACAGTGTTATTATGATGTGTTATGAGCAACTTCTTAATTTTGCAAAATAGTTAACCACAGCTCTGAGATTGCGATAATTATTCTAGACTATATCACAATTGCGCTCAAACGATTACGCTCAAGTTGTAATATAAGCGCAATTTAACCTGCATGCAAACGATTTGCGAAAACCCGAGCGCAATCGTTTGCACACTAATTGCAATCTAGCCGTGTATGGGCACACTAGGTGGCTGAGTTTAATGACTACCTGGCCAAAATTTAAGCCAATATTATGCTATAATTAGCTACTATTATTAAATCCATTTGCGTTAAATTATGCAACTAATTTGTGCTTTGGATAGCTTAAAGGGATATAAAAACCAAAAAGAAAAGAGAAAGAAAAAAAAGAAAGAGCATACAATTTTTAAAAAGTTTCAATATATGTCTATTATCAAATTTGTTTAGTTCCCATGATATTCTTTGTTGAAGAGATACCAAGGTAGTCATCTGGAGCACTACAAGGCAGGAAATAGTGTTCAGTGCCATCTAGTCCTCTTGCAATGGATAACAAACTGCTGCCATATAGTGCTCCAGAAATGGGCAGGCTCCTAAGCATATGTTCAGAGAGGAATTGCCTGGTATTTCGGCGCTGGACTGACCGTAATAGGCGGGATCAGACTGATATACTACAGGAAAGTTCTTCTCTGTGAAAAGCATTACTGGGCTAAAAGAAGCTGCACCCGGGTGGTAAATCACCATAGAACAGGCTAACAATAGTATTGAGCCAGTTGTTCGTTCCTGTGAGTGTGCTTCTCTCTGTGTGTATTTAGTCTCCTAAGCATATGTCCCTGCTTTTCAACAAAAGATACCAAGAGAACAAAGAATACTTGATAATAAAAGTAAATTAGAAGGTTGCTTAAAATCACATGCTCGATCTGAATCATGAAAAAAATGTTGGGTTTTATATCCCTTTAAAGGGACAGTCTACACTTTAGTCATCTTAAAGTATAACCTTAGATTAAGCTGCAAATAGCCTCCTGCACCCCTTTCTATATCATGCAGCAGAAACAGTATAGTATAAAAAAGTTATTTTAAAATTAATATTGTTTCTGGCCACTTTGAAATGGCTGCCAAGCTCCACCCACTGATGACATCACAATCTGGGCTGCATTAAAGACTCACTAGTTAAATTCAACAGACTGTCAATGCTATTTAGCAGAGTGCCTAGATGCAGGCCAGATCGTGATGTCATCAGTAGATGGAGCTTGGCAGCCATTTCAAAGCAGCCAGAAACAATATTCATTTTAAAATAACTTTTTTACTGTTCCTGCTGCGTAATATATAAAGGGGTGCAGGAGGTTATTTACAGCTTAATCTAACATAAAGTCTTTAAGATGACTAAAGTGTAGACTGTCCCTTTAAGTAACCTTTATAAATAATAAACAAAAAGTTACAATATTGCAAAGTATTACACTGTCCCCAACCCGCTACTTAATAATGCCACCGGCCTGGCAGCATTTTCTCTGGAGAACACTGTCTTTGTGTGGTTGTTTTAACAGCTTCCTAAAAACCTTCTTGCATATGAGCCATCCAGTGCCCTCCTTGAGTTTTGTCCCAGTGTGATCCTTGGGGTACAAGCTCTTCTGTAAAGTTTCACATTGTAAGCTATTCTGCTAGTGCCCTCCTTAAGTTTTGTTCCAGTGTGAGGCATGGGGTACAAGCTCTTCTGTAAAGTTTCACATTGTAAGCTATTCTGCCAGTGCCCTCCTTGAGTTTTGTTCCAGTGTGATGCTTGGGGTACAAGCTCTTCTGTAAAGTTTCACATTGTAAGCTATTCTGCCAGTGCCCTCCTTGAGTTTTGTTCCAGTGTGAGGCTTGGGGTACAAGCTCTTCTGTAAAGTTTCACATTGTAAGCTATTCTGCCAGTGCCCTCCTTGAGTTTTGTTCCAGTGTGATGCTTGGGGTACCAGCTCTTGTGTAAAGTTTCACATTGTAAGCTATTCTGCCAGTGCCCTCCTTGAGTTTTGTTCCAGTGTGATGCTTGGGGTACAAGCTCTTCTGTAAAGTTTCACATTGTAAGCTATTCTGCCAGTGCCCTCCTTGAGTTTTGTTCCAGTGTGAGGCTTGGGGTACAAGCTCTTGTGTAAAGTTTCACATTGTAAGCTATTCTGCAAGTGCCCTCCTTGAGTTTTGTTCCAGTGTGATGCTTGGGGTGCCAGCTCTTGTGTAAAGTTTCACATTGTAAGCTATTCTGCCAGTGCCCTCCTTGAGTTTTGTCCCAGTGTGATGCTTGGGGTACAAGCTCTTCTGTAAAGTTTCACATTGTAAGCTATTCTGCCAGTGCCCTCCTCAAGTTTTGTTCCAGTGTGAGGCTTGGGGTACAAGCTCTTGTGTAAAGTTTCACATTGTAAGCTATTCTGCCAGTGCCCTCCTTGAGTTTTGTTCAAGTGTGATGCTTGGGGTACCAGCTCTTGTGTAAAGTTTCACATTGTAAGCTATTCTGCCAGTGCCCTCCTTGAGTTTTGTTCCAGTGTGATGCTTGGGGTACCAGCTCTTGTGTAAAGTTTCACATTGTAAGCTATTCTGCCAGTGCCCTCCTTGAGTTTTGTTCCAGTGTGAGGCTTGGGGTACAAGCTCTTGTGTAAAGTTTCACATTGTAAGCTATTCTGCCAGTGCCCTCCTTGCGTTTTGTTCCAGTGTGATGCTTGGGGTACAAGCTCTTCTGTAAAGTTTCTCATTGCAAGCTATTCTGCCAGTGCCCTCCTTGAGTTTTGTTCTAGTGTGATGCTTGGGGTACAAGCTCTTCTGTAAAGTTTCTCATTGTAAGCTATTCTGCCACACTTAAGAGCATCTGCACTTTTGCCAAGCTTCAGTGTGGCTCTTCTGTCAACCTATAGAGTGAGTGTCAGTTCATCTATGAAGCTTCAGAAGCTTTAGTTCACTGGCTGTAAGGTATTGAAAACTTTTCATTACTCCATGCACAAATAATTAAACAGTTAGGGCTAGATTACAATTGGAGCTCTAAATTTGGCCGTTTGCGGGAGTGAGATAATTAACCAGCCAAGTTCTTATAAAATCTTATAAAATCTCTGGTTAATTTATAAATCTTCCCTAAATGGCCCCAAAATACTATCTAGTGTAGTTTATTTTAAAAAAACTAACGTTATGCTTACCTGATAAATTTCTTAATTGACATAGTGAGTCCACGGATCATCTAATTACTATTGGGAATATCACTCCTGCCCTGCAGGAGGAAGCAAAGTTCACCACAGCAAAACTGTTAAATATCACCTCCCTTCCCTCCAACCCCAGTCATTCGACCGAAGCAAAGGAGAGAAAGTAAGCAACAAGGTGCAGAGGTGCCTGAAGTTTATAATACAACAAAAACCTGTCTGAATAAACAGGGTGGGCCGTGGACTCACCGTGTCAAGAAATAAATAAATTTATCAGGTAAGCATAAATTTAGTTTTCTTTCTAATGACACGGTGAGTCCACGGATCATCTAATTACTATTGGGAATCAATACCCAAGCTAAAGTACACAGATGATAAGGGAGGGACAAGACAGGGAACCTAAATGGAAAGCACCACTGCTTGAAGAACCTTTCTCCCAAAAGAAGCCTCAGCCGAGGCAAAGGTATCAAATTTATAGAATTTTGAAAAAGTGTGAAGAGAGGACCAAATTGCAGCCTTGCAAATCTGTTCCACAGAAGCTTCATTTTTGAATGCCCAGGAATAGGAAACAGCCCTCGTAGAATGAGCCGTAACTTTCTCAGGAGGCTGCTGTCCAGCAGTCTCATAGGCAGAATGAAACTCTTCAGCCAAAAAGAAAGAGAAATAGCCGTAGCTTTCTGCCCCTTACGTTTCCCAGAGATGACCACAAACAGAGCAGAAGACTGACGAAAATCCTTAGTCGCCTGTAAATAGAATTTCAATGCACGCACCACGTCCAGATTGTGCAGCAGACGTTCCTTCTGAGGAGGAGGATTAGGACACAAGGAAGGAACAACAATCTCCTGATTAATGTTCCGATCTGAAACCACTTTAGGGAGAAACCCTAACTTAGTACGCAAAACTACCATATCCGAATGAAAAATAAGGTAAGGAGACTCAAACTGTAATGCCGAGAGCTCTGAAACTCTACGAGCAGATGAAATAGCAACAAGAAACAAAACTTTCCAAGATAACAACTTAATATCTAAGGAATGCATAGGCTCAAACGGAGCCTGTTGAAGAACCTTAAGAACCAAGTTAAGACTCCAAGGAGGAGTAACCGGCTTAAACACAGGCTGATCCTGACCAAGGCCTGGCAAAACGATTGCACATCTGGGACGTCTGCCAGACATTTATGTAGCAAAATAGACAAGGCAGATATTTGACCCTTTAGGGAACTTGCCGATAAACCCTTCTCCAAAACTTCCTGGAGAAAGGACAGAATTCTAGGTATCTGGACTCTACTCCAAGAGTAGCCTCTGGATTTACACCAATACAGATATTTACGCCATATCTTATGGTAAATCTTTCTAGTCACAGGCTTACGAGCCTGAGTCATGGTCTCAATGAACTATTCTGAAAATCCACGCTTGGATAAAATTAAGCGTTCAATCTCCAAAGCAGTCAGCTTCAGAGAAACTAGATTTGGATAAAGGAAGGGCCCTTGAAGTAGAAGTTCTTTTCTCAACGGAAGTTTCCAAGGTGGAAGAGATGACATGTCCACCAGGTCTGCATACCAAATCCTGCAAGGCCACGCCGGTGCAAGGAGGATCACCGAAGCCCTCTCCTGCTTGATTCGAGCAATGACCCGAGGTAGAAGAGCAAACGAGGGAAAACAAAATTTATGCTTACCTGATAAATTTCTTTCTCTTGTGGTGTATCCAGTCCACGGGTTCATCCATTACTAGTGGGATATTCTCCTTCCCAACAGGAAGTTGCAAGAGGACACCCACAGCAGAGCTGTCTATATAGCTCCTCCCCTAACTGCCACCTCCAGTCATTCAACCAAAGACAAGTAAGAAAAAGGAGAAACTATAGGGTGCAGTGGTGGCTGTAGTTTAAAAAATAAAAACACCTGCCTTAAAGTGACAGGGCGGGCCGTGGACTGGATACACCACAAGAGAAAGAAATTTATCAGGTAAGCATACATTTTGTTTTCTCTTGCAAGGTGTATCCAGTCCACGGGTTCATCCATTACTTGTGGTATACCAATACCAAAGCTTTAGGACACGGTTGAAGGGAGGGACAAGGCAGGTACTTAAACGGAAGGCACCACTGCCTGTAAGACCTTTCTCCCAAAAATAGCCTCCGGGAAGCAAAAGTATCAAATTTGTAGAATAAAGCGAAGACCAAGTCGCCGCCTTACAAATCTGTTCAACAGAGGCCTCATGTTTAAAAGCCCATGTGGAAGCTACCGCTCTAGTAGAGTGAGCTGTAATTCTTTCAGGAGGCTGCTGGCCAGCAGTCTCATAGGCTAAACGGATTATGCTTCTTAGCCAAAAAGAAAGAGAAGTTGCCGAAGCCTTTTGGCCTCTCCTCTTTCCAGAGTAGACAACAAACAATGCAGATGCTTGACGAAAATCCTTAGTAGCTTGCAAATAAAATTTTAAGGCACGAACTACGTCAAGATTGTGTAACAGACGTTCCTTCTTTGAAGAAGGATTAGGACACAGTGACGGAACAACAATTTCCTGATTGATATTCCTATTAGATACTACCTTAGGAAAGAAACCAGGTTTGGTACGCAAAACTACCTTATCTGCATGGAAGATCAGATAAGGAGAATCACACTGCAAGGCAGATAACTCTGAAACTCTTCGAGCCGAAGAGATAGCTACTAAAAACAGAACTTTCCAAGATAAAAGCTTGATATCTATTGAATGCAAGGGTTCAAACGGAGCCCCTTGAAGAACTTTAAGAACTAAATTTAAACTCCATGGAGGAGCAACAGGTTTCAACACAGGCCTGATTCTAACCAAAGCCTGACAAAACGCCTGAACGTCTGGAACATCAGCCAGGCGCTTGTGCAAAAGAATAGACAGAGCAAAAATCTGTCCCTTTAAGGAAATAGTCGATAGTCCCATTTCCAATCCTTCTTGGAGAAAAGATAGTATCCTGGGAATCCCGACCTTACTCCACGAGTAACCCTTGGATTTACACCAATGAAGATATTTACACCATATCTTATGATAGATTTTCCTGGTGACAGGCTTTCGAGCCTGAATCAAGGTATCAATGACCGACTTGGAGAAACCACGTTTTGATAAAATCAAGCGTTCAATCTCCAAGCAGTCAGACGCAGAGAAACTAGATTTGGATGTTTGAATGGACCTTGGAGTAGAAGGTCCTGCCTCAGCGGCAGAGTCCATGGTGGGAAGGATGACATGTCCACCAGATCTGCATACCAAGTCCTGCGTGGCCACGCAGGTGCTATCAAAATCACCGAAGCTCTCTCCTGCTTGATCTTGGCAATCAGACGAGAGAGGAGAGGAAACGGTGGAAACACATAAGCCAGGTTGAAGGGCACTGCTAGAGCATCTATCAGCATTGCCTGGGGATCCCTTGACCTGGACCCGTAACGAGGAAGCTTGGCGTTCTGACGAGACGCCACCAGTTCTGGTTTGCCCCATTGTTGAATCAGCTGGGCAAATACCTCCGGATGGAGCTCCCACTCCCCCGGATGAAACGTCTGCCCACTTAGAAAATCCGCCTCCCAGTTCTCTACTCCTGGGATATGGATAGCAGATAGATGGCAAGAGTGAACCTCCGCCCATAGAATTATCTTGGAAACTTCGATCATTGCCAGGGGACTCCTTGTTCCCCCCTGATGGTTGATATAGGCTACAGTCGTGATATTGTCCGACTGAAATCTGATGAATCTGACCGCAGCTAGCTGAGGCCAAGCCTGAAGAGCATTGAATATCGCTCTGAGTTCCAGAATGTTTATCGGAAGGAGGGCTTCCTCCTGAGTCCACAAACCCTAAGCCTTCAGGGAGTTCCAGACTGCACCACAGCCCAGAAGGCTGGCATCTGTCGTCACTATAGTCCACTCTGGCCTGCGGAAACTCATTCCCCTGGACAGGTGGACCCAAGATAACCACCAGAGAAGAGAATCCCTGGTCTTTTGATCCAGATTTAACAGAGGAGACAAATCTGTGTAGTCCCCATTCCACTGATTGAGCATGCAAAAATGCAGTGGTCTGAGATGTAGGCAAGCAAACGGAACTATGTCCATTGCCGCTACCATTAAGCCGATCATTTCCATACACTGAGCCACTGACGGCCGAAGTTAGAAAGCTTTGATATCCTGACCTCCGTCAGAAAAATCTTCATTTCTACTGAATCTATCAGAGTTCCTAGGAAGGAAACTCTTGTGAAGGGAGAAAGAGAACTCTTTTCTCTGTTCACTTTCCACCCGTGAGACCTCAGAAAGGCCAGAACAATGTCCGTATGGGACTTGGCGATTTGAAAAGTCGACGCCTGAATCAGAATGTCGTCTAGGTAAGGAGCCACCGCTATGCCCCGCGGCCTTAGGACCGCCAGAAGGGACCCTAGAACCTTCGTAAAGACTCTGGGCGCCGTGGCTAACCCGAAGGGAAGAGCCACAAACTGGTAATGCCTGTCTAGGAAGGCGAACCTTAGGAACTGATGATGCTCTCTGTGAATCGGAATGTGGAGACAAGCATCCTTTAAGTCCACGGTAGTCATATATTGACCCTCCTAGATCATAGGGAGGATGGTTTGGATCGTCTCCATTTTGAAGGATGGGACCCTGAGAAATTTGTTTAGGATCTTGAGATCCAAAATGGGTCTGAAAGTTCCCTCTTTTTTGGGAACTATAAACAGGTTTGAATAGAAACCCTGTCCCTGTTCCTCTCTTGGAACTGGGTGGATTACTCCCATAACCAGTAGGTCTTGAACACAACTTAAGAATGCCTCTCTCTTTATCTGGTTTGCAGATAATTGTGAGAGATGAAATCTCCCCTTTGGAGATGATCCTTTGAATTCCAGAAGATAACCCTGGGAAATAATCTCTAGTGCCTAGGGATCCTGGACGTCTCTTGCCCAAGCCTGGGCGAAGAGAGAAAGTCTGCCCCCTACTAGATCCGGTCCCGGATCGGGGGCTACTCCTTCATGCTGTCTTAGAGGCAGCAGCAGGCTTCTTGGCCTGCTTCCCTTTGTTCCAAGTCTGGTTAGGTCTCCAGACTGGTTTGGACTGGGTGAAATTTCCCTCTTGTTTTGCATTAGAGGAAGCCGAAGCTGCGCCACCCTTGAAGTTTCGAAAGGAACGAAAATTATTCTGTTTGGTCCTTAATTTATTGGACCTATCCTGAGGAAGGGCGTGACCTTTTCCTCCGGTAATGTCAGAGATGATCTCCTTCAGGCCGGGCCCGAATAGGGTCTGTCCTTTGAAGGGGATGTTAAGAAGCTTAGACTTTGAAGTAACGTCTACTGACCAGGACTTAAGCCATAGCGCCCTACGCGCCAGAATGGCAAAACCTGAATTCTTAGCCGTTAGCTTGGTTAAATGAAAAACAGCGTCAGAAATAAAGGAATTAGCTAACTTAAGAGCTTTAATCCTGTCTAAGATATCATCTAACGGGGTCTCCACCTGTAGAGCCTCCTCAAGAGACTCAAACCAAAAAGCCGCTGCAGCAGTAACTGGAGCAATGCATGCAAGAGGCTGGAGAATAAAACCTTGATGTATAAAAATTTTCTTAAGGAGACCCTCCAATTTTTTATCCATAGGATCTAGGAAAGCACAACTGTCCTCAACGGGGATAGTTGAACGCTTAGCTAGTGTAGAGACTGCTCCCTCCACCTTAGGGACCGTCTGCCACTAGTCCCGTATGGCGGCATCTATGGGAAACATCTTTTTATACGTAGGAGGGGGAGAGAACGGCACACCTGGTCTATCCCATTCCTTAGTAATCATTTCCGAAAACCTCTTAGGGACTGGAAAAACATCAGTGTAAAAAGGCACTGCAAAGTATTTGTCCATCTTACACAATTTCTCTGGAACCACAATGGGGTCACAGTCATCCAGAGTCGCTAAAACCTCCTTAAGCAATAAGCGGAGGTGTTCAAGCTTAAATTTAAACGCTGTCATTTCAGAATCAGACTGAAGCAACGCCTTCCCTGAATCTGAAATGTCACCCACAGATAGAAGCTCTCCTGCCTCAGCTTCTGACTATTGTGAGGGTATATCGGACACAGGTATTAAAGCGTCAGAAAGCTCTGCATTAGTTCTAGCCCCAGAGCTGTCTCGCTTTCCCTGTAAACCTGGCAGTTTGAACAATACCTCTGAGAGGGTTGCATTCATAACTGCCGCCATGTCCTGTAAGGTAAAAGAATTAGACGCGCTAGATGTACTTGGCGTCACTTGAGCGGGAGATATAGGTTCTGACACATGGGGAGAGCTAGATGGCATAATCTCCCTTTTTTTTAGTCAGAGAATCCTCTGGAGATAAATCTTTAAGCGCCATAATATGGTCTTTATAGTTTATAGAAATTTCAGTACATTTGGTACACATTCTAAGAGGGGGTTCCACAATGGCTTCCAAATATATTGAACAAGGAGTTTCCTCTATGTCAGACATGTTTAACAGACTAGTAATGAGACAAGCAAGCTTGGAAAACACTTTAATAAAGGTGAAACAGCAATTAAACAAAAACTAGCACTTAAACTGCAAAACAGTGTAAAAATATAGTAAAGTCTTCGAAATTTTTACAGTGTGTGTAGGGGACTAAAGCAACATTGCACCCACTTGCAAATGGATGATTAACCCCTTAGCCCCCAAACCGGATTCAAAAACGTCAACCACTGGTAAAAAAAACAGTTGAGCAACTGCCACAGCTCTGCTGAGGCTCCTACCTGCCCTCAAATACAATTTGGTGAAGGAATAAACCCATTATAATGGTCCTCAGATGCCAAAGGACTCCTCTAGGGAAGCTGGATGTCTCAGTCTGAATTAAAACTGCGCAGCAATAGCGCTAAAATAGGCCCCTCCCACCATGTACTGGATGTCAGAGGGGTCTTAAGAAAATACTCCTAGGAGTATCTGACTAGCCATGTGGAAAACTAGGCCCCAAATAAAGATTTATCTTCCTCAGAGAAAAAACGTTCTATTTATGAAAAACGTTTTGACACTGAATAATATTAACATGAGTATTACCCTGTTTTGTAAGATCCCAGTCGCTGTTAAATCACTGCATCAGGCTTACCTCAAATACACAAGGCTCTGTCAGCATCTCTCTAGAAATAAAAATACTGAACATACCTCAAAGCAGGTAATCTGCAGACCGTTCCCCCAACTGAAGCTTTCTTCCATACTCTTCAGTTATGTGTGAGAACAGCAATGGACCTTAGTTACAAACCGCTAAGATCATCAACCTCCAGGCAGAATTCTTCATCTAATTTCTGCCTGAGAGTAAAAACAGTACAACGCCGGTACCGTTTAAAAAGAACAAACTTTTGATTGAAGATAACACTACACTAAGTCACCACTTATCTCTTGATACTTCCCTTGTCGAGAGTTGCAAGAGAATGACTGGAGGTGTCAGTTAGGGGAGGAGCTATATAGACAGCTCTGCTGTGGGTGTCCTCTTGCAACTTCCTGTTGGGAAGGAGAATATCCCACAAGTAATGGATGAACCCGTGGACTGGATACACCTTACAAGAGAAATAGGTATGTGAGACTGAAATTCCAAGGTACCGCCAGAGCGTCTATCAGTACAGCCTGAGGGTCCCTTGACCTCGACCCGTACCTCGGGAGCTTGGCTTTCTGCCCACTGAATTATCTTGGCTACCTCTGTCATGCCCAAGGAACTCCAAGTTCCTCCACTGAAGTTATGTTGTCCAACTGGAACTTGATGAACTGGGCCGAGACTAACTGAGGCCAGGCCAGGCCAGAAGAGCATTGAAGATTGCTCTCAGCTCCAAAATATTTATGGGTAGAACAGACTCCGACCGAGCCCATGTCCCCTGAGCCTTTAGAGAGCCCCAGACTGCTCCCCATCCCAGAAGGCTGGCGTCCGTTGTCACAATCACCCAGGTGGGTCTGCAGAAGCAAGTTCCCTGGGATAGATGATCCTGAGACAACCACCAAAGAAGATAATCCCTTGTCTCCTGTTTCAGATGTAATCTTGGAGACAGGTCTGCATAATCTTCGTTCCACTGCCTAAGCATGCATAACTGCAGAGGTCTGAGGTAGAAACGTGCAAACGGGATGATGTTCATAGCCGCTACCATCAGACCGATTACCTCCATACATTGAGCCACTGACGGCTGAGGAGAGGACTGAAGCGCTAGACAAGAATCGAAAATCTTTAATTTCATGACTTCTGTCAGAAATATCTTCATTGATAAGGAATCTATTATCGTTCCCAAGAAAACTACCCTTGTAGTTGGAACCAAGGAACTCTTTTCCAAATTCACCTTCCATCCGTGAGATTGCAGGAAGGATAACAACATTTCCGTGTGGGATTTTGCCTGTTGAAAGGATGGCACCTGAACCAGAACACACATATTTTATATACATTCTATATCAGTTATATGAATATATATACCTACACCAGTATGTATATGCTTATATACATATATATTTATGTGTTAGTATGTGTATATGCACATATTAAAAACAAACCAAATGTTATTTTCCAAATAGCCAACGTTATAAACTCTGTATTACAAATATTGGGATTACCTAATCCAGCAAACAAACTCTTCCATCCAAGTTAGATGGAACCTGGTTTCAAAGGCCACATATATATTTGTACACTTGTGTTGCTTGTCAAAGTAAAAGTGCTTTACCAGGCTTCGTTGATTCTGATCGCTTTCCACTTCGGTCCCGAAGTATGCTCTATTCAAGCGGTAGCCGACTGCAACCCAGCGTCTCACCTCTGTGCAAAGCCGACAGCCTCTCCGTCTACCGTTTGCAGATGGGTGCGTCATGCTGTCGTGATGACGTCACAGGTCTCTCAGGGCTCAACTACGGATCCCCCGGAGTGGGGTATAACACCAGCAAATGCAATATTCGTTGCACAATGTTATTTATATGAAACACATGAACTAACGACCTCTAGCTGTGAAAAACTGTCAAATGCGTTCAGATAATAGGCGGCCTTCAAGGACTTAGAAGTTAGCATACGAGCCTACCTAGGTTTAGCTTTCAATTATGAATACCAAGAGAAAAAACATAATTTATGCTTACCTGATACATTTATTTCTCTTGTGGTGTATCCAGTTCACGGATCATCCATTACTTGTGGGATATTCTCATTCCCAACAGGAAGTTGCAAGAGGACACCCACAGCAGAGCTGTCTATATAGCTCCTCCCCTAACTGCCATATCCAGTCATTCGACCCGAAAACAAACAGAGAAAGGAGAAACCACAGGGTGCAGTGGTGACTGTAGTTTAAAATTAAAAAATACCTGCCTTAAAATGACAGGGCGGGCCGTGGACTGGATACACCACAAGAGAAATAAATTTATCAGGTAAGCATAAATTATGTTTTCTCTTGTAAGGTGTATCCAGTCCACGGATCATCCATTACTTGTGGGATACCAATAACAAAGCTAAAGTACACGGATGAAGGGAGGGACAAGGCAGGTACTTAAACGGAAGGTACCACTGCCTGTAAAACCTTTCTCCCAAAAATAGCCTCCGAAGAAGCAAAAGTATCAAATTTGTAGAATTTTGAAAAAGTATGAAGCGAAGACCAAGTCGCCGCCTTGCAGATCTGTTCAACAGAAGCCTCATTTTTAAAGGCCCATGTGGAAGCCACAGCTCTAGTAGAATGAGCTGTAATCCTTTCTGGAGGCTGCTGGCCAGCAGTCTCATAAGCTAAGCGGATTATGCTTTTTAGCCAAAAAGAAAGAGGTTGCCGAAGCCTTTTGACCTCTCCTCTGTCCAGAGTAGACAACAAACAAAGCAGATGTTTGACGAAAATCTTTAGTAGCTTGTAAGTAAAACTTTAAAGCTCGAACCACGTCCAGATTGTGTAATAGACGTTCCTTCTTTGAAGAAGGATTAGGACACAAAGACGGAACAACAATCTCTTGATTGATATTCTTATTAGATACCACCTTAGGTAAAAACCCAGGTTTGGTACGCAGAACTACCTTATCTGCATGGAAGATCAGATAAGGAGAATCACATTGTAAGGCAGATAACTCGGAAACTCTACGAGCCGAGGAAATAGCTACCAAAAAAAGAACTTTCCAAGATAAAAGTTTGATATCTATGGAATGAAGAGGTTCAAATGGAACCCCCTGAAGAACTTTAAGAACCAAATTTAAACTCCATGGTGGAGCAACAGGTTTAAACACAGGCTTGATTCTAACTAAAGCCTGACAAAATGCCTGAACGTCTGGGACATCCGCCAGACGCTTGTGCAAAAGAATAGATAGCGCAGAAATCTGTCCCTTTAAGGAACTAGCTGACAATCCTTTCTCCAATCCTTCTTGGAGAAAAGATAATATCCTGGGAATCCTAAATTACTCCATGAGTAGCCCTTGGATTCACACCAATAAAGATATTTCCGCCATATCTTATGATAGATTTTCCTGGTGACAGGCTTTCGTGCCTGAATTAAGGTATCAATGACTGACTCGGAGAAACCACGATTTGATAAAATCAAGCGTTCAATCTCCAGGCAGTCAGCCTCAGAGAAATTAGAATTGGATGGTTGAAAGGACCTTGAAGTAGAAGGTCCTGTCTCAGCACCAGTTCTCTACACCTGGGATATGGATAGCTGATAGGTGGCAAGAGTGAATCTCTGCCCAGCGAATTATCTTTGAGACTTCTAACATCGCTAGAGAACTCCTTGTTCCCCCTTGATGGTTGATGTAAGCCACAGTCATGATGTTGTCCAACTGAAATCTGATGAACCTCATTGTCGCTAAATGAGGCCAAGCCTGAAGAGCATTGAATATCGCTCTTAGTTCCAGAATGTTTATTGGAAGGAGTGACTCCTCCTGAGTCCATGATCCCTGAGCCTTCAGGGAGTTCCAGACTGCACCCCAACCTAGAAGGCTGGCATCTGTCGTCACAATTGTCCAATCTGGCCTGCGAAAGGTCATACCTTTGGACAGATGGACCCGAGATAGCCGTGGAATTACAAAAGGTATCAGTCAGCACCTGAACTACTTGCACGCCACATAGGGGTACCACCAAACCCTACCAAATGTAGTGAAAGTCCAGAAACTATGGCAGCAATAAGTAGTTAATAAATGGTCTTTATTGGAGCACAAAAAACAAGATGCTTGACAAAGGGAGGAAGCTCCCGAAACGTCGCTATCTTGTTTGTTGTGCTCCAATAAAGACCATTTATTAACTACTTATTTCTGCCATACTTTCTGGACCCGAGATAGCCACCAGAGAAGAGTATCCCTGGTCTCTTGATCCAGATTTAGTAGAGGGGACAAATATGTGTAATCCCCATTCCACTGACTGAGCATGCAGAGTTGCAACGGTCTGAGATGTAGGCGTGCAAACGGCACTATGTCCATTGCCGCTACCATTAAGCCGATTACTTCCATGCACTGAGCCACCGAAGGGCGAGGAATGGAATAAAGAACAAGGCAGGAATTAAGAAATTTTGATAACCTGGACTCCGTCAGGTAAATTTTCATTTCTACAGAATCTATCAGAGTCCCTAGGACGGAAACTCTTGTAAGGGGGGATAGAGAACTCTTTTCCTCATTCACCTTCCACCCATGCAACCTCAGAAATGCCAACACTATGTCCGTATGAGACTTGGCAATTTGGAAGTTTGATGCCTGAAATAGGATGTCGTCTAAATAAGGGGCCACTGCTATGCCCCGCGGCCTTAGGACCGCCAGAAGCGACCCCAGAACCTTCGTAAAAATTCTTGGGGCTGTAGCTAGCCCAAAGGGAAGAGCTACAAACTGGTAATGCCTGTCTAGGAAGGCAAACCTGAGAAACCGATGATGATCTTTGTGTATCGGAATGTGAAGATAAGCATCCTTTAAATCCACTGTAGTCATGTATTGACCCTCCTGGATTATAGGTAGGATGGTACGAATAGTCTCCATCTTGAATGATGGAACTCTGAGGAATTTGTTTAAGATCTTTAGATCCAAAATTGGTCTGAAGGTTCCCTCTTTTTTGGGAACTACAAACAGATTTGAGTAAAATCCCTGTCCCTGTTCCTCCTTTGGAACTGGATGGATCACTCCCATAACTAGGAGGTCTTGTACACAGTGTAAGGATGCCTCTCTCTTTATCTGGTTTGCAGATAATTGTGAAAGGTGAAATCTCCCTTTTGGGGGGAAAGCCTTGAAGTCCAGAAGATATCCCTGAGATATAATTTCCAACGCCCAGGGATCCTGAACATCTCTTGCCCACGCCTGGGCGAAGAGCGAAAGTCTGCCCCCTACTAGATCCGTTACCGGATAGGGGGCCGTTCCTTCATGCTGTCTTAGAGGCAGCAGCAGGCTTTTTGGCCTGCTTACCCTTGTTCCAGGTCTGGTTAGGTCTCCAGACCGTCTTGGACTGAGCAAAAGTTCCCTCTTGTTTTGCATTAGAGGAAGTTGATGCTGCACTTGCCTTGAAGTTTCGAAAGGCACGAAAATTAGACTGTTTGGCCCTTGATTTGGACCTATCCTGAGGAAGGGCATGACCTTTTCCTCCAGTGATATCAGCAATAATCTCCTTCAAACCAGGCCCAAATAGGGTCTGCCCCTTGAAGGGAATGTTAAGCAGCTTAGACTTTGAAGTAACGTCAGCTGACCATGATTTAAGCCATAGCGCTCTGCGCGCCTGGATAGCAAAACCAGAATTCTTAGCCGTTAGTTTAGTCAAATGAACAATGGCATCAGAAACAAAAGAATTGGCTAGCTTAAGTGCTCTAAGCTTGTCAAGTATGTCATCCAATGGAGTCGCTATCTGTAGAGCCTCTTCCAGAGACTCAAACCAGAATGCTGCAGCAGCAGTGACAGAAGCAATGCATGCAAGGGGCTGTAGGATAAAACCTTGTTGAATAAACATTTTCTAAAGGTAACCCTCTAACTTTTTATCCATTGGATCTAAGAAAGCACAACTGTCCTCGACAGTGATAGTAGTACGCTTTGCTAGAGTAGAAACTGCTCCCTCCACCTTAGGAACTGTCTGCCATAAGTCCCGTGTGGTGGCGTCTATTGGAAACATTTTTCTAAAAATAGGAGGGGGAGAGAACGGCACACCCGGTCTATCCCATTCCTTAGTAATAATTTCTGCAAACCTTTTAGGTATTAGAAAAACATCAGTACACACCGGCACTGCATAGTATTTATCCAGTCTACGCAATTTCTCTGGCACTGCAATTGTATCACAGTCATTCAGAGCAGCTAAAACCTCCCTGAGTAACACGTGGAGGTGTTCAAGCTTAAATTTAAATGTAGAAATATCAGAATCAGGTTGCATCATCTTCCCTGAGTCAGAAATATCACCCACAGAAAGAAGCTCTCCTTCAGCTTCTGCATATTGTGAGGCATTATCAGACATAGCTCTTAAAGCGTCAGTATGCTCTGTATTTCGTCTAACTCCAGAGCTATCTCGCTTTCCTCTAAATTCAGGTAGTCTGGCTAATACCGCTGACAGTGTATTATCCATGACTGCCGCCATGTCTTGTAAAGTAAACGCTATGGGCGCCATTTGAGCGTGAGTCCCTTGAGCGGGAGTCAAAGGATCTGACACGTGGGGAGAGTTAGTCGGCATAACTTCCCCCTCGTCAGATTCCTCTGGTGATAAATTTTTTAAAGACAGAATATGATCTTTATTGCTTAAAGTGAAATCAGTACATTTGGTACACATTCTAAGAGGGGGCTCCACAATGGCTTTTAAACATAATGAACAAGGAGTTTCCTCTATGTCAGACATGTTTATACAGACTAGCAATGAGACTAGCAAGCTTGGAAAACACTTTAAATCAAGTTAACAAGTAAATATAATAAACGGTACTGTGCCTTTAAGAGAAACAAATTTTGTCAGAATTTGAAAAACAGTGAAAAAAGGCAGTAAATCAAACGAAATTTTTACAGTGTGTATAATAGGCTAACAGAGCATTGCACCCACTTGCAAATTGATGATTAACCCCTTAGTTCAAAAACCGGATCAAAAAAACGATCTAGACGTTTTTTAACAGTCACACCAAACTGCCACAGCCTTGCTGTGGGCCTACCTTCCCAACAAAACGATTTTGGAAAGCCCAAGAGCCCTTTAGAGATGTCCTATAGCATTCAGAAGACCCTTGGAGAAAGCTGGATGTCTCAGTCTGTAAAAGTTACTGCGCAAAAAAAGCGCTAAATTAGGCCCCTCCCACTCATTGTAACACAGTGGAAAGCCTCAGGAAACTGTTTCTAGGCAAATTTAAGCCAGCCATGTGGAAAAAACTAGGCCCCAATAAAGTTTTATCACCAAAGTATATATAAAAATGTTTAAACATGCCAGCAAACGTTTTATATTGCAAATATAAAAGAGTATTACCTCAGAAAATAAGCATGATACCAGTCGCTATTAAATCACTGTATTCAGGCTTACCTTACATAAATTTGGCATCAGCAGCATTTTCTAGCATTCACATCTTCTAGAAAAATCTTAACTGCACATACCTCATAGCAGGATAACCTGCACGCCATTCCCCCGCTGAAGTTATCTCTCTCTTCAGTCATGTGTGAGAACAGCAATGGATCTTAGTTACAACCTGCTAAGATCATAAAAATCACAGGCAGATTCTTCTATTTTTCTGCCTGGAACAAAATAGTACAACTCCGGTACCATTTAAAAATAATAAACTTTTGATTGAAGTAAAATAACAGCTACATTTCACCACTTCTCTCTTACTACCTCCATGTTTGTTGAGAGTTGCAAGAGAATGACTGGATATGGCAGTTAGGGGAGGAGCTATATAGACAGCTCTGCTGTGGGTGTCCTCTTGCAACTTCCTGTTGGGAATGAGAATATCCCACAAGTAATGGATGATCTGTGGACTGGATACACCTTACAAGAGAAAAGCACATTTGATGATAAAAGCAAATTATAAAGTTGTTTAAAATGTCATGCCCTATCTGAATCGTGAAATTTTTATTTGGACTTTACTATCCCTTTAAGGTGCACATTAGATAATGTAAAAAACATAAACAGCACATGCATACCCCATATCTCAATACCCCAATATAAAACACATGCATATAAAAATAGAGTTGATTTTAAGATACTATTTGCTGAAACATTTGTACAGGCTGCAGAATTTATTTATTTTTTGTGCGCCCCTGCTTCCTGCTAACCTCTCTCCTCATCAAAGTTTCCCTTTCCAAAAAACTCTATAACTCTCTATGGAAGACATCTCACAACAGCCTCCTTTTTTAGAGAATGGTTAGCACAGCTATTGGCTAAGAGGTGGAAACGTCACCTCATTGAAAAAAGTTATGTTGTGGGCAGTCGGAGCCACTTAGTTTAGCAAGGAGGCGCAGCAAACAAAATGTAGTTTTAACCTTTTTTTAAAATGTATAACTGAAGGTCCCATTTTTTACTAGTGCTGGTAAATCCTAGTGTTTTTGAAACAGACTTTCTTAAGACGTCTGCGAGTTCCTTCCTTTTAGTGTCTCCATTTTGCCTTACGTATTACCCTATTAGAGAAGCCCCGGCAGAGGTCAGCGTCACTTTTTTTATTCTAAATGTACACGCTTCTAAGGTGGCTGTCTATCCAGAGGGCACCTCCAAATAATGTCTATTTGAGGGCAATAATAAATACCTCCATTTTGCTAAGAGGCGTTTCCAGGGCAAACTTGCAAAATCTTGTTTTTCCCAAGTTAAATGTTCATATAACATATTGTCCGTGTGTCAAAATTGGAAAAAAAGATGCCCTTTCCATGATAATCCAGTTATACCACAAACTATCCTCTCTCCTTGTAACTTTGGAGGTATACAGAACACTTTGGAACCCCAAGATACTTAAATATCAATTGCAGCTACTTGACTAACCTATTTTGCAACACACAGAAAGCAGACATTATTTTCAAGAAAAAGCTTTCCTCCTTAAGGATGTGCATGATTCCCTTATTGCATGTCATCTGGCATTTATAAGATCTGGGAGTTGGCCAAAGAGTGTTTTAGTTTGCCTTAACTGATGTAACTTAATTTGTCCAGTCATGTAGAATGTGTTACAGCTCTTCCACTTTTCCAGTACCTAACCATCCTTGGGAATCATTCTCTTGTGCTTTTATTGTTGATATGCATATATCTCATGGACATAATCTATTTTTGTAACAGTAGGTTGATTGTCTAAAATGTCATATTTTGTTCCTGTCGTGCATTTAGCTTTTGCTGCAGAGACTGACTCATTCGTATGTAGAGTGATTTATGACTGTACAGGTAGCCTTCAGTTTACGCCGGGTTTAGGTTCCAGAAGGAATGGTTGTAAATAGAAACCGTTGTAAATTGAAACCCAGTTTATAATGTAAGTCAATGGGAAGTGAGGGAGATCGGTTCCAGGCCCCTCTCAAAATTGTTATAAGTAACACCTAATACATAATAATTTTTAAGACTTTAAATGCTAAACAGCATTATAAATCTAATAAAATATTCACACAACACAGAATATATAATTAAACTAAGTTAAATGAACAAAAACATTTGCTAAACAGCATTATAAACCTAATAAAATAATCACACAACACAGACTTCACTTGCATTTTACTGCAAACAGTTCCTTCTATGCATTCCAATCTGGACTGATTTATAGACAGGAAGATCTTGTTCCATTGAAATCTGCTCGATATCTCAAGTCTGGTTAAACTGATTAATTTCGGCTTGCTTGGCTTTGCTGCAACACAAGCGGACAGCTCTACCTACTGGCTATTTTAATAAATGCACTGCTTCTCAATGCTTTTCAATAGCAGTCACATGACTGGAAAAAAAGGTTGTTATTCTGAAATGGTGTAAATTGAACCGTTGTAAAACGAGGGCCACGTGTATTGGGTTCCTACAACTTTTGTTTCTGATCAAGTAACACAATTCAGATGTTATTTTTTATTTTTTTTTAGAGATTGTCTTATTATCTTGAGCCTACGACCAACAAATTAATGATCAATCACAACAAATGAATGAATGTCCTCAACAACATCTACAGCATTATTCCTAATAGATGCTGGCTATAACTTACCACAAGCAGAATTTGCCTATAATCATAAACCTGGTTCTACAGGACTTGAATTCTTCCTTTCACACTACATTGACATGAAGTAGTGCCTGAGGTTTCTTAACAACTTACACATATTGTTGATCAATATAAGCTGGTTTAGGTTGCCATCCTTTCTTCTCAGTATCATTATTAGTAGTCTATTGATAAGCTCCTGCTCCTAAATTTAAAGTGGGAAATAAAACAAGTCTTTCTTTCAAGAATTTACATCCAAAATGTAATGCTTCACTCATATGTATCTTTAAAATAGAAAGCATAAGGTCTGGAAGAGAGACACTAAGAACTCTCAATGCAGATTCATGCTTAAAGGGATATTAAACAGTATGAGATTGTAATATAAAATGTTTAATGGTGTGTAGTTAAAAACCTTGCAATATACTTTCATTATTTATTTTGTTTAGTTTTCCTGTAATTTAACTCTGAAAATTGTTGGCTTTTGAAATTCCACTGAGTTTCCATCCATGTTTGTACTTAAGTTGCCCCTTATCTGTTTACCCTGCTGAAGGGACAAATATAAAATAGGGGAAAAAAAGAGACTGTCTAAACAAGGCTGTGTGGGACATATGATAAACAAAAAGGGATTTCATAAAGCTTTGTTTGCGCAGAGATAAATAGAAAACTAGTTTAGACAAGGTGGTGCCCATTACTTTATATTTTTCTATATCATGCAGCTGTAACAGTAAAAAAGTTATTTTAAATGAATATTGTTTCTAGTCACTTTGAATTGGCTGCCAAGCTCTGCCCACTGATGACATCACGATCTGGGTTGCATCTATGCACTCTGCTGAATAGCATTGACAGTTTGTTGAATCAAATCAGTGAGTCTTTTGTAACTAGTGAAGCATTTAAAGGGATACTGAACCCAATTTTTTTCTTTCATGATTAAGATAGAGCATGCAATTTTAAGCAACTTTCTAATTTACTTCTATTATCACATTTTCTTCATTCTCTTGGTATGTTTATTTGAAAAGCAAGAATGTAAGTTTAGATGCCGGCCCATTTTTGGTGAACAACCTGGGTTGTCCTTGCTGATTGGACAGCACCAATAAACAAATGCTGTCCATGGTTCTGAACCAAAAATTAGCTGGCTCCTTCGCTTAGATGCCTTCTTCTTCAAACAAAGATAGCAAGAGGTCAAAGAAAATTTGATAATAGAAGTAAATTAGAAAGTTGTTTAAAATGGCATGCTCTATCTGAATCATGAAAGAAATAAAATGGGTTCAGTGTCCCTTTAAATACTTCACTACTTACAAAAGACTCACTGATTTGATTCAACAAACTGTCAATGCTATTCAGCAGAGTGCATAGATGCAACCCAGATCGTGATGTCATCAGTGGGCAGAGCTTGGCAGCCAATTCAAAGTGACTAGAAACAATATTCATTTAAAATAACTTTTTTATTTGTAGCTTAATCTAAAGTAAGACTTTAAGATGACTAAATTGTAGACTGTCCCTTTAAACAACTAATATAATTGTAAAAATACATCTACATATTATTCTAAGGCTAATCTTAGCTTTGAATACATCATTATGTTTAGCAAGTATTTACTGTTTTACATCCTTTTAAATTGTGGTTCTTCACAACATGTTACAGTTACAAATCAACCTTAAAGGGACAGTCAAGTCAAAATTCAACTTTCATAATTCAGTTAGGGCATGCAATTTTAAACAACTTTCCAATTTACTTTTATCATCACCTTTGCTTTGTTCTCTTGGTATTCTTTGCTGAAAGCCAAACCTAGGTAGCCTCAAATCGATTTCTAAGTCATTGAAGGCTGCCTCTTATCTCAGTGCAGTGACTTTTTTTTACAGTCAGACAATGCTAGTTCATGTGTGTCATATAGATAACATTGTGCTCACTCTTGTGGAGTATTTATGAGTCAGCACTGATTGGCTAAAATGCAAGTCTGTCAAAAGAGCTGAGATAAGGGGGCAGTTTGCAGAGGCTTAGATACAAGGTAATTACAGAGGTAAAAAGTGAATTAAAGGACCACTCAATGCAGTAGGATTGCATAATTAACAAGTGCATACTAAAAAGACAATGATTTAACACCTATTCTGAATTTCAAATAAGTAGCAGATTTTTTTTGACAAATGTATTTTTTCTCTTATTTTTCAGCCCCCTGTATCATGTGACAGACATCAGTCAATCACAGACTAGTATACGTATACCCTGTGAGTTTGTGCACATGCTCAGTAGGATCTTGTTCCCCAGAAAGTGTTAATATTAGGGCTGCAACAACTAATCGTTAAAGTCGATAATAATCGATAATGCAAATAGTTGTCAACGATTTCCATTATCGATTAGTTGGTCTATCGATTAGTTGGGCTGCTTGCCGCAGCCACACTAGAGAAGGCGTGTCTATTTCTGAGCGGGGAAGAGAAGATCAGAGAAGACGTGTCGGAAGAGAGGGAAGTGAAAAGTGTAGTGTGACAGTGCGATAGACTTCTGACTTCATCTGCTGCAAGGTGGGTAATAAGTACTAGCGCAGACATCGGCAATTGCATACTGATGAGGGGGGCGATGGAGGAGGGAGATATTAATCGGCTGGCTGCTACTTGACTTAAAGTAGTTGTTTATAACAGGCAGCTGTTTGAATGAATAATGTGTTCTTTTTGCCTGTATTTATGCTCGCACTTTTTCTTTGCTTTTTTGAGTAACAGTAATTGTAGAGCGAGACCAGAGCTTATGTCTTATCTGCCCTTGGCTCCCAGCAAGTTACTTGATCCGCACCCTCACCTTAGCCCCTCCCCTTCCATGCGACCCGGTGCACCCGATCTCCTCACACCCTATGAGATCTAATCTTAACAGACAACCACAGCTCTATAATATTAAAATAATAAAAGATCACTGCTGTCACTGTGACTGCTTCTGTTAGGAAGGATTAGGATAGGGGGTGAGGAGATCGCGGGCACCGGTCGCATGGAAGGGGAGGGGCTAAGGTGAGGGTTCGGATCAAGTTAGTAACTTGCTGGGAGCCAAGGGGATTAAGACATAAGCTCTGGTGGTCTCACTATTTGTTTTTACTTCCTGTGACTGCTTCTGTAACTGTTAGGAAGGATAGCACAGGGGTGTGAGGAGATCTCGGGCACCGGGTCATGGAAGGGGAGGGGCTAAGGTGAGGGTCCAACCCTGGATCAAGTAAAACTTGCTAAAATAATACATAACCTCTGGTGGTCTTACTGTTTGATTTTACAACACTCCTTCCTGTGACTGCTAGCTTCTGTAACTGTTAGGAAGGATAGCACAGGGGTGAGAGGAGATCGCGGGCACCGGGTCACATGGAAGGGGAGGGGCTAAGGTGAGGGTCCGGATCAAGTAACTTGCTGGGAGCCAAGGGGAGATAAGACATAAGCTCTGGTCTCACTGTAGTGTGTTTTATCTAACTAACTAACTAACTAACTAACTAACTAACTCAAAGCCAACTTAGCCAAGAGAAGCGCAAGCATACAAAAACACTGAGACCAGAGCTTATGTCTTAAGCCCCTTGGCTCCGTCTCCCAGCAAGTTACTTGATCTGGACCCTCACCTTAGCCCATCCCCTTCCATGTGACCCGGTGCCTGCGATCTCCTCAGTCCTCACACCCCTGTGTTATCCTTCCTAACAGTTACAGAAGGAGTCACAGGAAGAGTTGTAAAATCAAACAGTGAGACCACCAGAGGTTATGTATTATTATCTTAGCAAGTTACTTGAGCCAGAGTCGGACCCTCAACTTAGCCCCTCCCCTTCAATGACCCGGTGCCCACAATCTCCTCACACTCCTGTGCTATCCTTCCTAACAGTTACAGAAGCAGTCGCAGCCCTACAGTCAGAGCACAGCAGTGTTGCTTGTATGCACTGCAGTGACAGTCAGTAGTTGATCTTTTTTTAAATATAAAAGCTTGCTGTCTGTTAGCAGCTGTAATAAAAACAAAGTAATATGTTAAGTCAACTTGGCAGCCAGCTACAGCTGAGCTAATATTAAATAAATTATGACAATAATTATATAATAATAAATTTCACAAATGGTATATTGTTGTGGTTTTTTTTTAAATCCGATTAATCGAAAAAATAATCGACCAACTAATCGATTATGAAAATAATCGTTAGTTGCAGCCCTAGTTAATATAAAAATAAAATTTGATAATGGAAGTAAATTGAAAAGTGTCTTAAAACTGCACTCTCTTTCTGAATCATAAAAGTTTATTTTGACTTAAGTGTCCCTTTAATATAACAGTGTTGGTTATGCAAAACTGGGGAATGGGTAATAAAGGGAGTATCTATCTTTTTAAACAATAAACAAATTGGTGTAGATTGTCAAGTTAAATTTACAAGTCATGGTGACAAACAGAAAAACTTTCATATCTGATACCTTTTCAAATGTGAAGCAGGTTTGTACGGTCTGTCACTCTGCCTTCCTTATATAGTTATTTAATTTAATATTGTAACGCTGAGTGAATAAATACATTTTATATCTTATTATTGTCAGCACTCTGGAGCTACCTTTTTGTGTTCTGCTTATAGCCCTATTATTACTATACCCTGTGTCATGGGCTAAAGTGGTCTGTATTTCCCCCTGAAGTCACAGATTCTGCAGGGTGTGAAGACAGAGACAGCAGCAACAGGGCTGGTACTGTCACACTTTGCATGTTATTTAAAATTTGTGCTTGTACCATGTTATAATGTGTGGCTAATTGATAAAATAATTTTATTTTTAAAACGTATTTTAAGCCAGTTTCTTGTATATTATTTCACCTACTTGAATTGTTTACCATATCATGTGGGGATAAAATGAACATCCCCCACCCCCATTGACATAAACCAACAATTAAAAACTGCTTTGTGAGGATAAAGAAAACAAATAATAATTTGAACCAGTACCACATGGAGTAAAACACCCTAAATAAACTATAATGTAACTTAAGTGGCATTTTTTTTTATTAATTTAAAAAATAAATGTAGTATTTAACATATGCAGTGCTACATCCTAAATTGTTATTGCTTAAGAAGACGGTAGAGATGTCTTCATTGATGATTTATGAATTACAGTGGATGAATTACACCTTATGTCCTGTGTATCCCAGAATGTTATTCAAAAACCACCTAGTTTGGCATCTAGTTTCTGTGATCACCATGGAGATGTTATGAAGGGCTACAAAGACCATGTGGAAATGAGAGCAATGTAACAGGAGATCCCAAGCTGTCATTGTTTAGAAGGTAACAGATACATTGTTGGGAGGAGAAAGACAGACATATAGGAGCGAGTTAGTCTTTTTTTGTCAAAGTTTTCACCATCTGTGAGTTGAAGAAGGAAATATCTGTAAAAGGTGACATTACAGGTAAGATCCCAAATGGGGCACAATTTGAACGCCAGTCTTAAACTTTATAACATCTAAAACATAATTGCATGTATAGTTGCTAAAAAACACTTTTCCTATAAAAGGAACACTAAACACTAAAGAATCTTCAAGTTAATGCTGTATACAAAGCTAAGATTACACAAGAATATTGTACATGTGTATTTTTAAAAATGGAAGAAATAAGTGTTAGGGGTTAGGGTTAGTTTTCATAAAGTAATGGGTAAGCTAGATCTTACTTGTAAAAAAAAAAAAAAAAAAACAACTTTACCTTCTTTGCCAGTAAGGTATAAGCAAGTTACTTGATTGAGAAAACATTGGTTTTGTAGAATAGAGCATTATTAAGTCTGCAAAGTCTGTAGTGTGCACATGGAAAACACAGTATCTGTGTTAAATGACAGGAAAAGGGGTTAAAATATATCATGAAAAAATATTGCAAAGTTTTTTTACTACTCATATTTAAATACTTTATATTGCTATCTTCAAATGTTTATTTTCCCTATAAACTGACACTTTATAAATGCTGGGGATGTTCTTGTTGTGTAACACAAAAACAGAACATTAAAGGGACACTGAACCCAATTTTTTTCTTTCTTGATTCAGATAGAGCATGCAAATTTAAGCAACTTTCTAATTTACTACTATTATCACTTTTTCTTCATTCTCTTGCTTTCTTTATTTGAAAAAGAAGACATCTAAGCTATTTTTTTGGTTCAGGACCATGGAAAGCATTTGTTTATTGGTGGGTGAATTTATCCACCAATCAGCAAGAACAACACAGTGTGTTCACCAAAAATGGGCCGGCATCTAAACTTACATTCTTGCATTTCAAATAAAAATACCAAGAGAATGAAGAAAATTTGATAATAGGAGTAAATAGAAAGTTGCTTAAAATTGCATGGTCTATCTGAGTCACGAAAGAAAAAATTTGGGTTCAGTGTCCCTTTAAGACAGAGAAAATGGCATCCTTAGAAGGATGTAATACATTTTACTGGACATAAGTATTCGTAGAGCAAGATGTTTAAAAACAGTCATACTGGTAATTCACTTAGCTACAAACTACTGTCCCTTTAATGCACGCTGTATTTGAAGGGTATCAAACTGACACAATTCTATCGTGCATTAGAAATATTAGCATTTAAAACATGTTACAATTATTTTTTCATGTAATAAGGTTATCGTTTGAAAATGCATATAGGAGCACTGACGTTTTTTTAAAGGGAAATTTAAAAAAAAAAAAAAAACTATTTTAATCAATTTTCCAATTTATTTATGTTCTCAAATTTGCTTCATTCTCTTGTTATTCTTTGCTGAAGGAGCAGCAATTCACTACTGGAAGTACACATCAGACAAGGTAAGAAGTAAAACCATTAATTACCAGATAGCTCCCATTAGTGCATTTCTGCTCCTGAGCCAACCAAGGCATGTTTTTCAACAAACTATATCAAGAGAACGAAGCAAATTAGATAATAGAAGTAAAACGTAAAGTTGTTTAAAATTGCATGCTCTATCTAATCATGAAAGAAACACCTGTTTGTTTTCTTTGCATTAGCCTCTTTTAGATCTAAGCAACAAAAAGATGACTTACATTATTTTCCCATACAGAACAGACATCAAACGTCTTGAAAACATTTAAATATGTCGGTACACTGAAATATATCACCAGATGCAAAAGGACAATACATACCAATCCTTCCAAGTCTAACTATTGTACATTAAAACAAAATATTAAAGGGATACTGAACCCAATTGTTTTCTTTCATTTTTTCAGATACAGCATGCAATTTGAAGGAACTTTCTAATTTACATCTGTTATCACTTTTTCTTTATTCTCTTGGTATCTTTATTTGAAAAAGCAGGAATGTAAGCTTATGAGCTGGCCCATCTGTGGTTCAGCACCTGGGTACAGCCTGCTGGTTGGTGGCTAAATGTACCCACCAATCAGCAAGTGCTATCCAGGGTCCTAAACCAAAAATGGGCTGGCTCGTAAGCTTACATTCCTGCTTTTTCAAATAAAGATATCAAGAGAACAAAGAAAAATTGATAATAGGAGAACATTAGAAAGTTGCCTAAAATTGCATGCTCTATCTGAATCATGAAAGAAAAACATTGGGTTCTGTATCCCTTTAAAACAAACTGTCTGCTTCCTAGAACAGGAAACATTCAATAAGCCGATTAGGTTGTAACATGAAGCCCATTGAAAACACTGGGGAGGGGCTGGAAGAGTCTGTAGATATTAGGGATGTATTTTTCTCATTATTGTACCAAGTCATTATTTGTAGAATTTGTATTAATTGATTGATTTTGAAAAATCAAAAGTACAAAGTAGTATTCTGAATATTCATTTCTAGGTACCTGTCTTCAGTTGGATCTACATAACTTCTGCAGTTTGCTTGTCCAGCATGTGTTCTCAATTGGAAGGGGCCATGGAGACATTAATCTCTGTATTCCACACCTACTCAGCTAGGGAGGGAGACAAGTACAAGCTGAGCAAAAAGGAGCTGAAAGATCTCCTGCAGAATGAACTTGGAGAATTTTTGGAGGTAAGAGAAAAACTAAAAAAAGTAAACCATTTGGGAGGGGTCTAGCTAGGAAATCATAAGTGGAAGACATGTTGGCGTGTATTAAGGCTCAACACATTAGGCTCGATTGGGGCGCACAGTAAAATTCATGTTGGCTATTTCAAAACTATTAAGTCTAAAGATAACATAAAACTTTTTTTTCCATTTTCCAATTTTATATGTTTTGTTATGCAAACTAGCAAGAGATAATGATTTATTTCCGGTCTCAAAAACAGCTCAATTTTGCAGGCATATTTTGGATTGCATCTCAGCGCAACACTTAACTCATCACTTGTAACAGGATTACAATGAGTGAGTCAATAGCGTTCCCTACTTGATCCATTAACAGGGGGGATAGAAGGTTTCAGCAGCATTAAGATGCTTTGGTTAAGGGGTCATTATAGGGACCCTGAAAATCTATGTGTTTAACTCTTACAAAGGTGTAACAAACACATTTAAAATTTTAAAAGTAACTCACAGAAAACTACTGCTACTGAGTGGACACTGCCTCTGAGACAATCATCAGAGCTAGTCGCACGACCAAGCTGTGCAACTAGTGCTGCTGATTAGGTCAGCAGCAGATTCTGCTTGCGATAAGCAGTTCTCTGCGGCTGTGTGATAAAATGACGTTCTAACGAATGAGAGGATGTATTTTTTTACTATAATGATCGTCTAACATTTTTTAACCATCATTTGTAATACTAGAGTGTGTGTTATTCTTACTGCAAGACTGAGCTCAAGATAACGCACCCTGCTTTATTGTTTGCACTGCACTTTTAATCTAACCTATTGAGTTTATAAATTATAGTGACATACTAAAATCAAATTGTATCAAATATTATATATTGTAATTAATAAAGAACGGTGTAAAAAAAGCAATGCAAACAATCTTTTGTTTAATATGATTTACATGCATGCACTTTACTGTTTTACTATCCTTTAACAGTGCCACTCTTTAACCTACACAAAAGGTCTGATGCCAGCTGGCATTAAAAGCTGAAGCATACAGATGTCCCTACTACTATAATAGCCGTGAGTTTATCTTCACACTCAAGTAGCTCAAAGACTAGTGCCTCAAGCACTGTGGTAGTAATATCAAGAGTTAAAGGGACATAAAACAGTATTAACTAACATACGGCTAGATTACGAGTTTTGCGTTATGAGGGGTGCGGTACTAACTTGCAAGTTATTGTCACCAATCACCCCTAATCTGCCGCCCCCAACGTCGCCTACACTATAATAAATTTATTAAATTCTATTGGCTGATTGGAACAGCCAATAGAATGCAAGCTCAATCCTATTGGCTGATTGGATCAGCCAATAGGATTGAATCTCAATTCTATTGGCTGATTGCATCAGCCAATAGGATTTTTTCACCTTTAATTCCGATTGGCTGATAGAATTCTATCAGCCAATCGGAATTCAAGGGACGCCATCTTGGATGACATCACTTAAAGGAACCTTCATTCTTCGTTAGACGTCAAGAGAAGAGGATGCTCCGCGCCGGATGTCTTGAAGATGGACCCGCTCCGTGCCGGATGGATGAAGATAGAAGATGCCGTCTGGATGAAGACTTTTGCCCGGTTGGATGAAGACTTCTGCTGGCTTCATTGAGGATGGATGTGGGGTCTTCAAAAACTGTAAGTGGATCTTCGGGGGTTAGTGTTAGGTTTTATTGGGTGGCTTTTATTTTTAGATTAGGGCTTTTGGGAGGAAAAAAGAGCTAAATGCCCATTCAAATGCCCTTTTCAGGGCAATGGGGAGCTTAGGTTTTTTTAGTTAGGATTTTATTTGGGGGGTTGGTTGTGTGGGTGGTGGGTTTTACTGTTGGGGGGTTGTTTGTATTTTTGTTTACAGGTAAAAGAGCTGATTTATTTGGGGCAATGCCCCGCAATAGGCCCTTTTAAGGGCTATTGGTAGTTTAGTTTAGGCTAGGGCTTTTTTATTTTGATAGGGCTATTAGATTAGGTGTAATTAGTTTAAATATCTGATAATATCTTTTTTTTTTGTGTAATTTAGTGGGGTTTTTGTAATTTAGGTAATTGTATTTAATAAATGTAATTTATTTAATTGTAGTGTAAGGTTAGGTGTTAGTGTAAGACAGGTTAGGTTTTATTTTACAGGTAAATTTGTATTTATTTTAGCTAGGTAGTTAGTAAATAGTTAATAACTATTTACTAACTATTCTACCTAGTTAAAATAAATACAAACTTGCCTGTGAAATAAAAATAAAACCTAAGATAGCTACAATGTAACTATTAGTTATATTGTAGCTAGCTTAGGGTTTATTTTACAAGTATTTAGTTTTAAATATGAATTATTTAGGTAATGATAGTAGGTTTTATTTAGATTTATTTTAATTATATTTAAGTTAGTGGGTGTTAGTGTTAGACTTAAAGGGACACTGAACCCAAAAAAATTATTTCGTGATTCAGATAGAGCATGCAATTTTAAGCAACTTTCTAGTTTACTCCTATTATCAATTTTTCTTCGTTCTCTTGCTATCTATATATAAAAAAGAAGGCATCTAAGTTTTTTTTCTTGGTTCAGACTCTGGACAGCAGTTTTTGATTGGTGGATGAATTTATCCACCAATCAGCAAGGACAACCGAGGTTGTTCACCAAAAATGGGCCGGCATCTAAACTTACATTTTTGCATTTCAAATAAAGATACCAAGAGAATAAAGAACATTTCATAATAGGAGTAAATTAGAAAGTTGCTTAAAATGTCATGCTCTATCTGAATCACAAAAGAAAAAATTTGGGTTCAGTGTCCCTTTAAGGTTAGGGGTTAATAAATTTAGTATAGTGACGGGGCGGCAGATTAGAGGTTAATAAATGTAGGTAGGTGGCAGCCATGTTAGGGGTGGCATATTAGGGGTTAATAATATTTAACTAGTGTTTGTGCGGCGGTTTAGGGGTTAATATGTTAATTATAGTGGCGGCTATGTTCCGAGCGGCAGATTAGGGGTTAATAATTTTATTTTAGTGTTTTTGCGATGTGGGAGGGCCTCGGTTTAGGGGTTAATAGGTAGTTTATGGGTGTTAGTGTACTTTTTAGCACTTTAGTTATGAGTTTTATGTTACAGCTTTGTAGCGTAAAACTCATAACTACTGACTTTTAGTTTACGGTATTGATCTTGGCGGTATAGGGTGTACAGCTCACTTTTTGGCCTCCCAGGCAGATTTGTAATACCGGCGCTATGGAAGTCCCATTGAAAAAGGAAATGTATGCTTACCTGATAAATTTATATCTTTTACGATATGACGAGTCCACGGATTTCATCCTTACTTATGGGATATTGCCTCCTGGTCAGCAGGAGGAGGCAAAGAGCTCCACAGCAGAGCTGCATAAATAGCTCCTCCCTTCCCCCCCAACCCAGTCATTCGACCGAAGTTAGGAAGAGAAAGGAAAAGCCAAGGAGCAGAGGTGACTGAAGTTTAACAAAAAAAAAACCTGTCTCAGAAAACGACAGGGTGGGCCGTGGACTCGTCATATTGTAAAAGAAATAAATTTATCAGGTAAGCATAAATTTCCTTTTCTTTTACAAGATATGACGAGTCCACGAATTTCATCCTTACTTATGGGATACAATACCAAAGCTATAGGACACGGATGAAAGGGAGGGACAAGACAGGAACCTAAACGGAAGGCACCACTGCTTGAAGAACCTTTCTCCCAAAAACAGCCTCAGACGAGGCAAAAGTAACAAATTTGGAAAATTTGGAAAAAGTGTGAAGAGACGACCAAGTTGCAGCCTTGCAAATCTGTTCAACAGAAGCATAATTTTTAAATGCCCATGAGGAAGCCACAGCCCTAGTAGAATGAGCCGTAATTCGTTCTGGAGGCTGCTGTCCAGCAGTCTCATATGCAACACGGATGATACTCTTCAGCCAAAAAAGGAAATTTATGCTTACCTGATAAATGTATTTCTTTTACGATATGACGAGTCCACGGATTTCATCCTTACTTGTGGGATTTAACCTCCTGCTAGCCGGAAGTGGCAAAGAGCACCACAGCAGAGCTGTATATATAGCTCCTCCCTTCCCCTCCCCCTCCAGTCATTCGACCGAAGTTAGGAAGAGAAAGGAAAAGCCAAAGGTGCAGAGGTGACTGAAGTTTAATAAAAAAAGAATACATACCTGTCTTAATAATGACAGGGTGGGCCGTGGACTCGTCATATCGTAAAATAAATAAATTTATCAGGTAAGCATAAATTTCCTTTTCTTTTACAAGATATGACGAGTCCACGGATTTCATCATTACTTGTGGGATACAATACCAAAGCTACAGGACACGGATGAAAGGGAGGGACAAGACAGGAACCTAAACAGAAGGCACCACTGCTTGAAGAACCTTTATCCCAAAAACAGTCTCAGATAAAGCAAAAGTATCAAATTTGGAAAATTTGGAAAAAGTGTGAAGAGTCGACCAAGTTGCAGCCTTGCAAATCTGTTCAACAGAAGCATCATTTTTAAAAGCCCATGAGGAAGCCACAGCCCTAGTAGAATGAGCCGTAATTCTTTCAGGAGGCTGCTGTCCAGCAGTCTCATATGCCAGACGGATGATACTCTTCAGCCAAAAAGAAAGAGGTAGCCGTAGCTTTCTGACCCCTACGCTTTCCAGAAAAAACAATGAATAATGAAGATGATTGACGGAAATCCTTAGTCGCCTACAAGTAAAACTTCAGGGCACGGACCATGTCCAAGTTATGCAACAGACGCTCCTTCTTAGAAGAAGGGTTAGGACATAATGAAGGAACAACAATTTCCTGATTAATATTCTTATTAGAAACAACCTTAGGAAGGAAACCAGGTTTGGTACGTAAAACCACCTTATCAGAATGGAAGATAAAATAAGGCGAATCACATTGTAACGCTGAAAGCTCAGAAACTCTACGAGCAGAAGTAATAGCAACCAAAAATAAAACTTTCCAAAATAATAACTTAATATATATGGAATGCATGGGTTCAAACGGAACCCCTTGAAGAACATTAAGAACTAAATTCAAACTCCAGGGTGGAGCAATTGGTCTAAACACAGGCTTGATTCTGGTCAGAGCCTGACAAAAAGACTGAACGTCTGGAACATCTGCCAAACGTTTGTGAAGTAAAATTGAAAAAGCAGAGATTTGTCCCTTTAAGGAACTTGCTGATAACCCTTTCTCCAATCCTTCTTGGAGAAAAGACAGAATCCTGGGAATCCTAACTCTACTCCATGGGTAGTTCTTGGATTCGCACCAATAAAGATATTTACGCCATATCTTATGGTAAATTTTTCTAGTAACAGGCTTACGTGCCTGAATCAAAGTATCAATGACCGAATCAGAGAACCCCCGCTTATATAAGATCAAGCGTTCAATCTCCAAGCAGTCAGCTGCAGAGAAGTTAGATTTGGGTGTTGGAAGGGTCCCTGAATGAGAAGCTCCTGCCTCAATGGAAATTTCCACGGCGGCAGAGAAGACATGTCCACTAGATCGGCATACCAAGTCCTGCGAGGCCACGCAGGTGCAATTAGAATTACCGAAGCCCTCTCCTGTTTGATCCGAGCAATCACCCTGGGAAGGAGAGCAAACGGTGGAAACACATAAGTTAGGTTGAACAACAAAGGAACTGCCAGGTCAAAGGCCTGAGGATCCCTTGACCTGGATCCATATCTTGGGAGCTTGGCATTCTGACGAGACGCCATCAGATCCAATTCCGGTCTGCCCCATCTGAGAATCAGAATGGCAAAGACCTCCGGATGCAGTCTGTCTGCTTAAAAAGTCCACTTCCCAGTTGTCCACTCCTGGGATGTAGATTGCTGACAGATAACAAGAATGAGCCTCCGCCCATCGAATTATCTTGGATACTTCTGTCATCGCTAAGGAACTCCTTGTTCCCCCCTGATGATTGATGTAAGCCACAGTCGTGATGTTGTCCGACTGAAAACGGATGAATTTGGCCGAAGCCAACTGAGGCCATGCCTGAAGCGCATTGAATATTGCTCTCAATTCCAGAATATTGATTGGAAGTAGAGACTCCGACCCAATCCACACACCCTGAGCCTTCAGGGAATTCCAGACTGCACCCCATCCTAGTAGACTGGTGTCCGTTGTCACTATCACCTATGAAGGTTTGCAGAAGCACGTCCCTTGGGACAAATGATCCAGTGACAACCACCAAAGAAGAGAGTCTCTTGTCTCCTGATCCAGATCTATCGGAGGAGACAAATCTGCATAATCTCCATTCCACTGTCTGAGCATACTCAGTTGTAGGGGTCTGAGATGAAAACGAGCAAACGGAACGATGTCCATTGCCGCCACCATCAATCCAATTACTTCCATGCATTGAGCCACTGATGGCCGAGGATTGGACTGAAGGGTTCGGCATGTATTTAGAATCTTTAACTTTCTGACTTCCGTCAAGAAGATTTTCATGGAGACAGAATTTATTAGAGTTCCCAGAAAAGGAACCCTTGTCAGTGGAATTAGTGAACTCTTTTCTAGATTCACCTTCCACCCGTGAGTCCTCAGAAAGGACAGAACCATGTCTGTATGAGATTTTGTCAGATGGTAAGCCGGCGCCTGGATTAGAATCTCGTCCAGATAAGGTGCCACTGCAATACCCGCGGCCTGAGAACCGCCAGAAGGGACCCTAGAACCTTTGTGAAGATCCTGGGTGCTGTGGCCAACCCGAATGGAAGGGCCACGAACTGAAAATGTTTGTCTAGGAAGGCAAACCTTAGGAACTGGTGATGATCCTTATGGATAGGAATATGAAGATATGCATCCTTCAAGTCCACGGTAGTCATATATTGACCCTCCTGGATCAATGGCAGAATTGTTCGAAAAGTCTCCATCTTGAAGGATGGGACTCTTAGAAACTTTTTTAGACTTTCTAGATCTAAAATAGGTTGGAACGTTCCCTCTTTTTTGGGAACCACGACAAGATTTGAGTAAAACCCCTGCCCCTGTTCCAGTATTGGAACGGGACAAAGTACTCCCATAGTAGAGAGGTCTTTTACACAACGTAAGAACGCCTCTCTTTTCATCTAATCTACAGACAATCGTGAAAGAAGAAATCTTCCCCATGTGAAGGAATATTAGAACTCCAACTGATCCCCTTAAGACACAATTTCTAGTGTCCAGGGGTCCTGAACATCTCTTATCCAAGCCTGGAGAAAGAAAGAAAATCTGCCCCCTATTAGATCCGGCCCCGGATCGGGGCCCGCCCCTTCATGCTGTCTTGATAGCAGCAATGGTCTCCTCGGGTTGTGTACCCTTGTTCCAAGACTGGTTGGGGCTTGTGAATAATACCCTTCCTGTGTAGCGGAAGAGGGAACTCCTTTGAAAGGAACGAAAATTACTCTGTCGTCCCTTCTGTTCGGATACTTTCTCGGAAGAAATAAGCAAAATCTTAGAGTTAGATGACGCAACCGCAGATCAAGAATTCAATCATAAAGGCACCGCGTGCTGAGACGGAATCCTGGGTTCTTAGCCGCCTACTTGGTAATCTGCAAAGAAACCTCAGAAAACTTTAAAACGGAAAACGCTAAGTTAAGAGGTTTTAATTGCATCTTAAAGGAAACTCTATTGCTGAATGCTGCAGTTCCATCCTAAATCACAAAGGATGAATGCACACCAAGGAACAGCAGTAATGTCCTGCTAAACATGATCCGTACTGTTCCGAGAACTCTAAGAATCAGAGATTATTTACATTATTAGTAAAAAAGCAAATGAAAGTCTTGTGCAATATTGCGACTTCAGAAATTCACATGTAAATTTGGGTACCCGCCAATCTTAGGATGTAGGCAGATGCCAGTGAAAGTGCACCCACTACGTAGAAAAAAAAAATTAGGTTTAGTTCAATAAGGGATAAAGCTGAGAAACATGAACAGTACTGTCTCTTTAAATATTTTGTAACATCCAACTTCAAAAAGGATGAACAAACAAATAAACCCCTGCAAGACATGCAATAAAATTTACAGAGAAAAAAATGTTAGTCTCTTTAAATCTAAAAAAAATGCCTTATCTCTGATGCTTCAGTTTCACATGCAAATTATGCAGAAAAATCCAATGATAATATGAGCATTGCTATAACAAGATAATGTTATGACATACTTGCAGGGAACCGCAGAGTACTGCTTGTGGGTCATAAATCCTTTTGGCCACTATATTAGGATTGAAAAAAGAGCCATGGATCAGACTGTTAACAGTTGTTACACTTTAGAAAAGGAATGTGTATAATTAACAAATGAAAAATCTTGAGCAGATTTACTGTGTCTTTAATCTCTAACACTGAAATCTTAGCACGACGGAGGAACCAGAAGTTCTGTATAAAATTGTAAACTGCAATGGTTTAATTGAATGCAGCCAGCAATGAATAAAGCAAATGCAACTAAAAATGTACAAGTTGAAAACTTCTATGTACCCAGAGTGGACCACAAACAATTGCGACAACCTCAGAATCATAACTTCCGAGAACCGGAAGTGAGAGGAAAAATGCGCCCCACAGAGCACACACAACTAAGAAGAGTCCTCCGTGCCTTGCTGCAAGAAGGAACTCTATAGCACCTTAGGCAAATAATGGCCCACCGCTTCTTACAAAATTACCAACTGGAATAAGGAGAAAGGAGAGACCTTGGCGCCATTCATTTTGGCGCCCGTTATAAACTCCGCCCCTCGTGGGCATGTTTTAAGCTATCTCCCGGTCGCCATTGTTATATGCAAAGGCACCGGGAGCGATATGTACAAGTGAAGCAAATAAAAACATGTCCAAATAGTGTGCTAAACCTCCCAGTACTTTTGATTGAAGAATCTAAAACTAACACCTCTTTACTTTGCCTCTTCCTATCACTAACACAAGCAAAGAGAATGACTGGGGGGGAGGGGAAGGGAGGAGCTATATATACAGCTCTGCTGTGGTGCTCTTTGCCACTTCCTGCTAGCAGGAGGTTAAATCCCACAAGTAAGGATGAAATCCGTGGACTAGTCATATCTTGTAAAAGAAAGAAAGAGAAGTAGTCGTAGCTTTCTGACCCCTACGTTTCCCAGCAAAAACAACAAATAATGAAGATGTCTGACGAAAATCCTTAGTCGCCTGCAAAGTAGAACTTCAAGGCACGGACTACGTCCAAATTATGTAACATACGCTCCTTCTTAGAAGAAGGGTTAGGACACAAGGAAGGAACAACAATTTCCTGATTAATATTCTTGTTAGAAACAACCTTAGGAAGAAAACCAGGTTTGGTACGTAACACCACCTTATCAGAATGGAAAATAAGATAAGGAGAATCACATTGTAAAGCCAAAAGCTCAGAAACTCTGCGAGCAGAAGAAATGGCAACTAAAAATAAAACTTTCCAACATAATAACTTAATATCCATGGAATGCATAGGTTCAAACGGAACCCCTTTAAGAACATTCAGAACTAAATTCAAACTCCAAGGAGGAGCAATTGGTCTAAACACCGGCCGGATTCTAGTAAGGGCCTGACAAAAAAATTGAACATCTGGAACATCTGCCAGACGTTTGTGTAACAAAATAGACAAAGCAGAAATCTGTCTCTTTAAAGAACTTGCTGACATCCCTTTCTCCAATCCTTCTTGGAGAAAAGATAAAATCCTGGGAATCCTAACCCTACTCCATGAGTAGCCCTTGGATTCGCACCAATAAAGATATTTACGCCATATTTTATGGTAAATTCTTCTAGTAACAGGCTTGCGTGCCTGAATCAAGGTATCAATGACCGCATCAGAGAACCCCCGCTTAGATAAAATCAAGCGTTCAATCTCAAAGCAGCCAGCTGCAGAGAAATTAGATTCGGATGATGGAAGGGTGGGGTCCCTGAATGAGAAGGTCCTGCCTCAAAGGAAGCTTCCACGGCGGCAGAGAGGACATGTCCACCAGATCGGTATACCAAGTCCTGCGAGGCCACGCAGGAGCGATTAGAATCACCGAAGCCCTCTCCTGTTTGATCCGGGCAAACACCCGGGGAAGGAGAGCAAACGGTGGAAACACATAAGATAGGTCGAACGACCAAGGCACTGCCAAGGCATCTATCAGTTCGGCCTGGGGATCCCTGGACCTGGATCCGTATCTCGGGAGCTTGGCATTCTGACGAGACGCCATCAGATCCAATTTCGGTCTGCCCCACCTGAGAATCAGGTTGGCAAAGACCTCCGGATGGAGTTCCCATTCCCCCGGATGAAACGTCTGTCTGCTCAAAAACTCTGCCTCCCAGTTGTCCACTCCTGGGATGTAGATTGCTGACAGATAACAAGAGTGAGCTTCCGCCCACCGAATTATCTTGGATACTTCTATCATCGCTAAGGAACTCCTTGTTCCTCCCTGATAATTCATGTAAGCCACAGTCGTGATGTTGTCCGACTGAAATCGGATGAATTTGGCCGAAGCCAACTGAGGCCAAGCCTGAAGCGCATTGAATATTGCTCTCAACTCCAGAATATTGATTGGAAGTAGAGACTCCGACCGAGTCCACACACCCTGAGCCTTCAGGGAATTCCAGACTGCACCCCATCCTAGTAGACTGGCGTCCGTTGTCACTATCACCCATGAGGGTCTGCGGAAGCACGTGATCTGGCGACAACCACCAAAGAAGAGAGTCCCTTGTCTCCTGGTCCAGATCTATCTGAGGAGACAAATTTGCATAATCTCCATTCCACTGTCTGAGCATGCTTAGTTGTAGAGGTCTGAGATGAAAACGAGCAAACGGAATGATGTCCATTGCCGCCACCATCAATCCAATTACCTCCATGCACTGAGCCACGGGTGGCCGAGGATTGGACTGAAGGGCTCGGCATGTATTCAGAATCTTTAATTTTCTGACTTCCGTCAAGAAGATTTTCATGGATATAGAGTCTATTAGAGTTCCCAGGAAGGGAACCCTTGTCTGTGGAATTAGTGAACTCTTTTCTAGATTCACCTTCCACCCGTGAGTCCTTAGAAAGGACAGAACCATGTCGGTATGAGACTTTGTCAGTTGATAAGACGACGCCTGGATCAGAATATCGTCCAAATAAGGCGCCACTGCAATGCCCTGCGGCCTGAGAACCACCAGAGACCCTAGAACCTTTGTGAAGATCCTGGGTGCCGTGGCCAGCCCGAAAGGAAGAGCCACGAACTGAAAATGTTTGTCCAGGAAGGCAAACCTTAGGAACTGGTGATGGTCCTCGTGGATTGGAATATGAAGATATGCATCCTTTAAGTCCACGGTAGTCATATATTGACCCTCCTGATCAATGGCAGAATTGTCTGAATAGTCTCCATCTTGAAGGCTGGAACTCTGAGAAACTTGTTTAGACTCTTGAGATCTAAAATAGGTTGGAATGTTCCCTCTTTTTTGGGAACTATGAAAAGGTTTGAGTAAAACCCCTGTCCCTGTTCCTGTTCCTGTTTTGGAATGGGACAAATTACTCCCACAGTGGAGAGGTCTTTTACACAGCGTAAGAACGCCTCTCTTTTTATCTGGTCTACAGACAATCGTGAAAGAAGAAACCTGCCCCGTGGGGAGGAATTTTTGAACTCCAACCGATACCCTTGAGACACGATTTCTAGTGTCCAGGGATCCTGAACATCTCTCACCCAAGCCTGGACAAAGAGAGAAAGTCTGCCCCCTACTAGATCCGGTACCGGATCGGGGGTCGCCCCTACTAGATCCGGTACCGGATCGGGGGTCGCCCCTACTAGATCCGGTACCGGATCGGGGGTCGCCCCTTCATGCCGTCTTGGGAGCAGCAGCGGGCTTCTTGGGTTGTTTGCCTTTGTTCCAAGCCTGGTTGGGTCTCCAGGTGAGCTTGGCTTGAGGATAATTCCCTTCCTGTTTAGCGGAAGAGGAAGTGGAGACTCCCTTGAAATTACGAAAGGAGCGAAAATTACTTTGTCGTCCCCTTTGCTTAGATGTTTTATCTTGAGGGAGGTGGTGACCCTTACCTCCCGTAATGTCAGAAATTATTTCTTTCAAGTCAGGCCCAAATAGGGTCTTTCCCTTGAAAGGAATAGCCAAAAGTTTGGATTTAGAGGACACATCCGCAGACCAAGATTTCAACCATAAGGCTCTGCGTGCTAAAATGGAAAATCCTGCATTTTTAGCCCCCAATTTGGCGATCTGAAAGGCGGCATCCGTGACAAAAGAATTAGCCAGCTTAAGGGCCTTAATTCTATCCATTATTTCCTTTAAATAAGTCTCAGTCTTAAGAGACTCTTCTAAGGCTTCAAACCAAAAAGCAGCCGCAGTTGTGACTGGTACAATGCAGGCCGTCGGTTGTAATAGAAACCCTTGATGAACAAAAAGCTTTTTTAGAAGACCCTCCAACTTTTTATCCATAGGGTCTTTGAAAGCACAACTGTCCTCAATAGGGATAGTCGTACGCTTAGCCAGGGTAGAAATAGCACCCTCCACCTTAGGGACCGTCTGCCAAGAGTCCCGAACGGAGTCAGTTATAGGGTACATCTTCTTAAACATAGGGGAAGGAGAGAAATGGACACCCGGTCTTTCCCATTCCCGCGAAACAATTTCCGAAATTCTCTTAGGAACCGGAAAGACATCAGAGTAAGTAGGAACTTCTAAGTATTTGTCCATCTTACACAATTTCTCTGGACGTACCACAATAGAGTCACAGTCCTCCAGAGTCATCAAAACCTCCTGCAGCAACACGCGGAGGTGTTCCAGTTTAAATCTGAAGGACATGACGTCCGAATCTGTCTGAGGCAACGCACTACCTGAGTCAGACAGTTCCCCCTCAGAAAGAGTCTCCCTGCTCCCCAATTCAGAACCCTGGGAAGGTACATCAGAGTTAGGCATCAAAGCATCAGAAGTCGCAGGGACCACATGGGATTCTGCCCTGCTGCGTTTGCCATGCAACACTGGCAACTTAGACAAAACTTCTGTGAGAGTGGATGACATAACTGCCGCTCCTGCAAAGTGAAAGAAGCAGATGCCGTTGAAGAACATGGCGTAGTTTGTGCGGGCGTTAAAGGCTGTGACGCTTGGGGAGAAGATTGCGGTATACCCTGAATCTCATTGGTCTGAGAACATTCTTTAGACATATCCTTATTAAAAAATATTTTCTCTTTACATTGTAATGCTCTCTCTATACAAAAGTCACATATTGTAACAGGGGGTTCCACAATGGCATCCAAACACATAGGACATGTATTTTGTTCAAGGTTATCCATGATAACCTAAGCTGCGGCTCCTACCTGCCTCCTGACCAAGTTAAAATACCGCCACACTGTGCACCTAAGTCACTTGTAAATTCCCCACAAGCGGACTTAGGGACCGAGTAGATGCTGCCACCGGAATAGAGAGAGCTACGCTGTCAGAGCGTGCAAAAGTAAGCCCCGCCCTTCATGGGCGTAATAGTCAAACACCTCAAAATGCCGCCAAGAACCGGAGCCTTGTAAATAAACATATACACCCGTCCCCAGCGTCAGCCAGCCCGTGATTAATGTATACACAAACACTTACCAGCGCTTCTAGGTCCCACATACGTGCTAGAGTGTCTGGTTATAGCGCATACCCATATAAGAAATTTCCAGCGTTTCTAAGTCAATTCCGGTCTGCCCCTTAGAGTGTCTGGAAACATAAAATAAACCGGCTATGTACGCACACCCCAGTGCTTTTAGGTTATGCAAAACTGCCCTAATGTCTGGGGAAAAGTATAAAGAGAGACCCTCTAGTCCCCAATATATTATGGTCAGTACAGTTAGTCTGAGATATGCATGTCCCAGAATAAAAACTGCACTTACCTCTATGCTGAAGGTACAGCATGACAACTTCACAGTATCAAGAGGTAAAGAGGTCCAATCTTCCTCCTGAGGTCCTGTGAAAAAGCAGGGTCTTGGTTACAACCTCAAAAGACCATATACAAAAAATGCAGCACAAATATGGGAGGCGCAGTGGATACAGAAATCCCCCAGTTCCCATAGCCTATAAGACTATTCAGAAGCTGCTCTGTAATAAAAACAGCACACATCGGCACCGTTGGAAAATAAAAAAACTCTTGATTGAAGAATCTAAACTAACACCTCACTTTACCTCTTCCTATTACAAACACAGGCAAAGAGAATGACTGGGTTGGGGGGGAAGGGAGGAGCTATTTATGCAGCTCTACGCCTCCTTCTGCTGACCAGGAGGCGAAATCCCATAAGTAAGGATGAAATCCGTGGACTCGTCATATCTTGTAAAAGAAAAGGACTTTTTAAAAGTTGTGGCAATTACGTTGCATTACGGCCAAAAAAGTATGCGGAACACCTAAACCTGCAAGACTCGTTATACCAGTGGTAGTGAAAAAGAGCCATAACGCTGCTTTTTCACTCATATCGCAAAACTCGTAATCTAGCCGATAGGTTTTTAAAGATATAATGCAGCCAAAGCTTACCTGCAAAACGATTTCTGTTTTAACCCCCATTAACCCCTGGGCATTCCCATATATAGAAGGTCCTATCCAGGCCATAGCTTCTGCAGAATGCACTCGTACATGGTAGGGGGCAGAGTCAAATGACATCTGACTAAAGCAGTTCACAGTATAATGCTGAAGCTTCCATAAAGCATGTGACATTTTCTACATGGAAAAGAGCAACAAACAATAGCATTACTTGCTGTCCCTCCTGAACCCCCCTTTGCTTGCATAAGTAATTATCCTCACATGCACACTTTCTTATATAATACCACATGGTTTGGAGTAGACCACTGATAAGGGGGTGGAGCAGGCTACTCTTGGTAACACTAAAGTGTAAGTAATTCTACAGATTTTTGGAAATTTTATTAAAATACTTATAATCTTTTTTTACTCGTTTTACGGCAGTTGACCCTTTTATAATATGCACATAACTGAAAAAGTTTTATCACCCTTTAATGTTTAAAAATACTGGTGTACTGGTAATTGATATAAGTGCCAGTGTACTGGTAAGCTGGGTTCCAAAGGGGTCGACAAATTTGTTTAACATCCAGGAGCCAGTAAAAATATTTATTTTGTATACAGATATATGGAAAATAACCCAAAAAGTTAGGAGCCAGGGGTAAAATTCTAGGAGTCAGTGGCTCCCTGACTCCTGGGTTGTCAAGCCCTAGCCTAAAGCATGGTCATACCAACCAGCTGTCAGGTAGAAAGTCATATTTAGTGAGCACATTATTTATAGAGACTTGTAGTTCCTGCACTCTGTGTTGTCCTAACATAGCCGCTTGAGTTTGTGTGAAGATGTATGCTGTAGCACTTAACTTGATATATAGTTTATTCATAAAAAAATGTATGTCTTTACTTTGATTAATAGGATTAGTTTACTGGCCCTATTAGTGAAATAAAATTTTCAAAGACGCCCCTTTACTTTACTTCCATAAATTATATAAAAATGGAGGCCTTTTATATGGATTTGACTTTTGAAGTGAGGTTTGAAACAGACTATAGCTATGTTTAAAATTATTTTTCTTCTCTCGCCAAGAATCAAACGAAAAATAAATGACAGTGCAGCTTATTATTCCGTCAGTTCTATGTTTTAATAAATGTATTATTTATAAACAATTTCCTGCTTTAAAACATATTTCATTATTTATTATTATCAAACATTGACAGGGATATCTTCCTTGCACCTGTTTCTATCAGACACTAAGATCAGCCTCCTGACATAAATCCCCTTTCATAAATAGATATCCTTCAGCTACTGTCAGCTGCACGTTGAAAAAAAAAAAACGGAAAAAAAACAACCAATCAGCTTCATTAGTGCTGATATCACACTTTGCTGTGATCTCATGAGATTTCCCTGAAATCTTGCAAGATTTCATAGTAAACTTCCTTAAACAAGCTTAAATAAGCTGATTGTGCCTGCACATGCCCGATGCATGCTACTCTGCATGTCCCGGGACTAGCATCCCAATGGGCTGCTTAAAGTCCCTTCACAATGGGATGTGGCTACTGAAAACAAATTTGAGGTAAAATATCTTCCTTTTTTACACAGAGATGTTAATGTGATATTTTATATTCAGTTCTATACAGCTATGCTGCACATCTTTCAAGTGCTACAGCATTTGGGTATCATATACCTTTAACAAACTGTTTAGCAGCAAAACTATTTTTCTTTTTTTTTTCCAATATTTTTTAGCTTGTGACAATTTGTGTCTTCCTTACTACTAGCTAAGCAGAACCTTGCACGTATCCAAATGAAAGTGATGCTATTTCCAAAAGAGGCAATCTACATAGTTATAGCACTTACAGTATTCTCCACAGAAAATGTTGGCACCCGGGTGACATTATGAAGTAACCCATGGGGGCAGTGTAATAATTTTTTTAATATTTTAACATTTTGTGTTATTTAGAAATGTCACGTAAGCAATCTAAAGCACAAATTAATTGCATTAAATTGATTTAATTATAATTTGTGCAACAAACATTGACATTTTTTATATTAGCTCTTTTTTGCTTCATAGTAGCTTACATTTTAGCCAAGTGGTCTATAAAATCAGCCAGATGGTGTGCACATTAAAGTGATAGTAAACTGTATAGGTGCCAAACCACCAATGATAGGTGCCAAACCTTTCCTTATATAATGTATAATCAAACTGTATTATTTTTTATTTAACAAAATAAATACATTTTTTAATTTTAATATTGATATATTTAATATTATTTAATATTGAGAAATATTAATGCCGAAATCGCATTCAGAGTTAAAGTGATGGTAAAGTTCCGGTAACCTAGATCAAGTATTGCATAAATAGATTAAAGTCAATTTAACTTTTATTTGTTTTTTATAAATTTGTGTATAAAACAAGTTATAACCTTTATATTGTCAATATCTAAACCGCATATATTTAAACCGTTTTTTTTGGGGGGGGGGGTTTACCTTTCGATCACGTTTTTTGAGAATCCAATTGAAATTTAGGCCGCTAGGCGACCGTCACTCCACGTCTTCTGCCCCTTTAAGTAACAGCGCATGCACTATTTATTTTCTGATTACATTGAAAACCAAGCGTGCTCCCGTGTCACGCATGCATGGTAATTACAGGTAGGAATCACTTACTATGTGATCTTCATCTTAAAAACAATACTGTCAAGCGCATCAGTTTAATTTCCATAGACTTACAGCCATGCAGCTGTATATATACAGCACACTCTGATAAATGGTAAAATTTTGTATGGTTACAAGGAAGGCTTTCACGCTAAGTATCAAGTTAAATTCTATTGTAATAAATGCAACCGTGTATGCCTATTCCCTTCTGAGTAAACCAAATCTTCCAATAATTATAATAAGGTTCCAAACTGTTAAATAAAATACAATTCTAAGAGCAGATATGAGGAAAGGGAGCTATCTAAAACAATGGATGATGTTTTAGGAATGGAGAGAGAGCTACTGATTAGAGATAATCTAAGACTTGACAAAAAGGATAAAAAAGAGGTCCTGACCTTTTCCACAAGATATGGCAAACAATATACAGAAGTAAGCAAAATTGTACAGAGCTATATCCCGATATTAACAAATGACCCAAAATTGACAGAGGCTGTTAAAGGAGGTATAAGGTATGTCTCTAGGAAGGCAGAAAACATAGAGAATACCCATAAACGAGATTTTTCTTCTAAGCCAGTATCTGAAGGCATGAAATGGCTAAAAAGGAGGAGAGGCAATTTTAGATGTGGTGGACAACCTTGCAAATCATGCAGTTTTATTAAAAAAGGAGATACATTTATCTCCACTGTTACAGAGAAAGAATTTGCAATTGACCACCACCTAGATTGCAACTCCAAATGTGTAATATATCTGATTACCTGTAAATTATGTAAATATCAATATACAGGAAGAACTACACGATTATGAAAAGATAGAATTCGGGAGCATCTATTGTCTCTGGGGGTTTAGATTCCAGGGACACTGGTGGCAAGACACTTTGCTTCCCATAGACTAGTGTGTGCACTGTCCATATAGAAAAATTGAAAAAATTAAAAAAAAACTTAGAAGTTTCTATAAAACAGTATCCTGTAAACAGCTGCTGCATAAAATGTACTGTTGTAAATAAGTAAAAAAGTGGCGGTGTTCCCCCAACACCCCCCACAATTCAAAACTCAAGGGAAGCAATCACAGTCATCTGTAAATCAAATGTGCATTTGAAAAAATGACTCACCACTCTCTGGCTCCTTGGCAAGGTGCTTACTTTGTTTCAGATGCTGTATCCAGTGTTCTAGGGACATCAACCCTACTTTGTCACCTCCGGCTACTTGTTATTCAGGTATCCATTTCCTCTGCCTGGACAAGTAATGCTTTCTCTCTTTTTTAACGCCTTCGGTTCCACTGAAATCCCTTGGAAAGAAACAGTCTCCTGCAGCATGCAGGTGGCTAACCTCTCGCAGTAAATATCCAATACCTGTGCTCACTGTAAGGCCTGTTAATAAATGAACTTCCAAAAAATTTGTAACAGGAGCACCAGGTATAGTGATAAAAATTGATTATGTCCAATCTCTCTTTGAATTCCAACGTATAGATCAGGTACCTATAGAAAATAACAGAAGGAGATCGTATGATGACACTTGACAGGAAGGTGTATTGGATATATACCCTTAAGACAGAGAGCCCCCTAGGGATAAATAAAGTAGCTGATGTAAAACTTTCTACTGGTTTGTAGTATGGATCCTGAGGACAATAGTTTATAATCCCTAATAGGTAAAAAATGAAATAAAGAGACTATGAGGGTCTAGAGGGTTCTATATGTAATGATCCCTTAGGGGCATTTAACGATACTATAATTAAATCACATCAGTCCAGATAAAGCTTAGGAGATAAGTAACGGACTCTAGGATGTATATTGGAGGTGAATTGTCCCTATTATATCTCTGTCAAGAGTAAAAAATCCTATAGTTACAGTGTGTTTCTTATTTAGAACTTTATCCCCTGGGTTTTCATCCAAATATCTGTTTACGTTACCACCCACATATAATAGAGAAACAATGGGGGTATGACAACTAATATGTTGTTGGTGTCCGCATATTACTAGTTTAATTGATGAGAAACTATAATATTCTCATAAACTGTGTGGCATTAAAACTTCTCATAAACTGTATGGCATTAAAGGGACAGTACACTGTAAAATAGTTTTTCTATGAATGTATTTTCAATGACTTGTTATACAAGAGTATAAAATTTATGAGAAATTGCATTTTCAGTTTTATTTGTGTATATGAAGTAGCTGGTTTTGTGCTTTTAAATCACAGCCTATTACAATGGGTTGAGCTTCAGGTAATATCAGATCTCATTATGTTATCACTTTTATGTACACACACTTGCTTCCTTATCTTATATTTGTCTGGAAAACTAAAGCTCAATACTTAGAGAGAATAATGGAAAATTATCATTTTATTACTTAACTATCATGCCCCCCACAGAGAGTGTATTCTCTTCTGCTGGCTGTGTTTACTTAGGCGATTCAATAGAATATACTCCAGTATAGAAACTTTCAGTATAGGTTGGGATACCACAGGCTAAATCAGCTATTTCAAATGCCAAAATATGTGTAAAGGAGCTACTTGTAAATAATTTAAAACACTCCAGCAGGTAAAATGAATAATTGGGAACAATTTAAAGGGGAGAAAATTTTGGGGTGAACTGTCCCTTTAAAATGTCAATTGTATCTCTAGTGCACAATGAATATATTAAATAAGATTGTATTATTTCAAACTTGATTCGATTAACATGTCTCCCGGGTTTAAGATGAATTTATTATATATATGTAAATCCTTAATGGGAGATAAATTAAATTATATTATAATGAAATATTGTTAACTTCCTTTTTTTGCGAATAATTTATATTGTACACTCAATGAAAGCAAGCTTGTACATTATATGTTCCTTTAAAATCAACTGTATTTTTTACTTTTGTGTATGTACCTTTAAGATGAAGGGTTAGTCAAATGTGTATTTAAGGAAGGTATGATGCAGCTGATTGTATCCCTGACGAAGTGCCAATTACGGCAGGAAATTCATCGGATCTCAGCTGTGGTGTGAGGAGTTGTTTGTCCTATATGTCTTACCTGAAGTAAAGCATTTGTTGATGTTTTGAATCTAAAGCACGTTTGGATCGTTTTCTTCTACTTCTGCTGTTTTGTTCTAATTTTCATAGACAAAAGTAAACAATTCAAAAGCCCAGTAAATGGTTATGGGAAATGTATGGCCCATAGTAATAATAAGTGTATTAGCTGTAAATATAAAGCCACAGAAGACAGAAATGATTACATCTGGTTCTTCTGTATCGTATAAGGAAGACAACAGCTCGTTCAGTTTAGGCGATTGAGAGCCCAAGATAGATAGGTCTGTTTTTCAATCACAATAGTAAACTCTGAATCTTGTGATTCATTGTTTACATTGTGACGTTTAGAGGATTTCCACGTATGCGCAAACATATTATATATCGGGAGCGAGCATATAGCTGTGATGTAGGAGCAGATGGGACCGATTTGTAGTGTAAGGAGATATCAGATAGGATGAGCTTGGAGCAGTAAGAGGAAAAGTTTTAAAGATTACGATCTCATGTTGTCAATAATATTCAAGGTTTAAAAAGTTAGCGACTAAGCAGACAAAGTGACAGAAAACTAGTTTGTGGAACAAAAGTGATATACTTTACCATGGTTTGCAAAGTACGACAAAGTTGTTTACCATCATTTTAATTAGGTGCTAGGGAGAACAATGACTTAAATTGCTATGTTATTTTTATTGATAAATGTAATATTTATGTTATATGTCATAAAATGCTTGCTGTAGTATAGTTATATATACAGTGGCCATACCCACCCAATATATGGGACTGAAGGCACAAACCTGGCACTGAAAAACAGGTAGACAAACTATGCATGTGTAGTTCATCTTCAGTGTAATTCAGTACAACGCTGATGTCCTGCTTGGTTTATAAAACTATAACAATAGGATCCAGAGGTAAGATTCTAGCATCTATGACTACAAAGATTTGTAAAACTTTCATGTAGAATCATCCATCACGTTAGGAGTCAGAAGAAGAATTCTAGGGGATGTGGTTCTACGACCATCAAGCACTAGTCACAATTTCATATTTAAAGAGCCAGTATAAGGATATTATATCTACTAATTTGTTTATGGGGCTACATCTTCCTAGTTAGAAGTCTGCAGAAAAACACAAGCTTTCTTTATTATGTATGTATTGTTTAGGTGTCTGATATTGGGGAAATTGTAAAAATTTCCATAAGTCAGATTTCATTTTACACGTTGATAAATTTAGGATAATTTCAATAACAGGCTCCAATGAAGATAACACAAACAAAAAAACAAAACAAATTAATTAGTTCTGTTTCACATATTACATTAATTTAAAAATTAGTTCTGTTTCACATATTACATTAAAATAAATAATAATAACTAGAACAAGGAATGCGAACTAATCTTTTGGTTTTTTTTTTTTATACAGACCCAGAAGGATGCCACATCAGTAGACAAGATCATGAAGGAGCTTGATGAAAATGGGGATGGAGAAGTGGATTTCCAGGAATTTGTAATCCTAGTGGCCTCTATGACAGTGGCCTGTAACACCTTCTTTTGTGAGAGCACCTAAACTCCCAGAATCCTTTGGGAAGTGTCACCACACTGGTGACTAATCATGTCATAAGCTGGAACCCTTTGGACAGACTTCTTATTAAATATGATAAATACATTATATGGCTCTGATGTTTTATTTAATTGTAAGGGAATGTGAAGGTTTAGTTGATTAACTTTATGATATAAAAAGTTGACATACATAGTTCAATAAATGAAAAAATCTTGCTGTATTAAAGGGACAGTCTACCATAGAATTGTTATTGTTTTAAAAGATAGATAATCCCTTTATTACCCATTCCCCAGTTTTGCATAACCAACACAGTTATATTAATATACTTTTTACCTCTGTGATTACCTTTTATCTAGGAACCTTCTTCCAGCCCCCTGATCACATGACTGTGACTGTTTATTATCTATTGTCTTAAATTTAGCATTGTTTTGTGCTAAATCTTAAATAACCCCCTGTGCCTGAACACAGTGTTATCTATATGGCCCACGTGTACTTTCTGTCTATTTGTGTTGAAAAGAGATTTAAAAAGCATGTGATAAGAGGCAGCCTTCAAAGGCTTAGAAATTAGCATATGAGCCGACCTATGTTTAGTTTAAATTAAGAATACCAAGAGAAAAAAGCAAATTTGATGATAAAAATAAATTGGAAAGTTGATTAAAATTAAAAGTCCTATTTGAATAATGAAAGTTTAATTCATACTAGACTGTCCCTTTAAAGTTTGTTACCAATATTTGGAGAGAAAAAAAAGGTGGTCTAGCAAAAATATATTAAGGGGACTGTGATGACCAAAGTTAACCAACCCTGCGCCAGTCACAGAAAGGGTTATCAGATCCCTTCTACTGTCACTACTATGTCACAGTTTAGCCACTCCAGGCAAGCCTGTGACTTAGTTCAGTGGGTACAAGGGTTAACATTACTCTCTAGTCTGGGCTAGACGTAAAAGAAATGCTCAAAACTCCCCTTTAATGCCACCCACACTAAACTAACACTAATCTAGCTGCCACCACTTAAGATTATATGATATAGCAAATCTTAAGGAAAACCCAGAAAATTACAAATTAAATCCCAGATTACAATTTAGCAAAAAATAACATAAAATCACAGTATTAATACTACCAGTCTTAATACTACCAGTGTCTTTCAGTAACGTGGTTCAAATATTAGACAAAGGCCAAAGCTTAACAAATGAAGGTTGATTAGGCGAAAAATTTGCACAATGCATTAATAATAAAAAGATATTAACAAATACAATTACACAAGCAAACAGTTTTTAAACTAAAAAAAGAGAAAAAAGTAAATTTATGCTTACCTGATAAATTTCTTCGATGGTACGACGAGTCCACGGATTCAACCTTTACTTGTGGGATATTATCCTCCTGCTAACAGGAAGTGGCAAAGAGCACCACAGCAGAGCTGTCTATATAGCTCCTCCCTTAGCCCCACAACCCAGTCATTCAACCGAAGGTACAGGAAGAAAAAGGAGAAACTACAAGGTGCAGCGGTGACTGAAGTTTAAAATAAAAAAATATAATCTGTCTTAAAATGACAGGGCGGGCCGTGGACTCGTCGTACCATAGAAGAAATTAATTTATCAGGTAAGCATAAATGTACTTTTCTTCTATAAGGTACAACGAGTCCACGGATTCATCCTTCACTTGTGGGATACAATACCAAAGCTACAGGACACGGATGAACGGGAGGGACAAGACAGATGGTTAAACAGAAGGCACCACTGCTTGAAGAATTTCTCTCCAAAAAATAGCCTCCGAAGAAGCAAAAGTATCAAATTTGGAAAATTTGGAAAAGGTATGAAGCGAAGACCAAGTCGCAGCCTTACAAATCTTTGGTTGCATGCAAGTAAAATTTCAAAGCACGAACCAAGTCCAAGTTGTGCAACAGACGCTCCTTCTTAGAGGAAGGATTAGGACACAGAGAAGGAACATCAATTTCCTGACTGATATTCCTATTAGTAACAACCTTAGGAATGAATCCAGCTTTGGTACGCAAAACCACCTTATCAGCATGGAAAACAAGATAAGGCGAGTCGCATTGCAATGCAGATAATTCAGAAACTCTTCGAGCCGAAGAGATAGCAACTAAAAACAGAACTTTCCAAGATAGAAGCTTAATTCTATGGAATGCATAGGTTCAAACGGAACCCCTTAAAGAACTTTAAGAACTAAATTCAAACTCCATGGCGGAGCAACAGGTTTAAACACAGGCTTGATTCTAACTAAAGCCTGACAGAACGACTGAACGTCTGGAACATCTGCCAGACGCTTGTGCAGTAGAATTAATAAAGCAGATATCTGTCCCTTTAAGGAACTAGCTGATAGCCCCTTCTCCAATCCTTCTTGGAGAAAGGACAAAATCCTAGGAATCCTGATCTTACTCCATGAGTAGCCTTTGGATTAGCACCAATAAAGATATTTACGCTATATCTTATGATAAATTTTCCTAGTGATTATATCTATGACCGACTCAGAGAAACCCCGCTTGGAAAAAATCAAGCGTTCAATCTCCAAGCACTCAGCCGCAGAGAAACTAGATTTGGATGCTGGAACGGACCTTGAATCAGAAGGTCCTGTCTCAGTGGCAGAGTCCATGGTGGAAGAGATGACATATCCACCAGGTCTGCTATCAAAATCACCGAAGCTCTCTCCTGTTTGATTCTGGCAATCAAACGAGGAAGGAGAGGAAATGGTGGAAACACATAAGCCAGGTTGAACGACCAGGGTACTGCTAGAGCATCTATCAGTACTGCCTGAGGAAGTTTGGCGTTCTGACGAGACGCCATCAGATCCAATTCTGGTGTGCCCCATTGCTGAATCAATTGTGCAAACACCTCCGGATGGAGTTCCCATGGAGTTCCCACTCCCCCAGATGAAAAGTCTGACGACTTAGAAAATCTGCTTCCCAGTTCTCCACTCCTGGGATATAGATTGCTGATAGATGGCAAGAGTGAGTCTCTGCCTATCGAATTATTTTGGTAACCTCTATCATCGCTAGAGAACTCTTTGTTCACCCCTGATGATTGATATATGCTACAGTCGTGATATTGTCCGACTGGAATCTTATGAATCTGGCCGAAGCCAGCTGAGACCACGCCAGAAGCGCGTTGAATATTGCTCTCAGTTCAAGAATATTTAAATCGGGAGGAGAGCCTCCTCCTGAGTCCACAAACCCTGTGCTTTCAGGGAATTCCAGACTGCACCCCAGCCCAATAGGCTGGCGTCCGTCGTCCCTATGACCCATGCTGGCCTGCGGAAACACATTCCCTGGGACAGATGATCCTGTGACAACCACCAAAGAAGAGAGTCTCTGGTCTCTTGATCCAGATTTATCTGAGGAGATAAATCTGCATAATCCCCATTCCACTGTTTGAGCATGCATAGTTGCAGTGGTCTGAGATGCAAGCGAGCAAACGGAACTATGTCCATTGCTCCTACCATTAGTCCGATTACCTCCATACACTGAGCCACTGACGGCCAAGGAATGGAATGAAGAGCTCGGCAGATGGTTAAAATCTTTGATTTCCTGACTTCCGTCAGAAAATTTTTTATGTCCACCGAATCTATCAGAGTTCCCAGGAAAGGAACTCTTGTGAGAGGGGTAAGTGGAATCTGCATAATCCCCATTCCACTGTTTGAGCATGCATAGTTGCAGTGGTCTGAGATGCAAGCGAGCAAACGGAACTATGTCCATTGCTCCTACCATTAGTCCGATTACCTCCATACACTGAGCCACTGACGGCCAAGGAATGGAATGAAGAGCTCGGCAGATGGTTAAAATCTTTGATTTCCTGACTTCCGTCAGAAATTTTTTTATGTCCACCGAATCTATCAGAGTTCCCAGGAAAGGAACTCTTGTGAGAGGGGTAAGTGAACTCTTTTTTACGTTCACCTTCCACCCGTGAGATCTTAGAAAAGCCAACACGATGTCCGTGTAAGACTTGGCTAGTTGGTAAGTCGACGCCTGAATTAAGATATCGTCCAGATAAGGCGCCACAGCTATGCCCCGTGGCCTTAGAACCGCCAGAAGGGACCCTAGCACCTTTGTGAAAATTCTGGGAGTTGTGGCCAACCCGAAGGGAAGAGCCACAAACTGGTAATGCTTGTCCAGAAAGGTGAACCTGAAGAACTGGTGATGATCTCTGTGGATAGGGATGTGTAGATACACATCCTTTAAGTTCACGGTGGTCATATATTGACCCTCCTGGATCATTGGTAAAATAGTCCGAATAATCTCCCTCTTGAAGGATGGGACTCTGAGGAAATTGTTTAGGATCTTGAGATCTAAAATTGGTCTGAAGGTTCCCTCTTTTTTGGGAACCACAAACAGATTGGAGTAGAATCCCTGTCCCTGTTCTGTTTTCGGAACTGGGCAGATCACTCCCATGGTATAAAGGTCTTCTACACAGCGTAAGAACACCTCTCTCTTTGTCTGGTTTACAGACAATTGAGAAAGATGGAATCTCCCCCTTGGAGGAGAATCTTTGAAATCTAGAAGATACCCCCGGGTTACGATTTCTAAAGCCCAGGCGTCATGAACGTCTCTTGCCCAAGACTGAGCAAAGAGAGAAAGTCTGCCCCCTACTAGATCCGGTCTCGGATCGGGGGCTACCCCTTCATGTTGTCTTGGTGGCAGCAGCGGGCTTCTTGGCCTGTTTACCTTTGTTCCAAGTCTGGTTAGGTCTCCAGACTGACGTGGATTGAGCAAAATTCCCCTCTTGCTTTGCAGCAGGGAAAGAGGTAGAGGGACCCCCTTTGAAGTTTAGAAAGGAACGAAAAACAGAATTTATGCTTACCTGATAAATTTCTTTCTCCAACGGTGTGTCCGGTCCACGGCGTCATCCTTACTTGTGGGAATATTCTCTTCCCCAACAGGAAATGGCAAAGAGCACAGCAAAAGCTGCCCATATAGCCCCTCCTCTGGCTCCGCCCCCCAGTCATTCGACCGACGGTTAGTAGAAAAAAAGGAGAAACTATAGGGTGCCGTGGTGACTGTAGTGTATAGAGAAAGAAATTTTTCAAACCTGATTAAAAAACCAGGGCGGGCCGTGGACCGGACACACCGTTGGAGAAAGAAATTTATCAGGTAAGCATAAATTCTGTTTTATCCAACATTGGTGTGTCCGGTCCACGGCGTCATCCTTACTTGTGGGAACCAATACCAAAGCTTTAGGACACGGATGAAGGGAGGGAACAAATCAGGTTACCTAAACGGAAGGCACCACGGCTTGCAAAACCTTTCTCCCAAAAATAGCCTCCGAAGAAGCATAAGTATCGAATTTGTAAAATTTGGCAAAAGTGTGCAGAGAAGACCAAGTCGCTGTCTTACATATCTGATCAACAGAAGCCTCGTTCTTGAAGGCCCATGTGGAAGCCACAGCCCTAGTAGAGTGAGCTGTGATTCGTTCAGGAGGCTGCCGTCCGGCAGTCTCATAAGCCAATCGGATGATGCTTTTAAGCCAGAAAGAAAGAGAGGTAGCAGTAGCTTTTTGTCGTTTCCTCTTACCAGAGTAAACGACAAACAAAGATGAAGTTTGTCTGAAATCCTTTGTTGCGTCTAAATAAAAAGCACGGACCACATCTAAATTGTGTAACAAACGTTCCTTCTTTGAAACTGGATTCGGACACAGAGAAGGAACAACTATTTCCTGGTTAATATTCTTGTTGGAAACTACTTTTGGAAGAAAACCAGGTTTGGTACGCAAAACGACCTTATCTGAATGGAACACCAGATAGGGTGGATCACACTGCAAAGCAGATAATTCAGAAACTCTTCTAACAGAAGAAATAGCAACCAAAAACAGAACTTTCCAAGATAGTAACTTGATATCTATGGAATGTAAAGATTCAAACGGAACCCCTTGAAGAACTGAAAGAACTAAATTTAGACTCCAAGGAGGAGTCATGGGTCTGTAAACAGGCTTGATTCTGACCAAAGCCTGTACAAAAGCTTGTACATCTGGCACAGCTGCCAGGCGTTTGTGTAACAAAACAGATAAAGCAGAAATCTGTCCTTTTAGAGAACTCGCTGACAACCCTTTATCCAAACCCTCTTGGAGAAAGGAAAGAATCTTAGGAATTTTAATTTTACTCCAGGAGAATCCCTTGGATTCACACCAACAGATATATTTTTTCCATATTTTATGGTAAATCTTTCTAGTCACAGGTTTTCTGGCTTGGACCAGAGTATCTATCACTGAATTTGAAAACCCACGCTTGGATAAAATCAAGCGTTCAATTTCCAAGCAGTCAGCTGCAGAGAAACTAGATTTGGATGTTCGAATGGACCTTGTACTAGAAGATCCTGTCTCAAAGGTAGCTTCCAAGGTGGAGCCGATGACATATTCACCAGGTCTGCATACCAAGTCCTGCGTGGCCACGCAGGAGCTATCAGAATCACAGAGGCCTTCTCCTGTTTGATCCTGGCTACGAGCCTGGGAAGTAGAGGAAACGGTGGAAACACATAAGCTAGGTTGAACGACCAAGGCGCCACTAATGCATCCACTAGAGTCGCCTTGGGATCCCTGGATCTGGACCCGTAGCAAGGAACCTTGAAGTTCTGACGAGACGCCATCAGATCCATGTCTGGAATGCCCCATAATTGAGTTAACTGGGCAAAGACCTCCGGGTGGAGTTCCCACTCCCCCGGATGGAAAGTCTGATGACTCAAATAATCCGCCTCCCAGTTGTCTACTCCTGGGATGTGAATTGCAGATAGATGGCAGGAGTGATCCTCCGCCCATTTAATGATCTTGGATACCTCTCTCATCACCAAGGAACTCTTTGTTCCTCCCTGATGGTTGATGTAAGCTACAGTCGTCATGTTGTCCGACTGGAATCTTATGAATCCGGCCTTCGCTAGTTGAGGCCAAGCCCGGAGCGCATTGAATATCGCTGTCAGTTCCAGGATGTTTATCGGGAGAAGAGACTCTTCCCGAGACCATAGACCCTGAGCTTTCAGGGAGTCCCAGACCGCGCCCCAGCCTAATAGACTGGCGTCGGTCGTGACAATGACCCACTCTGGTCTGCGGAAACTCATTCCCTGAGACAGGTGATCCTGAGTCAACCACCAACGGAGTGAGTCTCTGGTTAACTGGTCTACTTGAATCTGGGGAGACAAGTCTGCATAATCCCCATTCCACTGTCTGAGCATGCACAGTTGCAATGGTCTTAGATGAATTCGAGCAAAAGGAACCACGTCCATTGCTGCCACCATTAGACCTATTACTTCCATGCACTGAGCTATGGAAGGCTGAGGAATAGAATGAAGAACTTGACAAGCCTTTAGAAGCTTTAATTTTCTGACCTCTGTCAGAAAGCTCTTCATTTCTACAGAATCTATTATTGTTCCCAGAAAGGGAACTCTTGTAGACGGGGACAGGGAACTCTTTTCCACGTTCACCTTCCACCCGTGAGACCTGAGAAAGGCTAATACAATGTCTGTATGAGCCTTTGATCTGGAAAGGGACGACGCTTGAATTAGAATGTCATCTAGGTAAGGTGCCACTGCAATGCCCCTCGGTCTTAGAACCGCTAGAAGGGACCCTAGCACCTTTGTGAAGATTCTGGGAGCAGTGGCTAAACCGAACGGAAGAGCCACGAACTGGTAATGTTTGTCCAGAAAGGCGAATCTTAGGAACTGATGATGATCTTTGTGGATAGGAATATGTAGGTACGCATCCTTTAAATCCACGGTAGTCATATATTGACCCTCCTGGATTGTAGGTAAAATAGTTCGAATGGTTTCCATTTTGAACGATGGAACTCTGAGGAATTTGTTTAGAATTTTTAAATCCAGAATTGGTCTGAAAGTTCCCTCTTTTTTGGGAACTACAAACAGGTTTGAGTAAAACCCCTGACCTTGTTCCGCTGTTGGAACTGGGTGTATCACTCCCATCTTTAATAGGTCTCCTACGCAATGTAAGAATGCCTGTCTCTTTATCTGGTCTGAAGATAAGCGAGACATGTGGAACCTTCCCCTTGGAGGAAGTTCCTTGAATTCTAGAAGATAACCCTGAGAGACTATTTCTAGTGCCCAGAGATCCGGAACATCTCTTGCCCAAGCCTGAGCAAAGAGAGAAAGTCTGCCCCCTACTAGATCCGGTCCCGGATCGGGGGCTACCCCTTCATGCTGTCTTGGAAACAGCAGCAGGCTTCTTGGCCTGTTTACCCTTGTTCCAGCCTTGCATTGGTTTCCAAGCTGGCTTAGCCTGGGAAGCGTTACCCTCTTGTCTAGAGGCTGCAGAGTTAGGAGACAGTCCGTTCCTGAAGTTACGAAAGGAACGAAAATTGGACTTATTCTTAGCCTTAAAAGGCCTATCCTGTGGGAGGGCATGGCCCTTTCCCCCAGTGATGTCTGAAATAATCTCCTTCAATTCTGGCCCAAAAAGGGTCTTACCTTTGAAAGGAATATTAAGCAATTTTGTCTTGGAAGATACATCCGCCGACCAAGACTTTAGCAAGAGCGCTCTGCGCACCACAATTGCAAACCCCAAATTTTTCGCCGCTAACCTCGCCAATTGCAAAGCGGCATCTAAAATAAAGGAATTAGCTAACTTAAGTGCGTGAATTCTGTCCATGACTTCCTCATATGGAGTCTCCTTATTGAGCGACTTTTCTAGTTCATTGAACCAAAAACACGCCGCCGTAGTGACAGGAATAATGCACGAAATTGGTTGGAGGAGGAAACCTTGCTGAACAAAAATCTTTTTAAGCAAACCCTCCAATTTTTTATCCATAGGATCTTTGAAAGCACAATTGTCCTCAATGGGAATAGTCGTGCGTTTGGCTAGCGTAGAAACTGCCCCCTCAACCTTAGGGACTGTTTGCCATGCGTCCTTCCTTGGGTCGACCATGGGGAACATTTTCTTAAATATAGGAGGTGGGACAAAAGGTATGCCTGGTTTCTCCCACTCCTTAGTCACTATGTCCGCCACCCTTTTAGGTATCGGAAAGGCATCAGGGTGCACAGGGACCTCTAGGAATTTGTCCATTTTGCACAATTTTTCTGGAATGACCAAAGAGTCACAATCATCCAGAGTAGTTAGTACCTCCTTAAGTAAGGCGCGGAGATGCTCTAACTTAAATTTAAACGTCACAACATCAGGTTCTGCCTGTTGAGAAACTCTTCCTGAATCAGAAATTTCTCCCTCCGACAAACCCTCCCTCACTGCCAATTCTGACTGGTGTGAGGGTATGACAGATAAATTATCGTCAGCGCACTCTTGCTCTACTGTATTTAAAACTGAGCAATCACGCTTTCTTTGAATTGCTGGCATTTTGGATAAAATATTAGCTAAAGAATTATCCATTACTGCATTAATTGTTGCATAGTAACAAGCATTGGCGCGCTAGATGTACTAGGAGTCGCCTGCGCGGGCATAACTGGTATTGACACAGAAGGAGAGGATGGTGAACTACCCCCACTACCTTCATTTGAGGAATCATCTTGGGCAACCTTATTAAATGTGACAGTACTGTCCTTAATTTGTCTGGACGCCATGGCACAATTATCACATACATTTGAAGGGGGGACCACCTTGGCCTCCATACATACAGCACATGTTCTATCTGAAGGTACAGACATGTTAGACAGGCTTATACAGGCTATTAATGCAATAAAACCGTTTTTAAACAAAACCGTTACTGTCTCTTTAAATGTTAAACAGAGCACACTTTATTTCTGAATGTGTGAAAAACTATGAAGGAAATATCCGATCTTTACCAAATTTGCACCCTAGTGTCTTAATGCTTTAAAAGAATTGCACCCCAAAGTTTGTAACCCCTTAAATGAGGAAACCGGAGTTTTATCAATTAATTTTAAACCCACTACAGTCCCAGCCACAGCGTTTGCTGCGGCTTCACCTGTCCTTGGGGGTTATTCGCCACAGAAATAAGCCTTCCAGGAACGTTTTTAATGGCCACCAGACCCTCTCACATGAAGCTGCATGCACTGCATCCAAAAGAAACTGCGCAATTAAGGCGCGAAAATGAGGCTCTGCCTACTAGAGTGAAAGGCCCTTCCTGACTGGGAAAGGTGTCTAAACGACTGCCTGGCGCTTAAAAACGTTACCAAATAATACTCAAGTTTTAAAACACTTCAAACCACATATAAATATCGAATAAAGCAATCGATTTAGCCCACAATAGTGTCATCCAGTATATAGCCCATTAATAAGCCTTCATTCTGTTATGAGTCTAAGAAAATGGCTTACCGATCCCAAAGAGGGAAAATGACAGTCTTCTAGCATTACTAAGTCTTGTTAGAAAATGGACTAGTCATACCTTGAGCAGAAAAGTCTGCAAACTGTTCCCCCCAACTGAAGTTCTCTGGGCTCAACAGTCCTGCGTGGGAACAGCAATTGATTTTAGTTACTGCTGCTAAAATCATACTCCTCTTTTAAACAGAACTCTTCATCCTTTTCTGTTTTAGAGTAAATAGTACAAACCGGCACTATTTTAAAATAACAAACTCTTGATAGAAGAATAAAAAACTACAACTAACACCACATACTCTTCACCATCTCCGTGGAGATGCTACTTGTTCAGAGCGGCAAAGAGAATGACTGGGGGGCGGAGCCAGAGGAGGAGCTATATGGGCAGCTTTTGCTGTGCTCTTTGCCATTTCCTGTTGGGGAAGAGAATATTCCCACAAGTAAGGATGACGCCGTGGACCGGACACACCAATGTTGGAGAAATTATTTTGTTTGGGCCTGTTTTATCCTGAGGAAGGGCATGGCCTTTCCCTCCAGTGATGTCTGAAATGATCTCTTTCAGTTCAGGCCCGAATAGGATCTTACCCTTGAAAGGGATGGCTAAAAGCTTAGATTTTGATGACACATCAGCAGACCAGGACTTAAGCCATAACGCTCTACGCGCTAAAATGGCAAAACCTGAATTCTTTGCCGCTAATTTAGCCAGTTGAAAAGCGGCATCTGTAATGAAAGAATTAGCTAGCTTGAGAGCCCTAATTCTATCCAGAATATCATCTAATGGGGTCTCAACCTAAAGAGCGTCCTCCAGAGCCTCGAACCAAAAAGCAGCTGCAGTAGTTAAAGGAACAATGCACGCTATAGGTTGGAGAAAAAAACCCTGATGAACAAATATTTTCTTTATGAGACCCTCTAATTTTTTATCCATAGGATCTTTGAAAGCACAACTGTCCTCAATAGGTATAGTTGTACGTTTAGCCAGGGTAGAAATAGCTCCCTCCACCTTAGGGACCGTCTGCTATGGGAAATATGGGAAACATTTTCTTAAAAGTAGGAGTGGGAGCGAACAGAATACCTGGTCTATCCCACTCCTTAGTAACAATGTCCGAAATCCTCTTAGGGACCGGAAAAACATCAGTGTAGGCAGGAACCTCTAGAAATCTTTCCATTTTACACAATTTCTCTGGAACTACAATAGGGTTACAATCATCCAGAGTCGCTAAAACCTCCCTGAGCAATAAGCGGAGGTGTTCTAGTTTAAATTTATTAGCCGTCATATCTGAGTCCGTCTGAGGGAACATCTTTCCTGAATCAGAAATCTCTCCCTCAGACAGCAAATCCCTCACCCCTAACTCAGAACATTGTGAGGGTACATCGGATATGGCTAATAAAGCGTCAGAGGGCTCAGCATTTGTTCTCACACCAGACCTACTGCGCTTCCCCTGCAACCCAGGCAGCTTAGATAAAGCCTATGTGAGGGTAGTATTCATAACTGCAGCCATATCTTGCAGGGTGAAAGAATTAGACTCACTAGAAGTACTTGGCGTCGCTTGTGCGGGCGTCAATGGCTGTGACACTTGGGGAGAATTAGATGGCATAACCTGATTCCCTTCTGACTGAGAATCATCCTGCGACATACTTTTAGTAGCTAAAATATGTTCTTTGCAATTTATTGACCTTTCAGTGCATGAGGGACACATTCTAAGTGGGGGTTCCACAATGGCTTCTAAACATATTGAACAATGACTTTCTTCAATGTCAGACATGTTGAACAGGCTAGTAATGACTACAAAGAAGCATGAAAACATTTTATTTAGTGAAAAAAATAATCTTAAAAAAGTACTGCGCCTTTAAGAGAAAAAAAGCATACACGTTCTGCAAAACTGCTTTAAAACAGAATTTATGTTTACCTGATAAATTACTTTCTCCAACGGTGTGTCCGGTCCACGGCGTCATCCTTACTTGTGGGATATTCTCTTCCCCAACAGGAAATGGCAAAGAGCCCAGCAAAGCTGGTCACATGATCCCTCCTAGGCTCCGCCTACCCCAGTCATTCGACCGACGTTAAGGAGGAATATTTGCATAGGAGAAACCATATGGTACCGTGGTGACTGTAGTTAAAGAAAATAAATTATCAGACCTGATTAAAAAAACCAGGGCGGGCCGTGGACCGGACACACCGTTGGAGAAAGTAATTTATCAGGTAAACATAAATTCTGTTTTCTCCAACATAGGTGTGTCCGGTCCACGGCGTCATCCTTACTTGTGGGAACCAATACCAAAGCTTTAGGACACGGATGAAGGGAGGGAGCAAATCAGGTCACCTAAATGGAAGGCACCACGGTTTGCAAAACCTTTCTCCCAAAAATAGCCTCAGAAGAAGCAAAAGTATCAAACTTGTAAAATTTGGTAAAAGTGTGCAGTGAAGACCAAGTCGCTGCCCTACATATCTGATCAACAGAAGCCTCGTTCTTGAAGGCCCATGTGGAAGCCACAGCCCTAGTGGAATGAGCTGTGATTCTTTCGGGAGGCTGCCGTCCGGCAGTCTCGTAAGCCAATCTGATGATGCTTTTAATCCAAAAAGAGAGAGAGGTAGAAGTTGCTTTTTGACCTCTCCTTTTACCGGAATAAACAACAAACAAGGAAGATGTTTGTCTAAAATCCTTTGTAGCTTCTAAATAGAATTTTAGAGCGCGAACAACATCCAAATTGTGCAACAAACGTTCCTTCTTTGAAACTGGTTTCGGACACAGAGAAGGTACGATAATCTCCTGGTTAATGTTTTTGTTAGAAACAACTTTTGGAAGAAAACCAGGTTTAGTACGTAAAACCACCTTATCTGCATGGAACACCAGATAAGGAGGAGAACACTGCAGAGCAGATAATTCTGAAACTCTTCTAGCAGAAGAAATTGCAACTAAAAACAAAACTTTCCAAGATAATAACTTAATATCAACGGAATGTAAGGGTTCAAACGGAACCCCCTGAAGAACTGAAAGAACTAAATTGAGACTCCAAGGAGGAGTCAAAGGTTTGTAAACAGGCTTAATTCAAACCAGAGCCTGAACAAAGGCTTGAACATCTGGCACAGCTGCCAGCTTTTTGTGAAGTAACACAGACAAGGCAGAAATCTGTCCCTTCAGGGAACTTGCAGATAATCCTTTTTCCAATCCTTCTTGAAGGAAGGATAGAATCTTAGGAATCTTAACCTTGTCCCAAGGGAATCCTTTAGATTCACACCAACAGATATATTTTTTCCAAATTTTGTGGTAAATCTTTCTAGTTACAGGCTTTCTGGCCTGAACAAGAGTATCGATAACAGAATCTGAGAACCCTCGCTTCGATAAGATCAAGCGTTCAACTTTATTACTGCAATTGCGAAAAAACATGAAGGAATTGTTCAAAATTCACCAAATTTTCACCACAGTGTCTTAAAGCCTTAAAAGTATTGCACACCAAATTTGGAAGCTTTAACCCTTAAAATAACGGAACCGGAGCCGTTTTGAACTTTAACCCCTTTACAGTCCCTGGTATCTGCTTTGCTGAGACCCAACCAAGCCCAAAGGGGAATACGATACCAAATGACGCCTTCAGAAAGTCTTTTCTAAGTATCAGAGCTCCTCTCACATGCGACTGCATGCCATGCCTCTCAAAAACAAGTGCGCAACACCGGCGCGAAAATGTGGCTCTGCCTATGCTTTGGGAAAGCCCCTAAAGAATAAGGTGTCTAAAACAGTGCCTGCCGATATTATTATATCAAAATACCCAAATAAAATGATTCCTCAAGGCTAAATATGTGTTAATAATGAATCGATTTAGCCCAGAAAAAGTCTACAGTCTTAATAAGCCCTTGTGAAGCCCTTATTTACGATCGTAATAAACATGGCTTACCGGATCCCATAGGGAAAATGACAGCTTCCAGCATTACATCGTCTTGTTAGAATGTGTCATACCTCAAGCAGCAAGAGACTGCTCACTGTTCCCCCAACTGAAGTTAATTGCTCTCAACAGTCCTGTGTGGAACAGCCATGGATTTTAGTGACGGTTGCTAAAATCATTTTCCTCATACAAACAGAAATCTTCATCTCTTTTCTGTTTCTGAGTAAATAGTACATACCAGCACTATTTCAAAATAACAAACTCTTGATTGAATAATAAAAACTACAGTTAAACACTAAAAAACTCTAAGCCATCTCCGTGGAGATGTTGCCTGTACAACGGCAAAGAGAATGACTGGGGTAGGCGGAGCCTAGGAGGGATCATGTGACCAGCTTTGCTGGGCTCTTTGCCATTTCCTGTTGGGGAAGAGAATATCCCACAAGTAAGGATGACGCCGTGGACCGGACACACCTATGTTGGAGAAAATGCACCAAATTTTTGCAAGCAGACTCAATATGTGTAGTTAAGTTTGCCCCACAAGGAAATTTAACATTTAACCCCTTAATGTGCAAACCGGATTGAAATTAGGCCTAAATCCGGAAAAATACACCCCCAGCACCTTGCCACAGCCCTGCTGTGGCGCCTACCTGCCCTCAAGGATAGTAAATATGGGGTTAAAGCTTCGATTTGGCCCAAAACATCCACAAGGGCCCTCAGGAGTTGGAGCTTGCTGAGTGAAAACAACTGCGCATCTGAGGCGTGAAAATAGGCCCCGTCCATCTCACTCGATGTCTCTACGGCCTCAAAGAACCGCACCAGAGCGGTTTTAAACTAGCTATGTGGGTTCTGAGACCCCCCAAAAAAAAGCCAAGTGCACCCCTCAATAAAGTTGGCCATAAAATGTTATTGCCCACAAAACGTTAACAGCACTCCCAGTTCATAAAACGTTTGCCCACAAACATTCAAAACTCAGTGTCATCCATTTTTGTAATTAGCCCCTTATGCAAGCTTAGTAATGCCTTTCTATAGCTCTTAGGATTACTGCTTACCCTTAACCTCATGGGGATACTGTCAGCCTTTCTGAAATACACAGTCTCTCCAGAAAAAATGACTGAACATACCTCACTGCTATATAGCATAAAAACGTTCCTCACACTGAAGTTTCCTGCACCCCTCAGCCTCTGTGGGAACTGTACTGGATCTTAGTTACAAATGCTAAGATCATCATCCTCCAGGCAGAAGTCTCCATCCATCTGCTGCCTGAGAGTAAATAGTACACACTGGTACCATTTAAAACAAAAAACTCGCTTGCTTGAAGAAATTAAAAACTAATATTTTATCACCTCTTCACTTTACCCTTCCTAGTACTTAGAGTAGGCAAAGAGAATGACTGGGGGTGGAGCTAAGGGAGGAGCTATATAGACAGCTCTGCTGTGGTGCTCTTTGCCACTTCCTGTTAGCAGGAGGATAATATCCCACAAGTAAAGGATGAATCCGTGGACTCGTCGTACCTTATAGAAGAAAGCAGAACCCTTATACTTTACTAGCCTTGGTATCTGTGCCAGGGAGATTGGCAGGAAAAGATGGTTTCTAACTCTGTTGGTATACAGCCTCCCATGTAAGAAGAACAACTTTACATGTTAAGGAGATCAGGTTGCTTGCCCCTCCCTCTTTGAAGGGCCTGGAAGTCCCCTGTCTTTTACGACAGTCAATAAACTCTAAGTCTTTGCCTAAAATTCTAGAACACATAATTTCTGCTAGGTAAATCTAGTGCATGTATACAGAGAGCCAATCCCTTAGGGATATGGTGAGGAGTATTTTGATACCAGACCCCATATATATTGCATTCTTTAAGTTCCTGAAACATTATTTCTGATAAAAGCACTTATTTACAGAGCTGGCTGTCCTATCACTGACCCCAGTGTAGTTCCTGGTTTGAGGCTCTGTGTTCCATCATGCCCTCTGCTGACAGTTTGAGCCATAAAGGTCTCCTCTGTGTATATTACCAAGTATTTATGAGGGGTCTGGCATATCAAAGAAATCGTATGCACACATAAACACAGCAACACAGTTCTTCTTAAAAAAAACAAACAACTGTTTTTAGCACAAAACTACAGAAAGTTAACCCTTTAGCATCTCAAACATGAAGTATTCATGACACCTCCCCCAAATAAGAGACGCAAAGGGAGGTGGCCACAAGCCACTCCAGCTGCGTAGATCAAAGGGAGTTTCCCCTTGCGGTGATAACGCCATTGCCAGACAAATTGCACATAGCAGTTTTGCCATCATGATGCCCTCCATTTAAAAATTACACACTATTTGCTCTACCCAGCTGATTTAATATATTGCAGGGACCCTCCCATGCAGCCTGTAGCTTGTTCTGCCTCATGGGTGTTAGTACAAAAACATTTTGCCCCATCTCATACACTCCCTCTCTGGCAGTAGAATCCTGCAACTGTTTTTGTAGGAAAATGGAATTGGCATCTCTGGGTTTTGCAGGTACCTCCCCCAATAAGGCTTGCATTTTGTCCCTGAAAGATACATTATACCCTGTTACAGAAGTGTCTGTGAAGCGTAGGGTCTTGCTACATATTGTGTGCTCTCTGAACATATTGTGTGCTGTCATATTGTGTGCTGTGACAGAAGCGAGCTGCACTTAGTCTTATGGCGCGGTCGGGCCGGGCTGTGACTATACAGCTGGCCCGATGCGCTGACTAAATATTACAGACCCGCTCAGAAGAGAGTGGGTCTGTAAAAGCGCCATCATTTTTACATATTAAAAGGTAAAAAAGGCGTTTAGAACTATAGCACTTAAATAATGTTATATAATTCTGCACTATGTGCAGAATTATATAACATTATTTTTAAGGTTTACTGTCCCTTTAACTACCCAGGGCTCTTGCCCTTCCACTGGAGTAGAATTCCTGTACTCCTGCACTTTGTTATGGTTGGTAGGGGGTTGCCTAACTGTTCCCCCTCTTCTCCACTGTGGGTCCTATCTGCTGAGCTTGCTGGGGACTCTGATTCTGCAAACCTATCTGCTGAATGTCACTGAGGGGCTGTGTAAATACACTTCTTTGTACGCCTCCCCTCCTGCATCTGCAGTTTGTGTCAGTCTCTGTCCCCAGTCTGTGCAGTCTGTTTATAGGTCACAGCTGAGGTTACTGGGGTCTCTGTGACCCACAATCTTTCACACTCACTCTGGGGGCCCTTCAAAGAGTATCCTGTACCCTCCTCCCCCACACACTCTGGATTCTGGGGCCCTGCTGCTTCTGTCATAGAGTGGGCTACATTCTCCCCCTGCTCTCTCTTACAGTCAGTATGCCACTTCACGTCCTCAAACAGAATTTGGGATCCTTCTGACACTGGTGCAGACAAGTACATATGTTCCTTCTGCCATTTATCCCATATATCCTGTCCCTTTCTTTCCACATGGGCCTCCATTTGTTCTGGCGCAGACTGGCACACATCATCCAGCGGCCCAGCCACCCAGTCATTCTCTCCCCCCATATCCTCGCTTCCTTCTATAGAATCCACTGATTCAATCACAGACACCCACCACTCATCTGCCTCATCTCACAGACAGTTTCTCCCTGTACAGTTAAACTCGGTTCAGGCACAGACAGACCCACACAGTCTGCCTTTCTCCCCAGTCAGTCTCACACTGTACAGTTAACTTTAATTCTGCAGATCCTGCTGGTTTAAGCACAGACAGACCCACACCATCTATCTGTCTTTCTCCCCAGTCAGTCTCTCCTCTTACAGTTTCACATCTCAGCACAGACATCCCCAGTAAAGGCACAGCACTTTGCACACATGCACTCTTTCCTCCCTCCTGGTCAGCATGTCTCTGAGCATTTTTTACACCCATCCCTTTGCACATCAGGGTCTACAGATAATGTCACTAGTTCTTATGTAGCATTGTCAGGCACATACAGAGATAACAATCTACCCATATCAATACCCAGCAAAACATCATTGGGAATATTTTCAGATACCCCCACATTTCTTAAACCTCTCCCCGCTCCCCAATCAAGATATACACGTGCCATAGGCAATGCAAGTTGCATTCCTCCAATCCCTTTAATTGCTACAGTCCTGCCAGGAATAAGGTCCTTAGAGCTCACCAGCCCTGGACGCACAAGAGTCACTGCTGCATCTATGTCTCGAAGCCCCAATATTACCTTAGCTCCGAAAAGGTTGCAAGTTCTCCTGGTTGCTTTTCTCTGGTCAAGTAACGAACAAAACAGATGCTGGTACTTCTGAGGGATTGCCCCCTCCAGCTGATTGCACCAAGTTAATCTTCTCTGGGCAAGTGGAGCTGATGTGGCCCACTTTGTTGCAAGCAAAACACCTGCGGGTATCCCCCTGCCCAGGTGCAGCACTCGCCCCTCCTATCCCAGAGGGAACAGACACGTTAAACAAAGGCACAACAGGTTTTGTGAAGGGGGGTCGTGGAGCAGCTCCTTTCAAGGTGGATGCCCCCTTAACAAAGGGTTTTCTCCCATTCCCTGGTGACCTGTTGGCTGTGTAAAAATCTGCCAGCTCACCCGCTTCCAATGCTGTTTTGGGTTTACGATCCAGAACCCACAGCTGCACAAATTGCTCCTTCACCATTAAATCTTCAAGCTCTTCTATAGAGGCAATCCTTAGCCCCTTGGTCCACTGTTTAAAAACTGTTGTCAGGCTTCCAACAACTGCAGCATAGCTCTTGGATGTACCCTTCTGCAGAGACGAAATTTCTTTCCTCCTTTGCAGTGCAGCTTTAATGGCATCATAGTCCTGATCAAACTCTGGGGGTAGTTCAGCAAAAGCCTCCAGTGCAGGACCTTTCAGACCAGGGGTAAGGTACTTGGCCCACTGCTCCCTTGGCAGCTGCAACTGTCTGCAAACTTTTTCAAAGGTATGCAGGAATACATCCACATTGCCATCTTTCTCCAGAGTGGTAAAATTCTCTGCACGCACTCTGGGAATAGAGGAGTCTTTAGGTTCACTAACAACAGGTGAAAGTTTCTCTCTCCAACCGTGCAAGCTGTAGCTCTCTCAGCCTGTCTTTCAGCAGCCTCTCTCTCTCAGCTTGGCGCTCAGCAGCCTGTCTCTCTGCGGCCAGAGACTCTCTCTCTCTCAGCCTGTCGCTCAGCTTGGTGCTCAGCAGCCTGTCTCTCAGAGGCCAGGGCCTCTCTCTCAGCCTGGCTCATGAAATTTTGCAATCAGCTCCATGCGCAAACTTGCATCCGCTGAGCCCATATGTTTCAGAACAGTCTGTAAATACCAGTCCAATGTATCCCTATAGCCTGATAAATCACTGCACACAGCTGTAGTCACCTCTCCTGAGGCATCAGTTTGTGCAGCCTGGCTGTTATCATATTCTGTAAGAAGTTGTATTAGTCCATCTTTGTTCTTTCCACGGGATGGAATATCTCGCTCCTGGCATAACAGTGCCAGCATTTCCTTGGTCTGCTGCTGGTATGCCTCCATAGTAAAAAATAAAATAGAAAAGAAAAACAGAGAATAGGGAAGGGGTTCGTTTGCCTTTGGAAATTGAGAGAGTCACAATTTCTTTTAGTACTGGGATTTTCACACTAGCAAATCCACAAAGCACTAAAATATAATAATAAAAAATTATCTACACCGCTGCCCACCAATTTGTGACGACCAAGGTTAACAACCCTGCACCAGTCACTTGTTTGGCACAGAGAGGGTTGTCAGACCCTTTCTACTGTCACTACTCTGTCACAGTTTAGCCACTCCAGGCAAGCCTGTGACTTAGTTCAGTGGGTGCAAGGGTGAACAACACTCTCTAGTCTGTGCTAGATGTAAAAGAAATGCTCAAAACACTCCTTTAATGCCACCCATACTAAACTAACATTATATCTAGCTGTCATCACTTAAGATTATATGACATGGGAAATTTTAAGGAAAACCCAGAAAATTACAAATTAAATCCCAGATTACAATTTAGCAAAAAATTAAATAAAATCACAGTACTAATACTACCAGTCTTAATACTACCAGTCTCTTTCAGTAACATGGTTCAAGTATAAGACAAAGGCCAAAGCTTAAAAGGGATAGTACACTGTAAAATTGTTTTTCTATAAATGTATTTTAAATGACTTGTTATACCAACTGCAGTGTATAAAATATTTGAGAAATTGCATTTTCGGGTTTATTTGTGTATCTGAAGTAGCTGGTTTTGTGCTTTGAAACCACAGCCTATTACAATGGGTTGAGCTACAGGTAATATCAGATCTCATTATGTTATCACTTTTATGTACACACTTTCTTGCTTCCTTATCTTATATTTGTCTGGAACACCAAAGCTCAATACATAGAGAGAACAATGGAAAATTATCATTTTATTACTTAACTATCATGCCCCCCACTGAGAGTGTAATCTCTTCTGCTGGCTGTGTTTACTTAGGCTTGTATACGCCAGTATCAAAACTTTCAGTATAGGTTGGGAAACCACAAGCTAAATCAGCTATTTCAAATGCTGAAATATGAGTAAAGGAGCTACTTGCGACCAATTTAATACACTATAGCAGGTAAAAAGGATCATTGGGAATAATTTAAAGGGGAGAAAGTTTTTGGGTGAACTGTCCCTTTAATAAATTGCTTTCCTCTGGTCGTGTAATGAATAAAACAGATGCTGGTACTTCTGAGGGATTACCCCCTCCAGCTGATTGCACCAAGTTAATCTTCTCTGGGCAAGTGGAGCTGAAGTGGCCCACTTTGTTGCAAGCAAAACACCGGCGGGTATCTCCCTGCCCAAGTTCACCTCTCTTACTGAATCTGGTACAGAGTGTGTGATGCTGCTCATTTTCTGCAGGCCCTTTTATGGCCAGACTGGTGAACATCATCCGTGTGAGACAGGCTGCAGTCTCAGAATTGTGATGTCATCACTTATTATTTAAAGAGGCTCTGGTTCATTATGCTTTGCCCTTGCGTTGTCTTAGACCTGTTTGTGAGTTCCTGTGTATTACCTGGCTAGTCTGACGTCTCTTCTGGTTCCTGATCCCTGGCTTGTTCCTGACTCTGCTGTTCTCCTTGTTCCTGATTCCGACTCGTCTGACTACTCGATTTGGCTCCTGACTCGGCTCGTCTGACTCCTGGCTTATTATTTGACTTGTGGCCTTTTTTTATTTGTTGTTATTCATAAAGGTGTGATTATTTTTGCACTTCTCGTCTCAGTCTGATTCCTGGCACCCTGACATTACGCAAGGGCCATGAATCCTGATGGTGCTAATAAGCCACCTTTCCCTAACATTTCCAGGACGGATGAACAGGATCACCGCTTGGATCAATTTGCACTAGCCCTGCAAACCCTGATGACTCGCACTGCACATTTGAACCAGAGTGTCCCACAAGTTTTGGCTGCTGCACCTAGTCCTACCAGGAGCATGTCCAGTTCTGCGCCTCTTTCTCAGCTATATGGAAGCGATCCTAATCCGTGCAGAGGGTTTTTGAACCAGGTGGGCATTTACTTTGAGATGTTACCTCATGCGTTTCCCTCTGACAGAGTTAAGATGGATTTCTCATCTCTTTACTCTCTGACACGGCTCTTGCCTGGGCTAATCCCTTGTGGGAGACTAATAAACCTGTGATTTCTAATTACCCAGAATTTGTGGCCTCCTTTCGATGGGTATTTGATGCTCTGGCTCGCTCCTCCTCTGCTGCTAAACGACTCATGTCCATTCAGCAAGGTACGATATCTGTTGCTCAGTATGCAATTGAGTCCCATACGCTTGCCATAGAGGTAGGTTGGAACAATGAAGCCCTTGTTGCCACCTTCTTTCATGGGCTCTCTGATGCAATTAAAGACGAAATTGCTGCCAGAGATTTACCAGAGGATCTCGAGGCTTTGGTGTCTTTTTTAATCCTAATTGACTCAGAGAGAGGCCCTCTTTCAAGGAGTGCTTGCAGAAGCCTCCTGTTCTGTTGTCTTCTACGTTTTTGTTCCCTCCCATGCCTCCCTCTCCTCCCATGTCTCCTGGTCCCGAGTCACCAGGTACTGCTGAGCCGATGTAGTTGGGATTCACACGTCTCTCCGCGGCGGAAAGGGCCTTTAGGAGGAGGGAGGGGCTTTGCCTCTACTGCAGGTTACAGGGCCACCTTTTAAAGTCTTGTCCTACATGGCCGGGAAACGCTCGCACCTAAGGTCGTCGGGGGCAGACCTTGGGTGGTTTATCCACGTCCCCGGAACCGCTAAAGGAGAAACCTTTGGTCATGGTTGTCCTTTCCTGGGTGGACTCCATAGTCACCCAGGCTCTTGGTGACTCTGGTGCTGCGTGCTATTTCATTGACAGTGCTTTTGTATCACAGGACTCCATTCCTGTATTGCCTCGGTCCTTTCTGCTTCCTATTGAGGCCATTGATGGCAGGCCCCTTCAGCCTGCACTTGTTACTCACGAAACCACTCCATTATCCATGGCTGTTGGGGCTCTCCATTTTGAAACCCGCCAGTTCCAGGTGATTAACTCACCGCATTTTTCGGTTGTTCTGGGTTATCCCTGGCTCCAAAAGCACAATCCCAGTCTCGACTGGTGTAGGTCCGAAATTTTGTCATGGTCTCCGCAATGTATTTCCACTTGTCTTCGGAAACCAGTCAAAGTCCTGTGCACTTCTTCGGTATTTCAATTTCCTGAGGAGAACCCAGATTTCAAAGACATTTTTAACAAGGTGTGTGCCGGTACGTTGCCTCCTCACCGGTATTACGATTGTGCCATAGACCTGCAACCCGGAGCCATTCCTCCTCCGGGCCGGGTTTACCCTCTCTCGGTTGCGGAGAATTGTGCTGTGGAGGAGTATGTTGCCGATGCTCTGTCACGGGGGATCATCCGCAAATCCTGCTCTACTGCAGGGGCTGGCTTCTTCTTCGTGAAGAAAAAGGGTGGCGAGTTAAGACCATGCATCGATCTTAATCATCTTACCATTAAGAATGCTTACCATATTCTGCTCATTACAGAACTCTTTGACCGCCTCAAGGGAGCTACGGTCTTTTCTAAACTTGGTTTGAGAAAAGCATACAATCTCTTTAGGATTAAGGAGGGTACTAGTATATCAGTGCTCATTCTTACTGACCACAAGAATTTGACTTATCTATCCGAAGCAAAATGTTTGTCGCCTCGACAGGCCAGATTGGCGCTATTTTTGTCTCAGTTTAAATATGTGGTCTCCTACCTTCCTGGTAGTAAGAATGTTAGGGTAAAAGCCCTCGCTCGACAATTTTTGCCTCTGTCCAAAAAGGAGTCTGGACTCTGTACCTACTCCAGTTATACCTCCTGACCACCCACCATACGTACTAATTTGACTTCTCCCTTGGGGGAGGAGATCCTGGCTGCACAAACCAATGCACCTCCTGAAAAACCTAGTGGTAAGTGCTTTGTACCTGAGAATCTTCGAACTAAACTATTGCAAACTTACCACTATCCTAAAGCCGGTCACCTGGGCAAGAACCAAATGATTTGGTCTGTCACTCAACAATTCTGGGGGCCAGGTCTTCGTTCTGATGTTGCTGTGTATGTTGCCTCCTGCTCAGTCTGTGCACAGAATACGACTCCTCAACTTCTTCCTGTGGGTCTTCTTCAACCTATTGCTAATGGTGAGCGTCCTTAGGACACATCTTTCCATGGACTTAATTTTCGAGCTCCCTGTTTTCAATGGCAATACTGTTATCCTAATGGTGGTTGGCCGTTTTTTCTAAAATGTCACATTGCATTCCCTTGAAGAAGCTACCTACCGCTCAGGAGCTTGCCTCAATTTTTGCCCGGGAAGTCTTCCGTTTACATGGGTTACCCAAGGAGATAATCTCTGACCGGGGTAGACAGTTTTTCTCCAGATTTTGGCGTTCCTTTTGTGTTCAAATGGGGATCCAGCTTTCCTTCTCCTCGGCATATCACCCTCAATCCAATGGGGCTGTGGAATGGTCTAATCAAGCTCTGGAACAGTTCCTCTGTTGCTATGTCTCAGATCACCACAATAATTGGTCTGAACTAGAGCTGCACGATTAATCGCATATGCAATGTAAAACCGTGATTAATCGCCGCAAATTTAAAAACCACGAGGAGACGCGATTTTTTCCTACATAAAAAATTCCTTTAGAAGTGACTGTAATGCATTCATTTATTTGTGATTTCTTGCAAACCAGCTCCATCTAGTGGTTGCTTTTAGCACACATTTGTAAAATGGCTCTTTTACTTTCACTTTCTGTTCTGAGAAGCAGCCGATCAATCTAGAAATCTAAAAGCAGAGCCCATGCAGGGATGAAGAGTAGAGAAAGCCACTTACTTATATTTCCCCCTAGGGACGTCTGCAGTCTGAAAATTAGGGTATGTAAACATTATGGAACCTCCCACACAATCTCCTGCTCTCTGAGAAACGGCTTAAATACATAGCAGATGCAGTTAACCCCGCGGCTCCCAAAAAGGCTAAAACTGCAGTCCCCTCTGCTATTAGCTGCTGGGTTAACTTAACTGCATCTACAATGTATTTTATATCAGCAAGGCACAGCATTTCTGAAACGAGCAGCCCTCCACCCCTACTGCTATATGCCTGTAATGGATTCCTGGACAGGAGCAGGGCTCATTTTCAGTCAAATTAAAATGTTTAAAAAAGAAGAAGAAAAAAATTATATATATATATATATATATATATATATATATATATATATATATATATATATATATATATATATATATATATATATATATATATATATAGTCCATGTAGAAAACAAGGTAACAGCACCACAGTACACAATTCTTCTTTTATAGGTGAAAAATGTTTCTTTATTGAGGTATAGCAACCATAAAAGCGACATCATTATGCATGGTCCTTAATCATGCATAAGTTAAAAACAAATAAACAGACATTAAAAAGGGTATCAATGTTAATTGATTTAACCCATACCTATCCAGGTTTCCAAATTTCAATAACATAGTGACCTCTAGTGGTACCAGAATATATTCCATCATTAAAAAGCATTATAAAAACTAATACAAATCGTATTTCCCTGTTTAATTTGAACAAATGAACACCAGCAGCCTTTGAAAAGTATATTTTTAAATACAAAGTACTGTCGCACTTGGTATGAACTTTCTTTCCATGCTGCATGGAGGTTTATCGTCAGAGATCAGCGCCTTTTTATGCCGATAAGGAGATGAGCAATTTCTGAATACGTGGATAAGAATTGTTTAAGGCAAACATCACAGGATTGCAAAGATAATTACATTTTAAATGGAAATGCATCTGCTTAGGGAGCAGGGCTTTGCGTTTTTCCCCACTTTTTTTTTTTTTTTTTGGCTTGTATTTATTGCTGTTTAAAGCACTGTACAATGTATACATTTGAGGATGTGGTTTACTAACTAATGTGGTAAAAAAAACAGCCCTTTACCTCCATAAGTTCTGCTGCCTGATTCAGTAAATGTGCTTTGACGGGTATGATAGTGTTTTGCACAACTCTATATTGCGTGGGGTTAAACAATATACCGCTGATATTTCAGATGACGTTACTCATCCTGCGATAAGGTGGGTGTCTGCTGTGTTGCAACAGTAGATGGTTTAAAAGGCCGTGTAAGTGATGCTTTAACTTAAAACACATCACTTAGTTTCCCTTTAAGCACATAATAAAACTGCTTATGTTACTGTCTTCGCAGGTTTAAAGGGACATGAAACACAAAAATATTCTTTTGTGATTGACAGGGCATACCATTTAAAAAAAAAAAAGTTTCCGATTTATTTCTATTATTAGATTTGCTTTGTTCCCATGCTATTCTGTTTAAAGAGATATCTAGGTAGCATCGAAAGCACTACATGGCAGGAAATAGTGCTGCCCTCTAGTGCTCTTGCAAATGGATAACATTCTTGCAAAACTGCTGCCATATAATGCGCCAGAAATGGGCTGGTTCCAAAGCATAAGTCTTTGCTTTTCAACAAAAGAGTACCAGGGGAACGAAGACAAATTTATAGTGGAAGTAGATTGGAATCTTGTTTAAAATCTCATGCTCCATCTGTATCATGAAAGAAACATTTCAGGTTTCATATCCCTTTTAAAGGAACAGTTATTTTCTTTTACAGATATGCAGACACTACATAATGAAGATGCCATTTGTGTTATTTTATAAATGACCTACTTTTGCATGCACCATGAACGCTCATTGCTTCTAGTCATATCAAATAGTAATTGACAAGCTAGACTGTTGAGTTGGCCATAATAACAAACCTTTGCAAAGGATATGTCATTTTTGTTTATCCTGTGTCTATATATTTGAATAAAATTTCAATAATTGTGCCTCTTTAAAGGGACACCATACTGTAAAAAAAAAAAAAAAAAAAAACTAATACAAATCATAATCTCTATTCAGACCATATGGATGTAGTGTATTTAGGCGTTTAATCCACCATACTTCTTTCTGTTTCAATTTTAATTCCCTATTGCCCCCTCTTCTGTGGTAAGGGATATGGTCAATTACTTGAAAGGGAAGTTGACTTACTGTATGACCCATATTGGTAAAATGTGCAGATACTGGAAGTGATAGGTCCTTTGATTTAATAGATGCTTTATGTTGACTAAACCTATCCCTGGCGGCTTGGGTGGTCTCGCCAATATAGCAAAGGCCACATGGGCATTTAAATAGGTAAATTGCATAGTTGGTTTGGCATGTATATAGCCCATTAATTGTGTATTGCTGTCTTTTGTCATTTTGTGCTAAAAATTTCCCTTTTATGACTGAATTACACTGAGCACAATGTAGACAAGGATAAGAACCTTTATTTGGGGTGATCAAATAGTTAATGTCTGAAGGTTTAGTTGTACCTACATCAGCCTTTACTATGTGGTCCCTAAGATTTTTTACCCTTTTGTAAAATGGCATGGGGGGTAATTTAAAGGATTCAACCTCTGGATTATATTTTGACAGAAGGTGCCAATATTTTCTCACTATTTTAAAGATGTCATTACTCTTGTCACTATATTCCATTGAGAGCACCAGTCTATCTGTTCCTTTCTCTGTTTGTTTTTTATCATGTATTCTATCCAATTCCTGAATATTTTTATTGATATTTTCCCTTGGGTATCTTTGGATAAATTTATTGCCCATAGATTTTAATCTTTCAGGCAATATTTTCTGATCTCTAACTATTCTTTTAGTACGCAAAAGCTGGCTCCTTGGTATAGATTTAAAGACAGTTTCAGGGTGAAAACTTTCATATCGCAACAAGGTATTTCTATCCGTTGGCTTTACATACAAATCTGTACTTAGTGTGTTTCCATATTTATATACAGTTGTATCCAAAAAATTAATCTGTTGGGTGGAATAGGTCAGTGTAAATCTTAGGCCTGTCATTGAAGCATTGATGTCCTCAACGAACTGTAGCAAGGACTCCAATGAGCCCCCCCATATGCCAAAAATATCATCTATATACCTTAACCACAGCTTACAACAGCTGATGAATGGCTGATTACTATAGACAAATTTGTTCTCAAAGCCACTCATGAACAAATTGGCATATGAGGGGGCTACATTGGAGCCCATAGCCGTTCCCCGCTTTTGCATATAATAAGTGTCTTGGAAAAAAAAGTAATTGCAGTGCAGGACAAGTCTCAACATATCATCAAAAAAATCAATCTGGGATGTATTGTATAGACCACTGTCACTCAAAAAACTTTTAACGGTCAATAGACCTGCCTCATGGGGGATAGAGGTATATAAATTTACCACATCCAATGAGAAGATTAACCAAGTCTCCTCTATTTCAATCCCTGTGAGTTTTGTAAGGAAATAATTTGTATCTTTGATAAAGGATTTTTGCTGTTTAACAAATGGGAAAAGGACTTTGTCCAAAAAAATGGAAACATTGGAAAATATAGAATCTGTGCATGCCACAATGGGGCGTCCTGGTGGGTGTAATAAATTTTTATAAACTTTGGGCAGTGTGTAAAAAATTGGTGTTATAGGATATTTGTTGTACAGAAAATCATAAACCTGTTTAGAAATAATATTATGGGCCAGAGCTCTATCCAGTATACCCTTAAGCTCTTTTTGTATTTCTTTTAGGGGATTGTGATCCAATATTTCATATACCCCCCCATCTGATAAGTGTTGTAAAATTTCCTGTACATAATAGTCAGTATCTAGCACTATTATTGCTCCGCCCTTATCAGCATTTTTTATGGTGATATTTTTGTTGTTTTTCAAAGTAGATATAGCCTTGAGAGCATTGAGAGTTTAAGCCTGATTGGTTCAGATACCCTTTTTAATGTCTGTTTATTTGTTTTTAACTTATGCATGATTAAGGACCGTGTAGGTTGCTATACCTCAATAAAGAAAAAAATTTCACCTATAAAAGAAGAATTGTGTACTGTGGTGCTGTTACCTTGTTTTCTACATGGACTGTATACGTTGGAGTGTGGCTGATACTCCTTGGCAACGAGCACACAGATTGGAGAAAAATTTTTACAAAACCTATGGTGCTGGACTCAACCCACTTACCTTATATATATATATATATATATATATATATATATATATATATATATATATATATATATATATATGTGTGTTTGTGTGTGGCTTACACTGCTTCTTTTGTTAATCATACCCCTGTCCCACAGTTAGAATGACTGTCCAAGAAAACATGACAATGTTGTGTGTCATAAGATGACTATTTAATCAAATCACAGGCAGCAAATTTTATTTTAACTATTTTGTGGTTTGTATTTTTATGCTCCAAGAGTGTATTGGACATTGAGAAACATGTACATTAAGATTCTGTAGTGTTAAATAAACTTTATAATGCAAAATGAAGGTGTTATAGTCATTTATAAGAAATTTGCGATTAAATCGCAATCGCGGTTTTTTTATTAAAAAAAATGCAATTTATTTTTTTTTGCCCATATCGCCCAGCCCTACTGTTTTCACTCGTAATCGTGCTATTAATGCTTCCTCCCAGTTATCCCCATTCATGGCGAATTATGGGTTTCAACCATCCTTGTTGCCCAATTCATTCATGTCTCGGGGTATTCCAGCTTTGGAGGAGCATCTCTGACAACTCCATTCCACGTCGGTGCAGATTCAGAATTGCCTTCATTGTTCTATGCAGCGCCAAAAGTTCCAGGCTGGTCGTAGGCGTCTTCCTACCAGGTTGGCGAGAGGGTTTGGCTGTCCTCCCGCAACTTAAACCTTTGTGTGCCTTCCAATAAACTGGCTCCCCGTTATGTTGGTCCTTTTCGAATACTCTGACGGGTCAATCCTGTGGCCTACACTCTTGACCTTCCTCCTGCAATGCGCATCTCCAATGTTTTTCATGTCTCCCTCTTGAAACCATTGGTTTGTAATCTGTTTACCATTGTGTTGCCTCGTCCCTGTTCTATCTCTGTTGACAACCATGAAGAATGTGTGTAGAAAAAGCGTGTCGGACTTACGTCATAAGGGCAATAATCCCGATCCTACTGAAACAATAGCCCTATATGTAAAAAGAGTCATAGTTCATCAGGTATACAGGTACAGACCTTAAACTGTGATATCCTCCGTTCAGCTCCTGCTTTATCCGATTTCCGTCACTCGCACCGGCTTTCCGTGGACTTACTTACCTGGGGGGTGAAAGGATGCTACCACTTCTCTCCCCAGCTCTGCTTGCTGCGGCCCGGGTTTCCCCTGAGAGCAGTTAGAACTGTGTCGATAGACTCCTCCCACTCCAAAAGGCTTGAACACTTTATCCTCAAACAGAACTGGATCCGAAGAATCGAAGAACGGAGACCTCACTCCGTAAGTAATGAAATTCAAAAAGGAGATGAGCAACAAAGGATCTTAAAAATATTTTGTAACTTTATTCCAAATTAAAAAGACAGAGACAATCCACCTCGTAGCTCAAAAAATAGGCTGTGACCTTATCCCACCTGTGTGCTCTACCTTGTTTTAGAGCCAGGCGAATCATTCTAATTGGTTAAAAGAAAATACGCCTACTTTATGCTTTTAAACATGTATACAGTGTTATACTTCAAATGGAAACAGTTCATTTTTCATTTCTTTGTGTTTAAACATGCCGGACTTGCATAATAACATGTAATAGCACAATCAGCTTTACTATCACAAATAAAAAATATATACAAAATCCACGACTTATATCAAGCTAACAAGTTAGACAATATATTATTCATAAACCATGTACATTTACTCTGATGTAATTGTTCTATATATGTTTCAACTGAATATCCATTATATTTACACAGCTTGTGACATTTAATAATACCCCTTAATCATTAAACTTTTCTATAGTTTATTACAAGGAACAACATGATAGAGCTAACTAGAGTAAATATGTATAAAGTCCCCAACACAGTTATTGCTTCACATATTTGCATAATTATACGTTAACAGTAATCTTAAGCCTTGTATAAGCCTGCTTTAAGTTTAAACTTATAAAGGTAAGAAATTAAAGGGACAATTACGGGAATAAACTTTGGTAGTTATTCCCAATAATTCATAATATCCATGTCAGAATTATATCCCCACGGTATTTGTGTACGTAGTTTGTGAATCCAATACACTTCCTGTCTGCACGAAATTTCTTTCCTCCTCTGGGATGATTCCCTATCTGTTCTATAGTTGACCATGAAAAAGTGCTAGAATTCTGTGCGTGTTTGTCAATAAAATGTTTAGATAGGGCTGAACATCTTATATTATTCTTTATATATGAAAGGTGTTCTCTTATACGGGTGCGTATGTCCCTAATGGTCATACCAACGTATTGGCCTATACATTCTGTACATTCTACTAGATATATCACAAATTTAGAAGTACAGTTAATACAGCTTCTAGTTTCAAAGACTTCACCTGTTGAGTGAGATTTAAACTTTTCAGTGATATTAATAAAGTCACATGCCTTGCATTTTTTACTCCCACATTTATATGTACCATTGTGTTTTAACCATGAACTAGTTGATGGTGTAGACTTTAACATGCTTGGGGACAATATGCTTTGTAGGCTTGGACTTTTTGAGTACACAAATCTACATCCTTTATCAATAGTACTTTTTAGAGCATTATCACCATAGACTATGGGGAGGTATTTCTTTATTATAGTACAAATATCCTTATATTGGTTGGAGTATTGATGCCGATTGTGCTATTACATGTTATTATGCAAGTCCGGCATGTTTAAACACAAAGAAATGAAAAATTAACTGTTTCCGTTTGAAGTATAACACTGTGTACATGTTTAAAAGCATAAAGTAGGCTTATTTTCTTTTAACCAATTAGAATGATTCACCTGGCTCTAAAACAAGGTAGAGCACACAGGTGAGATAAGGTCTATGATTAAGGCTAACGCCGAAACGCGTAAGACCGTTTCTCAGCCTATTTTTTTGAGCTACGAGGTGGATTGTCTCTGTCTTTTTCATTTGGAATAAAGTTACAAAATATTTTTAAGATCCGTTGTTGCTCATCTGCTTTTTTATAAACCATGAAGAATATAAGGTCAGCAGCATTATTGACTCTCATATATCCAGGGGCCGCGTACAGTATTTGGTAAACTGGAGGGGCTACGGTCCGGAGGAGCATTCATGGGATCCCTCCTCTGATGTTCATGCTCCCGCCCTCCTCCGTACCTTCCGTGACCATTTCCCCAATAAGCCTTTTGTCCTCCAGCGGGGGAGGGGTCGTTGAGGGGAGGGTACTTTCAGGGGTTTTTTCCCTGCTTTGTTTGCCATGTGCTGCTGGCAGCCATTTTACTCACCTCTCTTACTGAATTTGGTACAAAGTGTGTGATGCTGCTCATTTCCTGCACACCCTTTTATGGCCAGACTGGTGAATATCATCCGTGTGAGACAGGTTTCAGTTTCAGAATTGTGATGTCATCACTTATTATTTAAAGGGCCTCTGTTCAGTATGCTTTGCCCTTGCATTGTCTCAGACCTGTTTGCGAGTTTCTGTGTTCCAGTTCTTGTGTATTACCTGGCTAGTCTGACATCCCTTCTGGTTCCTGATCCCTGGCTTGTTCCTGACTCTGCTGTTCTCCTTGTTCCCGATTCCGGATCGTCTGACTACTCGCTTTCACTCCTGACTCTGCTCGTCTGACTACCAGCTCTGGCTTTGACTCCTGGCTTGTTATTTGACTTGTGGACTTTTTTTATTTTTTGTTATTAATAAAGGTGTGATTATTTTTGCACTTCTCTTCTCAGTTTGATTCCTGGCACCCTGACATAAATGAAGGTTTAGTACGTGAAAAATTAGCACAATGCATTAATAATAAGATATTAACAAATAGAATTACACAAGCAAACAGTTTTTAAAATAAAAAAAGAGAAAAATCAGAACCCTTATACTTTACTAGTCTTCTCCAGAGTGGGAAAATTCTCTGCAAGCACTCTAGGAACAGAGGAGTCTTTAGGTTCACTAACAACAGGTGAGACAGTTTCTCTCTCCAACCGTGCAAGCTGTAGCTGATACTCTCTCTCAGCCTGTCTTTCAGCAGCCTCTCTCTCTCAGCTTGGCGCTCAGCAGCCTGTCTCTCTGCGGCCAGAGACTCTCTCTCTTTCTCAGCCTGTCTCTCAGCGGCCAGGGCCTCTATCTCAGCCTGGCGCTCATGAAATTTTGCAATCAGCTCCATGCGCAAACTTGCATCCGCTGAGCCCATATGTTTTAGAACAGTCTGTAAATACCAGTCCAATGGATCCCTAGATCCTGATAAATCACTGCACACAGCTGCAGTCACCTCTCCTGAGGCATCAGTTCGTGCAGCCTGGCTGTTATCATATTCTGTAAGAAGTTATATTAGTCCATCTTTGTTCTTTCCACGGGATGGAATATCTCGCTCCTGGCATAACAGTGCAAGCATTTCCTTGGTCTGATGCTGATATGCCTCCATAGTAAAAAATAAAATAGAAAAGAAAAACAGAAAATAGGGAAGGGGACTGTTTGCAATGTGTGACAATATAATGCACTGAGCTTTAGCCTTTGTAAATTGTGAGAGTCACAATTTCTTTTAGTACTGGGATTTTCACACTAGCAAATCCACAAAGCACTAAAATATAATAATAAAAAAAAAAAGATCTATACCGCTGCCCACCAATTTGTGACGACCAAGGTTAACCAACCCTGCACCAGTCACTTGTTTGGCAGGGTAAGGGTTATCAGACCCCTTCTACTGTCACTACTCTGTCACAGTTTAGCCACTCCAGGCAAGCCTGTGACTTAGTTCAATGGGTGCAAGTGTTAACAACACTCTCTAGTCTGTGCTAGACGTAAAAGAAATACACAAAACTCCCCTTTAATGCCACCCACACTAAACTAACACTATATCTAGCTGCCACCACTTAAGATTATATGATATGGGAAATCTTAAGGAAAACCCAGAAAATTACAAATTAAATCCCAGATTACAATTTAGCAAAAAATTTAATAAAATCACAGTACTAATACTACCAGTCTTAATACTACCAGTGTCTTTCAGTAACATGGTTCAAGTATAAGACAAAGGCCAAAGCTTAATAAATTGCTTTCCTCTGGTCGTGTAATGAACAAAACAGATGCTGGTACTTCTGAGGGATTACCCTCTCTAGCTGATTGCACTCTGCGGGTATCTCCCTGCCCAGGTTCACCTCTCTTACTGAATCTGGTACAGAGTGTGTGATGCTGATCATTTACTGCAGGCCCTTTTATGGTCAGACTGGTGAACATTATCCGTGTGAGATAGGATGCAGTCTCAGAATTGTGATGCCATCACTTATTATTTAAAGGGCCTCTGTTCAGTATGCTTTGCCCTTGCGTTGTCTTAGACCTATTTTTGAGTTTCTGTGTTCCAGTTCCTATGTATTACCTGGCTAGTCTGACATCTCTTCTGGTTCCTGATCACTGGCTTGTTCCTGACTCTGCTGTTCTCCTTGTTCCTGATTCCGGATCGTCTGACTACTCGCTTTGGCTCCTGACTCGGCTCGTCTGACTACCAGCTCTGGCTTTGACTCCTGGCTTGTTATTTGACTTGTGGACTTTTTTTTATTTTTTGTTATTAATGAAGGTGTGATTATTTTTGCAATTCTCTTCTCAGTCTGATTCCTGGCACCCTGACATAAATAAAGGTTTGTAGTAAAAAATCAAATGTGTATATATATATATAATATATATATATATATATATATATATATATATATATATATATATATATATATATATATATATATATATATATATATATATATATATATATATACACACTCAAAATAAAGCCCTATATCTATAATAATAATATCTATAAATAAAGGTTTATTATGCAAAAATTAGCACAATGCATTCATAATAAAAATATATTAACAAATAGAATTACACAAGCAAACAGTTTTTAAAATAAAAAAGAGAAAAGGCAGAACCCTTATACTTTACTAGTCTTGGTATCTGTGCCAGGTAAATTGGCAGGAAAAGATGGTCTCTCACTCTGTAGGTATACAGCCTCCCATGTAAGAAGAACAACTTTACATGTTAAAATACAAAACTTTATACAATGTTTAGGAGATCAGGTTGCTTGCCGCTCCCTCTTTGCAGGGACTGGGAAGCCCCCTATCTTTTACGACAGTCAATAAACTCTAAGTCTTTGCCTGAAATTGTAGAACACATAATTTCTGCTAGGTAAATCTAGTGCATGTATACAGAGAGGCAATCCCTTAGGGATATGGTGAGGAGTATATTGATACCAGACCCCATATATATTTGCATTCTTTGTTCCTGAAAGATTATTTCTGATAAAAGCACTTATTTACAGAGCTGGCTGTCCTATCACTGACCCCAGTGTAGTTCCTGGTTTGAGGCTCTGTGTTCCATCATGCCCTCTGCTGACAGTTTGAGCCATAAAGGTCTCTTCTGTGTATATTACCAAGTGTCTGGCATATCAAAGAAATCGTATGCACACATAAACACAGCAACACAGTTCTTCTTAAAAAAAAAAAAAAAAAACTGTTTTTAGCACAAAACTACAGAAAGTTAACCCCTTAGCATCTCAATCATGGAGTATTCGTGACAGGGACATTAAAAACACAAATTTAAATGCCCCACAAAAATATGCAGCATATTTCATTTTGCCTGTTTTTACAGCAATTTACCACTGTGTATATGTGATGGGTGTGTGCGAGTACGCTTTTTTCTGTGGATTAGGCTAAAATTCCTTTTTTTATCATTTTATAACGCAAAGATATTAAATCAATTTAAATCCAAAGATACAAACAACTAAAAAAAAAAAAACATTTTAACACTGAATTCTTTATGTCTAATCTAACTATGAAAATATGTAAATGTAAAATCAGAGGCATCATGGACAACGATTAGAGCATTGTGAGGTCACTTCATCCCCCTTTATCACATATTAACAAGGAAAATATTTCAATCACTGAACCACAATTTATCAATAAGGTAATTAATCACAAAAGCAAATCTGTGTATTAAAAGAATCAAAGATAAAGGAGTTCTTGGCACTGTCTAAAAATGTCACTTTGTTAAAGGGACATTATACACTAGATTTTTATTTCTATAAATGTTTTGTAGATGATCCATTTATATAGCCCATCTGGGAGTGTTTGGTTTTGCTTTTTTTTTTAATAATAAACAACACATTTTTAAATACTGCAAAAAATGCCTGCAAAAACATCTATGCTTTTAAATAAAATTGGGATCTTAGTCACACACATTTAAGACAGACTCCCTGGCTTTATATACAAAACTCCATTACACTGTCAGGAGTACACCTGAGCATGGGTGGGGTGCTTTAACCAAAGGAAGATGCTCAGTCTCCCTTTCATTTATAAATACAAATACAAAGTTTGGTTTAGCACACCTTACAAAATGTTTATATACACATCTTTGGGCCAAATAGTTACACAAAACAGGGGGTATTGGTGAACATCAATTTGCAAATAAACAACACATTTTTAAATACTACAAAAAAAATGTCTGCAAAACATCTATGCTTTAAAATAAAACTGGGATCTTAGTCACACAATATGGCCATAGAATGAGACTCCCTGGCTTTAAATACACAACTCCACTACACTGTCATTAATACACCTGAGCTTGCGTGGGACACTGACCATCTTCCATTGGTTAAAGCACCCTACCCACGCTCAGGCAGCACTTCTAAAGATGTGTATATAAACTTTTTTTAAGGTGTGGTAAACCAAACTTTGTATTTGTATTTTTTAATAACATTGTGCTGATTTTCAGACTACCAAGCCCCAAAGCTTTAGATGTATACTGATGTTTACAGACTTCAGACTGCTTCTGTTTAATGGGTCTTTTCATATGCAGGGGAGGAGGGGGTGTTCTGCTATCAGTCCCTTTCAGCGGGTGTCCCAGGCTTATTTATTTAACAGTGCTAAATTGGGAGCTTCTATATTAGATTTTTATATTAGTATCTGTTTTATATTATTTTTTATATTTTTATATTCGTATCTGTTTCATATTATTCTTTATATTTGTGTCTATTACATGCAGAAAATTGGTGTATACTGCCCTTTTAATCCAAAAAAGATACAAAGAAAGAGTGGTCACAGCACACCAAATGCATTACAGCTTAAAGGGCATTCCAGATGAAATTAAAATGCACATCACGCCATTTCACTATTGAATAGAAGCATTTTTGCTATATAATTACTATAACAAAAAACTATTTTTAGGGTGTGCTTTTGTACAAAATATGCTTCACGCAATAGCATTTTTAACAATGTGTCTGCTCAGAGAGCTGGCGTGACTTGTACCATGTAAATCACATGCACAATACAGGGCACTGACAGCACACACTTTATAAAAGGCTATTGCATGAAACATATTTAAACAATGTCCCTTTAAACAAGATGTATCAATGTTATAGAAAGAAAACATAACACTGCCATCTAGTGGGTGGCTATATGATTCCTTACCTTCTCTTTTTCTAGGTTTCTTCCAATGTATTTTTGCTCTGCAAGTGACAATAACTAGAAAGAAAAAAAACAATCATATATATATATATATATATATATATATACACATAAATATATATACACACACATTTTTTTTTAAATTGAATTATACATGTTTAATCCTTTTGATTAAAAAAAAGTCTAACGCCCTGAATATGATTTCACTGAACTGTGCTTCCTGTAATAAAATGTATGTGTATACATAACCGATTTTTATATTTAAAAACCAAGATATATATATATATATATATATATATATATATATATATATATATATATATATATATATGTGTGTGTGTGTATGTCTCTCTCTCTCTCTCTATATATATATATATATATACAGTGAGGCCTCGGTTTACGAATTTAATTCGTTCTCCGGGTCGTTTCGTATTGCGAAAAATTCGTAAACCGAAACACGGTTTCCCATAGGAATGCATTGAAAATCAATTAATGCGTTCCGGAGGTCCGAAAAAATTCAAATAAAGTGTCCAAAAAATGCTCCAAAAGGCTCCAAAAGGCTTAACAACTTGCTGCAAATGGCTCCAATGTCTCCAAAAGGCTCCACAACTTGCTGCAAATGGCTCCAAAAGGCTTAACAACTTGCTGCAAATGGCTCCAAAAGGCTCAACAACTTGCTGCAAAATGGCTCCAAAACCTCTCCAACACCTCCACACTGGTACCCAAACTTCATTAATTCAATCATACTTGAGTATGCAGGGGGCACAGGGGCCACTGGTTTCGTATTGCGAAAAATATTCGTAAACCGAGGGGGGCAAACCGGCATTTTGTTTCGTATTGCGAAAAAAAATCGTAAACCGAGTCAAATTTTCTTCAAATTTCGATTTCGTAAACCAAAATTTCGTATACCGAGTCGTGCGTAAACCGGGGCCTCACTGTATATATATATATATATATATATATATATATATATACACATACATACACACACACACACAAAAGTGTTGCTTAAAAAAAGGGAGAGGGATATAAGGAGAAGAAGAGAGGAGAGAATGGCACTACTGTATGGTGACCTTATTTAAATATATAGAATCCGTTTCTGATCAAATAAGGGTATAGGTACTGTATACTAGTGAAATATGCAGAGAGGTAGTTGGTGAACCAACTAGAAAATTGTATACTAAATAGAACTCTTCACCATAAATATATCACTGTCTATTATCAGATTGAAGAGATGTGTAAAAAAGTACACACACTTGTATTAACACATAAAAATTCCTTTGTAAAATACGCACACACTGAGGTTAAAAATAAACTTTATTAAATCAATTGTTAAAAAATGGCAAAAAATACATAAAAGAAAATAGTGAGAGAAAGATAAGTTACACCAAAATAATCAAGTACCAAAATGGTGTTCTTGCCATATAATGTATGGGCAATCTATATCAAGCAGTACATTCCCACATAAGTATTGCGCAAAAATAATTACGTAAAGTACTGTTAAAGGGACAGTCAAGTCCAAAAAAAAACTTTCATTTTTCAAATACGGCATGTAAAGCCCTTGAAGGCCGCCTCTAATCACATGCTTTTGTATTTGCTTTTCACAACAGGGGAGAGCTATTTCAGGTAAACCATAAAAATAACATTTATGATCATGTCCGTGGCTAGTGCACTAATTGGCTAAAATGCAAGTCAATAGATAATAACTAAAAGTCATGTGATTAGGGGCGGTCAGAAGATGCTTAGATACAAGATAGTCAAAGCAGTAAAAAGTGTATTAATATAACAGTGTTGGTTATGCAAACCTGGGGAATGGGTAATAAAGGGATTATCTATCTTATTAAACAACAAAAATTCTGGTGCTTACTGTCCCTTTAATTAATTATGCTTGAATGGACTTCTGATATATGTAGTAACGTGAATATCAATGTTATCAGATATAATTGTTGAGTGTAAATGGAGGAAAAGCCATTCACCTGATAGGATAGCAGGGAAAATTTTCAGTTAATTTGAAAGTCGATTCTAGCGTTTTACAAACGCTAGGATTGACTATTGAAACAGATAAAGGGGACTTTCATTCATGAAGTATAAGATACTTCATGTAGAAAGCTCCTTTATTGGTTTCAATTGATCACCATTCTTAGCTGCTACAGCAGCCCTCCGCTAAAAAAATTTTTTTGCTAAGAGGTGACATTTTCACCTCTTAGCCAATATCCGCGCAGTAATTCCGGCTCCCATTGGCGCCAAGCTATTGGCTAAAAGGTGAAAACGTCACCTCTTAGCAAAAAATTTTTTCTAGCCGTGGGCTGCCGTGGCAGCTAAGAATGTCCAGTGGCGGCTGGTGAATTTTTAGGATGGTGGTGCACAAGACTCCGCCCCTATGAGAAAGCCACGCCCCTTTGAAAAAAACACGCCCCTTTGGAAATGCCACGCCTCTTTTTTAAAAACACACCCCTTTGAGAGAGTCATGCCCCTCAAATGGCCCCACCCATTTGAACCAGCAGTGTTTTTGGTCATTGTCTTGTTGAAATATCCAGCCCCTGGGGTAACTTCAACTTTGTGACTGATTCCTCAACATTATTCTCAAGTATCTGCTGATATTGAGTGGAATCCATGAGACCCTCAACAAGATTCCCAGTACCGGCAATGGCCACACAGCCCCACACTGCATGATGGAACATCCACCAAATTTTACTGTGTGCAGTGTGGGTAGCAAGTGTTTGTCTTTGAATGCTGTGTTCTTTTTGCTGCCATGAATAACACCCCTTGTTATGACCAAATAACTCAATCTTTGTTAAATGAGTCCACAGCACCTTCTTCAAAAAGGAAGCTGGCTTGTCCAAATGTGCGTTTGCATACCTCAAGCGACTCTGTTTGTGATATGTGTGCATAAAAGGCTTGTTCCACATCATTCTCCCATACAGCTTCTCCTTGTGCAAAGTGCGCAGAATTGTTTAACGCTGCACAGTGACACCATCTGCAGCAAGATGATGTTGTAGGTCTTTGGAGGTGGTCTGTGGGCTGTTTTTGACCGTTCTCACCATCCTTTTGCCTTTGCCTCTCCGATATTTTACTTGGCCTGCCACTTCTGGCCTTAACAAGAACTGTGCATGTGGTCTTCCATATCCTCACTATGTTCCTCACAGTGGACACTGACATCTTAAATCTATGCAATAGCTTTTTGAAGCCTTCCTCTAAACCATGATGTGAACAATCTTTGTTTTTAGGTCATTTGAGAGTTGTTTTGAGGCCCCCATGTTGCCACTCTTCAGAGGAGAGTCATAGAGAACAACTTGCAATTGGCCACCTTAAAACCTTTTCTCATGATTGGATACACCCGTCTATGAAGTTGAAGGCTTAATGGGCTCACTAAACCAATTTTGTGTTCCAATTAATCAATGCTAGGTAGTTACAGGTATTCAAATCAACAAAATAACAAGGGTGTCCAAATGTATGCACCTGTCTAAATTTTTTTTGATGCATATTGCACATTTTCTGTTAATCCAATAAACCTCATTTCACTACTGAATTTTTACTGTGTCCTTCATTTATTTGATAGATCAAAATGAAATTACTGATCCAAACAGCCAATTATTTATAACTGAAAATCATGTAAATTGTCAGGGGTGCCTAAACTTTTGCATACAACTGTATATGATTTCATGCACTCAAACTGTATTAAAGTAATGTACTCAGATATGAAATATATTTTTATGAAATGTAATATCAATTATAGATAAATACTATGCTCCAATACAGCTCACAGGCAGGATATCTAAAAAATATACAAAGGGAACATTTATTCAAGTTTAAGCTTCAAAAGATTCTTTACTTCATCGCTTAATGAGATTAGATCTCTACAAACAAAATAACCATGTTACCTCTGGGGTGACAGAGAAACAATTCTGTACTTTAGTTCAGATATGCTCAGAATTTTCAGGAAAGTAAGTAATTATCACTTGTATGATATACAAATGATGGGACTATAAATACTTTTGAAGGTCTGAATCCACATATACGTCTGGAAAGGTTTTCACGCTCAGATGCAAGCATATAGAAGACAAAATTTCATATGAAAGGACTTGTACCTAATTTTCATATAGTTTTATATACTCCTATATTTTATTAAGGAATGACTTCAAATATGGAATATATTTATATTAAAGTGTGATAATAAGCAAATATAAATATCGTTACAATAAATTAATCACTACAGAATTCTAATTAAATGCAATGTAATATCAGAATATGAAATGATTAATCAATTGAATTCAAATAGTTAGTATGATACTAATAATCAGCTATACTATTAAGTATTAAATTACAATCCTTTTAAGTCTCCCAATATTTAATTAATCATCGCGTTCATCATGTCCTCGAAGTGCAAGCTCAAATGCGCCGGAAAATAGAATACAATTAATAATTTTGGAAAGAACCAAACGATTTGTGGTTACTTGATCATTGTGTTTTTTTAACATTCAAACAATATGCACTGACAAGTTGTTGGTGAATATCAACCCTTCATAGAAAATTAAACTCTAATGTGGAGTATAAATGTGATTGGTAGCAATTATTTTTATTTTTTTGAGTTAAATGTGATAAATTGGCGACACCATAACTCACCCAACTTGAATCACCACTTTGTTTTCAAACAGGTGACAATAAGAACAAGATCCTTTTTGCAAAATGACTATTAAGTTCATCTCAAGATATTATTAGTAGGAAGTATATATATATATATATATATATATATATATATATATATATAATAATAATAATGTATATTCTAATATTTAATATGACCAGGTCTAATATTTAAATATACAAGAATCCATACACTTCAGTATACCCATGTCTAGTCTTAAAATATACATGCTCAGTTAAATTATATAATAACATATATATTAACCAAAGGATTAATTAAAGCTGAGAAATAATAAGTATATTGAATGTACATTTATGAATATATATATATATATATATATATATATATATATATATATATATATATATATATATATATATATATATATATACATATACAGGGAGTGCAGAATTATTAGGCAAGTTGTATTTTTGAGGATTAATTTTTATTATTGAACAACAACCATGTTCTCAATGAACCCAAAAAACTAATTAATATCAAAGCTGAATAGTTTTGGAAGTAGTTTTTAGTTTGTTTTTAGTTATAGCTATTTTAGGGGGATATATGTGTGTGCAGGTGACTATTACTGTGCATAATTATTAGGCAACTTAACAAAAAACAAATATATACCCATTTCAATTAGTTATTTTTACCAGTGAAACCAATATAACATCTCAACATTCACAAATATACATTTCTGACAATCAAAAACAAAACAAAAACAAATCAGTGACCAATATAGCCACCTTTCTTTGCAAGGACACTCAAAAGCCTGCCATCCATGGATTCTGTCAGTGTTTTGATCTGTTCACCATCAACATTGCGTGCAGCAGCAACCACAGCCTCCCAGACACTGTTCAGAGAGGTGTACTGTTTTCCCTCCTTGTAAATCTCACATTTGATGATGGACCACAGGTTCTCAATGGGGTTCAGATCAGGTGAACAAGGAGGCCATGTCATTAGATTTTCTTCTTTAATACCCTTTCTTGCCAGCCACGCTGTGGAGTACTTGGACGAGTGTGATGGAGCATTGTCCTGCATGAAAATCATGTTTTTCTTGAAGGATGCAGACTTCTTCCTGTACCACTGCTTGAAGAAGGTGTCTTCCAGAAACTGGCAGTAGGACTGGGAGTTGAGCTTGACTCCATCCTCAACCCGAAAAGGCCCCACAAGCTCATCTTTGATGATACCAGCCCATACCAGTACTCCACCTCCACCTTGCTGGCGTCTGAGTCGGACTGGAGCTCTCTGCCCTTTACCAATCCAGCCACGGGCCCATCCATCTGGCCCATCAAGACTCACTCTCATTTCATCAGTCCATAAAACCTTAGAAAAATCAGTCATGAGATATTTCTTGGCCCAGTCTTGACGTTTCAGCTTGTGTGTCTTGTTCAGTGGTGGTTGTCTTTCAGCCTTTCTTACCTTGGCCATGTCTCTGAGTATTGCACACCTTGTGCTTTTGGGCACTCCAGTGATGTTGCAGCTCTGAAATATGGCCAAACTGGTGGCAAGTGGCATCTTGGCAGCTGCACGCTTGACTTTTCTCAGTTCATGGGCAGTTATTTTGCGCCTTGGTTTTTCCACACGCTTCTTGCGACCCTGTTGACTATTTTGAATGAAACGCTTGATTGTTCGATGATCACGCTTCAGAAGCTTTGCAATTTTAAGAGTGCTGCATCCCTCTGCAAGATATCTCACTATTTTTGACTTTTCTGAGCCTGTCAAGTCCTTCTTTTGACCCATTTTGCCAAAGGAAAGGAAGTTGCCTAATAATTATGCACACCTGATATAGGATGTTGATGTCATTAGGCCACACCCCTTCTCATTACAGAGATGCACATCACCTAATATGCTTAATTGGTAGTAGGCTTTCGAGCCTATACAGCTTGGAGTAAGACAACATGCATAAAGAGGATGATGTGGTCAAAATACTCATTTGCCTAATAATTCTGCACTCCCTGTATATATATTCCTGGATTTAATGAACCTTCCACTTTATAGAGAAATAAAACCACATTTCAATTATTGTTGCCCCCCAGTGTTCGATATTAGGCAATGCAGCCAAAGGGTATTTGGTTGTCAGGAGAGCTACATTTTCAGTAGCCAATGAGAGCTAACGGTGTACACAGACTACCTGGAATGATTTAGAAATGAAGGTGGAGTTTGTCACAGACAAAAACACTATGCAATAAAGGGAAGACACACCAAAAAAAACACACTTTGGTTTTGGGGCCTGACTTTGAACAACTCTCTGTTGGAAAGAGAGATATACCTCTGTGTTTGTGATACCCTGTTTGCAAAATAGTGATACCTGGCTTCACGTATGAGTGACTTTTGAAAAACTCTGATTGGAAAAGCTGAAACACCGAACTATTGGTATTAATCTAAGGATTTATTTGCTAATTTTGCTATTAAGTTAGTAATCCATATTTTGGAATCTACTGTATTAATTGGAGATATTGCTGAAGATAATTTTATGATTGTTATTAATTATTAATAAATATAATAATATAATTGGTGGCAACATTAAGATAAATACACCAACATTTTACTTTCTACAAAAGAAGATAATTATTTCTGTTACACTAGTGCTTAATAATTTACTACAAAGGTAAACATTAAAACAGAATGTTGATAACTCAAGTACAAGTTTTGTAAATTAAGTCAATCCGCCTGTCTTTTTTTGAGGCAAATAAATCAATAACATTTTCGTTGAATTTAGGAATGTCATTTATCAATTGTTTTTCAATTGTGAGCATGGCTAGAGCAGTCAGTCTTTCCTCAGTCATGGTGCTCCTTAGAAATGTCTTAACTCGTTTTAAAGTTGAGAGACATCTCTCAGCCTCAGCAGTTGTCACGGGAATAGTTGAAATAATTTGCAACAGTTGTAGGTCTCAGAGAAAGTACTGTCCAAGTTATTTTCTATTACAAACTGTAGAAGACTAATGGCACCATTCATATTTCTGAAATCTGGTCTTCTGTAAATTACTCCTAGTTCAGTTTTCAGGCAATCTTTCTGTAATATGTGATAAACAGCTGATGTTTGGTCAAGAAGCTGATTTGGAAAAATTTTCTCGTAATCCGCAAATTTTTCAGATTGGAGGAGAGAAACAGCCGAATAGTGAGTTATAAAAGAAAATCTATCTTTTACTTGATTTGTGATAACATCGCATATCTCTTTAGCTGCCACAGTCTGAGTAATGTGAATATTTTCTCTCTTCCTTTTCCTAGATGTTTCCTCTGTTTCTGATATCGTCATGGTCACTGTTTCAAACTATTCCTTTAGTTTTCCATTGTCTGCTGGAAAGTGTTAACATGTTTTCGAATAAGTGCTGCATCTGTAAGTGTTTTCTGAAGTTGGTTGTATAACACATCTACATGTGGCATAATATTGTGAAAAACTGTAAGCCAAAACACAAATACTGAGTCTTGTAACATACGCCGAATAGCCCCTGCTTGATTTATAGCTATTTCTTTTTTCAATGTTGACTCTATTTTTTCCATGCATTCAATTAACTGTTCCCTGTTTTCAAAAACTGTATTGACGGTTCGACTCTTGAAATTCCACCTGGTGGCTGAACCATGAGGTATCCTTCTTCTAACAGTTTCATCTTGAATAGCTATCCTTTGTGGCGAGTTACTAAAAAAGTTAGTAATGTCACTAAGGTTTGAAAAAAATACTTGAACTTGTTGATTCTGACTGCTTGCTTGGCTGACAATTAAATTGAGCTGATGTGAGTAGCAATGCACAAAATATGCATTCTTGTAGGTACGTTTAATTATAGCCTGAACACCTGCATGCTGACCACTCATCACGCTTGCACCGTCGTAACTCTGGGATATCAGTTTCTCTGGGTTGTCTAGAACTTTTTCCAAAGTAGCTTGAATACACGTAGCTATAGATTCTGCATCATGTCCAGCTGGATTAGTGAATTCCCAGAATCTCTCAACCGGTTGTCTGTTACCTATAATGTATCTAAAAACAACAACCAATTGGAAGGCAGATGAAACATCAGTAGTTTCATCTGCTATCACTGCTACAAAACTTGCATTTGAGATTTCCTTCTTTATTTAGTTCTGGCAAACAGTAAGCATACAGTCTAATAAATCATTTGGAATTTCTTTTGACGTTCCTTTAAAAACAGTGGCACTAGCGAGATGTTCTTTTAGAGATGCATCAAGTTCTGCTGAGAAGTTTATAAGACCTCTGAAAATGCCTGGATTTAATGAATCATCGCGTTCGTCATGTCCTCAAAGTGCAAGCTCAAATGCGCCGCAAAATAAAATACAATTAATTATTTTTGAAAGAACATAACGATTTTTCGTTACTTGCTCATTATGTTTTTTAAAATTCAAACGATATGCACTGTCAAGTTGTTGCCGAATATCAACCCTTCCTAGCAAATTAAACTCTAATGTGGAGATTAAATGTGATTGGGAGCAATTATGTTTATTTGTTTTTTGACTTAAATGTGATAAATCGGCGACACCATAACTCACCCAGCTTGAATCCCCACTTTGTTTTGCAAACAGGAGACAATAAAAACAAAAGAGCCTGTTAGATAATTCACAGCCACAAATCCATGGATATTTATCATATACCTCGGGTCTGAATTCTCTTTTGTAATCTCTAGTTTTACATTTTGTCACCTGGGTAAGGTTAAGCCTAGGTATTGGCCTGAGCATTTTAATTTCAATTTTTCTTTCAATGGGCAACGTTGAAAAATGTAATTGCTTTAGCTCAGACACACTAATTTTACTAAGTGCCATCTTAACTGTTAGTTTACACACAAAGAACAGTCCTTTGCTTTTATAAAATATATAACTTGTAGATAAGTAGCTCTGCAGCTGTTATAAAATATACAACTATAACTAATAGGTAAGTAGTTGTGCGGTTGTTATCTAATATATAACTTGTAGGTAAGTAGCTCTGCAGCTGTTATAAAATATACAACTAGAAGTAATAATTAAGTAGTTTGACGGTTATCTAATATATAACTTGTATGTAAGTAGCTCTGCAGCTGTTATAAAATATACAACTAGAACTAATAGGTAAGTAGTTGTGCGGTTGTTATCTAATATATAACTTGTAGGTAGGTAGCTCTGCAGCTGTTATAAAATATACAACTAGAAGTAATAGGTAAGTAGTTTTGCGGTTGTTATCTAATATATAACTTGTAGGTAAGTAGCTCTGCAGCTGTTAGAAAATATACAACTAGAACTAATAGGTAAGTAGTTTTGCGGTTGTTATCTAATATATAACTTGTATGTAAGTAGCTCTGCAGCTGTTATAAAATATACAACTAAAAGTAATAATTAAGTAGTTTTGCGGTTATCTAATATATAACTTGTATGTAAGTAGCTCTGCAGCTGTTATAAAATATACAACTAGAACTAATAGGTAAGTAGTTGTGCGGTTGTTATCTAATATATAGCTTGTAGGTAAGTAGCTCTGCAGGCTGCAGCTGTTATAAAATATACAACTAGAACTAATAGGTAAGTAGTTTTGCAGTTGTTATCTAAAATATAACTTGTAGGTAAGTAGCTCTGCAGCTGTTAGAAAATATACAACTGAACTAGTAGGCAAGTAGCAGTGCCGGTTGTTATAAAATATATTGCAGCTATTAGAAAATATCAACTAGAACTAATAGGTAATATCTTATAATAATTATAATAATATAGCTCACTAGAGATAAAATATAAAATGGTAAATATGCAGGTTTACTGCCTAATTTTAGTATCAGCAGCAGCACAGCAGTTAACTGCTTTTTAAACAAAATAAAAATTACCTTTTTTTAAAAAAACTTCTAATTGCAATCTGCTAATAAATTAATCTGCTAAAATACTTAAATTTTTTAATATTAAGCAGCTGTGACAGCCGTCAACGGTCAAGGTCAATTAGTATCAGCAGCAGCACAGCAGTTATCTGCTTTTTTTTTTTTTTTTTTTAAAAACTTTTTTTGCAAAACTTCTAATTGTAATCTGCAAATTAATTAATCTGCTAAAATACTTACATTTTTAAATAGTAAGCAGCCGTGACAGCCGTCAACGGACTGCTGGCCCAGGCCTGCTGTTCAGGCAGCCTCTCTCAGTCAGAAAAAATCAGAAATGAATAAAGCTAATTGTTTTAAAAAATATATATATTTTTTTATTATTCCCAAATTACTCCACTACTTAAAGCAAATTGTTTTAAAAGAACTCCCTATAAGTCCAGTAGTCCTACCTAAGTACTCCTAATCTATCTCACTCCGACTGTATCTGTTGTTAATTTAAAGTAGAAAAATAAAAATGAAGTTTTTTTTCTTTTACACACTGTCTAGTCTACTGACTGTTCTAGACTGTCTGACTACTAAGTTCTTGCTCAACACTACTGTCAAGTGACTGTCAAGTTCAACTAATATAAAGCTGAAGGCCTGCAGCAAAAAAAATTATCTGCCCACAAGACAAGTCAGCTCTTCCTCCCCGCCCTATCTCTCACTGATCTGCAGTATATACTAAACAACTAACTAAACTACAGATTGCTAAGTTGCACTGACTGCAGTCTGCAGCAGCAATATATTGAGAAAATGTGAGGTTTATTTTTAAACAAATAGTGACTCCAACAGTTGAACACACACAGAGCTCTCTGTAAAGGCTCCTCTCAGCTCAACGGCTATCTCCACAATGAGATTTTCGCACCGTTGAGCCGGGAGCAGCCTAGTGGGGGCCATCCCGTGCAGCGTATCACAGAGGCTGGGGGAGGAGACAGAGCACAGGCTGAAACCAAGTTGCACAGTTCAGCCTGTGCAATTAAGCCTCTATAGGCATGGAGACTGGGGAGGAGCTACGCCTGCACAGTGAATGCATAGAGATCACTGTGCAGGCATAGGGCTCTCTTACCGCACATGCGATCGGGTGGGGGTGGAGACAGTGCACAGCAGCCCTGGCCTGATCTGATGTCGGAGAGCCTGAGGAGATGAGTGGCTATGAAGCGTGGTGTGGTCTGTGACGTCAGCTGTCTCTCAGCAGAGCAAAATACTGTGTGCTCTGAGTCTAGCATCTCACTGTCGTCGTCCACCCGGTCCTAGCTCCTGCCTCCTATGCCTAGCTGTTGCCTTGTTTTTATGTACAGTTAAGTACACAGGCAGCAGTCACACAGTGTATATTAATAATTTTCTTGGGGATAATATAATAAAATATAAATTTGTCATAAAAATATATTTTATTCAACAAATTTTTTAACAATTTTTTTTTCTCTTTTTTTTTTGCTTGCTCAATTTTTTTTTCCTCCTTGCCCCTGGGGGTTCACGTGCGACAGTGCACAAATGGAGGAGCCTCCACTGAGAACGGCAATCAATTGAAACAAATAAAGGAGTTTTCTACATGAAGTATTTTATACTTCATGAATGAAAGTCGCCTTTATTTGTTTCAATAGTCAATCCTAGCGTTTGTAAAACGCTAGGATTGACTTTCAAAAAAAAATTTCATGTTTTAAATAGGACATGCAATTTTAAACAACTTCACAATTTACTTTTATCACCAATTTTGCTTTGTTCTCTTGGTATTCTTAGTTGAAAGCTAAAACTAGGAGGTTCATATGCTAATTTCTTAGACCTTGAAGACTGCCTCTAATCTGAATACATTTTGACCACTAGAGGGCATTAGTTCACGTTTCATATAGATAACATTGAGCTCATGCACGTAAAGTGACCTAGGAGTGAGCACTGATTGGCTAAACTGCATGTCTGTCAAAAGAACTGAAATAAGGGGGCAGTCAGCAGAAGCTTAGATACAAGATAATTACAGAGGTAAAACGTGTATTATTATAACTGTGTTGGTTATGCAAAACTGGGGAATGGGTAATAAAGGGATTATCTTTCTTTTTAAACAACAAAAATTCTGGTGTTGACTGTCCCTATAAAACCTCCAAATTCAATCTCTCCGGTTGATTTATAAATTCAGTAAACGTGACTGCCATTATTTCAAAAGTAAACCTAAAGCTGATAGGGTGATCCTGCTTAGTGGCTGGATATATAGCAATATAAAATAAAAGATATTAATGCAGTTAATCCAAATAAATAATATATATTATGAGATCAAATATCGACTACTGCATTAAAAGTTGCAATTGACTATATTTTTTAGTTATTAGTAATTACAAAAGAGGAGATGTTGCTTCCAATGTAAAATGTCAGAGTATTCTACAACATAGATGAATAATCCTGCTGTGTAACTGGATATTCAGCAGTATACCTTTAAAAGTATTATTGCGGTCTAATTGTTATTAGCTGCTGCGTTTGAAGATAGCGGTAGCGGTGTATGAAATTATAGGTTTAATCATTGGCTTCAAACTGTATCCGATTGTATCTCGATAGCAACAATTTAACTAAGATGGAACATAGTGTTACTTAATATTCATGATAGAAAAAGATTATAAACAACCGGAAAATATTTCTTAAATATATTGTTTGTGTGAATCACATTATAGGGAGGTTTATGCAATCTAAAGGAGGATGCAGGTATAATTGCCCCGCACTTATACGCTATGTGATTCAGTTAGTATTGGATTAAGAGGCGAGCCGTTTACACATAGTGCCTGTGGCAAGGTAAACAGTAATCAGTAGTGTCAAACGTATCGTAATATCTTGAAAAAAGCATTCAAACCGCGAAACATGTCAGGGAGCTAGCCAGGGGAGTCATGGGATCCCTTTTAAAACAATAGTGATGCAATTCTAATTAAAATAGCACCTTAGTTATTGTTGGGTGTTATACTTCGTATGGTATCGAGATATTACGTATTGTTTCACACTACTGATTACTGTACACCACACTTCTAAAACTTCCAGCAGTGAAGGGGCTAAATAGTTAACTGTTAAGGGTTAAGTGTAGACAGTCCTCCATGATCTGATACCGGCCTTGAAAACACTTGATCGCATTGGTGATCGCGTGATCTCCTTATTCAAGCAAATGTTTACATTGAAACTTTATTCCATTGTTAAACATTTGCTCCAAGCATGAAGGGGTAAAATAGTTATTTAATTTTTTGTAGTGTAGGGTTTCTTCCTCACCCTCCTTCCTCCCCGATTCCCATAAAACAGCTCTCTGCATTTGTATTTTTTTTTTCTCATTATTTTTTTTTTGTAATGTAGGGAACACCATCAGCACCCCTTTTAATCAATCTTTTTTGCTGCAGTGAAGGGTCCATTCCCCCGCTGATATGTTTGCTGTAGTGTAGGGCCCCATACCACCCCCTACCAACCATTTTCACTGTGGTGTAGGGACCTGCCCCTACCTCCCCCCTCCTGTGCTGGGCTGTCCACCCGCCTCCTGCCTTCCTTTCCACTTCTCCCACTGACACCAGTGGATGATCATTACACTGTCACTGCAGCGTTGGTGTAAACTGGCCTCATATGGTAAAGGAGCAGCCCAGAAACAGCAAGTCTCGGTTGTCACACAACAACTGAGACTACAAGGGCTGAAACACAGATCAGACATAGATCTACGTAATACAAAGGGATTTGGACTGCATGACATAGATCTACATACTATTGAGTGAAGGGGTCAATATGGTGAATTTGGAATCTGAGTGAGCCTGGAGAGTGGCTATCCATCAAAAAAAAATCATACTACATGCAGTGCCCCTCTAACAGTGGAGCTATGCAAGGTAATTCTTACTCGGATCATTTATTGTGCTCTTAATTATTCATATGTGAAGCATTTATTGCATGCGTGTTTGATATATGCAGTGAGTTTCACCAAATTCATCAATATCATCAGTGAAACTAACAGCGCATGTATTCCAGCAAGGAATGTATAAAGTGGGTGACTTAGGGCCTAGGGTCAGTAATACATGGGGGGGGTTAGTTTGGCTGCAGGATAGATAATCTATTTTGTATTTATTGTTTTAATCCCAAAAATTTTTTTATTTAAAATAAAATGGTGTTTTTTTTTAGGAAAAATCTATCTATAGATTGTTTTCTATTTAAAATACATTATAATTTAAAGGTTATCCACCCTCAAATAAGAATTTGTTTATGCAGCATGAAGCTGTATATTCTTGGTTGTAATGTTTAAAGTGAAGGTCAATTTTGATGCTAAAGTGCACGGTTTTTAAAAATTTGATTAAAAACAGGGGCACTTTAATTCATCAAAATTTACATTTCACTCCTGTTGAGAGAGAAAAACAAACTTACCTTTTAATCTTGACAGCAGCTCCAGCTTCCTCCGCCTGTCGCAAAGCCTCTTCCTGGGTCTAAAATGAGGAATCCGGCTTCCTCCAATCACAGCGTTTAATCAGACACTGATTCCCCTGGGGGGGGGGGGGGGGGGAGCCGTGATTGGAGGATGACCTATCCATCATTTCTGACGTCAGAAATGGCTTGCAACGACCGGAGGAAGCGGGAGCTGCTGTGAAGATTAAAAGGTAAGTTTTTTTTCTCAACAGGAGTGAAATATAAATTTTTATGAATTAAAGTGCCCCTGTTTTTAATCGAATTTTTAAAAACCGGGCACTTTAGCATCAAAATTGGCATTCACTTTAAAGGGATACTCAATTCTTTCATGATTCAGATAGAGCATTTGATTTTAAGGAAATTTCCAATTTAATTCCATTACCAAAATTTGTAGTCTTTTGATATTTACATTTTTTGAGTCACCAGCTCCTACTAAGCATGTGCAATAATTCCCAGATTGTATGTATATGTATTTGTGATTGGCTGATGGCTATCCCATGATAGAGGGGAATTGAAAATAGATATAACTGAAATTTGACAGAAAAAAAAAATCTACTTCTCATTTGAGGTTCAGACTAGGTGGCATTGCATTGTCTTTTTATCATGCATTTGTTGATTATTACTGTATTTACTGGTCCTTAATTTGTTTTCTAAATTAATTCCATTAATCCTTTAACAATGTCATGCTTTCCCAGAGGTTTCTATAAGAATATTTGGGGCATTTTTCTATCTCAAAGATATTATCACATATTCTTGGTTTTGTAGATGTCAAAACTGTGAATTTGTGTCTGCAGAAATAACATGCCCATTCTTCACAACAAAAATGTTATAAATAAACATACAAAGCTCAGGATATCAACTCCATTTTTTTTCTTTTATGATTCAGTTAGAGCATACAATTTTAAACAACTACCGGATTTACTTCTGTTTTCAGAGTTGCTTCATTCTCTTGGTATACTTTGTTGCACAGTAAGCAATGCACTACTGGGAGTTATCTGAACACAACGGGTTAGCTAATGAAATTAAGTATATATGTGCAGCCACCAATCAGCAGCTAGCTTCCAGTAGTGCATTGCTACTCTTGACCCTACCTAGGTATGCTTTATAACAAATGATATCTAGAGAACAAAGCAAATTAGATCATATAAACAATTTCCAAATGTACTGCTATCAGCAAATTCAATTTGTTCTCTTCACATCCTTTGTTCATAAAGCATATTTAGGTAGTCTCAGGAGTAGCAATGCACTGCTAAGAGCTATCTGGTGATTGGTGGCTACAAATATATGCCTCTTGTCATTGGCTCACCCGATTTGTTCATCAAGATCCCAGTAGTGCATTGCTGCTCCCGAGTCTACTCTTCAAAAAAGGCTACAAAGAGAACAAAGCAAAGCTGACAATAGAAATTAATTGGAAATGTGTTTAAAATTGCATGCTCTATTAGAAGCATAATAATATTTACTTTAATGTCCATGTAAAATAGTTCTTAAAAGCAGTAAAATTTGGAGACCAGCCCTTTTATCTGTTGAGTCATTACAATATGCATGCCCCATTCTTATCAAAGAGGATTACTGGGATACTCCTTCCCCCAAAAAAAATTCTCAGAATTATATTATATAAGTTTTTATTTAAAAAAAAAAGTGCCAGGTTGTGGTTATTTAGGCACCCTACAACCAAATTGCATCCATTAAACACCCCTTTAAACTGTTAGCTTTCCAGCCCCACTACTGGTATCTTTGTATCCTATTCTTATCGTACGTGAAGTGTACAGGTATGAGTCTGCTGATGTCTGTCACATGATACAAGGGCCCTGCTATTGGAAATGTAGTTTGTTATACTGTTACAATACAACTTCTGGATGGTTATTCATGAAAGATGAATCATAATTCATTTTAGAAATGTGCAACCAATACGACCAGTAGGGGGAATTCATATTGAAATATGCGGAAATGAAAAATAAAACAGTAAAATGTTGACAATTCAGCACTCAAAGTAATGCGTGACCCATAAAGACTGGAATGTACATAATAGGCTTTCTGTCGCCAGTTGCAACCATTTTCACAGCTTTTCTATATACATCCAGACTCTGGATTCCAGAGTCCAGACCCAACGTATTAGGCTTCAGCGAAGCTGATTAGCGGGCACCTACTACTATACGCGGGCTTGACGTCACACAAAAACCGACACAGAAGCAGTAATCTTTTTTTTTTTTTTTTTTTAAATAACTGTTTAATGCAAACTTAAAAAAAAAGTTTATTGCGTAATTAAAAAGTGAAGCACTAATGTGACATGTCGTAATAGTGAAATATTAAGTCATAAGTTTATGTTATCTCTTTCTCTCCGGGAGCTGGGCAATTGTGTTGTGTTAATTACATCACTAACTCGTACTACTTTTTGGAAACGTAATTAAGATACTGACAAATGTGCTTGCTATGCTCCTTTAAAAAAAAACTCACCAATTTTTCCTCTATCAAAAAGGCGACATTCAATAATTGATGCTATTGATCATTATTTTCTTACATAAAATAACTCTCGGGTGTGTCTTTTTCTAAACTCAAGTCGAGGCTTGAAACGCATAATTGGCAAAGCGTCGGTTAACGATGACGCTATCCGTAATTTACGTGGTTACGTACAGCGGCTTAAATCCGCCTCCATTTTGGCGCTTGTCGGGTTTTTAGAGTCTCCATTTTGTAGCTAGAGTGTGTTGTGGAGACTTAGTAGTAGGGCTAACTTGAACCTGTCTTAATATAAAACAAAAAAACACTTTCGTAAAGGGAACCAAGACACCTGACGAAGAACTCCGTTAGAAGCTCTGGCGTCAGTGACGCAGGGTGAGTTCTTCGCTGAATGTTTATCCGAGTAGAGGGTTGTGTGGTTAAAGGTAGAGCTATATTTCGTATAGTTTGTTTATAGAGGGCTTCTTAAAATGTCAGTTGTGTGCTCAAGAAGATTGGGGGTGCGTATAGGAAGGGTCAGATGTTGCTGGCGGCCATATTTTACGTAAGGGTAAAGCGGATGGGCTTGGATCTACTGCTTCTGGGATAGAAAAACGAAGGCTGTATTATAACTACTTTTAAAAATGGTTTATATTCTTGAAACGAGTTAAAAGTGTATTAAAGTTAGATATACTGAGGATGTATTTAAGATTTTTTTTTTATATTGGGGCATGTGGAGTCAGAAAAGTTATGGGCAAGATGTAAAAAAAAAATCTGATGTTTACGGGAACAGGAAATCTAACTTTCTTTTTTGTCATGATTCAGTTAAAGCATATAGTTTTAAACGTTCCTATTTGTCTAATATGCTCCATTATTTATGTATCCTTTGTTGTAAAGCATAGCTAGGTAAGCTCAGTACTTGGGTACTGTTTGCTAATTGGTGGCTGCACATATAAATGTGCAGTCAAAAATCAGCAACTGGTACGCAGGTGCTGAGCCTACCTATATATGCCTTTCAACAAAGGATACCTTATAGAGCAAAAAAGATACCATTTTGAACCATTTTAAGAAAAAAAAATTAGGTTTCCTGTACCTTCTTTAAAGGGTCAGTCAACACCAATTTTCTTATTGTTTAAAAGGAAGGTCTAGTCAAAATTAAACTTTCATGATTCAGATGGAACATGCAATTTTAAGTAACTTTCTAGTTTATTCCCATTATCAATTTTTCTTGGTATCTTTACTTGAATGTAACTTAACAGCCTGCCCATTTTTTGTTCAGCACCTGTGTAGTGCTTGCTGATTGGTGGCTACATTTAGACACCAATTGGAAAGGGCTACCCAGGTGCTGAACCAAAAATGGTTTGTCACCCATGCTTATGTTCCTGCTCTTTCAAATAAAGATATCAATATAATGAATAAAATAAATAAAAGGAGTACATTAGAAAGCTGCTTAAAGAGACATTATACATCCATTTTTATTTTTTTAGAGGGCTACCCTTTTATAAGGGGTTGATTTATCAAGCTGCGGCGGACAGGGGCGCACATAAGCGCCTCTGGCGGCCTGAATTCAGCACTGCACACAAGTGTCTGTTGTTTTTTGCGCTCGCGTGCAATCATGTGCAGGTAGGAGCTACAACTTTGCATACATTATGTCGCAGTGTGAGTTTAGATAATGGGCTGTGCATGGCTGTTAGCTTTAACAATTAGAGGTTATATTTTAGCAGATATATATATATATATCTATATATATATCTATATATATATCTATATATATATATATATATATATATATATATATATATATATCTATATATATATATATATATATCTATATCTATATATATCAGTGATTAGTTCACTTACATTAAGGGGTCGATTTATCAAAGGCTTTGCCCCCCTACGACTGCAGGTTCTCACAAGAGAACCTGCAGTCCATATTTAACAAGCAGCGGTCAGACCGTTGCTTCCCTAACCTTTTGCCACCTCTTATGTGGTGAATATCAATCTCCCTGGTCTCTTCTGACCAGGGAGATTGACAGCTCCTGTCAGCGCATGATTGGCTGTGTTCTGGCAGGGGTTAGGATTGCATGGTAGCTCAAAATAGCGCTTGTGTGCAATGCTAAATTCCGACAGCCAGTGGCGAGCTGCGGCTGATCGGGTCAAGTATGTGCGCACCTGTCTGCCACATCTTGATAATTTGACCCCTAAGTGTCACGTGCACACTAAATAATGTGGGCGTAAAACTTTTTGTGTTATCCCCTATTGGCCTGGCGGCGTGCTCAGAGGCAGGATCGCTTTGCCTTCCTTTTAGGGCTTGTTATTGCTTTGAATAAAACGGGATATTTTGCAATAAAAATATAATATTCAAACGTTTTATTTTTGTATGCCAATGTGATCATATATTTTGTTGTCCTTTTTGCCTTATATCTAAACATTTAGCGTGTACATTGGCCCTTTAACATCTGAATCATTAAAGTTTAATTTTGACTAGACACGTCCTCTAAAAAGATAGATAAAGCCTTTACTACCCATTCCCCAGCTTTGCACAACCTACATTGTTATTTTAATATACTTTAGAACATTTAAACCTCAAAATTTCAGCTTTTTTTAAGCCACTACAGACAGCCTCTTGTCACATGCTTTTTTTATTAGCTTTTCACAAGAGACTGCTATTTCATGTGAGCCATATATATATCATTGTGCTCATGCCTGTGAAGTTGTGGCAGACACTGCACTAATTGGCTAAAATGCAATTCAGTAGATAACTAGCCATGTGATCAGGGGGCTGTCAAGAGGCTTAGATATAAGGTAATCGGGTAAATAGTATATTAATATAACTGGGGAATGTGTAATAAAGGGATTTATCTATCTGTTTAAACAATCTACATTTTGGAGTAGACTGACCCTTTAACCCTTGACAGCAAATCCTGGGGAGCTATGGATTTTACATCTGGTTATATATAGACATGCACACGCTCCTAAAATGTGTATAGCTGGCGTACCTTTTTTTCCTCTCTGCCTTGTTATAAAATATAAAGGAAGCCTATACAAATGTAAAGATCAAGGCTTTATTTGGAAAATAAAGATATTTGAAATATTATGTATGTGGGGATAACATTTTATTTTTATATATCTTTTCGTCTTGATAAAGTTAAGTAAAAGTGTGTTCTCTTTGTAGGTTACCAGGACATCAAGATGGCAGCACCCTCGGCATCCAAAGTTGTACTAAAAAGTACCACCAAGCTGTCCCTAAATGAGCGGTGAGGAAGCCAAAAAGCATCTGCACCTCGTAACATTCCTCATGTAGAATGTACCCATATAAGCTGCCAAAAGTTGGCTTTTGCCCAGTGTCTACCTTAATGTGAGCAGGCGCCTGATACTGTCATGGCAGCTATGGTACTGTATGATAAAAGTACCCATTTAAGAGTAATGTGTGTTAAATTATTTAGAGGTGCTCCTGCATTGAAGCAAAACCTAGATGGCCTCACGCCCACTTTCCTTCCACTTTTTACATGGGTTAAAGTTCAGACTGCAGCCTGGTAGCATGTTACCTGTGCTGCGTTATGCCTGCTGTAGTGTCCAAGGCTGGCACAGGTGGTCAGTACTGTAAGAGGCATGATGCAGGTCACTCTTCCTGTCCAAAGGCTCTTAACAGGGTCTTGTAAGAGACAAATGCTTTGCAAACTCATCTATCTTTTATTCATGTTTTGCTCTTTTGTTTGTCACTTTGATTTGTATGGTCAGTAATCCTTTTACATTTTCATCTTCTTGTCTGATCCCTTTTACTAACCAATCGTTTTTCTCCAACTGTTTCTTCAACAAGGCCATTTTAAACTGTTGCAAACTGAATATATAACATGAGGTTGCATGAAATGCAGTGAAACCACATTTTGGGCTAATAAACATTCACTTACAAAGGGGATTAAAACTCTTCTGCCTTCACATTTATAAATTTGAGCTTATAGTTTAGATGCTTTGCCTTTTCTGCATTATTTTGCTAAATGTTCCTTTGTCTCACTTTCACTAAATAGACTTCATTCTTTCACACTTAGTTTTTTTACCATTCTGCCTGCTTGTGCCAATACTACCTCTGTTCACTTTTAGAGCAGGTGGTTTGTGCTCCTTTGTATTGTCTGCATAACTATTGCACTTTGGTTCCTAGTTCTCCTTATTGCTGTGTATTTATGGAAATTGCGGAGGCTTTCAGATTGGCATATATGCCACCAATACACCTAAAAGTTCATGGCGTCTAGCTCTCCTGCAGGGTCTTGAGGTACAAAATAGTGTCTTTTTTTTAAAATTTATTAAACACTACCCCCGTTTTATTCGACCTTGAAGCTTTACTAACATGCTGAAGAACAAACAGCCGATGCCGGTGAATATCCGAGCCACGATGCAGCAGCAGCACTTGGCAAGTGCCAGAAACAGAAGATTGGCTCAGCAAATGGAGAACAGACCTTCTGTGCAGGCTGCGCTGAAACTGAAGCAGGTAAAGCTGTTGGCCTAGCAAGGGACACAGACATCTTGTACTCAGAGATTTTGTAAGTGAGCGCCCTGTACTGTTGTCTTGACAAGTTTCAGTTCATGTAGGTTTTATTAAAACATAAAATATACTAGGGTTGCACCAAGACAGTACAAGTACCGATAATTTTTTTTTTCAAATACTCGCCGATACCAATTACAGATTTATTTCTTTTTTTGTCATGTGACAGTTTCTCAAGCACAATAGACTACTGATTTAAAGGGACAGTCAACACAAGAATTGTTTTTTTTTTTTGTTTTTTTTTTAAAAGATAGATAATCCCTTTACCCATTCCCCAGTTTTAAATAACCGTTGGAATACAAGTTTTGCCTCTGTGATAAACTTGTATCTAAGCATCTTCTGTCAGCCCCCTGATCACAAAATTTTATTTATCTATTGATTTTCATTTTAGCCAATTAGTGCAGTGTTTGCCACTAGCCACAGGCGTGATCGCAATGTTATCAATATAGCTTACATGAACTAGCTCTCCCCTGTTGTGAAAAGCAAATAAAGCATGTGATAAGAGACAGCTTTCAAGGGCTTAGAAATCATATGAGCCTTCCTAGGTTTAGCTTTCAACTAAGAATACCAAGAGAAAAAAACAAAATTGGTGATAAAAGTAAATTGGAAAGTTGTTTAAAATTGCATGCCCTTTTTGAAACATTAGTTTTTTGTTTGTTTTTTAAACTTGACTGTCCCTTTAAGACAAGACATGAAATAATAACACTTATTTGCTTGTTGTCACAGTTGTAAAAACTCGAAAAAATATATGAACAATATATAACAAATGTAAAATCACAACTAAAGTGTAATACAGTAAAACATTTTATTAACTGTGCACTGTTTAATCATGGAAAGCAACAATATGGAATAGATTACATTGACTGGTAAGCTTTAACAATGCTCTCATTACATGTCCAATTTAGTCTATGGAGTTGGAAATGTGAACAGAGCAATATCAATCGTTATCTAAATCTAGTCCTATAATTGTAGGATGAGTGTTCATAGGAATTAACTTAATTTGTCCTGTGAACACTCTTCCTGCAATTATATAAGCGAAGGATGTTCCTCAGAGTACAGTATGTTTTGAGCATAATTGTGCAAGATGAGAACTAGCAGTATAACAGGCAATCTAGCAATTAGAATACATTTTTCAAAAGTTGGTGGCAAGTTCTTTTTAACCCCTTAATGACCACAGCACTTTTCCATTTTCTGTCCGTTTGGGACCAAGGCTATTTTTACATTTTTGCGGTGTTTGTGTTTAGCTGTAATTTTCCTCTTACTCATTTACTGTACCCACACATTATATACTGTTTTTCTCGCCATTAAATGGACTTTCTAAAGATACCATTATTTTCATCATATCTTATAATTTACTATAAAAAAATTATAAAATATGAGGAAAAATTGAAAAAAATAAACACTTTTTCTAACTTTGACCCCCAAAATCTGTTACATATCTACAACCATCAAAAAACACCTATGCTAAATAGTTTCTAAATTTTGTCCTGAGTTTAGAAATACCCAATGTTTACATGTTCTTTGCTTTTTTTGCAAGTTATAGGGCCATAAATACAAATAGCACTTTGCTATTTCCAAACCATTATTTTTCAAAGTTAGCGCTAGTTACATTAGAACACTGATATCTTTCAGGAATCTCTGAATATCCATTGACCTGTATATATTTTTTTTTTTAGTAGACAACCCAAAGTATTGATCTAGGCCCATTTTGGTATATTTCATGCCACCATTTCAGCGCCAAATGTGATCAAATAAAAAAAATTGTTCATTTTTTCACAAATTTTTTCACAAACTTTAGGTTTCTCACTGAAATTATTTACAAACAGCTTGTGAAATTATGGCACAAATGGTTGTAAATTCTTCTCTGGGATCTCCTTTGTTCATAAATAGCAGACTTATATGGCTTTGGTGTTGCTTTTTGGTAATTAGAAGGCCACTAAATGCCACTGCGCACCAAACGTGTATTATGCCCAGCAGTGAAGGGGTTAATTAGGGAGCATGTAGGGAGCTTTTTGGGGTGATTTTAGCTTTAGTGTAGTAGACAACCCCAAGTATTGATCTAGGCCCATTTTGGTATATTTCATGCCACCATTTCACCGCCAAATGCGATCAAATAAAAAAAAACGTTAAATTTTTCACAATTTTAGGTTTCTCACTGAAATCATTTACAAACAGCTTGTGCAGTTATGGCACAAATGGTTGTAAATGCTTCTCTGGGATCCCCTTTGTTCAGAAATAGCAGACATATATGGCTTTGGCGTTGCTTTTTGGTATTTAGAAGGCCGCTAAATGCCGCTGCGCATCACACATGTATTATGGCTAGCAGTGAAGGGGTTAATTAGGGAGCTTGCAGGGTTAATATCACATTTAGTGTAGAGCTCAGCCTCCCACCTGAAACATCAGACCCCCTGATCCCTCCCAAACAGCTCTCTTCCCTCCCCCACCCCAGAATTGTCCCCGCCATCTTAAGTACTGGCAGAAAGTCTGCCAGTACTAAAATAAAAGCTATATTTGTTGTTTTTTTTTGTTTGTTTTTTAAAGCATATTTACATATGCTGCTGTGTACTATCCCCCCCCTTAGCCCCCAACCTCACTGATCCCCCCCCCCAAACAGCACTATAACCCTCCCACTCTAACTTAATCTGTGCCATCTTGGGTACTGGCAGCTGTCTGCCAGTACCCATTTTAGAAGAAAACATGGGGTTTTTTTACATTTTTATTAAAATTTTCTGTAGTGTAGCTTCCCCCCATACAAAACCAACCCCCCACCCCTCCGCGATCTCTTTTTGTGCTTTTGCACAAACAAGATTTGGGCATTTTTTCATTTTATTCTTAACACTATTTTCCGTAGTGTAGCGGTTCCCACCCGCTCCCGCCCCGTGCGCCCGCGCGCCCCCTAACATCCCGCCCCCCTTGATCTAACAGGACACACCGATGGCCGCCCACCCGCCTCCCAAGTCGGCTCCCACCCACCAACGATACCCGCCATCGATGTCCGGTGCAGAGAGGGCCACAGAGTGGCTCTCTGCATCGGATGGCCATGTAAGGTTATTGCAGGATGCCTCCATATCGAGGCATCACTGCAATAACCGGAAAGCAGCTGGAAGCGAGCAGGATCGCTTCCAGCTGCTTTCCACACCGAGGACGTGCAGGGTACGTCCTCAGGCGTTAACTGCCTTTTTTTTGAGGACGTACCCTGCACGTCCTCGGTCATTAAGGGGTTAAGGAACAGAAGCATCTCTGCATGTTTAGCTATAAGTTTGCTTCTGCTATCAATAAGGACGTTTGACGCTAAGCTGAAGTCTTTCACTTTCCCACTACTGCATGGGGCAGAAATATATTTTTGGGCCATTAAATCTGTTTACTGCAAAGTACTTCGGGGGTTTGTCTGATTGAGGTACAGTGATTTCTCCCAGGTAGGCTTCCAGCTGTAAACTAGCAGTTTTTGGAGCACTGCTCTCAGACATACAATACAAATAACAGCAATTTTTATTGGCAGAACAGAAGTGAGCAATTTTTAGTTGTCTCCACTCCAGCTTAAAATGAATTTGGGAACATGACGTTTATATATATATATATATAAAAAAAAAAAGCCACAAGGGTGGCGTATGGGTAAGATCTGGAGGTATCGGTTTAAGTATCTGTGTGCATTTGTACAAGTACTGGTACCAGTACTTAGTATCGGTATGGATACTAGTATTGGTGCAACCCTAAAATATACTGTTCTATTTACTGTGATTGGACTGCTATGCAGATGTATTTTACAAAATATATGTATGAGAATATTGGAAAGACGTAAAGTTTTATTCTCCAGCTTATAACGAGGGTTACTACATAAATGTTTAAAGGGGCACGGAACCCACATTTTTTTCTTTCATGATTCAGATAGAGCATGAAATTTTAAGCAACTTTCTAATTTACATTTTTTTTTTCTTCTCTTGCTATCTTTATTTTAAAAGCAGGAATGTAAATCTTAGCCACCAGCCCATTTAGGTTCAGCACCATGGATAGCGCTTGCTTATTGTGGGCTTACATTTACCCACCAGTAAGCAAGCATAACCCAGGTTCTCAGCCAAAAATGGCCCGGCTTCTATGCATCACATTCCTGCTTTTTAAATAAAGATAGCAAGAGAACAAAGAATTTGATAATAGGAGTAAATTAGAAAGTTGCTTAAAATAGCATTCTCTATCTGAATCACGAAAGAGAAAATTTGGGTTTAGTGTCCCTTTAATGTCACTAGTTCCCAGTGATTCTGGCTGCCACACAAATGAATAATTAGTATTTGTAACAAATTCTTGACAAGTCTTTGTAATGTTAAAGTGAATGTAAACTTGAGCATAGTTGCTCAAGTCATAGGAAAGAATTTTAAAAATGAATGACGGATTTACTTATCTTATGAGATATTAACCTTGTAATGCCAGAACGGTAAGCGCTGTTCCTCCCACCATATTAGTCAATTGGTTGACAGATGACTCATCTGCAATACACTTATCATTGTCTGTCCACTTATGATTCTTTAGAGCTGTAGTCCATTCATATAATTAGAATCATATAAAACTTAGCTAAATTTTTTGCATCTTTTATTAATTGTTTCCAATGTTTCGGCCTTTATCGAGGTTACAAATGATCACATGTAATCACTTACTGGAAAAGGAGCAAGTCTGCCGTTATCCCATTTTACCACTAGATGGCAGCAATGTATATCAATTGGGTGTGGCTATGTGATTTACTAGGATGTGTGTGGCATGTGATAATTTGTAACCTTGGTAAAGGCCCAGGTGGTGGCTGAAACGTTGGATATGGCAATGAATGGCTTATGTTTTTAGATATATAGTTTACACTTGTGTATCTAAATTGTTTCTGAACCTGCTACCAGTGGTTTATTCTTACTCCTATCTGTGCTTAATTCACTTTTCTCCTAGTAGAGCTTAAAGCAGCGCCTTGGTAAAAGTAACATACAGGCCAGATTAGGAAGGCCCGTGGGAGGCCTTCCACGTGGAGCCATTGGACTGCGAGGGGCAGGTATGGGACTCCGTGGCTCACAAAGAGGTATGATGAGGATAGGCCGTGGAGGCAGGGGACTACCCAGAGGTGCTATGAGAGGTTGGTGTTATGGTGTCTGTGCACAGTAAATAGGTTAAGAAATTAAATATTTTAGAACTAATTTTTGTCTTCTGTCAGGGCAAAATCTGAGAGGACGAGGTGGTGTCCCAAGAATGGGACTGAGGAGAGGAATTAGAGGTCGTGCAGGTGTTGGCCGTGGACTAAGAGGAGGTTCTATGGGTCGTGGTGGTATGGGTGGAAGAGGTTAGTATAAATGTCTGGCCAATGATCTCATTAAAATGACATACTCAAATGTCGTCTTTCTTATGGCTATTAACCTTTATGTATAGGTCTTGCCTCTGGGTTTGGCTCAAAGCGCTATTACTGTGCTGAATAAACCCACTTTTTTTTTTTTTTTTCCTGATGTTGTCATTTTGTCAGCCAGTGAGCAAAAATGTGATTTAAATTGAAATTAACCTTTTATGCAAAAAATTTACATTCTCTTACACAATATACATTTTTATTACAATGTCCCTTTACTCTGCAAATTTTTAAATGCACAACTTCCAAGTAGTTGTATCCTTAAAGACCCTATGAAGGTAATGTAAAAATAAAACATTTTAAAAGCACATTTAGCTGATGGGTATAACTGCAACTGTTAGCAAGGAAGTGTTTATATTTAAAACGTGTTTCAGACCTCAGACTTAATTGTGATATCTTAAATGTCTGCATCATATTTAAAGGGGCATTGCACTGTTAATTATTTGCTTTAATATATTCCCTATAATATGGTTACATTCTTAGATGTATCAAATAGTTTAGATATGGCTCCTTAACCTTTATTTTGTCATTTTAAATGATTCTCTATAGAAACGTTATGTAAACAAGTGGCAACAAGAAATATTTTCCCGTTAAGGGTAGGTGGAAGAGATTTAATATAATTGTCTTTCAATTGTTCTCTGCTTCCATTTGGAGGGGAGATGACATAGCTAGTGTGTATACCCCAAGGATAAACATAGTGCGATCTGCGATGCAGCATGTCTGCAGAAAGATTGGGAAGACCGTTACACAGAAAATTTTCCTAAAGTCAGATTATTCTGCCTATTCTATTTTCTGATTGGCCATTATAATTTAACTAATCAGTAATTCCAAATCCTTAGCGACAACAGGCACGTTACTACAAACAGTTTGGTGCAGTGCAATAATTGGCTGTTGCTTGTTTGAATGATCAACGTTCTATTTGTGTGCAGTGTGAAATTCATTTTACCCGCCAGAAGTTACAAGAGTTGCTTTCACAACTCTTGGATCTAAAGTAAGTGTTGGGGCCTTCTGACATCACACTGTGTTGCAAGCTTATTTGTTTGAAACTCATTGAGTCCCTTTCCTGGATCCCTGCCTTGCCCATTATCGTGCAGGAGGAGGTGGTGAGCACTAAATAGTATTTTATTGACGCTGCTGTGCTGAAGCTCTATTTTTCCTAAGGAGTATATGTGGCAAGTGCCTCTTTCATCCTCGGCTTCATAATTAAGACTAGAGGTCAACTATGTGCTCCGTATAAATAAATGGGCAGCTGTCACGTTATGTATACAGCATGGTTATTAAGTTATTCACTTCTGATCTCTCTAAACACATTGATTTAGTTTAATTGGTGAGATCACTAGACAGCTGAGCTGTATAAGATCACTTGAATATATCTATCTCTATCACCGAAATTTCAGCCAAATGAGGGGCAAACCAGCCGAAAAATTATTTTCAAGTGTGTATTTGTGTGCACATTTAGAGAGAACGGTTCACATCCCCCTTCAACCCTGCTTTGATTGGTTATTTATTTTGCCGTAACAGGAGATGCCTGTCTGAATATCAAGGCAAAAACTGCAAAGTAAAAGAAGCGAGCAGCTGAGGGAGCTGAAAGTTAGAAAAAAAAACAGTATGTGTGTGTTTAGAAAGAACGGCAACTTTATATGAGAGGACAGCAGTGATGGGGAGGTGAAACCTAAAGTAAATATACAGAGGGTGAGGAAGAGATACATAGAGATGTGCTCTGCTAATAAGTGCAGGCAGGGAGGGGTGTAATGTGACCTGTGACCCGCACTAATTTGCCCCAGGAATGACAGGCATTCAGCTGAGCAGGAGCAGTCGGGCTGCAGCAGGCTGAGAGCAAGGTGCATGGTTGGGGATCCCAGGGGACTCAACACAGCAAATGAAGCTTGAATGTTTTTTACTGCTTTGAGAGCTGCTTGAGAGCCTGGCACGGGCCCCACCAAGAGGTGAAAACATGGGCCAGACCTCAGTGTCCACTTTGTCTGAGCAGGCTAGCAGCTGTGAGTGTTAAACATGAAGGGCTACTTATAAGGTGTATTGTATTTATTATACAAGCTGAGCACGTAGTCCTTTGCTTATACAAAGAGAATGTATTTGTGGGTACACAGAGCACCCTACCCTGTTTTATGGACATAACATGCTACTTCATATACACAGGGACTGTATCCTGCCCCACACATATAGAGTGATTACATACTAGTTGAAGTATATACGGGCATTTTGTTTAATGCACATAACATTACAATGGACTGGAGTTATATTGAGAGAACATGCTGCTTATGGTATGTGCAGTCAGCATTCTGTCCGGTGTTTTATTGAGAGCATATTTTTTACTATAGGATAGTTCACAATCCTCTTAAAGAGTATGAAGTGATTCATCTAAAAAAAAAGCATTGCAGGTTTTAATATTAAATTGTTTTGAAAAATCATTACATATGTTTTCTAAAGGAATATGGTCTACAAGTATTCCTGTGCAGTCTTGGACTTGCATATTGAGTTTAGTGATTGTATACAGAACTAGTATGATGTACTTTCATATATATCTTAGGGCCAACCAAGTGAGTATATACGTAATTTACTTATGACTAAACAAAGACCTAAAACCATGCCCTTAGTTAACAGAATGTACAGTATGTTTCTGTATGCAGGGCTAGAATGTTTTATGTACAAAATTCTTGTTCCTATGCATTTTATCTGGCTCTAAAATTCAAACTGAAACCTCATGTGTTTGACCCAGCCTACAATTTTTTCCAACAATTTATTTTACAATATCACAGCATTAACTTTCAAGCAGGGAAATGTTATTTAATGGGCACACCATCCACTAATTTTACTGACCACCCAGATAAAATCTAACTCGGTATAAAAATTATATAATGTTAATTGTTTACAATGTTTGTTGCAGAAATAATCATTAAATGCAATTAATCTGTTTTGATAATTTAGCAACATTTATAAATAGAAAATGTTATAATATTCACCCCCACCCATCTACTTCACAACGCCTCCCTTCTAGAAAAAAACATTTGGTGGGAAACACTGATATATTAAATAACTGTACTGGCATGCATTATAGATTGTAGCTATGCTGCTGTTTTGTTTCTATAAAGAGGCAGCTTGTAAAGTTTGTGACCACTGTCTAGTTAGAGATTAAATGAGATAGAGATATATATTACACACATAGATATACATACACCTATACATATACATGCACGCCCACACCATTGCTTACGATTAATGGGGCATATTACAATGGAAGCATTGCTTAGGTCTTTTCAGAGGGCGTCCCAGGATTTCAGGTTAACGTTTATGTACACTGGCCCATAAGGACCTATATATCAATATCTTAGAATGTACCCTGCTTTTGATTATTAAATGCAAGTTGTTTATGAAATGATCTGTGTAAACTAATTTCTTTACTAAGATATGGTAAGTCCATGGCTTGAGTAACTACTGTTGGGACAATCACTCCTAGCTTGCAGAAGGAGGCAGAGCGCACCACAGTTAAACTAAGTATCACTCCCTTACCCACAATCCCCTGTCATTCTCTTTGCCTTCAATGCATGGAGGAGGTGAGGTTTAGGTGTGACGAAAATTTTTATTTAATCTACAAGCAAGTTTTGGGGTATAGTCGTATTCTACGTCATTCCTTGCAGTCGGGTAGTGGTGGCTTTAAAGCATTTGGGAACTTGTAAAGAGGTACTTACTGTGTTTTCCTAACAATTGCTGCCCTGCTTTAGAAAGCCAGAGTTGGCTACTGTTTCTTTTTCAAAAGTCTCTGTGAGGAACTGTCCTCTCATACCTTGTAACTGTCTACATACCGGACAGTGGAGCAGGTAAGTGCTTTTTCTTCCAGTTGGGGAGACCATGCACTTAACACATTAAACACTGCTTTTTTTATTGGGAAATAGATAATCCTGTTGTATGGGTTACACTGGGGCATGAAGCAGGCACTGTAGCATGTGGAAAGTTGTTGTTCTCCATTTCTGGGTGATCCGGTCTTAATTGGTAGCGGTAAGGCACCTCAGTAATTGAGGTGTGGGGTAGCCTGAGGGGTATTTTAGAATTTTTTTTTTATGTTAATTAAATGTTTTCTCGCATAATTTTAGCTGGGGATCGATGCTAATTTGGGATTAAATTTAGTGTTTTCTTTTTCAAGATACGAGGAGTCCACGGATTTCATCTGTGGGATATTCACCTCCTGGTCAGCAGGAGGCGGCAAAGAGCACCGCAGCAGAGCTGTATAAATAGCTCCTCCCTTCCCTCCCAACCCAGTCATTCTCTTTACCTGTGTCAGTTAGGAGATGGCAAAGTGAGGTGTTGGTAAAGATTCTTCAATCAAGTGTTTATTGTTTTTTAAAGTGGTACCTCTGAGTGCTACTTTGTGCTGGGGTGTAGCCTAGACCAAAACACTCTTCAGTAAAAGAGAAGCATTTGGTGGCTTTAAGGCAATAGGAATTGGTGGGACATAATTCTCACTGCGCCTCCTATACATTGTTTGCTGTCCTAATACAGATAGCCTAAGCCCTTTTAACTCAGGCGGATCTTTGTCCACAGGGCTATGGAAGGGAGAGGACCTCTGAACACCTGCTGGACTGCCATGCTGTCACGCAGCATTTCAGGTAAGTGCTAACTTTATTTCTGGGGACATCCTAAAAATTTCTCAGAAGGAAGTGAGCACTATATTATATATTATCACATGCAAGGGCTAAGATTAAGTTGGGCTCCTTAGTGTGGTTTTACAGATGGCTACTTTCAGTGTCATTTTACTCCCGGCGGTTTTGCATTAAATATGCTGACCAGGAGGGAGTTAACCTTGTCACATGTACAAGAGACCGTAACATTTTCAGGGTATTGTGGCTACCACCTAATTGTCCTGCATATAACAGCTCCTGCTTGATTAAGGGAAGCTAAGCAGGTTTATGTCTGGCTAGTATTTGAATGTGCTGACACTGGGGTGGAAGTCTGTATTTTTCCTCCCGGCCGTTTTCACATAGGTTATACCAACGTGAGACGGCTAACTTATATTTTTGGGCTGTCTGTCTTGTGGTAGCATACTCGAGCTACTATTTTATCCCCCGGTGCCAGATCTATAAGATATTCATGCCGACTGGGAGATTGATGTGGGAATGCCCACGATGGGCGGGGTTTTTCTTCCTGCCATTTTTCTGCACCCTTTCCTCCATCTCTAGCCGCAGTTAAGTCAGTGGGCCAGGAGTTGAGTTCTGTCATGCCCACGAGGGGCGGAGCTCTAGGAGCATTTGTCTGCTGCGCTTGATACCTCCATTAAGATATCGGAGGGTAGAGCATGTGCTTGACTATGTGGTGCTCAGGGCAGGACTTATAAACATCGGGGGGGGCAGACATGTTTAAAGTTTGTGATTGTAAAGCACACAATAACTATGGCTTTCTGTTGATTTAAGTCACTGTGACATCTCCAGCACAATAGCTGCAGCAGTAGGTCCAGGACTGGTTGCATTATGTGTCTGTTGTAAAGCACACATTAAACACAATAATTACAGTGGTGTTTACACTTGTTAAGATAGTGAAGTCCTTATTGTATAAATTTCAGTTGCTTGGACCAGTTTATCCTTTGTGATAAGATTCTACAAAAGGCACACTAATGATAATGTTTAACATTTAAAGAAACAGTACTGTTATGTGTCCAATTCTTTGTTTATCCTCTTTATAAAAGCTATGGCTGTAAAGAGTCTGAGACCGGCCACTCCATGCCACGGTTTTATGCTATGGTGTCCAGAATAATTTTATGAGCCACAGGCAGTGCTCTGCGGTTCCTGGCAAGGACATAGTTTTTCTTTGAAGTTCATAGCGATGTCCATTTTCAACTATTAATATTTTTATTGGATTGTTCTGCACAACAAATATATTCCTTTAAAATTTAATGAGACAGTAACATTTTTTTCTGCGTAAATTTTATTAACCCCTTAATGACCACAGCACTTTTCTATTTTCTGTCCGTTTGGGACCAAGGCTATTTTTACATTTCTGCGGTGTTTGTGTTTAGCTGTAATTTTCCTCTTACTCATTTACTGTACCCACACATTATATACAGTTTTTCTTGCCATTAAATGGACTTTCTAAAGATACCATTATTTTCATCATATCTTATAATTTACTATAAAAAAAATTATAAAATATGAGGAAAAAAACACACTTTTTCTAACTTTGACCCCCAAAATCTGTTACACATCTACAACCACCAAAAAACACCCGTGCTAAATAGTTTCTAAATTTTGTCCTTAGTTTAGAAATACCCAATGTTTCGATCTTCTTTGCTTTTTTGCAAGTTATAGGGCCATAAATACAAGTAGCACTTTGCTATTTCCAAACCATTATTTTTCAAAATTAGCGCTAGTTACATTAGAACACTAATATCTTTCAGGAATCTCTGAATATCCATTGACATGTATATATTTATATTTTTTTAGTAGACATCCCAAAGTATTGATCTAGGCCCATTTTGGTATATTTCATGCCACCATTTCACCGCCAAATGCGATTAAATACAAAAAAATCGTTCACTTTTTTTTTTACTAATTTTTTCACAAACTTTTGGTTTCTCACTGAAATTATTTACAAACAGCTTGTGCAATTATGGCACAAATGGTTGTAAATGCTTCTCTGGGATCCCCTTTGTTCAGAAATAGCAGACATATATGGCTTTGGCATTGCTTTTTAGTAATTAGAAGGCTGCTAAATGCCACTGCGCACTACAAGTGTATTATGCCCAGCAGTGAAGGGGTTAATTATGGAGCATGTAGGGAGCATTTAGGTATAATTTTAGCTGTAGTGTAGTAGACATACCAAAATTGGCTTAGATCAATACTTGGGGTTATTTCATGCCACCATTTCACCGGCAAATGCGATCAAATGAAAAAAAACGTTAAATTTTTCACAATTTTAAGTTTCTCACTGAAATCATTTACAAACAGCTTGTACAATTATGGCACAAATGGTTGTAAATGCTTCTCTGGGATCCCCTTTGTTCAAAAATAGCAGACATATATGGCTTTGGCGTTGCTTTTTGGTAATTAGAAGGCCGCCAAATGCTGCTGCATTTCACACTTGTATTATGGCGAGCAGTGAAGGGGTTAATTATGTAGCTTGTAGGGAGCTTGCAGGGTTAATTTTAGCTTTAGTGTAGAGCTCAGCCTCCCACCTGAAACATGAGACCCCCTGATCCCTCCCAAACAGCTCACTTCCCTCCCCCACCCCACAATTGTCCCCGCCATCTTAAGTACTGGCAGAAACTCTGCCAGTACTAAAATAAAAGCTATATTTGGGCTTTTTTGTGGGGTTTTTTTAGCATATTTACATATGCTGCTGTGTAGGATCCCCCCTTAGCCCCCAACCTCACTGATCCCCCACTAAACAGCTCTCTAACCCTCCCCCTCTGCCTTAATGGGCGCCATCTTGGGTACTGGCATCTGTCTGCCAGTACCCAGTTTAGTAAAAAATGTGCCTTTTTTTTTTTTTTAATTCCCTTTTCTGTAGTGTAGCTTCCCCCCACCCCTTCCAGATCCGTTAGCTGTTTATTTAGAAATGTCAAAACTTTTTTTTTTGTTGCTTTTTACAGCTTTACTTTTCTGCAGTGTAGCGGTTCCCTCCCGCCCCGTGCACGCGCCCGCCCGCCGCCCCCCATGCATGTGCGCGCTCCCGACTGTTACGCCCCCGATCTGGCCGCCTCCCAGACTTGCTCCCACCCACCAACGATACCGGCCACCGATGTCCGGTGCAGAGAGGGCCACAGAGTGGCTCTCTCTGCATTGGATGGCCAAGGGGGGTTATTGCAGGATGCCTCGATATCGAGGCATCACTGCAATAACCGGAAAGCAGCTGGAAGCGAGCAGGATCGCTTCCAGCTGCTTTCCAGACCAAGGACGTACGCCACACGTCCTCGGTCATTAACTGTTTTTTTTTTTTTTTTTTAGGACGTGTGGCGTACGTCCTTGGTCATTAAGGGGTTAAAGGAATTGAGGCTGGTTATTCATCCTTTGTGACGTAGGATGGTATAACGACATACAAAACTGAGCTACTTTAAGATTTAAAGAGACAGTAACGGTTTTGTTCTGTGTATTTTTATACTTGCATTTCAGCTGTTTGTTCCTCCCTTGTGTCTGGGGATGAAGCAAAAGCATGCGAGAATAGAGTTCCCTTCCAGTTTTTAGGGCACAGTATTTTCCTATGTGAAGGTTTTTCTGAGTTTACTCCCCCTTCGGCGTTTGCTGTTTGGGAGTCTGGCAATGGGCACATATTTCTCCTATAGTTTTCAGTCTGAATTATATGGCCCACATGCAGTGCCCTGCGTTTCTTCACACTCAATTCTTTACTTTTCCGCAAGGGACAAGCAATTGCTGTGAATACCTATGTTTTCAAGTCTTTTTTTTTTCCATAGGCGACTCAGCTAAAACGGCTGGCCGTCTTTCATTGAGGGAAAGGAGTAGTATCACTACGAGAAGTTCTATACCCTTAGAGGATTGACCTATGGGATGGATCATACACCAGTAAACAGTCTGTGTACTTTGCTACCGTTGCTAGTGCAATGGTTTGTCTTGATGTGTTGTCTGAGGCTATAGTCGGTAGCTTCAGTGGATAAAAGCCAGGATTGGTTAATTCTTTTTTTTCCATTTCTCCCTGCCAGTTATCAAGTTGGGATCTCCGGTGGTTCTCTTCCGGCTCTTGGGACCTTATGGTTAGAGCCTTGTTTTTCAAATACATTTTCCAAACCTAAGATTTTGGTTTTCTGGCCAGGAGTCATTTTTGATGGGACCTGGCTTGACGATTTTTAGAAAAGAGAACTAAATTGCGGAAAAGACATAGACTGCTGTTGACTTACAGACAGCATGTTGTCCGTGTACCAATCCGAAATTAAATGATCTTGTAGGGGGCTGACTCTCTTTTTTTTTTTTTTTTTTTCAAATGTTTTTCTCTCAAAGGAAGTTTCTGTTTTCAGACTTGTCTGACGATCAGACGAGAGGAGGGACGTCTTTACACTGCGTCAGATCTCTCAGACCTGGAAGTGATTGTCCCAGTTCTAATACTGGTGTTTCTGATAAATTTGTGAAGTTTTTTAATTTGTTCCCTTCCTCCTTTACTCCTAGAGGGTCAATTATGACAACAGTGGATTCTGTCACAAGTGCCTTCCTGTGCTGTTCTCGAGAATAATCTCAAGTTTTAGGGTTTGCTTTTCCTGTCAAACTCTCCCTAATTGTGGTCCTTTGGTCTTACCATAGTTACAAGTTCTTATGGAGACTCTAGGATTGCTCTTGGGGTGCTTCAGTTATGGTAATTTACGATGGCGTCCTAGCTGACGGATATCCTGGTTCCAGCGTTCTTGCAGCAAACAGGGTTATTTGGATATGGTGTCTTACTTCCCTTGATCTCACGGGTGGACGGTGTCTTTGGGAAAGTTTCTTAGTCCCAAGCAGGTGGGTAGTTTTCTTAGGATCATTACAAATCCATATTAATGAAAACATTTTCTGTGGTCAGGAAATTGAGTACTCTCAATTTAAGCCTAGTTCTTCACTCCACTTCTTGGCCTTCAGTGACTTTGTACATAGGGGTCTTCAGACTGATGGTGACAGCAATGGACGATAGCCGGGCAGATGACTCTGCATGCGCTGCGGCTGTATTCTGTAACAACCCACGGGTTGCTGGCTCAATTTCCGGTCGTCTACTCTTTCATTCTTCGGAGGTTGATCAACTGAGCAGTGTCTTGTGTTCCTTTCACTTCTGTTTGTTAGTCTTACTTCAGGCCTATGTAGTTAAGCATACTCAGGCACTGGAATGGAGACTATGCAGATTGTCTCTTTTATTTGTGTCTGCCAAATCATGTTCCCCTGAATAAGTGAGCCAGAGTATGGACTCAGTCTGTTCCTTTTTTTATAAGGCTTCCTGGATATGGGAGTGCGCTCAAGGCTCTATTGATCTGGACTCAGTAGGCTTCATTCCGGTTTCATCCTTTTTCAGACTGACAGTATGTCAGCGTCTGGGAGTAACTAGGTGTTCCTTAACCATGGCTGAGGTGGAAAATAGTGGATGGAGACTCATTTTTGCTCAGCGTACCATGTCCCAAGGGTGGACACTTGGGGAAACGTATTTCTGAAATGGACAGGTTTTTCTTCTGGGAAAGTGGTGAACTCCGACCGGGAGTTTTCTTCAACCTGCTTTTCAAATGGGATCGGCTGGATGGATCTCATGGCCTCTTGTTAGAATGCCAGGTTTCTGGGATACGGGTCCAGGTTCTTGGTCCTGTCTGAGCTGATAGATACATTGGCAGTTCCTTGGTCCTTCAGCCTAGTATATCTATTTTCCCTGTTTGCGCTTTTCCGTGTACTTATTCGAATCACTTGGGAAAGGGCATCAGTGATCCTCATCGCTCCTGTGTGGCCTTGCAGGATTTGGTATGCCAATGTGGTGCACATGTCATTCCTGCCACCTTGGAAACTTCTGTTGAGAACGGATCTTTTCATTCTGAGACCTTTTTCTTCTCTCAAATCTGGTTTCTCTGCAACTGACTGCTTGGGGTTGGAACGCTTATTCTTCAAGCGGGGATTCTTTGATTCGGTCATAGATACCTTATTTCAGACATGCTCTGTTGTGGTTTAGTGGCTAGCTCACTGAACCCTGGACCATCTACTTGCCAAGGTCAGATTCCCCTTGGGCTGCTGGTTGAACATAAATCTGTAACTGGTACGATTTGCCGTAAGTTTTGGCGAATATCTTTATTGGTGTGAATCCACAGGATACTCGTGGAGTTAGGATTCCCAAGATTTGGTCTTTTCTCCAAGTAGGTTTCGAGAGGGGTTTCTGAGTGAGTGAGTTGTCTGGGTGATGGTGATATAATATTTATTTAAAAAGACAGAGTGACTGAGACATACCTCATTGTTGTATTAATGTAACAGTTAACTGAGTCTCACTCTCAGTCCCTGGCTGCTTCAATTGATTATGTTGATAAGGACTCACACTGTCTATTCCCTTCCCTTGGCTGGGCAGTGGACAGGCGGTCAGCTCAGTACTCAGTCCCTGAAGCATTATAGACTGAGATGAGAGCGGGACTTCTTGCTATAGTGTGTCGTGACGTCACATGACCCGCGTGATGACGACCGACACAGCGCAGTCAGAAGACACTGTTTCACAGGCAGATCTCTCAGATGGGTCAGTGGCAGGCAGCGCGCAGAGGGTCCGACCGCAACTCCGGCTCCGCACACTGTCAGGATGATGATCATCCGATCAGCTGGACAGCTGAGCAGAGCCCGAGTTGGCACAGGCTGACAGAATTTAGTAAAACATTTCTAAAGAAAAATTACTGTCTACCTAAGGCTATGTCCGGTATTTTGAAAATAAAATTACCGGGCAAAAGCCTGAAATACCGGACAGTCCGGTCTAATAACGGACACCTGGCAACCCTACCCACAAGTAAGGATGAAATCCGTGGACTCATCTTGAAAAAGGAAATTTATGCTTACCTGATAAATCTATTTCTTTTTCTATGCGATGAGTCCACGGCCCGCCCTGTTCTGGTAAGACAGGTTATTAAATTTTTGTTAAACTTCAGACACCTCTGCACCTTGGCTTTTCCTTTCTCTTCCTAACTTTGGTCGACTCATCGTATCGAAAAAGAAATGTATCAGGTAAGCATTAAAATCTTTGAAACTTATCTGTACAAGTTTAATGTTTCACAACATGTCTGATATGGAGCAAGAGCCTGCTCTCATGAATTATGTTTAGATGCAGAAATTGCAGTTCCTTTGCAATTTTGTTCGTGTCAAGAAAACCTTGCAAAATAAAGCTAACATATTTGAGCCTAATGTCTCTCGATGCTGTTAAAATACCTCAGCTTTCTCCCTGCGGTTCTTCTTAACTCCTAGTGGAGTTTATTTAAAAGCAGAAATTGCTGCCCAGGTATCTTCAGCGGCTTTGGCTGCCATTCCCAGATTACAGGGAAATTCTGAAAGTAAAGTGCCTGTCCTCAGTTCTGCTTCCCAAGTTTCCCTTTCTTATGTCTGAGGAAGATAAATCGGGACTTTCTGAGGGTGAAATCTCAGCCTCAGGAGGAATTATACCGTCTGAATCTGAGGTGGTATCCTTCAGATTTTTTTTTTATTTGAGGTAAAATTATAGCATACAAATAAAGAATTACAGCACTTTACATTGGCATTATACAATTGCTTGCAACAAAGTACATTTAATAGGTTACTCGTTAGAATTACATATGTAAAAAAAGTCTGCTATATATGTCATGTTAGTGATATTTATAGTTGCTGTAATAAGAGATGAACCTCAGATTTTAGTTGGTATCACACTGAGCATAAGTAATATCAAGCTGAAGCCCAGAATGAACAGTAAATAAACAGCAATATATGGCTTATAATATTTAGAGATTAAAATATTAGGTGAGAGAAGGTCTAAGCCTCTTGATTCTGGGCTTTTAGGGTTCAGATATAATCTTGAACACCTTTTGTGTATTGGTAACGGAGGTTTTAGCTACTTTAGATGACTCAAATACCCCTGTTGTCACTCCTAAGAAATCTAGTAAACTTAAGTTTCTTTGATGAACCTTCCACTTCGGAGGTTTTTCCTGTGCCAGACTGTGCTAGGGAGATTATCTCAAAGGGAGAACCAGCATGTTTTTTTGTTTTCCCCAGTCTCCCATTTTTAAGAAAGTTTCCTGTCAGACTTCATTAAAGACACTTAGTATACTGTACCCATAGTTGAAGGGGCCATTTCCAATCTAGCTAAAAGAACCACTATTCCTATGGACAAGAAGCTAGAGGCTTATTTGAAAAAGATTTATGTTCAAGGTCCCCAATGGCAACCTGCAGTGTGTATTGCTACCGTGACTAGTACAGCATCTTATTGGTTCGACGCCTTGTCTGATTCTCTTCAAGTAGAGACTTCCTTGGAAGAAATAAAAGGATTAAAGCTCTTAAATTTGCCAATTCCTTTATTGCAGATTTTACAGGTTGTTAGACTAGTGCTAAAACCTCCAGTTGCTGTCCTAGCTCGCAGGACGTTATGGTTGAAATCCTGGTTTGCGGAAGTTTCCTCTAAAGCTAAGCTGCTGGTGATTCCTTACAAGGGCAAAACCTTGTTTGGACCCGGTTTGGCAGAAATTATCTCTGATATTATGGGTGGAAAAGATAATAGGACGTCAGAGTAATTTTCGTTCATTTCGTAACTTCAGAGGAAAGCCTTCCCCCTTCTTTAGAGACTGGGTTTCCGAGAAGACTTGGATTTGTCCTGCTTGGAACAAGGAAACAATCAAAGAAACCCGCAGCTGATTCCAAATCGGTATGAAGGGTTTGCCCCCAATCTGAGATCGGATTAGGTGGGGGCAGACTTTCTCAGTAATCTCAAGCTTGGATACGAGATGTCCCAGATCCCTGGACTGTGGACATAGTATCCTAGGGTTACAAACTAGAATTCAAGACACTTCCTCCCAGTCAGATTCCTTCTCTCAAGATTATCTGCAGACCAGATGAGAGGTGCTTTTGAAATGTATACACCATCTTTCCTCCCTGGGAGAGATGGTTCCAGTGCAGGAACAGTGTCTTGGGTTCTACTCCAACCTATTTGTGGTTCCCAAAAAAGGGGGAACTTTCCGTCCTGTTCTAGACTTGAAGTGTCTTAACAAGTTTCTCTACGTTCCATCGTTAAAGAGACTATACGCTCCATTCTTCCTTTAGTACAAAAGGGTCAGTTCATGACAACCATAGACCTAAAGGATGCATATCTTCATGTTCCTATTCACAGGGACCATCACAGATTCCTGACATTTGCCTTTCTGGACCAACAGTTCCAGTTTGTGGCCCTTCCATTTGGTCTAGCCACAGCTCCCAGAATTTTTTCAAGGGTTCTGGAGGCTCTTGGCAGCGATACGTTCTTGTGGCATCCTACATGGACATATTGGTTCAGGCGCCATCTTTTCAACAAGCAAAATCTCACATTTTTTCTTAGTTCCCATGGTTGGAATGTGAATCTGGAAAAAAGCTCCCTTTCCCTTGCTACAAGTAGTGTTCTTAGGGACCATAATAGATTCTCTATTGAAGATTTTTCTGACAGAGGTCAGGAAAAACAATTTCCCCTTGCCTATCTCTTCAGTCTTCTGCTCATCCTTCAGTGATTCAATGTATGGAGGTAATCTGTCTGCTGGTGGCTTCCATGGACATCATTCCTTTTGCTCGATTCCATTTGAGAGCTTTCCAGTTGTGCATGCTCAGACAATGGAATTGTGACCATGTGGATCTAACTTAGAGAATAGTTAGATTGGTCAAGGGATTCTCTCCCATGGTGGATTTCTCAGGAACATCTGTCTCAGGGCACATGCTTTAGGAGACCTTCCTGGGTGATCGTGCCCACGGATACTAGCCTGCTGCACTGGGGAGCAGTCTGGAACTCGTTAAAAGCTCAGGGCCTTTGGAGTCTGCTTTTCCCATCAACATCTTGGAGTTGAGGTTGATTTTACAATGCTCTATTGGCTTGGCCTCAGTTGTCCTCAGCCCAGTTTATCAGGTTCCAGTCAGACAACATAATCTCTGTGGCTTACATCAACTACCAGGGAGGAACTCGGAGTACCTTAGCCATGTAGGTTACTCGGATTGTTCAGTGGGCTAAGACCCCCAATTGCTGTCTCTGCCATCCCCATTCCAGGAGTGAACAACTGAGAAGCGTATTTTCTGAGCAGGCATACTATTGATTCTGGGGAGTGGTAACTCCATTCGGAGCGGTTTTCCAGCTTAGCCCTCAAATGGGTGGCGTTAGATTTGATTGCGTCCCCTTAGAACGCCAAGCTACGGTTCAAGGTGAAGAGATCGGCAGACCATTCTAAAATATGCTCTGGCGGTTCCTTGGGTTTTCAGGTTGGCATACCTGTTTCCTCAGTTTGCTCTCCTTCCACGAGTAATTGCTCGTATCAGACAGGAGAGGGCGTCAGTGATTCTAATGGCCCCTGTGTGGCCTTGCAGGATCTGGTTTGCTGACTTAGTGGAGATGTCATCTCTCCCACCTTGGAGACTACCTCTGAGGAAGGACCTCCTGATTCAGGGTCCCTTCATCCAAATTTCGTTTCTCTGAAGCTGACTGCTTGGAGATTGAACTCTTAATTCGGTCATTGAGACCATGATTCAGGCTCGCAAGCCTGTTACTAGATTTACCACAAAATATGGCTAAATATCTTTATTGGTGTGAATCCAAGAGCTACTTTTGGAGTAGAATTAGAATTTCTCTTTCTTCAGGAAGGCCTGGAGAAGGGATAGTCGGTCAGTACCCTGAAGGGTCAGATTTTCTGCTTCATCTGTTTTACTACATAAACGTTTTGCGGATGTGCAATCTTTTTTTTTTTTTTTTTTTTTTCAGGCCTTGGTCAAAATCAGGCCTGTCCTTAAGTCTGTTGCTCCTCCTTGGAACCTTAAAGTGAATGTAAATTTTGATGCTTACGTGCCTGTTTTTTTGTTTTTTTTTAAATTTTGATTAAAAACAGGGGCACTTTTTAATTCCATTTACATTTCACTTGTGTTGTGAAAAAAAAAAACTTGCCTTTTAAACTTGACAGCAGCTCCAGCTTCCTCCACCCGTCGCAAGCCATTTCTGATGTCAAAAATGATGGCTAGGTCATCCTCTAATCACAGCTCTCCCGGGGGAATCGGTGTCTGATTCAATGCTGTGATTGGTGGAAGCCTGATTCCTCATTTTAGACCCAGGAAGAGGCTTTTCGACTGGAGGAACCTGAAGCTGCTGTCTAGTTTAAAAGGTGTTTTTTTGGGTTTTTTTCATAACACAAGTGAAATGTAAATTTTGATGAATTAAAGTGCCCCGGGCACTTTAGCATAAAAATTTACATTCACTCTAACCTTTGTAAGTTTTACAGCTGGCTCTGAGCCGTAGCATACCATGGACATTAAGTTATCTTGGCAGGTTTTGTTTCTTGTTGCTATCTCTTCTGCTCGGAGTCAAGAACTCTCAGCTCTGCGGTGCGATTCCCCTTATCGGTTATTTGTAGAGCGCCAACAGATTATTTTTCATGCTGATAAGGCGGTTCTTCGTACTAAGTTAGGCTTCCTTCCTAATGTTTCTAATAGAAATATAGCAATCGGGAAATTGTTGTTCCCTCTCTGTGTCCTAATCCTTCTTCCAAAGAACGTTTGTTATTCAATTTGGATGTTGTACGCGCTCCTAAATTCTTACAGACTAAGGATTTTTGCCAGTCCTCTGGGAAACGTAAAGGTCAGAAAGCTACTGCTTCTACTCTTTTTGGTTACAAAGTATAATTCGTTTGGCTCATGAGACTGCTGGACAGCAGCCTCCTGAGACTTACGGCTCATTCCACAAGAGCAGTTTCCTCTTCTTGGGCTTTCAAAAAGGAAGCTTCTGTGAAACAAATGCAAGGCTGCAACTTGGTCTTCTCTACATACTTTTTTAAAAATTTTACAAATTTGATACTTTTGCCTCGGCTAAGGCTTCTTTTGGCAGAAAGTTTCTTCAAGCGGTGGTGCCTCCTGTTTAGGACTGCTTGTCTTGTCCCTCCCTATTTATCCGTGTCCTCTAGCTTGGGTATTGGTTCCCAACAGTAATCACTCAAGCCGTGGACTCACCATATCTTAAATCAGGAAAGCATAAATTTTGTTTTTCTTTTCTATTTCCAAATATGGGGAGTCCACGGCCCCACCCTTTATTTTAAGACATTGTTCTTTTGACAACCTCGGGCACCTCTACACCTTGTGTTACTCCTTTTTTCTCCATTTCTCTTAGGTCAAATGACTGGGGGTTGTGGATAAGGGAGTGATACTTGTGATAAACTTGGCAGTTTAACTGTGGTGCCCTTTGCCTCCTGCTGGCCAGGAGTGATATTCCCAACAGTAATAACTCAAGCCATAGACTCACAATATCTGGAAAGAAATTTATCAGATAAGCATACATTTTTTTTTATTTTTTTTTTTCTCTATGCAGTACACTTTAGGATTGAGATTGCTCAAGCATTCTATTTGCTTGTTTTAATCTTTTTCTGTTGCTTACTTTTAGATATTTGTCCTTTTCTTTGAAGGGACAAGAACTTGCATAACGGATTATCTTCCTAGGAGAGGAATAGGTTTGTGGTCCCCAAAATGGAGGGAATTTTCCGTCCCTTCCTAGACGTAGAGGGTTTTCAACAAATTCCTTGGTTCCGTCCTTCAAGATGGAAACAGTTTGTTCCATTTTTCCTTTTGTTAAAAAGGTCAGTTAATGACAGAGGACGTGTATTTACCCATTCACAGGGATCATCACCAGTTTCTCAGATTTGCCTTTCTGGACAAGCATTTACAGTTTATTGCTCTTCAGTTTGGTCTTGCCACAGCTCCCAGAATATTCCCAAAAGTTCTTGGAGCTCTATTGGCAGTGATTATATCCCAGGGAATTGCTGTGGTGCCTTATCTAGACAACATCTTGGTTCAAGTGTCATCTTTTCAGCTAGCAAAATCTCATACAGAGATGTTGTCCTTTCTATGTACCCATGGGTGGAAAGTGAATCTGGAAAAAGTTCCCTAGTTCCAGCTATAAGAGTTTCCTTGGGGAAAATCGGATTCCCTGTCCATGAAGATTTTACTGACAGTTGTCAGAAAATCCAAACCTCTTGCTACTTGCCTTGCTCTCCAATCTGATTTTCTTCCAACAGTAGCTTCAATGGACATTCCTTTTGCTCGGTTCCATCTGCGACCGCTGCAGCTTTGCATGTTCAGTCAATGGAACGGAGACCTTTCAGACTTATCACAGAGTATACATCTGGACTCCCTCAGAAGAATCTCTCGTGGGGGATTTTACAGGAACATGGATCTCGAGGCACTTGCTTCCTGAGACCTTCCTGGGTAATTGTGACTACGGACACCAGCCTATCAGGCTGAGGAGGTGTTTGGGGTTCTCTAAAAGGGCCTGTGGTCTTGGTAAGAGGCTTCTCTCTCCATAAAAATCTTGGCGTTGAGAGCAATCTTCAATGCCTTGGTAGCTTGGCCTCAATTAGCTTTAGTCCGGTTTATCAGATTTCAGTCGGACAACATCAACCCCCAGGGAAGAACTCGGTGAGTTCCTTGGCCATGAAGGTGACTTGCATTCTGCAGTGGGCAGAAGCTCACATTTGTCTTCTAACTGCCATCCACATTCCAGGAGTGGACAATTGGGAGGCGGATTTTCTGAGAAGACGGACTTTTCATCCCAAAGTGTGGACTCTCTATCCGGAAGTGTTCTCCGGGATATCCTAAATTGGAAGCTTGGCATTCTGACGAGATGCCATCAGAACCCCCAAAGTACGGTTCAAGCTAAAGAGATCCTCAGGTTGCCCTGATACTCTGGCGGTTCCTTGGGATTTCGGTCTAGCATTCCTTTTTCCTCTGTTTGCTCTCCTTCCATGATTCTTTGCTTGTATCAAGCAGGAGAGAGCATCTAATTCTAATAACTCCTTCATAGCCTTGCAGGTTTTGGTTCATGGACCTGGTGAAGATGTCATCTCTTCCACCTTGGAGGTTTCCTCTGAGGAAGTACCTTCTACTTCAGGGTCCATTCATCTATCCGAATCTGGATTCTCTGAAGATGACTGTTTGAAAAATTAAACGCCTAGTTCTGTCCAGACGGTGGTTTTTGGAAGCCGTCATTGATACTATGCTTCAGGCTCATAAACCTGTTAATCGCAGGATTTTCATAAGGTATGGTGTAAATACCTTTTTATTGGTGCGAGGCTAAAAGTTTCTCATGAAGTCTGGTGAGAATTCTATTCTATTTTGCACAAACGTCTGGCAGATTTTCCAGATGTTCAAGCTTTAGATCAGGCCTGTGTTTAATCCTGTTGCTCCTCCTTGGAGCCTTAACCTAGTTAAGGTTTTGCAGCAGGCTCAGTTTGAGCCGATGCATGTCTTGGAAGGTTTTGTTTCTCCTTGCTATTTCTCCCGCTTTCAGCACTGCAGTGATTCCCCGTATCTCTCATGCAGATAAGGCGGTCCTTCATACTAAATTGGGTTTTCTCGCTAAGGTGGTGTCGGATCGAAACAATCTGGAAATTGTAGTTCCTCTTTGTCCTAATCCTCCTCATTAGAATGTTATGCATGCTCTAAAGTTTACCTTGAAGATACTAAAGTTTTTAGGCAACCTTCTGCCTGTTTGGGGTTATTTTTTCTCTGGAAATCGTAAAGGTCAGAAGGCCACTTCTACTTTCCCTCTGGTTAAGAAGTGTGAATTGTTTGGCTTATGAGACAGCTGGACAGCAGCCTCCTAAAAGAATTACGGCTCATTCCACTAGGGCTGTCTCCTCTTCTTAAGATTTAAAAAATGAAGCTTTTGTGGAACAGATTTGCAAGGTGGAAACATGGTCCTCTTTGCATACTTTTTTTTTTCCCCAAATTCTTCAAATTTGGTACTTTGCCTTGACTGAGGCTTCTTTTGGGAGCAAGGTTCTTCAAGTGGTGGTGCCTTCTGTTTAGGTCCTCCTGCCTTTTTCTACCTCCCTGTTCATTCTGTGTCCTCTAGCTTGGGTATTGGTACCCACTAGTATTTGGAATGACGTTGTGGACTCATGTCATAGGAAAGAAAACAAAAAAATTATGCTTACCTGATACATTTCTTTCCGAACATGGAGTCATGACCCTGCCCTCTTTCATTATAATTCGGTGTTTTGTTTTTTTAAGTAAACCTTAGGCACCTTTTCACCCTTGTGTTCTTTTTCCTTTGGCTGAATGACTGGGGGTTATGGGTAAGGGAAGTTACTTAACACCTTTGCTGGGGTACTCTTTGCCTCCTCCTGCTGGCCAGGAGTTGAATACCCCACTAGTAATTGGAATGATGTCGTGGACTCTATGTCCGGAAAGAAATGTATAACAAACGAGCGAAAACAAAACCCATGTATATTGACATACTAAATTTATGCTTTCCTGATAATTACAATATCTTCCACTGCCCATGAAAATCAGTTCTATTCCTCTAATAACTCGTTTGCACGACTGACTTGTATTTTGGAACACTCTGTATAAAGAGCTGTAGTCTGTAGCTTATTTCAGTGGTGCTTTTTTTTTTTTTTTTTTTTTTTTTTTTTTTCTATTGTGCTTTTTATATTTCTATTTAGTATACTGTGTATGTACACATTATGTGTGGTATTGTATCAGAATAAAAGTACAAATATCTTTAAGCTTATAGTTGGGGATAATTAAGAAAACGGTTAAAATTATAAAAAATTATTTATTATACATTGTATCTCTTCACCTTACTGACACACTAGCAGAGCTGGTTTATCGCCCACTAGCTGATTTAAAACCTAAGGAGTAGGAATGGATTAAACTGAAATTTTATTTAACAATACTTTGTTTTTTTTGGTGTGCTGATTGCATGAGTTTATAGGGGACACAAATTTATTATGCGTGTTTTTTTCGTTTGTTTTTTCCAAGTCGTAACATCAAATTGTTTTATCTTATCCTATGCCAACATTGTTAAATAGTTTTTCACTTTTTCCAGGCCGTGGGGGCATGTTGGCTCGAGGAAGAGGTGGTTTTAGCAGAGGACGTGGCAGAGGAAGGGGGTCAACACGTCCTGCATTAACCAGAGAACAGCTTGATAACCAACTTGATGCTTATATGTCAAAGACAAAAGGTCACCTTGATGCAGAACTGGATGCCTACATGGCTCAGGCTGATTCAGAAGCCAATGACTGATCTGATATTGCAAAGTTTTTTTATTTATGGACTTGCACCAGCGTTCACCTGAACTCAAAATAGCCTGGTTACTGAATCCAACTTGTTTTTACGGTTCCTTTCATGTTTTGATACTTAGTAAAACAATGAGAATTTTTTTTTCTTACTGTTGAATGTATAAGACAGATATATCCTGCCATTCTCCCAGATAGCACTCATTAAATCTGTTCCTGTGCCATACCACTGGATGTTGCTGCAGGGTCCAACACCTTGTTTTCCACCATTTAATCTTTCTTATGCAAACAGGACATATGATGGACTTGATGATTTCCATTTATTTTTAACTCTACTAGTTTTATTAGTTTTTTTTTGTTTTTATTTTTTTTGGATTAAAACCTTCTGCGGCATCCATCATGCAATCTGGAGTGTTAAGAATTGGCTTTATGTTGACATTTTGACAAGCTTTCTAAATTGTGGGTCTTCAGTAGATGTAGGCTGAAGCTTGCTGATTTGTGATTTAAACTGTAAATATTAAAACTTTTACAGTCAATGAATTGCAGAGACTTTTTTTAATTTGATTATCCCTGTTTTTTGGAGTCTTGTGGTGATGAGGTTCATTTCAATTTTTATTTCAGAAAAACTGGTAAAAATCCTAACACAAGGGAGGTTAGTTGCATCAAACCATGGAATTTGAATTTTGCTCTTCAGTGAGGATTTTACATGAAATGTATTCCTTTTTGTATAAACATGTTTCCATATTCAAAACAAATACAATAATATTTTTAAAAGAAATTTATGAATCTCTTCCTTTTAGCTGAACTACCTCTTGTTTATAGGATATTTCTGATTAAATAGGGTAATATTTAGGGGAGTTAGGTAGCTCTTAAAAGGGACAATGTACGCTTGTATTTTTTTTATTTTTTTTGTTTCTCTTGGTGTATTCAGTCCACGGATTCATCCTTACTTGTGGGATATTCTTTGCCACTTCCTGTAGGGATTGAGCACACAGCAAAGCTGTCCATATAGCTCCCCTAAGGCTCCGCCCCCCAGTCATTCTCTTTGCCGCTCTAACAAGTAGCATCTCCACGGGAGGGTAAAGAGTTTGTGGTGTTAGATTTGTAGTTTTTATTTCTTCAATCAAGAGTTTATTTTAAAATAGTGCCGGTTTGTACTATATACTCTGAGGCAGAAAGTGAAGATTTCTGCTGAGAGGAAAAAGATTTTAGCATGTTGTAACTAAAATCCATTGCTGTTCCCACACAGGACTGTTGAGTACCGGAGAACTTCAGTTGGGGGGAGCAGTTTGCAGGCTTAACTGCTTAATGTATGCTCAGTCATTTATTTCTAACAAGACCTGGTAGAAGACTGACAGATATCCCCATGAGGGAAGGTAAGCCATTTTCTTAAACGCAGTATAGAAGGATGGCTTCAGTTAAGGGCTTAAATACTGGTACACTGTGATGGGCTAAATCGATTATTTTATTGATGGAATATTATATTTAAGTGTTTGTAACGTTGTAAACACTTTTTGGGGTTTTTATTTCGCCTGGCATATTAGACGCCTAGTCTGACTTAGGAAGGCCCCATAACTCTGGACTGAAGGGGGCCTTATTTTCGTGCGTCAGTTGCGCAGTTGATTTCAAGATAGCTCATGCAGCTTCATGTGTAGAGTCCTGAGAGTGCAGGAGGACATCAAGGAGGCTTATATTTCGGCTACAAATAACCCTAAGGGAAGGTAGGGCCGCAGCAAAGACTGTGGCACCGTGCTGTAGTGTGTTAAACCGGTTATTTCTTCTGTTATGTGTGATCAGTCCACGGGTCATCATTACTTCTGGGATATAACTCCTCCCCAACAGGAAATGCAAGAGGATTCACCCAGCAGAGCTGCATATAGCTCCTCCCCTCTACGTCACTCCCAGTCATTCTCTTGCACCCAGCAACTAGATAGGATGTGTGAGAGGACTATGGTGATTATACTTAGTTTTTATAACTTCAATCAAAAGTTTGTTATTTTACAATAGCACCGGAGCGTGTTATTGCCTCTCTGGCAGAGTTTGAAGAAGAATCTACCAGAGTTTTTACTATGATTTTAACCGGAGTAGTTAAGATCATATTGCTGTTTCTCGGCCATCTGAGGGAGGTAAAAGCTTCAGATCAGGGGACAGCGGGCAGATGAATCTGCATTGAGGTATGTAGCAGTTTTTATTTTCTGAATGGAATTGATGAGAAAATCCTGCCATACCGTTATAATGACATGTATGTATACTCTACACTTCAGTATTCTGGGGATGGTATTTCACCGGAATTACTCTGTTAAAAGTACATTAAACCTTTTAATAGGTATTTATTATGTTAAACGTTTTTGCTGGAATGTAGAATCGTTTGCATTTTCTGAGGTACTGAGTGAATAAATATTTGGGCATTATTTTTCCACTTGGCAGTTGCTTGTTTTAATTGTGACAGTTTCGTTTCTCTCTCACTGCTGTGTGTGAGGGGGAGGGGCCGTTTTTGGCGCTCTTTGCTACGCATCAAAAAATTCCAGTCAGTTACTCTTGTATTTCCTGCATGATCCGGTTCATCTCTAACAGATCTCAGGGGTCTTCAAACTTCTTTGGAGGGAGGTAGATTCTCTCAGCAGAGCTGTGAGACTTATATATTGACTGTGATTAAAAACGTTGCTCTGTAATTTTTATGTTTCAAATTTAATTATTGTTACTTTACTAATGGGAACAAACCTTTGCTAAAAGTTGTGTTGTTTTTAAGGATTGATGCTATAACTGTCTTTCAGTTCATTATTTCAACTGTCATTTAATCGTTTAGTGCTCTTTGAGGCACAGTACGTTTTTGTTAAATAAGATTGTAACCAAGTTGCAAGTTTATTGCTAGTGTTTTAAACATGTCTGATTCAGAGGAAGATATCTGTGTCATTTGTTCCAATGCCAAGGTGGAGCCCAATAGAAATTTATGTACTAACTGTATTGATGCTACTTTAAATAAAAGCCAATCTGTACAAATTGAACAAATTTCACCAAACAGCGAGGGGAGAGTTATGCCGACTAACTCGCCTCACGTGTCAGTACCTGCATCTCCCGCCCGGGAGGTGCGTGATATTATGGCGCCTAGTACATCTGGGCGGCCATTACAGATAACATTACAAGATATGGCTACTGTTATGACTGAAGTTTTGGCTAAATTACCAGAACTAAGAGGCAAGCGTGATCACTCTGGGGTGAGAACAGAGTGCGCTGATAATACTAGGGCCATGTCTGATACTGCGTCACAGCTTGCAGAACATGAGGACGGAGAGCTTCATTCTGTGGGTGATGGTTCTGATCCAAACAGATTGGATTCAGATATTTCAAATTTTAAATTTAAATTGGAGAACCTCCGTGTATTACTAGGGGAGGTTTTAGCGGCTCTTAATGATTGTAACACTGTTGCAATACCAGAAAAATTGTGTAGGTTGGATAAATACTTTGCGGTACCGGCGAGTACTGACGTTTTTCCTATACCTAAGAGACTAACTGAAATTGTTACTAAGGAGTGGGATAGACCCGGTGTGCCGTTCTCACCCCCTCCAATATTTAGAAAGATGTTTCCAATAGACGCCACCACACGGGACTTATGGCAAACGGTCCCTAAGGTGGAGGGAGCGGTTTCTACTTTAGCTAAGCGTACCACTATCCCGGTGGAGGATAGCTGTGCTTTTTCAGATCCAATGGATAAAAAATTAGAGGGTTACCTTAAGAAAATGTTTGTTCAACAAGGTTTTATATTGCAACCCCTTGCATGCATCGCGCCGATTACGGCTGCGGCAGCATTTTGGATTAAGTCTCTGGAAGAGAACCTTAGTTCAGCTACGCTGGACGACATTACGGACAGGCTTAGAGTCCTTAAACTAGCTAATTCATTCATTTCGGAGGCCGTAGTACATTTAACCAAACTTACGGCTAAGAACTCAGGATTCGCCATTCAGGCACGTAGGGCGCTGTGGCTAAAATCCTGGTCAGCTGATGTAACTTCTAAGTCCAAATTACTTAATATACCTTTCAAGGGGCAAACTTTATTTGGGCCCGGTTTGAAAGAAATTATCGCTGACATTACAGGAGGTAAGGGCCACGCCCTGCCTCAAGACAAAGCCAAAGCTAAGGCTAGACAGTCTAATTTTCGTCCCTTTCGGAATTTCAAAGCAGGAGCAGCATCAACTTCCACTGCACCAAAACAGGAAGGAGCTGTTGCTCGTTACAGACAAGGCTGGAAACCTAACCAGTCCTGGAACAAGGGCAAGCAGGCCAGGAAACCTGCTGCTGCCCCAAAGACAGCATGAACCGAGGGCCCCCGATCCGGGACCGGATCTAGTGGGGGGCAGACTCTCTCTCTTCGCCCAGGCCTGGGCAAGAGATGTTCAGGATCCCTGGGCGCTAGAGATCATATCTCAGGGATACCTTCTAGACTTCAAATTCTCTCCCCCAAGAGGGAGATTTCATCTGTCAAGGTTGTCAACAAACCAGATAAAGAAAGAAGCGTTTCTACGCTGTGTACAAGATCTGTTATTAATGGGAGTGATCCATCCGGTTCCGCGGTCGGAACAAGGACAAGGGTTTTACTCAAACCTGTTTGTGGTTCCCAAAAAAGAGGGAACTTTCAGGCCAATCTTGGATTTAAAGATCCTAAACAAATTCCTAAGAGTTCCATCGTTCAAAATGGAAACTATTCGGACAATCTTACCCATGATCCAAAAGGGTCAGTACATGACCACAGTGGATTTAAAGGATGCTTACCTTCACATACCGATTCACAAAGATCATTACCGGTATCTAAGGTTTGCCTTCTTAGACAGGCATTACCAGTTTGTAGCTCTTCCATTCGGATTGGCTACGGCTCCAAGAATCTTCACAAAGGTTCTGGGTGCCCTTCTGGCGGTACTAAGACCGCGAGGAATTTCGGTAGCTCCGTACCTAGACGACATTCTGATACAAGCTTCAAGCTTTCAAACTGCCAAGTCTCATACAGAGTTAGTTCTGGCATTTCTAAGGTCGCATGGATGGAAAGTGAACGAAAAGAAGAGTTCTCTTTTTCCTCTCACAAGAGTTCCATTCTTGGGGACTCTTATAGATTCTGTAGAAATGAAGATTTATCTGACAGAAGACAGATTAACAAAGCTTCTAAATGCATGCCGTGTCCTTCATTCCATTCAACTCCCGTCAGTAGCTCAATGCATGGAGGTGATCGGCTTAATGGTAGCAGCAATGGACATAGTACCCTTTGCACGTCTACATCTCAGACCGCTGCAATTGTGCATGCTGAGTCAGTGGAATGGGGATTACTCAGACTTGTCCCCTACTCTGAATCTGGATCAAGAGACCAGAAACTCTCTTCTATGGTGGCTTTCTCGGCCACATCTGTCCAGGGGGATGCCATTCAGCAGGCCGGACTGGACAATTGTAACAGACGCCAGCCTACTAGGTTGGGGCGCTGTCTGGAATTCTCTGAAGGCTCAGGGACAATGGAATCAGGAGGAAAGTCTCCTGCCAATAAACATTCTGGAATTAAGAGCAGTTCTCCATGCCCTTCTGGCTTGGCCCCAGTTAAAAACTCGGGGGTTCATCAGGTTTCAGTCGGACAACATCACGACTGTAGCTTACATCAACCATCAAGGAGGGACAAGAAGCTCCCTAGCAATGATGGAAGTATCAAAGATAATTCGCTGGGCAGAGTCTCACTCTTGCCACCTGTCAGCAATCCACATCCCGGGAGTGGAGAACTGGGAGGCGGATTTCTTGAGTCGCCAGACTTTTCATCCGGGGGAGTGGGAACTTCATCCGGAGGTCTTTGCCCAAATACTTCGACGTTGGGGCAAACCAGAGATAGATCTCATGGCGTCTCGCCAGAACGCCAAACTTCCTCGCTACGGGTCCAGATCCAGGGATCCGGGAGCGGTTCTGATAGATGCCTTGACAGCACCTTGGAACTTCGGGATGGCTTATGTGTTTCCACCCTTCCCGCTGCTTCCTCGATTGATTGCCAAAATCAAACAGGAGAGAGCATCAGTGATTCTAATAGCGCCTGCATGGCCACGCAGGACTTGGTATGCAGATCTAGTGGACATGTCATCCTGTCCGCCTTGGTCTCTACCTCTAAGACAGGACCTTCTGATACAGGGTCCATTCAAACATCAAAATCTAACTTCTCTGAAGCTGACTACTTGGAAATTGAACGCTTGATTTTATCAAAACGTGGTTTTTCTGAGTCGGTTATTGATACCCTGATTCAGGCTAGGAAGCCTGTTACCAGAAGGATTTACCATAAGATATGGCGTAAATACCTATACTGGTGCGAATCCAAAGGTTACTCCTGGAGTAAGGTTAGGATTCCTAGGATATTGTCCTTTCTACAAGAAGGTTTAGAAAAGGGTTAATCGGCTAGCTCATTAAAGGGACAGATCTCAGCTCTGTCCATCTTGTTACACAGGCGTCTGTCAGAAAATCCAGACGTCCAGGCCTTTTGTCAGGCTTTAGCTAGGATCAAGCCTGTGTTTAAAACTGTTGCTCCGCCATGGAGTTTAAACTTAGTTCTTAACGTTTTACAGGGTGTTCCGTTTGAACCCCTTCATTCCATTGATATAAAATTGTTATCTTGGAAAGTTCTATTTTTAATGGCTATTTCCTCGGCTTGAAGAGTCTCTGAGTTATCAGCCTTACATTGTGATTCTCCTTATCTGATTTTTCACTCAGACAAGGTAGTTCTGCGTACTAAACCTGGGTTCTTACCTAAGGTAGTCACTAACAGGAATATCAATCAAGAGATTGTTGTTCCATCCTTGTGTCCAAATCCTTCTTCAAAGAAGGAACGTCTTCTACACAATCTGGATGTAGTTCGTGCCCTCAAGTTCTACTTGCAGGCAACTAAGGATTTTCGACAAACGTCTTCCCTGTTTGTCGTGTATTCTGGTCAGAGGAGAGGTCATAAGGCTTCGGCTACCTCTCTCTCCTTCTGGCTTCGTAGCATAATTCGTTTAGCCTATGAGACTGCTGGACAGCAGCCTCCTGAAAGAATTACAGCTCATTCTACTAGAGCTGTGGCTTCCACTTGGGCCTTTAAGAATGAGGCATCTGTTGAACAGATTTGCAAGGCTGCAACTTGGTCTTCGCTTCATACTTTTTCCAAATTTTACAAATTTGACACTTTTGCTTCTTCGGAGGCTATTTTTGGGAGAAAGGTTCTTCAGGCAGTGGTTCCTTCTGTATAATGAGCCTGCCTATCCCTCCCGTCATCCGTGTACTTTTGCTTTGGTATTGGTATCCCAGAAGTAATGATGACCCGTGGACTGATCACACATAACAGAAGAAAACATAATTTATGCTTACCTGATAAATTCCTTTCTTCTGTTGTGTGATCAGTCCACGGCCCGCCCTGTTTTAAGGCAGGTAAATATCTTTTAAATTATACTCCAGTCACCACTTCACCCTTGGTTTCTCCTTTCTCGTTGATTCTTGGTCGAATGACTGGGAGTGACGTAGAGGGGAGGAGCTATATGCAGCTCTGCTGGGTGAATCCTCTTGCATTTCCTGTTGGGGAGGAGTTATATCCCAGAAGTAATGATGACCCGTGGACTGATCACACAACAGAAGAAAGGAATTTATCAGGTAAGCATAAATTATGTTTTACTACAATTTGCTCCGGTTTGGTCAATAAGGGGTTAATGGATTAAAACATTGTGTGCAATCATTTCAAAGCATTGGGATCATGTGGTGAAATTTTCATAAAGATCGGCTGTTTTTTGGTGATTTGGAAAAAAGTGTGCTTTTTATTATTTAAAGACACAGTAACATTTTTTCAAAAAGTGATTTTTTTTTTTTCTGTATTGTAGTGCTGTATAAGTCTGTCAAACATGTCTGAGACTTCAGATAGACCTTGTTCTTTATGTTTAAAAGCCATGGCGGTACCCCCATTGCATTTATGTGTAAAGTGTGCTAAAACATCTAAGCATTTTAAAGACCATCCAGTGACACTTAAAAATGTAGCCCAAGATGATTCTTTAACAGAGGGTAATGAGGATAGTCCTTCTTCCTCTCCCCATGTGTCGATGCCTAGTACCTCTAGCGCATTGGCCCCTATTACTTTACAACAATTAGCAGCAGTGATGGATAATTCCCTTGCAGCATTTTTATCCAAACTGCCAGTTTTTCCAAGAAAGCGCGATAGCTCAGTTTTAAATGCAGAGGATGAGCAATCAGACGCTGTGGATAATTTATCTGTAGTACCCTCACAAAACTCAGAAGTAGCAGTGAGGGAAGGTCTGTCTGAGGGAGAAATTTCTGATACAGGAAAAGCTTCTCAGCGGGCAGATTCCGATTCCTTAGCGTTTAAATTTAAGCTGGAACACCTCCGCGTACTGCTTAAGGAGGTTTTAGCTACGCTGGATGATTGTGACCCCATGGTGGTCCCAGAAAAATTGTGTAAGACAGGTTTTTAGAGGTCCCCGTATACACTGACGCATTTCCGATACCAAAGAGGGTGGCGGATATTGTGACTAGACCAGGTGTACCCTTCCCCCCCCCCCCCTATCTTTAAGAAAATGTTCCCCATAAACTACCCCAGGCGGGACGAGTGGCAGACGGTCCCTAAGGTAGAGGGGGCTGTTTCAACACTTGCTAAGCGTACAACTATACCAATAGAGGACAGTTGTGCTTTCAAAGATCCTATGGATAAAAAATTGGAAGGTTTGCTGAAGAAAATTTTTGTTCAGCAAGGTTTTCTACTTCAACCGATTGCCTGCATAATTCCTGTAACTACAGCAGCGGCTTTTTGGTTCGAGGCCCTGGAGTCGCTCCAGAGGGAGACTTCATACGATGAGGTCATGGATAGAATTCATGCTCTAAAGCTGGCTAATTCTTTTATCACTGATGCCGTTTTCCAGTTAGCTAAACTAGCGGCGAAAAACTCAGGTTTTGCCATCATGGCGCGAAGAGCGCTTTGGCTCAAATCATGGTCGGCGGATGTGTCGTCCAAAACAAAACTGTAAAATATTCCCTTCAAGGGGGAAGACTCTCTTCGGCCCAGAGCTGAAAGAAATTATTTCAGATATCACTGGGGGCAAGGGTCATGCCCTTCCACAAGATAGGCCAAAAAAAAGGCTAATTTTCGCAACTTCAGGAGCGGACCTGCTGCAACCTCTGCTGTCGCAAAGCAAGATAATGCTTCCCAGCCCAAAGCAACCTGGAAACCCCTGCAGGGCTGGAATAAGGGTAAACAGGCCAAGAAGCCTGCTACCAAGACAGCATGAAGGGGTAGCCCCCGATCCGGGACCAGATCTAGTAGGGGGTAGACTTTCTCTCTTTGCTTGGGCAAGAGATGTTCCGGATCCCTGGGCATTAGAAATAGTTGCTCAGGGGGGTACCTTCTGGAATTCAAGGATTCTCCCCCAAGGGGAAGGTTCCACAGTTCTCGTTTGTCCTCAGACCAAACAAAGAAACAGGCGTTCTTACGCTGTGTAGAAGATCTCCTAAAAATGGGAGTAATACACCCAGTTCCAATTGCAGAACAAGGACTGGGCTTTTACTCAAACCTGTTCGTAGTTCCCAAAAAGGAGGGAACTTTCAGGCCAATCCTGGATCTAAAGATTCTAAACAAATTCCTCAGTTCCGTCTTTCAAGATGGAAACCATTCGGACAATCTTGCCAATGATCCAGGAAGGTCAATATGACTACCGTGTATCTAAAGGATGCGTACCTACATATTCCTATCCACAAAGATCACCATTAGTTCCTAAGGTTCGCCTTTCTGGACAAACATTACCAGTTCGTCGCCCTTCCTTTCGGGTTGGCCACCGCTCCCAGAATTTTCACAAAGGTGCTAGGGTCCCTTCTGGCGGTGTTAAGACCGCGGGGCATTGCAGTAGCACCTTACCTAGATGACATATTAATACAGGCGTCTTTCCACAGAGCCAAGGCTCATACGGACATTGTTCTGGCCTTTCTAAGGTCTCACGGGTGGAAGGTGAACGAAGAAAAAGTTCTCTGTCCCCGCTTACAAGGGTTCCCTTCCTGGGAACACTTAATAGACTCGGTAGAAATGAAAATTTTTCTGACAGAGGTCAGGAAGTCCAAACTGTTGAACACCTGCCGAGCTCTTCATTCCATTCCTCAGCCTTCTGTGGCTCAGTGCATGGAGGTAATTGGTTTAATGGTGGCGGCAATGGACATAGTCCCTTTTGCCCGAATTCATATCAGACCATTGCAACTGTGCATGCTCAAGCAGTGGAATGGGAATTACGCAGATCTATCTCCTCAAATACAAATGGATCAGAAAACCAGAGACTCTTCTCTGGTGGTTGTCTCAAGTTCACCTGTCTCAGGGAATGAGTTTCCGCAGACCGGAGTGGATCATTGTCACGACCGACGCCAGTCTGTTAGGCTGGGGTGCGGTCTGGAACTCCCTGAAGGCTCAGGGTATATGGTCTTGGGAAGAATCTCTTCTCCCAATAAACATTTTGGAGCTGAGAGCAATATTCAACACGCTCCAAGCATGGCCTCAACTAGCGGAGGCCAAATTCATCATCAGATTTCAGTCTGACATCACAACTGTAGCGTACATCAATCATCAGGGAGGAATAAAGAGTTCCCTAGCGATGAAGGAAGTAACCAAGATCATCAAATGGGCGGAGGATCACTCCTGCCATCTATCTGCAATTCACATCCCAGGGGTAGACAACTGGGAGGCGGATTTTCTAAGTCGTCAGACTTTTCATCCGGGGGAGTGGGAACTCCACCTGGAGGTTTTTGTTCAGCTGACCCAGCTATGGGGTATTCCAGAATTGGATCTGATGGCGTCCCGTCAGAACACCAAACTTCCCCTTTACGGATCCAGATCCAGGGATCCCAAGGCGGCATTGATAGATGCTTTAGTAGCGCCTTGGTCATTCAGTCTAGCTTATGTCTTTCCACCGTTTCCTCTTCTCCCTTGGCTAATAGCCAGAATCAAACAGGAGGCGGCTTTGGTAGTCCTGATAGCGCCTGCGTGGCCACGCAGGACTTGGTATGCAGACCTAGTGGACATGTCATCGGTCCCACCATGGAAACTGCCATCGAGGCAGGATCTTCTAATTCAAGGTCCTTTCAAGCATCCAAATCTAGTTTCTCTGCAACTGACTGCTTGGAGATTGAACGCTTAATCCTAGCTAAGCGTGGTTTCTCTGAATCAGTTAGACACTGATACAGGCCAGAAAGCCTGTCACAAGGAAAATTTATGGCGGAAATCTTAGTTGGTTTGAATCCAAGGGTTACTCGTGGAGTAAGGTTAGGATTCCAAGGATACTGGCTTTTCTCCAAGAAGGATTGGCGAAAGGTCTGTCAGCTAGTTCCTTAAAGGGACAGATATCTGCTCTGTCTATTCTGTTACATAAGCGCCTGGAAGCTGTACCAGATGTTCAGGTGTTTACACAGGCCCTTGTTAGAATCAAGCCTGTTTACAAGCCTGTGGCTCCTCCTTGGAGTCTAAATTTGGTTCTTTCAGTTCTTCAAGGGGTTCCGTTTGAACCTTTACATTCCATAGATATTAAGTTATTATGTTGGAAAGTTTTGTTTTTAGTAGCCATTTCTTCTGCTCGAAGAGTTTCTGAATTGTCTGCTTTGCAGTGTGATTCACCCTATCTGGTGTTCCATGCAGATAAGGTTGTTTTGCGTACCAAACCTGGTTTTCTTCCAAAGGTGGTTTCTAATAAGAATATTAACCAGGAAATTATTGTTCCTTCTCTGTGTCCTAATCCAGTTTCTAGGAAGGAACGCCTTTTACACAATCTTGACGTGGTTCGGGTTTTAAAATTCTATTTAAAAGCAACTAAAGTTTTCAGACAAACATCCTTGTTGTCTATTCTGGTAAGAGGAGAGGTCAGAAAGCGACAGCTACTTCTTTCCTTTTGGCTGAAAAGCATCCGATTGGCTTATGAGACTGCTGGACAGCAGCCTCCTGAACGAATTACAGCTCATTCTACCAGAGCTGTGGCTTCCACATGGGCTTTCAAGAATGAGGCTTCTGTTGAACAGATTTGTAAGGCAGCGACTTGGTCTTCACTGCATACTTTTGCCAAATTTTACAAATTCAATACTTTTGCTTCTTCGGAGGCTATTTTTGGGAGAGAGGTTTTGCAAGCAGTGGTGCCTTCCGTTTAGGTGACCTGACTTGTTCCCTCCCTTCATCCGTGTCCTATTGCTTTGGTATTGGTATCCCACAAGTAAGGATGAATCCGTGGACTGAATACACCGTAAGAGAGAAATTTATCAGGTAAGCATTAATTGTTTTTCTATTGAAAATTTTTGCAAAACAATAACGCATCCAATGGGGACTCGCAGGACCCCGTTTCAACAGTAAAGTATAACACCGGGTCTTCTGACCCTACACAACAAGTTCTGTTCAATTAAAAAGGAAAAGAAACCAAATAGGGCAAATAAGTTAAGTTCGCCTCACCCTGTGCAGAATTAAGTTACAAGTTGTTGCTTGTGAGGATGGGCGGATCAATGATTATGCAGTAGAGCACTTCTGCTTAGGTAAGTAGAGTACAGGGAACGGAAGGGGGGGGGCACATATATGTGGAGTAACGGGGGGGGGGGGGGGGTATGCTGCAGCCAACACTTCTAGGCATCTGCGCGTAAGGTCAGGAGAGGAAGGTAGTCAGGTCGCTAACTGTCAGATTGGGCTTCATTTGTGAGATTTTGTGGATGCCATATAGTGTTGCGATTGTTTTTCCAATCGGCCCAAGCCATTTCGAACAGATCAGATTTGTTGAGATCAAAATATATAGCCTTTTCTATAGTGTACAAATAGGCCATTGTGTGGACAATATTCCAATTAGGAGAAGTCTCTTTTCCAGGCCCTGGCTATATTAGTTTTGATTGAGGCTAATAGATAAACACAAAAGAGACTTTGGTGCTTGGGAAGGACATGAAGGCCTAGGTGGAGAAGGCCAAGCGCTGGTCCAGCAGATACTTTAAAGCCATAATCAGTAAGGGTGCTTATTCCTCTTTCCCACAAGGGTCTAATAATGGGGCATTCCCACCAAACGTGTAGCAAGCTGCCATTAAGACCGCAGCCTCTCCAACATAGGGGTGACGTTCCTGGGAACATTTTAGATAATCGGGTAGGAACAAGGTACCAATGTGAGAGAACTTTGTAATACGTCTCAAACATTGTTACACAATGCAAGGTCTTTGTCAGTAGAATGGCCCTTTGCCAAGCATCGCTGGGGGTTTCGGTACATAAGAGGGTGTCCCATCTGAGATGCGGAGCCAGAGCAGGCGGGGAAGTGCTGTCCAGGAGGGCATAGTGTATCGAAAGTGGTCTGACAAGTCTGCGTCTTCCCTGCCAGACAGATTCCCAGGGGGTAAGGGGGCGGGAGGAGAAAGGAAGCCCCAACTTTTTAAAAAGCTCTGAATCCTAACCAGCTCAAAGGTGAGGTACTTAGGGGTGGCTGCCTGTCGATTTAGCTGCGCTAAGTCTATAAACTCATGAGGTTGTGTGGCCGACCAAAAGTCTGAAACTTTAGCAATCCGTAGCCGAGCCCACGTATTGGGGGGGGGGGGGAGCAGAGTGTGTCAGGCAGGCTCGTAAGTAGTCTGGCCACTGAAGTTATAGGAGAAGCCTATCCCAGAGAGATAAGCACTCCAGGATTACTAGGTTACTGACTGCGGCTGTGCTGTGGAATCCAAATAACATCTCTAAGGAAATCATTAGGAGGCAAGGATGCCTGCTCAAGTTCCCTCCACCTGTCACAAGACTGGAGCACTCCCCATTGGGAGATATGCGTAAACATGGCTCCGTAATATTTCACCACCAACGGAGATGCGAGTCTGCCTAAGCGGATGGGGAATTGTAAAGTCCTATGGGCAATTCGGGGGGGTCTTACCTTGCCAAACTAACTTTGATCTCACTCTGGAATTGAAAGAGGAGGTGCATAGGAACTCTAATTGGTAAACAACGAACAGGTAGGTTAATTTAGGGAGGAAGGACATTTTAAGAGAAGCTATTTTTCCCATCCATGATATAGACTTGTGGTCCCACGTGTTTTTTAAATTGCGCAATTCTGTCAGTAAGGGGAAGTAATTATCCTTTATCATTTGGGGGACGCTATTAGATAATTTTACTCCTAGGTGAGTAATCCGCTCAGTCGACCACTTGAAATTAAATCTGTCTTTCAGCTTACGGATATAGGATTGCGAGTAACCCCACCAAAATTTCAGTTTTGTGCGTGTTGAGTTTATAAAAGGAAAGATACCCAAAGGATATTTGGTTATCTAGTAATCTAGGGATAGCTTTGGCGGGGTCAGCGGTAAATATGGTAATGTCGTCCGCAAACAGTGTGATTTTGTGCAGTGTACCCGAAAGTCTAATCGCTGGTAAAGACACATCTGACCGGATTGTTATGGCCAGAGGTTCAATCGTTAAGGCAAATAGCAGGGGCGAGAGTGGACACCCCTGTCTAGTGCCGTTTGATATGCTAAGCGGCGAAGTCCTAAATCCTAAGCTGTTAACAAAGGCCGTTGGAGCCGAATATAAAGCTTTGATGGCCGTACGGGTTGCGGCTGGAAAGTTAAAGGCCTGGAGTGTTTCCCACAAGTACTCCCACCGAACCCGGTCAAAAGCCTCTGCATCTAAAGAGATGACCGAGAAAGGCTTATGATATTGAGGCGCCTAATGTTATCCGGGCCCTCTCGATTGTAGACAAACCCTACTTGGTCAGGGTTAATTAGATCCGGCAACAGTTTGCCAATACGGCTAGCCAAGATCTTGGAATAGATCTTAATGTCCGCATTGATCAGGGAGATCGGTCTGTAGTTGAGACAGAGAAGGGTCCTTGTCCGGCTTGGGTATCGTAACAATAGCAGCCTGTAAAAATTCTTCTTTGAAAGACCCATCCTTTCCTGCTAAGTTAAAAAACCTGAGCAGGTATGGGGCTAGTCTATGTATATACTGTTTATAAAATTGAGCAGAGAATCCATCCGGGCCAGGGGCCTTAAAAGGCTTCAGGCGCTTGATGGTTTGCTTAATTTCAAGCAGCGAAATTGGCATAGTGAGCGTGCTTTGCTGCTCTGCCGTGAGCTTGGGTAAATTCAGGGTAGACAGGTACTTTTTGATATCATGTATGGGGGAAGGCTTGGAGTCTTCCATATTGCCAATGTTATATAGTTTGGAATAGAAATCGGCAAAACTGCCACCTATTAGGGATGGTTTCTTATGTAGTCTATTATTATGGAGGATTTGTGAGATGCGGGTAGCACTATGCTTGTTCCGTAATTTATTGGCTAGTAGAGTATCGGCCTTGTTTCCTTTATGATAGAGTTGTGTTAGCTTAGATAGGTTGCACTGGGTTCGTTTTTAACTCCAATTGGTTGATATGATCCTTAACTACTTTGATTTGCTCTGACACTTCTGCTGAAATAGAGACCCGGTTCCAGGTTTCTGAGTTCGGAGTGCGCCTACGCGAGCATTAAGCTGGCCAACTTTCTCAAGTGGCTCTGTTTGCGGATTATGAGGCCTCTAGCCATCGCTTTGATGGCTCCCCAAAGAGTATCATCTGGGGTTTGTCCGTTGTCGTTTCTAAGCAGTTCAGATAAATCTCGTCTCAATTCTTCTCTAAAAACAATGTCTGTTAGAATGTGGCGTGGGAGACTCCAACCGGTTTGGGGAAATGGCTTGTCTGTGGGGTGCAGGTCAGTTATAAGTAAGTCGTGGTCCGGCTAGGAGCTTAAAGTAATCTCCGATCGCATAACAGAGTCCAAAGTCTCTGCTTGGCAAAACATATGGTCCAGTCGAGAGTAAGCTTTATGGGGGTGTGAATAATGAGTGTAATCTTTCTCTGGTGTGCATGGATCTCCATACGTCAAAGTAGCCGTGATGGGACATTACACTCCGGAACTTAGTAGAAATATTGTGTGCCTGGGGGTTGGTGCTGTCTGGGGTCTTGGTTTTGCGATCCAGGGAGGGGTCCCAAGTCATGTTAATGTCGTCCACTAGAATAACTAGTCCTTGTCTGTATTGGTCCACTAATTGAAGGATTTTACGGAGGCATGCTGGTTGGTGAGAGTTAGGGAGGTAGATACTAATGTGTGAAGTATGTGGTTTAGTTTGCAGATTAAGGTGGTATACCTGGCCTGCGGGTCTCTAAGTACCTGTATGGGTTCATAAGCCACTCTGCGATGCAAAAGTATGGCTGTACCCCTAGCTTTTTTTAGTGAAAGGAGAGTGGTCAGGAATCCAGTAGGAATGGGAGTGAAAGCGTTGAGGTGAGTCTCTTGTAAAAAGATGACATCAGGATTGTGATGGTGAAGTTCACAGGCTAAGAGGCTTCATTTATGGGGAGAATTAAGGCCTCTCACGTTGTGAGTAAGAAGTCTAAGTCGGCTTGCCATTGTTGTGGAGAGGGAGGGGGAAGGAACAATAGAATGGTAGTTATTTAAGGATTTTAGATTAAGTTGTGAAGTGCTGTACTGAGTTTGAGGTGGAAATAGTCCACCTAGTTGGAACCCTGGCATGGGCTACCTATGTGGGGGGGAGCAGTATGAGGAGCCAAGAGTTTTTTGAGGACCGGGTTATCCGTCTCCACGCCATCTATAAATAAAATGAGTCTCGTGAATGTCTGATATGAAGTCATATAATCAATAGTGCCGTAGTAAAGCAGCACACAAGAATAAACAATAATAATAATACATTAGCCAACAATAACATCAGCAGTATTAACATGGTCTCCCCAACAGAGCAAAAAAGAAAAACACTCAACCTGTGCCAGGATGACTCTTTGTAACATTCTAATGTGATACAAACTGTAACAATAAAAGTATCAATAGAAGCATATAAGGGTTATCAGGAAGTAACAGATGTCTAGTGTCATTTAGTTTTGATTAGGCTCTTCTTAGAGGGCCTCCATTAAACTGTGCTGGGGAGAAAAAGCTGGAAACAAGAATTCAAAAATGAAGAGTAACATTACCATCTGATGTAGTCCAATGGTCAAGGTGGAGCCACAGAGGGTCCCTGTGTGTCCTGTGGTATTTGTGTTTTAAGTCTTTTGGTCCGCTGGTCTTTAGGAGGCCAATCGGGCGCTGTGGCTCTTAATTTTGCTTTGACAGGAGCAGGTTCTATTGTACTGCCTTTTATGAGGCCCCATTGTGCGAGTAAAGTGGAACCTTGAGCTAGTGATGACACAATGTAGGATTGGTTATCCTTAGAAATGATCAGTTTGGCCTGGTAGCCCCATCGGTATTTAAGGCCCGCTTTTCTGAGCTCTGAGGTGACCGGTTGGTATAGTCTGCGATGTTGTAAGGTGTGAGCCGATAGGTCTGGTAACAGTTGAAGATTTTGGAATTTCTCTGCCAAGGCTGGTTTGCGGAAGGCGTCCTGCATAAGCTTGTCTTTAAAGAGGAAGCTGTGAAAGCAAACAATAACGTCTCTACGTTTATCTTGTGAGACAGATCTTGGACGTTAGGCTCTGTGAGCTCTCTCCATTGTGGTAGTGGAATCTAACAGATTATCAAAAAGCTCTGACAGGTAGTTCTGCAGGTCCGCAGATGAGACATCTTCCGGAATGCCCCGGAATCTAATGTTCTGCCGTGCACGGTCTTCGATGTCCGCCAGTTTGAATTCAAGTTGGCTTAACTGGTCAGACAGAGACTCATAATACGCAAGTAGATTTGTCTGGTCTGTGGCGATGTCGTCTTGCCTTCTCTCTAGGGAGTCCACCCTATCTCCAATCACTGCCATGTCTTTCTTGAGCTCAGCATGGCTTCTTTGGATTTCCTTGGTGATGGAACGTTTTTGCTGCGCAAACATTTTTTTAAGGGTTTCCTCTGTGATATAGTGTTGAGATCTGGAGAGTAGAGCAGCATCAGTCTGGGACCTCTCTTCAACTGATTCTGATTCACTAAGGTCATCATGCGAATCATCTTCGGGCCTCCTAATTGGCTGTGTAAAGTGGTCTAGGACTGTTTTCTTAGCTGGACCAGGGGTTTTAGGCTGTCGCCTGGTAGTGTGGGGCATTTTCGTTTTTGGTAAGTGACCAAACAGCCACTTAAAGAGTAAACCTGAAAGCAAAATATTAGGCAGACAAGGCTATGTATGGTTAAGTTAGATTATCAGATGTAGCTGCTTTACCGTGAGGCACATTAGTTACAGTTAATAACAAGAGTCAACATGCGCCTAAGGAGTGAGGCCTAGAGGTCCCATCCAGTCCCTACCCCTCCATTTCAGTGGTCAAAACCAGACCAGAACTCTACCTGCAGAGAGAATCACCAGGCAGGGGCCTGGGCCAGCCAGGATCCCTCGGCACAGGTTGAGTGAAAAATTTCCTAAAACCCCTACACACACCCCAGGAGCGGTGGATATGATGCGAAGGAAGGGAAAAAGGAGAGGTGACCAACTCAGACAAGCTGAGTCGGAAAGGGAGGACCGGCTAGGGATCTCTCAGCAGTAATAATCAAAAAATGATGTAGACACAAACTACAAAGTTTACTAGAACAAAACAATAAGGACCAATAGCACACAGAGCTTCGGTGGCAGAACCCCTGTAAAAGAAAGGTTAAAGTTATATAGCAGACTACCACTACAATTTAGGTGGATGATCCAGATACTAAGGGCTGGTGCAGAAATTATTAAAGGGACACTGTACCCAAAAATTTTCTTTCGTGATTCAGATTGAGCATGAAATTTTAAGCAACTTTCTAATTTACTCCTATTATCAAATTTTCTTCATTCTCTTGGTATCTTTATTTGAAATGCAAGAATTTATATTTAGATGCCGGACCATTTTTGGTGAACAACCTGGGTTGTCCTTGCTGATTGGTAGATAAATTCATCCACCAATAAAAAAGTGCTGTCCAGAGTACTGAAACCAAAAAAAGCTTAGATGCCTTCTTTTTCAAATAATGATAGCAAGAGAACGAAGAAAAATTGATAATAGGAGTAAATTAGAAAGATGCTTAAAATTGCATGCTCTTTCTGAATTACAAAATAAAAAATTTGGGTTCAGTGTCCCTTTAAGCAAGAGGCACCTGTCACACAGTTATGAAGTTACAGCCATTTTAAAAAATGTAGGGCTGCCAGGTTCGCAGTTTAAAGGCAAGAATTTAACTTACACAGAATATAGAAGATATCGCTATAAAATGGCCACCTCAGCCCTTATACAGCTTCCTCTCAACTCAGGGAAAGGGGGGTACTACCAAAAGGAAGGGGAAAGGGGGAGTGGCGTTAACCAACCTAGACTAGCTAGGCCAGAAAGGGAGAGATTTGAGGAGTTGGCCCTTAAGAACACACTTGCCTAAATGTCAGTCTAATTATTGTAGAGTGAACTTGTAGGGAGTAGTATATAACTTTGGGCCTATGTGGAGTCAGTGTATTGTGAACTCTCAATCTAGTTAGGGTGTTACATATAAGCAAGATATTAAACAACACTCCACTCTGGGCAGGGCCCAGAGGTACATTTGCTGACGCAGCAGCTGTTAAGCAGAGTCCCCAAGCAGCTTATATCTCAGCACAGTCCTCATAGGAGAAGCTTAGAATAACAGTGGGCCATTTCACTACAGTTATATGGGGAAATCCAATAACCTCAGAGTTCAGAGTGACTTGGATTGAGCTTATACAAGTGATTTACATCAATACCCAGGAAGAGAGCAAAGTTCCAATAAAGGCACCTCTAGCACTCCTTTTTACCCTCTTGGGTTTGGCTGTGATGATCAAAGGTAGCAGAAAAATGTTTACAAGTCTGTGACCCTTTGGTGGCTCAGAGTATGCAGGAAAGAAGGGCCCAACTTGTTCTTGAATTGTGTGGGCAAATCAGTGTGGGGCTGATGCTTGCAAATTTAAAACATACTAGGGACAGGCAGCAACAGTCAAAGATAAGCAAAAAGTAGCCCAAAGGCCACGGTCTCACCCGATCAGATGTTATGGATTATCTCCTCGGCGTGCCCTGGTGTGTAGGATGCTGAGGCCGAGTAAATGGAGAGGTCCCACGATAATAAACGTAGCTCCCCCAGGCCCCACACAGGCTTCTCCAAAGTTGTTGGCCTTCTTGTTAATTTTGGAGGTCTTACGAAATGGCCAGAATTTGCACACGACAGCCTGCAGCCTGGTTCTAAATAGAAGCTTGCACTTGCTGCCGCTTGGTAGTTACTTTGTGGTGCACTTGCTAATAAAGATGTGTCCTGTCTTTATACATAAGGTCACTATAGGGTTAATGCAAGATGCTATGATGAGAGGCACTGCACCAGTATTGATACTAAAGTTATCCTCCCTGCTTATCTGAAAATATCCAGTGGGCATAAGAGTAAAGGAAATCAAATCAAATTGGGTGGATTAGTGCGCGCTAAAGGAAGGTATTGCTAAACACTACTCTAAAGATACAATCTCTGTATGTATCAAATACAAGTTAATAACCAAATAGCGAAGCCAAAGCTTCAAGATAGAGAAAGTGCGTTAACAAGCTGAAAGTATACACACACCATATAAGGAATTGAAGTGAAAATTTAATAAACATATAGAATAAGATACACAAATATATACACTAAAAATAGGGACGTCTCCCTGTAATGTAAATACAACTGGGAAAAAATCCTAATGAAAAAAACAGGTTAAAACCTATAAATGATGAATAATGCAGATACTAATTGATAATCTATGACATAAAAAAGATATAGCATAAAAATGATAATTAAAAGATATGGCATTGATATCATAAAATAAAATAAAACTTAAAAGACAAGCACCAAGTTCATATGTATCAACACAGTGCAGGTGGCCGTATGCAAATGAATGCCGATATTGGAACAGTGGAAAGAAAATAACGGCTTGTACCACAAATAGATACAGTTTACTGTACCGTAAGTCAAGAGAGTGTTCAGAGGGTGTTACCGAGGAGAAGAAATCCTTCGGTCAAGGCTTGGACCGCGGCTGCAGTAACTGCCGTTCCTGGAGATAGAAGTGTGCAAACCTCTGCACATGTGAGTCGGCGTCTGACGTCACAGGCTTCTCATCGGCTCCTCTCAGGGTGTTACTTGCTGCTCCAGCAGCGTAAAGGAAAAGCAGCTGATTGCTGTGTCCTGGTGGGAACTTTCTGTGAAGGCAGACTTGGCTGCTGTAGGTATGTTTAATGATCCAATACAATAGTGGGGCACAAGTTATCCTTCACCTTGGGATATTCAAAGATGCTGGTAACCCGGGTTTAAAGTTGCAGTACAGGCTGTACTGAAATATCCCTTGCTGTTTCAAAGTCACAGTGTCACAAATGCAAGCGACGCGTTTCACCCTCCCTTGGGCTTTATCAAGGTCCCACGATAATAAACGTAGCTCCCCCAGGCCCCACACAGGCTTCTCCAAAGTTGTTGGCCTTCTTGTTAATTTTGGAGGTCTTATGAAATGGCCAGAATTTGCACACGACAGCCTGCAGCCTGGTTCTAAATAGAAGCTTGCACTTGCTGCCGCTTGGTAGTTACTTTGTGGTGCACTTGCTAATAAAGATGTGTCCTTTCTTTATACATAAGGTCACTATAGGGTTAATGCAAGATGCTATGATGAGAGGCACTGCACCAGTATTGATACTAAAGTTATCCTCCCTGCTTATCTGAAAATGTCCAGTGGGCATAAGAGTAAAGGACCTTTCTTTAAGTGGCCATTCAAGCTCTCTATGTGAGGTTATGGGTCTTTAATATTGGTCCGGTAGAAGTTATGACCCCTGGGCAGGGCCAGCAACTTGTAAGTGAGGGGTGAGTCCGTTATGCGTGTCAAGCTCCTTGTAACAACGGCACCTTGGGGGAAAGTCGCCCAGCAGAAGAAGCTGAGGAGGACACTCACACTGCTTTGCAGCCAACTCACCTCCGGCAGTTCCCTCGATCACCGTTCAGGTCAGTAGAAGTGCGCAACAGATGCGCAGGTCGCAGATGATAGAGACGAGGCCTTAACTGTTCTGTGTAGTTGCGTCTCTGACCCAAGGCAAACGCTGCAGCTCGGCTCACTGTCTCTCGGTCGTATTGCTTCCGACCGTGTTAGGCTGTCTGTGGCCAAGGCGGCACTTATCTAAGCAATCCGGCCATGAAGAAGATGGCGACCGTTTGCGCCAAAACCCAGGAGTCACTTACTGCAGGCCCCATGTGGAGAGCTGTAGGTCTATGGGCCAGACCGCCTCAGTCTCTGATCCGTGTGAGTAGATGTCACTTAACTACTCCGGAGCGGAGCCCCGACCCTCCGGAGTACAGCGACACAGCAGCTATCAGTCCTCTAGTTGCAGGGAAGGTGAGATGTGCCCAAAGCGCTACTCCCCATTATGCGGTCAATCCGGCTGAAGAACCCTCTGTATTTCCAACAGGGGTGTCAGGTCTTCACTCCTTTTTTCAAAGCTTCCCAGGTTCTTGAGTATATGTGGGCACAAAATAACTATAGGAAATAAGGCTGTAAATCAAAATTTAGAGACTCAATAGAATATAGCAAGAGGAGCTCTTGAAAAACACTTCCACTCGTCTCAGCGGTTAGCTCCGCCCCCTGTACGCTTGTATTTTTATTTAATGTGTTCCAATAATGCATTTTACCTACACAAGTATTAAATTGGGGGGGGGGGGGGGTATGACAGAGGTATAATTAAGAATTAAAATAAACAGGATAGTAAACTCCAAATTAAAATTACATGCCCTATCTGAATCATGAAAAACTACTTTCTAATTTACTTTTACTTTGTTCTCTTATTCTTAAATGAAAGCTAAACCTAGGTAGGCTCATATGCTAATTTCTAAGCCCTTGAAGGCCACCTTTTCTGAATGCATTTAAAAGTTTCACAGCTAGAGGGCGTTGGTTCATGTGTTTCATATAGATAACACTGTACTCACGCACGTGAAGTTATTTAAGAGTTGGCACTAATTGCCTGAAATGCATTTCTGTCAAAAGATCTGAGAAGGCATTCTGCAGAAGTTTAGATACAAGTTAGAGATAAAAAGTATATTTCTTAAGATATGGTGAGTCCACGGCTTCATCAATTACTGTTGGGAATATCACTCCTGGCTAGCAGGAGGAGGCAGAAAGTACCAAAGCTGTTGAGTATCACTTCCCTTACTGCAACCCCCAGTCATTCTCTTTTCCTTAGGTGCAAGGAGGAGGTGAAGTTTTAGTGTCTGAAGAATGGATTTATTTCACTTCAATCTTTTATTTTGAAAGCCAGAGTAGGTTTAGTCTGGTCTTAAGATTGGGTTTAGGCATACTCCATGTTAGTCTCTTCTGTAGGGCAGTGGTGGCTTTCAAGCAGTTAGGAAAACGCAGTGAGGCCCACCTCACTAGTTCCTAACATGTTGCTGCCCCTGTATAGAAAGCCTGAGTAGGTTTATTCTGATCTATCTTTTTTTTCTTTTCTTATGACACGGAGTCCACGGATCATCATCAATTACTGTTGGGAATATCACTCCTGGCCAGCAGGAGGAGGCAAAGAGCACCACAGCAAAGCTGTTAAGTATCACCTCCCTTCCCACAAACCCCAGTCATTCTCTTTGACTACGGTGCAAGGAGGAGGTGAAGTATTCGGTGTGTGATAAGAATTTTCTTCAAGATTTTATTATTTTAAAGCAGAGTAAGTTTGCTCTGATCTTTCCTTGGGTCTAGCCGTAGCCCACGTCAGTCTCTTCAGTAGAGCAGTGGTGGCTTTTAAGCCATTTGGAACTTGTGGGGTACAATCCACACACTATTTCTTCAAACAGTTTTGCTGCCCTATTCAGAAAGCCTGAGTAAGCTTACTCGGTTCTTTCCTTTTCCACAGGTCCGTGTGAGGGATGGCATCCTCTCAAACCAGGTGAGCTGTCCTGCCGGACAGATTAACATTAAGTTCCAAGAATATTTTTTCTTTATTATGAGGGAAAATCTGGCACTTAAGCAGTTAATACTGCAGGGGGACATTTGTAGACGATGGGGAGTTGGCTCAGTTAATGTCCTTAGATCTAGTTAAAGGGCCACTAAACCCAAAATCTTTCTTTCATGATTCAGATAGAACATACAAATTTAAACAACATTACAATTTACTTCTATTATTTATTTTGCTTCATTTTTTAGATATCCTTATTTGAAGAAAAAGCAATGCACATGGGTGAGACAATGACATGAGGCTTCTATGTGCAGCTACTGAGCATATCTAGATATGCTTTCTCCAACATAGGTGTGTCCGGTCCACGGCGTCATCCTTGTGGGATATTCTCCTCCCCAACAGGAAATGGCAAAGAGCCCAGCAAAGCTGGCCATATAGTCCCTCCTAGGCTCCGCCTACCCCAGTCATTCTCTTTGCCGTTGCACAGGCAACATCTCCACGGAGATGGCTTAGAGTTTTTTGGTGTTTAAATGTAGTTTTTGTTCTTCAATCAAGAGTTTGTTATTTTAAAATAGTGCTGGTATGTACTATTTACTCTGGAACAGAAAAGAGATGAAGATTTCTGTTTGTAAGAGGAAGATGATTTTAGCAACCGTTACTAAAATCGATGGCTGTTTCCACACAGGACTGTTGAGATGAAGTAACTTCAGTTGGGGGAAACAGTGGGCAGACTTTGCTACTTGAGGTATGACACATTTCTAACAAGACTTGGTAATGCTGGAAGCTGTCATTTTCCCTATGGGAACCGGTAAGCCATTTTCTTAGTTTAAGTAAAAGAATAAAGGGCTTCATTAGGGCTTAAAAAACTGGTAGACATTTTTCTGGGCTAAAACGATTACTTTACTAAGTATATTTGGCAGATTATTACTTTTAATAGTTGTTAAATCTTGGGGATTGTTTTAATAAAAACGGCAGGCACTGTATTGGACACCTTTTTCACTGGGGGCCTTTTCTAGTCATAGGCAGAGCCTCATTTTCGCGCCACTAATGCGCAGTTGTTTTTGGAAAGCATGGCATGCAGATGCATGTGTGAGGAGCTAAGAACCACTGAAAAAGCTTATAGAAGGCATCATTTGGTATCGTATTCCCCTCTGGGCTTGGTTGGGTCTCAGCAAAGCAGATTCCTGGGACTGTATAGGGGTTAAATGTAAAAACGGCTCCGGTTCCGTTATTTTAAGGGTTAAAGCTTTCAAATTTGGTGTGCAATACTTTTACGGCTTTAAGTTACTGTGGTGAAATTTTGGTGAATTTTGAACAATTCCTTCATACTTTTTCACATATTCAGTAATAAAGTGTGTTCAGTTTAAAATTTAAAGGGACAGTAACGGTTTTATTGTAAAACGTTTTTTGTGCTTTGTTGACAAGTTTAAGCCTGTTTAACATGTCTGAACCATCAGATAACGATGTTCTATATGTATGAAAGCCAATGTGTCTCCCCATTTAAATATATGTGATATATTTGTGTCATAATGTCCAAACAAAGTAGGGATAATAATGCCATAGATATGATATTGCCCAAGATGATTCCTCTAATGAGGGGAGTAAGCATGGTACTGCATCATCCCCTTCTGTGTCTACACCAGTTTTGCCCACACAAGAGGCCCCTAGTACATCTAGTGCGCCAATACTTATTACCATGCAACAATTAACGGCTGTAATGGATAACTCTATAGCAAACATTTTATCCAAAATGCCTACTTATCAAAGAAAGCGCAATTGCTCTGTTTTAAACACTGAAGAGCAAGAGGACGCTGATGATATCTGTTCTGACATACCCTCACACCAATCTGAAGGGGCCAGGAGGGAGGTTTTGTCTGAGGGAGAAATTTCAGATTCAGGAAAAATTTCTCAACAAGCAGAACCTGATATTGTAACTTTTAAATTTAAATTAGAACATCTCCACGCACTACTTAAGGAGGTATTATCTACTCTGGATGATTGTGACAATTTGGTCATTCCAGAGAAATTAGGTAAGATGGACAAGTTCCTAGAGGTTCCGGTGCCCCCCGATGTTTTTCCTATACCCAAGCGGGTGGCGGACATAGTAAATAAGGAGTGGGAAAGGCCCGGCATACCTTTTGTCCTCCCTATTACGGTTGCCTCCAGGCTGGCTGGAAGTTGGACCGTAGAAAAGGATGCTCCTAGCGCTCACCAAAGGAGCAGCAGCACCGTGGACTCTATAACTACTGCGTAGCCACCATCAGTAATGCAGACTATATGAACCACCGCTGCTGGGCTGGTATCTCGCCGTCTGCTCTGCGCCCTGGACCTACGACTAGGCTCCAGTAGGCGAACCTCTTCCTTCTGTAGCAATCCCTGTAGCTAAGGGAGTATGAAAAACATAGCAATCCCTGTAGTGATTATAAGCTGTATCCTACAAACATGAGTCAAAGCTTCAAGTTAGAGGGTCAACATAGGTCTGATGTGCTGGAGCACACAGCCTGCTTTTATTGAGGTTACATGCAAAACAGGACACTCTCAGGGGGAGGCATAAAATCCCCCATCACACATTTGATATTAGATAGAGAGACACTCCCTTTGACAGGCCACAACATTTAATTCAGCAGATAACATTACACACAATAAAACAATGCAGTCCACCTTATCAATACTAGTCTGATTAGACAATGGGAAAGTTGATCACTAAACCTAATTAGAGCTAATCCCAGCAGACTTGTATTTAGAATGCTTCTTGAAGCTGAACAAAGTTATCTCTGTAATTCTGACTGAAGGGTCTGTCACATAGCACTTAATGGCACACAATGAAACTGAACCAAGTGGGAGAAAGCCAGGGACAAGTCATTTCACAGGTCTGGGGACATAGTCTTAAAGGGGCATTGTTCACCAAAGTCACAATATGTCCCCAGACGGTTCTTAAAGGGCCATACACACCCAATAAAAGTTAATATGTTTTCAGGGGCACAATCTTCCAGGGGCCATAGTCATGTGGAAGGAGGCTGGCAAATAGGCTTCTCCAAAATCCAGGGAAGCAGGGCAATTTTCCATTTAAAGGGCCAGTTACAAACAGCAGTTTGTAACACTCCCCCTATATTTAAGAAATTATTTCCTATAGTCGACCCCAGAAAGGACTTATGGCATACAGTCCCCAAGGTCGAGGGGGCGGTTTCTACTCTAAACAAACGCACTTCTATTCCTATAGAAGATAGTTGTGCTTTCAAGATCCTATGGATTTAAGGTTAGAGGGTTTGCTTAAAAAGATGTTTGTTCAGCAAGGTTACCTTCTACAACCAATTTCATGCATTGTTCCTGTCACTACAGCTGCGTGTTTCTGGTTCGAAGAACTAGAAAAGTCGCTCAATAAAGAATCTTCGTACGAGGAGGTTTTGGACAGAGTTCAAGCTTTTAAATTGGCTAACTCTTTTATTTTAGATGCCGCTTTGCAATTAGCTAGATTAGCGGCGAATAATTCAGGGTTTGCTATCGTGGCGCGCAGAGCGCTTTTGCTTAACATCCCTTTCAAGGGTAAAACACTGTTTGGCCCTGACTTGAAAGAGATTATTTCAGACATCACTGGGGGAAAGGGCCACGCCCTTCCTCTGGATAGGTCTTTTAAGGCTAAAAATAAACCAAATTTTCGTCCCTTTCGCAGAAACGGACCAGCCTCAAATTCTACACCCTCTAAGCAAGAGGGTAATACTTCTCAAACCAAGCCAGCCTGGAGGCCGATGCAAGGCTGGAACAAGGGTAAGCAGGCCAAGTCACCTGCCACTGCTACCAAAACAGCATGAAGTGTTGGCCCCCGATCTGGGACCGGATCTGGTGGGGGGCAGACTTCAGGATCCTTGGGCGCTAGAAATAGTTTCTCAAGGTTATCTCCTGGAATTCAGGGAACTACCCCCAAGGGGAAGGTTCCACGGGTCTCAATTATCTTCGAACAGGCATTCTTACACTGTGTAGAAGACCTGTTAAGCATGGGAGTGATTCATCCTGTTCCATTAGGAGAACAAGGGATGGGTTTTTACTCCAACCTGTTCATAATTCCCAAAAAAGAGGGAACATTCAGACCAATTTTAGATCTCAAGATTCTAAACAAGTTTCTAAGGGTTTCATCGTTCAAAATGGAAACCATTCGAACGATCCTTCCTACCATCCAGGAAGGTCAATTCATGACCACGGTGGACTTAAAGGATGCGTACCTACGTATTCCTATCCACAAGGAACATTTTCGGTTCCTGAGGTTCGCCTTTCTGGACAAGCATTACCAGTTTGTGGCACTTCCATTCGGATTAGCCACTGCTCCAAGGATTTTCACAAAGGTACTAGGGTCCCTTCTAGCGGTGCTAAGACCAAGGGGCATTGCAGTAGTACCTTACTTGGACGACATCCTGATTCAAGTGTCGTCTCTGTCAAAAGCAAGGGCTCATACGGACATTGTCCTAGCTTTTCTCAGATCTCACAGGTGGAAAGTGAACATAGAAAAAAGTTCTCTGTCCCCGTCAACAAGAGTTCCCTTCTTGGGAACAATAATAGTTTCCTTAGAAATGAAGGTTTTTCTGACAGAGGCCAGAAAATCAAAACTTCTAAGCTCTTGTCAGGTACTTCATTCTGTTCTTCTTCCTTCCATAGCGCAGTGCATGGAAGTAATAGGTTTGATGGTTGCGGCAAGGGACATAGTTCCTTTTGCACAAATTCATCTAAGACCATTACACCTGTGCATGCTCAGAAAGTGGAATGGGGATTATACAGACTTGTCTCCGACGATACAAGTAGATCAAATAACCAGAGATTCACTCCGTTGGTGGCTGACCCTGGACAACCTGTCACAGGGAATGAGCTTCCGCAGACCAGAGTAGGTCATTGTCACGACCGACGCCAGTCTGGTGGGCTGGGGCGCGGTCTGGGAACCCCTGAAAGCTCAGGGTCTATGGTCTCGGGAAGAATCTCTTCTCCCGATAAACATTCTGGAACTGAGAGCGATATTCAATGCTCTCAAGGCTTGGCCTTGACTAGCAAAGGCCAAATTCATAAGGTTTCAATCAGACATCATGACGACTGTTACATATATCAACCATCAGGGGGAAACAAGGAGTTCCCTGGCGATGGAGGAGCATCCGGGGGAGTGGGAACTCCATCTGGAAATCTTTGCCCAAATAACTCAATTATGGGGCATTCCAGACATGGTTCTGATGGCCTCTCGTCAGAACTTCAAGGTCCCTTGTTACGGGTCCAAATCCAGGGATCCCAAGGCGACTCTATTGGATACAATAGTAGCACCTTGGATCTTCAACCTAGCTTATGTATTCCCACCGTTTCCTCTCATTCCCAGGCTGGTAGCCAGGATCAATCTGGAGAGGGCTTCGGTGATCTTGATAGTTCCTGTGTGGCCACGCAGGACTTGGTATGCAGACCTGGTGAATGTGTCATCGGCTCCACCATGGAAGCTACCTTTGAGACAGGACCTTCTTATTCAGGGTCCATTCGAACATCCGAATCTGGTTTTCCTCCAACTGACTGCTTGGAGTTTGAACGCTTGATTTTATCAAAGCGTGGGTTTTCAGATTCTGTAATAGATACTCTTATTCAGGCTAGAAAGCCTGTAACTAGAAAAATTTACCATAATATATGGAAAAAATATATCTGTTGGTGTGAATCTAAAGGATTCCCATGGAACAAGATAAAAATTCCTAAGATTCTTTCCTTTCTACAAGAAGGTTTGGAGAAAGGATTTTCTGCAAGTACAGATCTCTGCTTTATCTGTTTTACTTCACAAAAGGCTGGCAGCTGTGCCAGACGTTTCAGCGTTTGTTCAGGCTCTGGTTAGAATCAAGCCTGTTTACAGACCTTTGACTCTTCCCTGGAGTCTTAATCTAGTTCTTTCAGTTCTTCAAGGGGTTCCGTTTGGACCCTTACATTCCGTAGATATTAAGTTATTATCTTGGAAAGTTTTGTTTTAGGTTGCAATTTCTTCCGCTAGAAGAGTTTCTGAGTTATCTGCTCTGCAGTGTTCTCCGCCCTATCTGGTCCATGCAGATAAGGTGGTTTTACGTACTGAGCCTGGTTTTCTTCCGAAGGTTGTTTCCAACAAAAATATTAACCAGGAGATAGTTGTACCTTCTTTGTGTCCGAATCCAGTTTCATAGAAGGAACGTTTGTTACACAATTTGGACGTTGTCCGTGCTCTAAAATTCTATTTAGAGGCTACTGAAGATTTTAGACAAACATCTTCTTTGTTTGTTGTTTATTCTGGTTAAAGGAGAGGTAAAAAAGCAACTTCTACCTCTCTTTCCTTTTGGTTTAAAAGCATCATCAGATTGGCTTTTGAGACTGCCGGACGGCAGCCTCCTGAAAGTATCACAGCTCACTCCACTAGGGCTGTGGCTTCCACATGGGCCTTCAAGAATGAGGTTCCTGTTGACCAAATTTTTTTTTTAAATTATATACTTTTGCTTCTTCGGAGGCTATTTTTGGGAGAAAGGTTTTGCAAGCCGTGGTGCCTTCCATTTGGGTGACCTGATATGCTCCCTCCCTTCATCCGTGTCCTAAAGCTTTGGTATTGGTTCCCACAAGTAAGGATGACGCCGTGGACCGGACACACCTATGTTGGAGAAAACAGAATTTATGCTTACCTGATAAATTACTTTCTCCAACGGTGTGTCCGGTCCACGGCCCGCCCTGGTTTTTTAATCAGGTCTGATGAATTATTTTCTCTAACTACAGTCACCACGTTACCATATGGTTTCTCCTATATATATTTCCTCCTGTCCGTCGGTCGAATGACTGGGGTAGGCGGAGCCTAGGAGGGACTATATGGCCAGCTTTGCTGGGCTCTTTGCCATTTCCTGTTGGGGAGGAGAATATCCCACAAGTAAGGATGACGCCGTGGACCGGACACACCGTTGGAGAAAGTAATTTATCAGGTAAGCATAAATTCTGTTTTTCAGCAAAGAATATCAAGAGAATAAAACAAATTAGATAATAGAAGTAAATTAGAAAGATGTTTAAACATGTATTCTCTTTCTAAATCATGAAAGAAAAAATGAGGGTTTCATGTCCCTTTAAGGACTATGAGTGTGCCATTTTTTTTTGTAATTGTACGGCCATGCTTTTGTTCTGTAGCGACTGTTATAGAATTTCACTGCGGTCCTAATGGCCACAGGAACCGCCCCTGATTAGAGAGGCAGTCCCCTTCAGAGGCGGCAGTCAGTTTAGTCACGCTTTCCGGACTCCCTGTGAGTTTCGGAGTGGTGACGCTGGGTAAATTGGTGGCTCTGCTATAGTGCGGATCTCTCAGCCGGCTAATTGCGTGTTCCGGAGTAAAAAACGGATTGTTTATTTTTCAGTCTTAACTTCAGTCGCTAGGACAGGTAGGCACCTCAGCAAAATATAAACTTTGCTGAGGTGTAGAGGGTGCCTGGGGTTGTATTAGGAGATATATATATATTTTTTTAGTATTCCTGTATAGAAAGAACTTTGTGTTACAGGGAGACTTTTTTTGATAATGAGCCATCATTAGCTAAGGCGGAGGCTGTTCAGGTGTCTCCTGTAACAGATATGCTGCAACTTTCTTCTCAAGCATCCCAATCTTTTTCATCTACACATGCTGTGCACTGAGTTTCTTCTCATGTTCCAGTAGGAGTTTCTTTACAAGACATTGCTGCACAAGACATTGCTGCCCAGGTATCCTCTGCGGTATGTGAGGCGCTGTCTGCTTTTCCCTTGCTGCAGGGAAATCACAAGGATATTTAAAGAGTCAGCAAGTAAGGTTTCTGATCCGGTTGTGACTATCAAAGGGGCTTCTTCTCAGAAGTCTAAGGAAGACACTTTGGTAGCATCTGAGGGTGAAATCTCAGATTTAACAGTATAATTCCTCCTTCTGATGCTGAAGTTGTATCCTTCAGATTTAAGCTGGAACACCTTCGTCTGTTAAATGGACAGTCAAGTCCTAAAAAAAACTCCTATAAATAGGAAATGTAATTTTATACAAATTTTGATTTGTTCTCTTGGTGGTATTAGTTGAAAGCTATACCTAGGAGGTTCCTATGCTAATTTGTTAGACCTTGAAGACTGCCTCTAATCTATATGCATTTTGACCACTAGAGGGCATTATTTCTTGTTTCATATAGATAACATTGAGCTCATGCACATGAAGTTTACCCTGGAGTGAGCACTGATTGGCTAAAATGCAAGTCTGTCAAAAGAACTGAAATAAGGGGGCAGTCTGCAGAGGCATAAATATAAGGAAATCAGAGGTAAAAAGTGTATTTCTAGAAGTGTTGGTTATGCAAAGCTGGGGAATGGGTAATGAAGGCATTATCTTTCTTTATAAACAACAAATTCTGGTGTTGACTGTCCCTTGAAGGAGGTTTTGGCTACGTTTGACGACTCCGATACGACTGTCGTAGTCAACCCTAAGAAGTCAAACTAAACAAATATTTTGATGTTCCCTCTGTGGTGGAGGTATTCCCTGTACCAGGCAGTGCTACAGAGATTATTGCACGAGAATGGGAGATACCTGGAATTCCTTTTTCTCCATCTCCATTTTTCAAGAAAATGTTTCCAATAGCTGACGCCATTAAGGAGTCATGGCAGACTGTTCCTAAGGTGGAAGGGGCGATCTCCACTTTGGCTAAGAGAACCTCTATTCCCTTAGATGATAGCTGTTCTTTTAAGGATCCAATGGATAAGATGTTGGAGGCATTGCTAAAGAAAATGTATGTTCACCAGGGTCTTCAATGGCAGCCTGCGGTGTGTATTGTTACGGTCACCAGAGCGGAAGCCTATTGGTTTGATGCTCTGTCTGATTCTAGATATTCCTCTTGAGGAGATCCGGGACAGGATTAAGGTGCTTAAGTTAGCCAACTTCTTTATCATGGATGCTTCTTTACAAGTCATCAAGTTGGGAGCAAAAATGTCTGGTTTTGTGGTTCTAGCTCGCAGAGCCTTATGGTTGAAATTCTGGTCTGCGGATGTTTCTTCTAAGTCCAAGCTCTTGGCGATCCCCTACAAGGGTAAGATCTTGTTTGGGCCGGGCTTGGCTGAAATAATTTCAGATATTACAGGAGGAAAGAACTTTTCTCCCCCAGGATAAGAGGAATAAACAGGTTGTCAGACTAATTTTCATTCCTTTCGTAACTTTAGAGGTAAACCCTCCCTCCTCAGCAAGAACGATCAAAGCCTTCCTGGAAGTCTAGTCAGTCTTGGAACAGTCTAAGAAGCCTGCAGCTTATTCCAAGTCCGCATGAAGGGTCGGCCCCCGATACGGGAGTGGATCCAGTAAGGGGGGCAGACTTTCTCAATTCACTCAAGCCTGGATACGGGATGTCCCAGATCCCTGGGCGGTGGACATTGTATCCCAGGGGTACAAATTATAGAATTCAAGACTTTTCCTCCCAGAGGCAGGTTCCTCAAGATTATCTGTAGACCAGATAAAGAGGCGTTCTTAAACTGTGTCCTGGGATTCTACTCCAATCTGTTTCTGGTTCCCCAAAAGAGGGAACTTTCAGACCAATTTTAGACCTGAAATGTCCAAGTTCCTCAGAGTTCAGTCCTTCAAGATGGAAACTATTCGTTCCATTCTTCCCTTGGTCCAAAAGGGTCAGTACATGACAACCATAGACCTTAAGGATGCATACCTTCATGTTCCTATTAACAAGGATCATCAAGTTTCTTGGACAATCACTTTGTTTGTCGCTGTTCCATTTGGTCTTGTCACAGCTTTTAGAAGGTTCTGGGGGCTGTATTGGCAGTGATCCGGTCTCGGGGCATTGCAGTGGCGCCCTATCTGGACGACATTCTGGTTCAGGCACAGTCTTTTCAACAAGCAAACTCTCATACAGAGATCTTGTTTTCTGTCTTCGATCCCACGGTTGTAAGGTGAATCTGGGAAAAGAGTTCTTTGGTCTTAGCTGCAAGGGTAGTGTTCTTAGGGACCATAATAGATTCCCTATCAATGAAGATATTTCTGACAGAGGTCAGAAAATCCAAGATTTCTCTTGTTAAGTGAATCCAGTCCACGGATCATCCATTACTTGTGGGATATTCTCCTTCCCAACAGGAAGTTGCAAGAGGATCACCCACAGCAGAGCTGCTATATAGCTCCTCCCCTAACTGTCATATCCAGTCATTCTCTTGCAAGCCTCAATCAAGATGGAGGTCGTAAGAGGAGTGTGGTGTTTTATACTTAGTTTATTCTTCAATCAAAAGTTTGTTATTTTTAAATGGTACCGGAGTGTACTGTTTATCTCAGGCAGTATTTAGAAGAAGAATCTGCCTGCGTTTTCTATGATCTTAGCAGAAGTAACTAAGATCCATGGCTGTTCTCACATATTCTGAGGAGTGAGGTAACTTCAGAGAGGGAATGGCGTGCAGGTTTTCCTGCAATAAGGTATGTGCAGTTAATATATTTCTAGGGATGGAATTTGCTAGAAAATGCTGCTGATACTTCCCAACAGGAAGTTGCAAGAGGATCACCCACAGCAGAGCTGCTATATAGCTCCTCCCCTAACTGTCATATCCAGTCATTCTCTTGCAAGCCTCAATCAAGATGGAGGTCGTAAGAGGAGTGTGGTGTTTTATACTTAGTTTATTCTTCAATCAAAAGTTTGTTATTTTTAAATGGTACCGGAGTGTACTGTTTATCTCAGGCAGTATTTAGAAGAAGAATCTGCCTGCGTTTTCTATGATCTTAGCAGAAGTAACTAAGATCCATGGCTGTTCTCACATATTCTGAGGAGTGAGATAACTTCAGAGAGGGAATGGCGTGCAGGTTTTCCTGCAATAAGGTATGTGCAGTTAATATATTTCTAGGGATGGAATTTGCTAGAAAATGCTGCTGATACTGAACTAATCTAAGTAAAGCCTTAAATGCAGTGAGAACTACTGGTATCAGGCTTATTAATAGAGATACATACTCTTAAAAAAATGTAATATAAAACGTTTGCTGGCATGTTTAATCGTTTTTATATATGTTTGGTGATAAAACTTATTGGGGCCTAGTTTTTTTCCACATGGCTGGCTTGAATTCTGCCTAGTAACAGTTTCCTGACTTTCCACTGTTGTAATATGAGTGGGAGGGGTTTTTTTGTGCAGCAAAAATTACAGACACAGACATCCAGCTTCTTCCTGCATGATCCAGGATATCTCTGGAGGGCTCAAAAGGCTTCAACGTCGTTTTTGAGGGAGGTAACAAGCCACAGTAGAGCTGTGGCAGTTGTTGTGACTTTTTAAAAAAAAAAAAAAAGTTTTTGTCAGTTATTATTCTGTGTTTGGTATTAAGGGGTTAATCATCCATTTGCAAATGGGTGCAATGCTCTGCTAACTTGTTACATACACTGTAAAAATTTTGTTAGTGTAACTGCCTTTTTTCACTGTTATTTCAAATTTTGGCAAAAATTTGTGTTTCTTAAAGGTGCAGTAACGTTTTTTATATTGCTTGTAAACTTGTTTAAAGTGTTTTCCAAGCTTGCTAGTCTCATTGCTAGTCTGTTTAAACATGTCTGACACAGAGGAAACAACTTGTTCATTATGTTTGAAAGCCATGGTGGAGCCCCATAGGAGAATGTGTACTAAATGTATTGATTTCACCTTAAACAGTAAAGATCAGTCTTTAACTATAAAAGAAATATCACCAGAAGATTCTGACGAGGGGGGAAGTTATGCCGACTAACTCTCCCCACGTGTCAGACCCTTCGCCTCCCGCTCAGGGGATGCACGCTAATATGGCGCCAATTACATCAGGGACGCCCATAGCGATTACCTTGCAGGACATGGCTGCAATCATGAATAATACCCTGTCAGAGGTATTATCCAGGTTGCCTGAATTAAGAGGCAAGCGCGATTGCTCTGGGGTTAGGAGAAATACAGAGCGCGCAGATGCTGTAAGGGCCATGTCTGATACTGCGTCACAATATGCAGATCATGAGGACGGAGAGCTTCAGTCTGTGGGTGACGTCTCTGATTCGGGGAAACCTGATTCAGAGATTTCTAATTTTAAATTTAAGCTTGAGAACCTCCGTGTATTGCTTGGGGAGGTATTAGCTGCTCTGAATGACTGTAACACAGTTGCAGTACCAGAGAAATTGTGTAGGCTGGATAAATACTATGCGGTGCCAGTGTGTACTGATGTTTTTCCTATACCTAAAAGGCTTACAGAAATTATTAGCAATTTATATTTAGAAAAATGTTTCCAATAGACGCCACTACACGGGACTTATGGCAGACGGTCCCTAAGGTGGAGGGAGCAGTTTCTACTTTAGCAAAGCGTACCACTATCCCGGTTGAGGACAGTTGTGCTTTTTCAGATCCAATGGATAAAAAATTGGAGGGTTACCTTAAGAAAATGTTTATTCAACAAGGTTTTATTTTACAGCCCCTTGCATGCATAGCGCCTGTCACGGCCGCGGCGGCATTCTGTTTTGAGGCCCTGGAAGAGGCCATCCATACAGCTCCATTGACTGAAATTGACAAGCTTAGAACACTTAAGCTAGCTAACTCATTTGTTTCTGATGCCATTGTTCATTTGACTAAACTAACGGCTAAGAATTCCGGATTCGCCATCCAGGCGCGTAGGGCGCTATGGCTTAAATCCTGGTCAGCTGACGTGACTTCGAAGTCTAAATTACTCAACATTCCTTTCAAGGGGCAGACCTTATTCGGGCCTGGTTTGAAGGAAATTATTGCTGACATTACTGGAGGTAAGGGTCATACCCTTCCTCAGGACAGGGCCAAAGCAAAGGTCAAACAGTCTAATTTTCGTGCCTTTCGAAATTTCAAGGCAGGTGCAGCATCAACTTCCTCTGCTTCAAAGCAAGAGGGAACTTTTGCTCAATCTAAGCAGGCCTGGAAACCTAACCAGTCCTGGAACAAAGGCAAGCAGGCCAGAAAGCCTGCTGCTGCCTCTAAGACAGCATGAAGGAACGGCCCCCTATCCGGCGACGGATCTTGTAGGGGGCAGACTTTCTCTCTTCGCCCAGGCATGGGCAAGAGATGTTCAAGATCATATCTCAGGGATATCTTCTGGACTTCAAAGCTTTCCCTCCACAAGGGAGATTTCATCTTTCAAGGCTATCTGCAAATCAGATAAAGAAAGAGGCATTCCTACGCTGTGTGCAAGGCCTCCTAATTATGGGAGTGATCCATCCAGTTCCGCGGACGGAACAAGGACAGGGTTTTTATTCAAATCTAAGTGAAAAGGGGAATGGGGTAAGTGCGCTAAAAAAGCTAAAGGTATCAGAACAAAGTTTAGTTTTCCTTAATGATCATTAGTATTACATTAATATTTTGATGAAATGTTTATGTTTAGCTATGTTAAACAGTGGTGAAAAAATTATCAGATGTGATCTTCGAAATATATATTAAAATTATAAATAAAAATTAATTAATAAAACAAATGTTGATAGAAGGTGTTGTTCTTTAAATTTTATGTGCTAAAATTAGGAGTGGATTTAAACTTCTCTAAGTGATATCATAAAACAGTAACTAAAAATGTTGCTAACAAGGTGATGTGAAAAAAAGTGTGTCGTTAGCAGTGTTTAAAATTTATTATGTGTGAAAACTCCTTATATAGGGTAATACGGTACTTAGAGACTTAATAGTAGAAGGTGTAATATCAATAGCAATATTTGAGATTGTATATTTATGGGTCCAGAACTGAAAAATAGCAGGTTCCAAGGGACCTAACAGATAGCCCTTATATAGTAAATGCACACAGATGTAAAGAATCTTACATATTTATTATCGATTAAAAGTATTACAATATAACAATTAGAAAGGGGACGTCTCCCCAATTGCACAGCCTAAAGTTTCTCTAAAACCATAAAAATCTAAAAAAAAACTTAAGTAAAACAATCTATGTAATTATCAGCGAATAGTCAAAAACTATATATCATATAAGCACAGTTGAATTTTATGTGGTTAACTCTCGTAATAACTATTATTATGATAGATTCGTTATCCGGACTGAGTTTTTCTTTCATGTAATTAGCAAGAGTCCATGAGCTAGTGACGTATGGGATATACATTCCTACCAGGAGGGGCAAAGTTTCCCAAACCTCAAAATGCCTATAAATACACCCCTCACCACACCCACAATTCAGTTTTACAAACTTTGCCTCAGATGGAGGTGGTGAAGTAAGTTTGTGCTAGATTCTACGTTGATATGCGCTCCGCAGCAAGTTGGAGCCCGGTTTTCCTCTCAGCGTGCAGTGAATGTCAGAGGGATGTGAGGAGAGTATTGCCTATTTGAATGCAGTGATCTCCTTCTACGGGGTCTATTTCATAGGTTCTCTGTTATCGGTCGTAGAGATTCATCTCTTACCTCCCTTTTCAGATCAACGATATACTCTTATATATACCATTACCTCTGCTGATTCTCGTTTCAGTACTGGTTTGGCTTTCTACAAACATGTAGATGAGTGTCCTGGGGTAAGTAAATCTTATTTTCTGTGACACTCTAAGCTATGGTTGGGCACTTTGTTTATAAAGTTCTAAATATATGTATTCAAACATTTATTTGCCTTGACTCATTTTTCCTTATTTTTCAGACAGTCAGTTTCATATTTGGGATAATGCATTTGAATTAATCATTTTTTCTTACCTTCAAAAATTTGACTCTTTTTTTCCTGTGGGCTGTTAGGCTCGCGGGGGCTGAAAATGCTTCATTTTATTGCGTCATTTTTGGCGCAGACTTTTTTGGCGCAAAAATTCTTTTCCGTTTCCGGCGTCATACGTGTCGCCGGAAGTTGCGTCATTTTTTGACGTTATTTTGCGCCAAAAATGTCGGCGTTCCGGATGTGGCGTCGCTTTTGTCTCCACATTATTTAAGTCTTATTTTTTCATTGCTTCTGGTTGCTAGAAGCTTGTTCTTTGGCATTTTTTCCCATTCCTGAAACTGTCATTTAAGGAATTTGATCAATTTTGCTTTATATGTTGTTTTTTCTCTTACATATTGCAAGATGTCTCACGTTGCATCTGAGTCAGAAGATACTACAGGAAAATCGCTGTCTAGTGCTGGAGCTACCAAGCTAAGTGTATCTGCTATAATTTTTGGTATCTGTTTCTCCAGCTGTTGTTTGTATTGCATGTCATGACAAACTTATTAATGCGGATAAAATTTCCTTTAGTACTGTTACATTACCTGTTGCTGTTCCGTCAACATCTAATTTTCAGAGTGTTCCTGATAAACATAAGAGATTTTATTTTTTAAATCCATTAAGAAGGCTATGTCTGTTATTTCTCCTTCTAGTTTACATAAAAGTCTTTTAAAACTTCTCTTTTTTCAGATGAATTTTTAAATGAACATCATCATTCTGATACTGATAATGGTTCTTCTGGTTCAGAGGTTTCTGTCTCAGAGGTTGATGCTGATAAATCTTTTTATTTGTTCAAGATGGAATTTATTCGTTCTTTATTTAAAGAAGTATTAATTGCATTAGAAATAGAGGATTCTGGTCCTCTTGATACTAAATCTAAACGTTTAAATAAGGTTTTTAAATCTCCTGTAGTTATTCCAGAAGTATTTAATCTCCCTGATGCTATTTCTGAAGTAATTTCCAGGGAATGGAATAATTTGGGTAATTCTTTTACTCCTTCTAAACGTTTAAGCAATTTAAGGATCCTTTAGATAGGGAAATTGAATCCTTTCTAAGAAAAGCTTACTTATGTTCAGGTAATCTTCTTAGACCTGCTATATTTTTAGCGGATGTTGCTGCAGCTTCAACTTTTTGGTTAGAAGCTTTAGCGCAACAAGTAACAGATCATAATTTTATAGCATTATTATTATTCTATAACATGCTAATAATTTTATTGGTGATACCATCTTTTGATATCATTAGAGTTGATGTCAGGTATATGTCTCTAGCTATTTTAGCTAGAAAAGCTTTATGGATTAACTTGGAATGCTGATATGTCTTCTAAGTCAACTTTGCTTTCCCTTTCTTTCCAGGGTAATAAATTATTATTTCAACTGTTTCTGGAAGGAAGGGAACTTTTTTACCAAAGGATAAAAAATCTAAGGTAAATTTAGGTCTAATAATCATTTTCGTTCCTTTCCTCACAATAAGGAACAAAAGCCTGATCCTTCATTCTCAGGAGCGGTATCAGTTTGGAAACTATTTCCAGTTTGGAATATATCCAAGCCTTATAGAAAACCTATAGCCAGCTCCTAGGTACCCATGAAGGTGCGGCCCTTATTCCAGCTCAGCTGGTATGGGGCAGATTACGTTTTCTTCAAAGAAATTTTGATCAATTCCGTTCTCAATTTCTGGTTTCAGAACATTGTTTCAGAAAGGTACAGAATTGGCTTCAGTTAAGGCCTCCTGCTAAGAGATTTTTTTCTTTCCCGTGTCCCAGTTAACACAGCAAAGGCTCAGCATTTCTGAAATGTGTTTCAGATCTAGAGTTGGCTGGAGTAATTATGCCAGTTCCAGTTCTGGAACCGGGGCTGGGGTTTTATTTTATCTCTTCATTGTACCAAAGAAGGTCAATTCCTTCAGACCAGTTCTGGATCTATCAATATTGAATCGTTATGTAAGGATACCAACATTCAAGATGGTTACTGTAGGACTGTCCTGCCTTTTGTTTAGCAAGGGCATTATATGTCTACAATAGATTTACAGGATGTGTATCTGCATATTCCGATTCTTCCAGATCACTTTTAGTGTCTGAGATTCTCTTTTTAGACAAGCATTACCAGTTTTGTGGCTCTACTGTTTGGCCTAGCCTCAGTTCCAAGAATTTTTTTCAAAGGTTCTCGGTGCCCTTCTTTCTGTAATCAGAGAACAGGGTTTTTAGTATTTCCTTATTGGACGATATCTGGGTACTTGCTCAGTCTTCTCATTTTCGAAGAATCTCATACGAATCGACTTGTGTTGTTTCTTCAAGTTCATGGTTGGAGGATCAATTTACCAATCAGTTCATTGATTCAAAAGACAAGGGTAACCTTTTTAGGTTTCTAGAATAGATTCAGTGTCTATGACTCTGTCCTTGTCAGACAAGAGAAGTTTAACATTGATATCAGCTTGTCAAAACCTTCAGTCACAATCATTCCCTTTGGTAGCCTTATGCATGGAAATTTTAGGTCTTAGGACTGCCGCATCAGATGCGATCTCCTTTGCTCGTTTTCACATGCGACCTCTTCAGCTCTGTATGCTGAACCAATGGTGCAGGGATTACTCAAAGATATCTCAATTAATATCTTTAAACCGATTATACGACACTCTCTGACATGGTGGACAGATCACCATCGTTTAGTTTCGGGGGCTTCTTTGTTCTTCCGACCTGGACTATAATCTCAACAGATGCAAGTCTTACAGGTTGGGGAGCTGTGTGGGGGTATCTGATGGCACAAGGGGTTTGGGAATCTCAGGAGGTGAGATTTCCGATCAATATTTTGGAACTCCGTGCAATTTCAGAGCTCTTCAATCTTGGCCTCTTCTGAAGAGAGAGTTGTTCATTTGTTTTCAGATAGACAATGTCACAACTGTGGCATACATCAATCATCAAGGAGGGACTCACAGTCCTCTGGCTATGAAAGAAGTATCTCGAATTTTGGTTTGGGCGGAATCCAGCTCCTGTCTAATCTCTGCGGTTCATATCCCAGGTATGGACAATTGGAAAGCGGATTATCTCAGTCGCCAAACGTTGCACCTGGGCGAATGGTCTTCACCCAGAGGTATTTCCTCAGATTGTTCAAATGTGGGAACTCCCAGAAATAGATCTGATGGCTTCTCATCTAAACAAGAAACTTCCCTGGTATCTGTCCGGATCCAGGGATCCTCGGGCGGAGGCAGTGGATGCATTATCTCTTCCTTACAAGTGTCATCCTGCCTATATCTTTCCGCCTATAGTTCTTCTTCCAAGGGTATTCTCTAATATTCTAAAGGAATGCTCGTTTGTCCTGCTGGTAGCTCCAGCATGGCCTCACAGGTTTTGGTATACGGATCTTGTCCGGATGGCCTCTTGCCAGCTGTGGACTCTTCCTTTAAGACCAGTCTTTCTGTCTCAAGGTTCTTTTTTCCATCAGGATCTCAAAACCTTAATTTTAAGGTGTGGAGTTTGAACGCTTGATTTTTGGTCAAAGAGGTTTCTCTCACTCTGTGATTGATACTATGTGACAGGCTCGTAAGTCTGTATCTAGAGAGATATATTATAGAGTCTGGAAGACTTATATTTCTTCAGGATGGTTTAGATAAAGGTTTGTCCGCAAGTTTCTTGAAAGACAAATCTCTGCTCTTTCTGTTCTTTTTCACAGAAGGATTGCTAATCTTCCTGATATTCATTGTTTTGTACAAGCTTTGGTTCGTATAAAACCTGTCCTTAAGTCAATTTGTCCTCCTTGGAGTTTGAATTTGGTTCTGGGGGCTCTTCAAGCTCCTTCTTTTGAACCCATGCATTCTTTGGTCGTTATATTACTTTCTTGGAAAGTTTTGTTTCTTTTGGCCATCTCTTCTGCCAGAAGAGTCTCTGAATTATCTACTCTTTTTTTGTGAGTCTCCTTTTCTGATTTTGCATAAGGATAAGGCGGTGCTGCGAACTTTTTTTAAATTTTTTACCTAAGGTTGTGAATTCTAACAACATTAGTAGAGAAATTGTGGTTCCTTCATTATGTCCTAATCCTATGAATTCTAAGGAGAAATCATTGCATTCTTTGGATGCTGTTAGAGCTTTGTAATATTATGTTGAAGCTATTAAGTCTTTCCGAAAGACTTCTAGTCTATTTGTCATCTTTTCCGGTTCTAGAAAAGACCAGAAAGCTTCTGCCATTTCTTTGGCATCTTGGTTGAAATCTTTATTTCATCATGCCTATGTTGAGTCGGGTAACACTCCGCTTCAAAGGATTACAGCTCATTCTACTAGGTTAGTTTCTACTTCCTGGGCGTTTAAGAATGAAGCTTCGGTTGATCAGATTTGCAAAACAGCAACTTGGTCCTCTTTGCATACTTTTACTAAATTCTACCATTTTGATGTGTTTTCTTCTTCTGAAGCAGTTTTTGGTAGAAACGTACTTCAGGCAGTGGTTTCAGTTTGAATCTTCTGCTTATGTTTTTTCATTAAAATTTTATTCTGGGTGTGGATTATTTTCAGCAGGAATTGGATGTCTTTATTTTATCCCTCCCTCTCTAGTGACTCTTGTGTGGAAAGATCCACATCTTGGGTAATCATTATCCCATACGTCACTAGCTCATGGACTCTTGCTAATTACATGAAAGAAAACATAATTTATGTAAGAACTTACCTGATAAATTCATTTCTTTCATATTAGCAAGAGTCCATGAGGCCCGCCCTTTTTTGTGGTGGTTTTGATTTTTTTGTATAAAGCACAATTATTCCAATTCCTTATTTTATATGCTTTCGCACTTTTTTCTTATCACCCCACTTCTTGGCTATTCGTTAAACTGAATTGTGGGTGTGGTGAGGGGTGTATTTATAGGCATTTTGAGGTTTGGGAAACTTTGCCCCTCCTGGTAGGAATGTATATCCCATACGTCACTAGCTCATGGACTCTTGCTAATATGAAAGAAATGAATTTATCAGGTAAGTTCTTACATAAATTATGTTTTTTGTATCACCTTAAAATTATATGTGGATAGTACAGAGTCTCTATGCAAGTTCCGTAATAGATTGTGATGACACACGGAGGTATGTTTTCTAGGGGTGATTGCATACTCCCTTCAATTGTGGTTAAGACAAATTTTAAAGCTTACTTTTTCTGAGTCCTGGAAGAGCTTCTGGAGCCTGTGTCCGCCGGCTATCTCTCAGCCGAGTCAGCACGCCGCATGGATCTCGGCGTCTGACGTCACCGGTAAATCCGCCGGTTGTCAAAAAAAGAAGAAATTCTCAGCTGGAGTGTATGTTGTATCCAGATATGATTTGGGAGATAAGTTCTTTGTGAGCCAGTTGAAATTACACCCTGCACCTAGTGCCAATGCACGCAGGGATAATTTAGACTCCGATATTGATGATTCAAAGCGTAGCAGAATAACCCGGGTTACCTCAGATATTGGTTAAAAGTTAATTTGAGATTCAGATGTCATCATCTGTAGTAGGCACAGTCACTTAGATCGACGCGTTTCACTCACCAGGGAGCTTTATCAAGACCAATATCTGAACATAGCTAAACATAAACATTTCATAAAAATATTAATGTAATACTAATGATCATTAAGGAAAACTAAACTTTGTTCTGATACCTTTAGCTTTTTTAGCGCACTTACCCCATTCCCCTTTTCACTTAAATAACACTGAGAAGAACGAAGGATCTTCTCATTCTGTAAGTGTGTGGTATCTCCTTTGTACCAGCGCTCTACTGTCACCCCACAGATCACAAAAAACTTTTTATTCAAATCTGTTTGTGGTTCGCAAAAAAGAGGGAACCTTCAGACCAATTTTGGATCTAAAGATCTTAAACAAATTCCTCAGAGTTCCATCTTTCAAAATGGAAACTATTCGGACCATCCTACCCATGATCCAAGAGGGTCAGTATATGACCACAGTGGACCTAAAGGATGCCTACCTTCACATACCAATTCACAAAGACCATCATCGGTTTCTAAGGTTTGCCTTTCTAGACAGGCATTACCAATTTGTAGCTCTTCCCTTCGGGTTGGCTACAGCCCCGAGAATCTTTACAAAGGTTCTGGGCTCACTTATGGCAGTTCTAAGACCGCGAGGCATAGCGGTAGCTCCGTATCTAGACGACATCCTGATACAGGCGTCAAACTTTCAAGTTGCCAAGTCTCATACAGAGATAGTTCTGGCATTTCTGAGGTTGCGCGGGTGGAAAGTGAACGAGGAAAAGAGTTCTCTATCCCCACTCACAAGAGTCTCCTTCTTAGGGACTTCTAAATGCTTGCCGTGTTCTTCACTCCATTCCGCGCCCTTCGGTGGCTCAGTGTATGGAGGTAATCGGCTTAATGGTAGCGGCAACGGACATAGTGCCATTTGCGCGCCTACATCTCAGACCGCTGCAATTTTGCATGCTGAGTCAGTGGAATGGGGATTACACAGATTTGTCCCCTCTGCTAAATCTGGATCAAGAGACCAGAGATTCTCTTCTCTGGTGGTTGTCTCGGGTCCACCTGTCCAAGGGTATGACCTTTCGCAGGCCAGATTGGACAATTGTAACAACAGATGCCAGCCTTCTAGGTTGACGTGCAGTCTGGAACTCCCTGAAGGCACAGGGATCGTGGACTCAGGAGGAGAAACTCCTTCCAATAAATATTCTGGAGTTAAGAGCGATATTCAATGCTCTTCTGGCTTGGCCTCAGTTAGCAACACTGAGGTTCATCAGATTTCAGTCGGACAACATCACGACTGTGGCTTCCATCAACCATCAAGGGGGAACCAGGAGTTCCCTAGCAATGTTAGAAGTCTCAAAAATAATTCGCTGGGCAGAGTCCCAGAGGCGGATTTTCTAAGTCGTCAGACTTTCCATCCGGGGGAGTGGGAACTCCATCCGGAGGTGTTTGCTCAATTGATTCATCGTTGGGGCAAACCAGAGTTGGATCTCATGGCGTCTCGCCAGAACGCCAAGCTCCCTTGTTACGGATCCAGGTCCAGGGACCCAGAAGCGACGCTGATAGATGCTCTAGCAGCGCCTTGGTTCTTCAACCTGGCTTATGTGTTTCCACCGTTTCCTCTGCTCCCTCGACTGATTACCAAAATCAAACAGGAGAGAGCATCGGTGATTCTTATAGCACCTGCGTGGCCACGCAGGACTTGGTATGCAGACCTAGTGGACATGTCATCCTTTCCACCATGGACTCTGCCTCTAAGACAGGACCTTCTGATACAAGGTCCTTTCAATCATCCAAATCTAATTTCTCTGAGACTGACTGCATGGAGATTGAACGCTTGATTCTATCAAAGCGTGGCTTCTCCGAGTCAGTCATTGATACCTTAATACAGGCACGAAAGCCTGTTACCAGGAAAATCTACCACCAGATATGGAGTAAATATCCTTATTGGTGTGAATCCAAGAATTACTCATGGAGTAAGGTTAGGATTCCTAGAATATTGTCTTTTCTCCAAGAGGGCTTGGACAAAGGATTATCAGCTAGTTCCTTAAAGGGACAGATTTCTGCTCTGTCTATTCTTTTGCACAAGCGTCTGGCAGAGGTTCCAGACGTTCAGGCATTTTGCCAGGCTTTGGTTAGAATTAAGCCTGTGTTTAAACCTGTTGCTCCTCCGTGGAGCTTAAACTTGGTTCTTAAGGTTCTTCAAGGAGTTCCGTTTGAACCCCTTCATTCCATTGATATTAAACTTTTATCTTGGAAAGTTCTGTTTTTGATGGCTATTTCCTTGGCTCGGAGAGTCTCTGAGCTATCTGCCTTACAATGTGATTCTCCTTATCTGATTTTTCATGCAGATAAGGTAGTTCTGCGTACGAAACCTGGGTTTTTACCTAAGGTGGTTTCTAACAAGAATATCAATCAAGAGATTGTTGTTCCATCATTGTGTCCTAATCCTTCTTCAAAGAAGGAACGTCTTTTACATAATCTGGACGTAGTCCGTGCCTTGAAGTTTTACTTACAAGCTACTAAAGATTTTCATCAAACATCTTCCCTGTTTGTCGTTTACTCTGGACAGAGGAGAGGTCAAAAAGCTTCGGCATCCTCTCTGTCCTTTTGGCTTCGGAGCGTAATACGCCTAGCCTATGAGACTGCTGGACAGCAGCTCCCTGAAAGGATTACAGCTCATTCTACTAGAGCTGTGGCTTCCACATGGGCCTTCAAAAATGAGGCCTCTGTTGAACAGATTTGCAAGGCTGCGACTTGGTCTTCGCTTCACACTTTTTCAAAATTTTACAAATTTGATACTTTTACTTCTTCGGAGGCTGTTTTTGGGAGAAAGGTTCTTCGGGCAGTGGTTCCTTCCGCTTAATCCTGCCTTGTCCCTCCCATCATCCGTGTACTTTAGCTTTGATATTGGTATCCCACAAGTAATGGATGATCCGTGGACTGGATACACTTAACAAGAGAAAACATAATTTATGCTTACCTGATAAATTTATTTCTCTTGTAGTGTATCCAGTCCACGGCCCGCCCTGTCCTTTTAAGGCAGGTCTAAATTTTAATTAAACTACAGTCACCACTGCACCCTATGGTTTCTCCTTTCTCTGTTTGTTTTCGGTCGAATGACTGGATATGACAGTTAGGGGAGGAGCTATATAGCAGCTCTGCTGTGGGTGATCCTCTTGCAACTTCCTGTTGGGAAGGAGAATATCCCACAAGTAATGGATGATCCGTGGACTGGATACACTACAAGAGAAATAAATTTATCAGGTAAGCATAAATTATGTTTTTCGACTCTTGCCTTGTCCTTCAGTGGCTCATTGCATGGAGGTAATTGATCTGATGGTAGCTTCCATGGACATCCCGTTTGCTTGGTTCCATCTCAGGGCTCTGCAGTTATGCATGCTAAGACAATGGAATGGGGACTACGGATCTGTCTCCTCGAATAGATCTGGATCAGGTGACAGATTCTCTTCTGTGGTGGTTGTCTCAGGAACACTTCTCCCAGGGAACCCGCTTCCGCAGACCTACCTGGATAATTGTGACCACAGATGCCAGCCTGCTGGGCTGGGGAGCATTCTGGGTCTCGAAGGCTCAGGGTCTATGGACTTGGGAGGAGTCAGTTCTCCGCATAAACGTCTTAGAGCTGAGAGCGATCTTCAATGTTCTACTGGCCTGGCCTCAGTTAGCTTTAGCCCGGTTTATCAGGTTCCAGTTGGACAACATAACAATGGCCTACATCAACAACCAGTGAGGAACTCTTATTCTGGCCACCTGTCATGGCCAAGGAACTCATTCAGTGGGCGGAGACCCACAACTGCTATCTGCGATCCACATCCCAGGAGTGGACAATTGGGAAGGGATTTTCTGAGCAGACAGACTTTTTTCATCCAGGGGAGTGGGAACTCCATCCGGAGGTGTTTTCCAGTTTGATCCTCAAATGGGGGTGGCCGGAGCTAGATCTCATGGCATTTCGGCAGAATGCCAAGCTCCCGAAGTATGGTTCAAGGTCAAGGTATCCACAGGCCGTCCTTAAAGATGCTCTGGCGGTACCGGGGAATTTCAGTCTAGCATACATGTTTCCTCCGTTTGCTCTCCTTCCATGAGTCATTGCTCAGATCTAGCAGGATCTGGTATGCAGACCTAGTGGAAATGTCATCTCTTCCATCTTGGAGACTACCGCTGAGGAAGGACCTTCTGCTTCGAGGTCCCTTCCTTCATCTAAATCTCGTTTCTCTGAAGCTGACTGCTTGGAGATTGAACGCTTAATTTTAGCTAAGCGTAAGTTTTTTTTTGTCGGTCATTGAGACCTTGATCCAGGCTCGCAAACCTGTGAGAAGAATTTACCATAAAATCTGGCGTAAATATCTATTAGTGTGAATCAAGAGTCTACTCTTGGAGTAGAGGCAGGATTCCTAGGATTTTGTCCTTTCTCCAGGAAGGTCTGGAGAAGGGTTTGTCAGCAAGTACACTGAAGGGACAAATCTCTGCATTGTCTATTTTGTTGTGTAAGCGTCTGGCGGATGTGCCAGTCGTGCATGCTGTTTGTCAGGCCTTGGTCAGAATCAGGCCTGTGTTTAAGCCTGTTACTCCTCCATGGAGTCTTAACCTTGTTCTTAAAGTTTTACAACAGGCTCCATTTGAGCCTATGCATTCCTTAGATATTAAGAGAGTATCGTGTAAGGTTTTGTTTCTTGTTGCAATTTCTTCTGCTCGGAGAGTCTCAGAACTCTCGGTGCTGCAGTGTGAGTCTCCTTATCTTTCATTCTGATAAAGTGGTTCTTCATACTAAGTAAGGTTTCCTTTCTAAAGTTGTTTCGGACAGGAATATTAATCAGATCGTTGTTCCTTCAGTGTCCTAATCCTTCTCCTAAGGAGCGTTTGATACACAACCTAGGTGTTGTGCGTGCGCTGAAATTCTACTTGCATGTGACTAAGGACTTTCGCCAGTCTTCAGCTTTGTTTGTTTCTCTGGCTAAACGGTATTCGTTTGGCCTCAGAGACTGCTGGACAGCAGCCTCCTGAGAGAATCACGGCTTATTCCACAAGGGCTGTTTCTTTCATGTAATTGGCAAGAGTCCATGAGCTAGTGACGTATGGGATATACAATCCTACCAGGAGGGGCAAAGTTTCTCAATCCTCAAAATGCCTATAAATACACCCCTCACCACACCCACAATTCAGTTTTACAAACTTTGCCTCCTATGGAGGTGGTAAAGTATGTTTGTGCTAAGATTTCTATGTTATGCGCTTCTCAGCATTTTGAAGCCCGATTCCTCTCGGAGTACAGTGAATGTCAGAGGGATGTGAAGGGAGTATCACCTATTGAATGCAATGGTTTTCCTCACGGGGGATCTATTTCATAGGTTCTCTGTTATCGGTCGTAGAGATTCATCTACCTCCCTTTTCAGATCGACGATATACTCTCATATTCCATTACCTCTACTGATAACCGTTTCAGTACTGGTTTGGCTATCTGCTATATGTGGATGGGTGTCTGTCTTAAGTAATGAAAACATACTTACCAAAACTCTCAGCTATGGTTTGACACTTTATGTATTTATATAAAGTTCTAAATATATGTATTGTACTTGTATATGCCATGTGTCAGGTTTAAAAGGACAGTCAACTCATTTTTCAAATAGGGCATGCAATTTTAAACAACTTTCCAATTTACTTTTATCAACAATTTTGCTTTGTTTTCTTGGTATTCTAGTTGAAAGCAAACCTAGGAAGGCACATATGATTTCTAAGCCCTTGAAGGCCGCCTCTATTTCTTTCATGTAATTGGCAAGAGTCCATGAGCTAGTGACATATGGGATATACAATCCTACCAGGAGGGGCAAAGTTTCCTAAACCTCAAAATGCCTATAAATACACCCCTCACCACACCCACAATTCAGTTTTGCAAACTTTGCCTCCTATGGAGGTCGTGAAGTAAGTTTGTGCTAAGATTTCTACGTTGATATGCGCTTCTCAGCATTGTTGAAGCCCGATTCCTCTCAGAGTACAGCGAATGTCAGAGGGACGTGAAGGGAGTATCACTTATTTGAATACGATGATTTCCCTAACGGGGGTCTATTTCATAGGTTCTCTGTTATGGGTCGTAGAGATTCATCTCCTACCTCCCTTTTCAGATTGACAATATACTCTCAATTTACCATTACCTCTACTAATAACTGTTTTAGTACTGGTTTGGCTATCTGCTATATGTGGATGGGTGTCTTTTGGTAAGTATGTTTTTTATTACTTAAGACACCTCAGCTATGGTTTGGCACTTTATGCATTTATATAAAGTTCTAAATATATGTATTGTACTTATATTTGCCATGAGTTAGGTTCATGTATTTCCTTCTGCAGACTGTCAGTTTCATATTTGGGGAATATAAACATTTTAAGAAATGTATTTCTTACCTGGGGTTTAGTCTTTTTTTTCAATTGACTACTTCTTGCTATTGCGGGTATTAGACCCGCGGGTGCGTCAAATGCTAAACTTTATTGCATCATTCTTGGCGCGAAAAAATACGTTTATGACGCAACTTCGTCATTTCCGGCGTCATACGTAACGCTGAGACCTTAGTGACGCGAGTGTGTCATTTCCGGTTATTTTTGGCGCCAAAAAAGTTTACATTACGTTGTGTGTCATACTTGGCGCCAAACTTTTTCATTATTTCAATACCCCATTGATGTTTGCCTCTTGCTTTTTTCTCTATCAGAGGCCTATACTTTTGCATTTTTTCCCATTCCTGAAACTGTCATATAAGGAAATAGATAATTTTGCTTTATATGTTGTTTTTTCTCTTACATTATGCAAGATGTCCCAATCTGATCCTGTCTCAGAAGTTTCTGCTGGAAAATTGCTGCCTGACATCGGTTCTACCAAAGCTAAGTGCATTTGTTGTAAAATTGTAGAAATTATTTCACTGAATGTCATTTGTAATAGTTGTCATGATAAACTTTTACATGCAGATAGTGTTTCCATCAGTAATAGTACATTGCCAGTTGCAGTTCCTTCAACTTCTAATGTGCATGATATACCTGTAAATTTTAAAGAATTTGTTTCTGATTCTATTCTGAAGGCTTTGTCTGCATTTCCACCTTCTAATAAACGTAAAAGGTCTTTTAAAACTTCTCATTTAGCTGATGAAATTTCAAATGACAAACAACATAATAATTTATCCTCTTCTGATGAGGATCTATCTGAGACAGAAGATCCTTCCTCAGACATTGACACTGACAAATCTACTTATTTATTTAAAATAGAGTATATGCGTTCTTTATTAAAAGAAGTGTTAATTACTTTGGATATTGAGGTAACCAGTCCTATTGACGTTCAGTCTAATAAACGTTTAAATGCTGTTTTTAAACCTCCTGTGGTTTCTCCAGGTGTTTTTCTTATTCCTGAGGCTATTTCTGATATGATTTCTAGGGAATGGAATAAGCCAGGTGGTACTTTTATTCCTTCAAGGTTTAAAAAATTGTATCCTTTACCAGCAAAATCTATCCCCAAAGTTCATTTTTTATATCAAAATTGATGTTGGATCCATGTCTTTAGCTGTATTAGCTAGAAGAGCTTTGTGGCTTAAATCTTGGAATGCTGATATGACATCTAAATCTAGATTACTATCTCATTCTTTCCAAGGTAATAATTTATTTGGTTCTCATTTGGATTCTATTATTTCAACTATCACTGGAGGAAAAGGAGTTTTTCTGCCTCAGGATAAGAAACCTAAGGATAAATCTAAGGCTTCTAACCGTTTTCGTTCCTTTCGTCAGAATAAGGAACAAAAACTCAATCCTCCTCCCAAGGAATCTGCTTCCAATTGGAAGCCTTCCTCAAATTGGAATAAATCCAAGCCATTTAGGAAACCAAAGTCTGCCCCTAAGTCCGCATGAAGGTGCGGCCCTCATTCCAGCTCAGCTGGTAAGGGTAGATTAAGGTTTTTCAAGGATTTTTGGATAAAATCTGTCCAAAATCATTGGATTCAGAGCATTGTCTCTCAAGGGTATCGAATAGGATTCAATGTAAGACCTCCTGTGAGAAGATTTTTTCTCTCACGTATCCCTGTAAATCCAGTAAAAGCTCAGGCTTTTCTGAAGTGTGTTTCAGACCTGGAGTCTTCAGGGGTAATCATGCCAGTTCCTCCTCAGGAACAAGGTTTGGGGTTTTATTCAAACCTATTCATTGTACCAAAGAGAGAAAATTTATTCAGACCAGTTCTGGATCTGAAAATTTTGAATCGTTATGTAAGAGTACCAACTTTCAAGATGGTGACTATAAGGACTCTTCTGCCTTTTGTTCAGCAAGGACATTATATGTCCACAATAGACTTGCAGGATGCATACCTTCATATTCCGATTCGTCCAGAACACTATCAGTTTCTGAGATTCTCTTTTCTAGACAAGCATTACCAATTTGTTTCTCTTCCATTTGGCCTAGCAACATCTCCAAGAATCTTTTCAAAGGTTCTGGGTGCCCTACTATCTGTAATCAGAGAACAGGGTATTGCAGTGTTTCCTTATTTGGACGATATCTTGGTACTAGCTCAGTCTTTACATACTGCAGAATCTCACACGAATCAACTAGTGTTGTTTCTTCAGAAACATGGTTGGAGGATCAATTTACCAAAAAGTTTCTTGATTCCTCAGACAAGGGTCACCTTTTTAGGCTTCCAGATAGATTCAGTGTCCATGACTGTCTCTAACAGACAAGAGACGTTTAAAATTGGTTGCAGCATGCCGGCACCTTCAGTCTCAGTCATTCCCTTCAGTAGCTATGTGCATGGAAGTTTTTGCATGCTGAATCAATGGTGCAGGGATTATACAAATATATTACAATTAATATCCTTGAATCCCAATGTACGACACCCTGACATGGATAAATCACCATCGTTTGGTTCAAGGGGCTTCTTTTGTTCGGCCAACCTGGACTGTGATCTCAACAGATGGGAGTCTTTCAGATTGGGGAGCTATTTGGGGATCTCTGACAGCACAAGGGGTTTGGAAATCTCAAGAGGCGAGATTACCAATAAATATTTTAGAACTCCGTGCAATTCTCAGGGCTCTTCAGTTCTGGCCTCTGCTAAAGAGAGAACCGTTCATTTGTTTTCAGACAGACAATATCACAACTGTGGCTTATGTCAATCATCAGGGTGGGACTCACAGTCCCCAAGCTATGAAAGAAGTATCTCGGATACTTGCTTGGGCGGAATCCAGCTCCTGTCTAATCTCTGCGGTGCATATCCCAGGTGTAGATAATTGGGAGGTGGATTATCTCAGCCGCCAGACTTTACATCCAGGGGAGTGGTCTCTCCATCCGGATGTGTTTTCTCAGATTGTTCAGATGTGGGGTCTTCCAGAGATAGATCTCATGGCCTCTCATCTAAACAAGAAACTTTTCAGATACCTGTCCAGGTCCAGGGATGTTCAGGCGGAAGCAGTGGATGCGCTGACACTTCCTTGGTGTTATCATCCTGCTTATGTCTTCCCGCCTCTAGTTCTCCTTCCAAGAGTGATCTCCAAAATCATCATGGAACAGTCTTTTGTGTTGCTGGTGGCTCCAGCATGGCCACACAAGTTTTGGTATGTGGATCTGGTTTGGATGTCCAGTTGCCCGCCTTGGCCACTTCCGTTACGGCCGGACCTACTATCTCAAGGTCTGTTTTTCCATCAGGATCTCAAATCATTAAATTTGAAGGTATGGAAATTGAACGCTTATTTCTAAGTCATAGAGGTTTCTCTGACTCAGTGATTAATACTATGTTACAAGCTCGTAAATCTGTCTCTAGAAAGATTTATTATAGCGTTTGTAAGACTTACATTTCTCTTGTAAGGTGTATCCAGTCCACGGGTTCATCCATTACTTGTGGGATATTCTCCTTCCCAACAGGAAGCTGCAAGAGGACACCCAGAGCAGAGCTGTCTATATAGCTCCTCCCCTAACTGCCACCCCCAGTCATTCTCTTGCAGCTCTCGACAAGATAGGAAGTATCAAGAGATATGTGGCGACTTAGTGTAGTTTTACCTTCAATCAAAAGTTTGTTATTTTTAAACGGTACCGGCGTTGTACTGTTTTACTCTCAGGCAGAAATTAGAAGAAGAGTTCTGCCTGGAGGTTGATGATCTTAGCGGTTTGTAACTAAGGTCCATTGCTGTTCTCACACATAACTGAAGAGTATGGGACAACTTCAGTTGGGGGAACGATCTGCAGATTACCTGCTTTGAGGTATGTTCAGTATATTTATTTCTAGAGAGATGAATGAGTTCTAGAAAATGCTGACAGAGCCTTGTGTATTTGAGGTAAGCCTGATGCAGTGATTTAACAGCGACTGGGATCATGCCTACAAAACATGGTAATACTCTTATTACTTAGTGACAGTTAAACGTTAGCAAGAATTAAAAAAAATAGGACGTTTTTTTCCTTCTCTGAGGGAAATAACTCTTTATTTGGGGCCTAGTTTCCACATGGCTAATCAGATACTCCTAGGAGTATTTTCTTAAAGCCCCTCTGGCATCCAGTACATGGTGGGAGGGGCCTATTTTAGTGCTCTAAATGCGCAGTTTTAATTGAGACTGAGACATCCAGCTTCCCTAGAGGAGTCCTCTGGCACCTGAGGACCATTATAAGGGGTTTATTTCTGCACAAAATTGTACTTGAGGGCAGGTAGGAGCCTCAGCAGAGCTGTGGCAGGGTGCTTAACTGTCTTGTAACGTTTTTTAATGTTTTTAAATCCGGTTTGGGGCCTAAGGGGTTAATCATCCATTTGCAAGTGGGTGCAATGTTGCTTTAGTCCCTTACACACACTGTAAACAATTCAAAGACTTTACTATATTTTTACACTGTTTTGCAGTTTAAGTGTTAGTTTTTTTCTCTTAAAGGCACAGTAACGTTTTTGTTTATTTGCTGTTTCACCTTTATTAAAGTGTTTTCCAAGCTTGCTTGTCTCATTACTAGTCTGTTAAACATGTCTGACATAGAGGAAACTCCTTGTTCAATATGTTTAGAAGCCATGGTGGAACCCACTCTTAGAATGTGTACCAAATGTACTGAAATTTCTATAAACTATAAAGACCATATTATGGCGCTTAAAGATTTATCTCCAGGGGATTCTCTGACTGAAAAAAGGGAGATTATGCCATCTAGCTCTCCCCATGTGTCAGAACCTATAACTCCCGCTCAAGTGACGCCAAGTACATCTAGCGCGTCTAATTCTTTTACCTTACAGGACATGGCGGCAGTTATGAATGCTACCCTCACAGAGGTATTTTCCAAACTGCCAGGGTTACAAGGAAAGCCAGACAGCTCTGGGGCTAGAACTAATACAGAGCTTTCTGACGCTTTAATGCCTGTGTCCGATATACCCTCACAGTACTCAGAAGCCGAGGCAGGTGAGCTTCTATCTGTGGGTGACATTTCAGACTCAGAGAAGGCATTGCTTCAGTCTGATTCTGAAATGACAGCGTTTAAATTTAAGCTTGAACACCTCCGCTTATTGCTTAGGGAGATTTTAGCGAGACTGGATGATTGTGACCCCATTGTGGTTCCAGAGAAATTGTGTAAAATGAACAAATACTTTGCAGTGCCTGTTTACACTGATGTTTTTCCAGTCCCTAAGAGGTTTTCGGAAATTATTACTAAGGAATGGGATAGACCAGGTGTGCCGTTCTCTCCCCCTCCTGCTTTCAAAAAGATGTTTCTCGTGGCAAGAACATCCCTAAGGTGGAGGGAGCAGTCTCTACCCTAGCTAAGCATACAACTATCCCCGTCGAGGACAGTTGTGCTTTCCTAGATCCTATGGATAAAAAATTGGAGGGTCTCCTTAAGAAAATTTTTATTCATCAAGGTTTTATTCTCCAGCCTCTTGCATGCATAGCCCCAGTTACTGCTGCAGCGGCTTTTTGGTTCGAGTCTCTTGAGGAGGCTCTGCAGGTTGAGACTCCGCTAGACGACATTCTAGACAGGATTAAAGCTCTTAAGTTAGCTAATTCCTTTATTTCTGACGCCGTTTTTCAGTTAACCAAACTAACGGCTAAGAATTCAGGTTTTGCCATTTTGGTGCATAGGGCGCTATGGCTTAAGTCCTGGTCAGCAGACGTTACTTCAAAGTCTAAGCTTCTTAACATCCCCTTCAAGGGACAGACACTATTTGGGCCTGGTCTGAAGGAGAACATTTCTGATATTACTGGAGGAAAAGGTCACGCCCTTCCTCAGGATAGGTCCAATAAGAGGACCAAACAGAATAATTTTCGTTCCTTTCGAAACTTCAAGAGTGGCGGTGCCTCAGTTTCCTCTAATGCAAAACAAGACGGAAATTTCGCCCAGTCCAAACCAGTCTGGAGACCTAACCAGGCTTAGAACAAGGGGAAGCAGGCCAAGAAACCTGTGGCTGCCTCTAAGACAGCATGAAGGAGTAGCCCCCGATCCAGGAGCGGATCTAGTAGGGGGCAGACTTTCTCTCTTCACCCAGGCTTGGGCAAGAGATGTCCATGATCCCTGGGTGCTAGAGATTGTTTCCCAGGGATATCTTCTGGAATTCAAAGGTTCATCTCCAAAGGGGAGATTTCATCTCTCACAACTATCTGTAAACCAGATAAAAAGAGAGGCATTCTTACGTTGCGTTCAAGACCTACTGGTTATGGGAGTGATCCACACAGTTTCAAGAGAGGAACAGGGGCTGGGTTTTTATTCAAACCTGTTTATAGTTCCCAAAAAAGAGGGGACTTTCAGACCTATCTTGGATCTCAAGATCCTAAACAAATTTCTCAGGGTCCCATCCTTCAATTCACAGAGATCATCATCAGTTCCTCAGGTTCGCCTTCCTAGACAGGCATTACCAGTTTGTGGCTCTTCCCTTCGGGTTAGCCACGGCACCAAGAATCTTTACGAAGGTTCTAGGATCCCTTCTGGCGGCTCTAAGGCTGCGGGGCATGGCGGTAGCCCCTTACCTAGAAGACATTCTGATTCAGACGTCGACTTTTCAAATCGCCAAGTCCCATACGGACATTGTTCTGGCCTTTCTGAGGTCTCACGGGTGGAAAGTGAACATAGAAAAGAGTCCTCTCCTCTCACAAGAGTTTCCTTCCTAGGAACTCTGATAGATTCAGTAGAAATGAAAATTTTTCTGACAGAAGTCAGGATATCAAAACTTCTAACTTCTTGCCGTGCTCTTCATTCCACTTCTCGGCCATCAGTGGCTCAGTGTATGGAAATGATCGGCCTAATGGTAGCGGCAATGGACATAGTTCCGTTTGCCCGCCTAAATCTCAGACCACTGCAACTTTTCATGCTCAACCAGTGCAATGGGGACTACACAGATTTGTCTCCTCTGTTAAATCTGGAGAGACCAGGGATTCTCTTCTCTGGTGGTTCTCGGGTCCATCTGTCCAGGGGAATGAGTTTCCGCAGGCCAGAGTGGACTATAGTGACGACAGTTGCCAGCCTTCTGGGCTGGGGCGCAGTCTGGAACTCCCTGAAGGCTCAGGGTTTGTGGACTCAGGAGGAAGCCCTCCTTCCAATAAACATTCTGGAACTAAGAGCGATATTCAATGCTCTTCAGGCTTGGCCTCAACTAGCTGCGGCCAAGTTCATCAGATTTCAGTCGGACAATATCATGACTGTAGCCTATATCAACCATCAGGGGGGAACAAGGAGTCCCCTGGCAATGATGGAGGTTTCCAAGATAATTCTATGGGCAGAGGTTCACTCTTGCCATCTCTCAGCTATCCATATCCCAGGAGTAGAGAACTGGGAGGCGGATTTTCTAAGTCGGCAGACTTTTCATCCGGGGGAGTGGGAGCTCCATCCGGAGGTATTTGCCCAGCTGATTCAACTTTTGGGCAAACCAGAACTGGATCTGATGGCGTCTCGTCAGAACGCCAAGCTTCCTTGTTACGGGTCGAGGTCAAGGGATCCCCAGGCAGCGCTGATAGATGCTCTAGCAGTGCCCTAGTCCTTCGACCTGGCTTATGTGTTTCCACCGTTTCCTCTTCTCCCTCGTCTGATTGCCAAGATCAAGCAGGAGAGAGCTTCAGTGATTTTGATAGCGCCTGCATGGCCACGCAGGACTTGGTATGCGGATCTGGTGGACATGTCATGCTCTCCACCATGGACTCTGCCGCTGAGGCAGGACCTTCTACTCCAAGGTCCATTCAAACATCCAAATCTAATTTCTTTGCGTCTGACTGCTTGGAGATTGAACGCTTGATTTTATCAAAACGTGGTTTCTCTGAGTCGGTCATTGATACCTTGATTCAGGCTCGAAAGCCTGTCACCAGGAAAATCTATCATAAGATATGGTGTAAATATCTTCATTGGTGTGAGTCCAAGGGTTACTCGTGGAGTAAGGTCAGGATTCCTAGGATACTATCTTTTCTCCAAGAAGGATTGGAAAAGGGATTATCGGCTAGTTCCTTAAAGGGACAGATTTCTGCTTTGTCTATTCTTTTGCACAAGCGCCTGGCTGATGTTCCAGACGTTCAGGCGTTTTGTCAGGCTTTGGTTAGAATCAGGCCTGTGTTTAAACCTGTTGCTCCGCCATGGAGTTTAAACTTAGTCCTTCAAGGGATTCCGTTTGAACCCTTGCATTCCATAGATATCAAGCTTTTATCTTGGAAAGTTCTGTTTTTAGTAGCTATCTCTTCGGCTCGAAGAGTTTCAGAGTTGTCTGCCTTGCAGTGTGATTCCCCTTATCTGATCTTCCATGCAGATAAGGTAGTTTTGCGTACCAAACATGGGTTTCTTCCTAAGGTAGTTTCTAATAGGAATATCAATCAGGAAATTGTTGTTCCGTCACTGTGTCCTAATCCTTCAAAGAAGGAACGTCTGTTACACAATCTTGACGTGGTTCGTGCTTTAAAGTTTTATTTGCAAGCTACTAAGGATTTTCGTCAAACATCTGCATTGTTTGTCGTCTGCTCTGGAAAGAGGAGAGGCCAAAAGGCTTCGGCAACTTCTCTTTCTTTTTGGCTGAGAAGCATAATCCGTTTAGCTTATGAGACTGCTGTCCAGCAGCCTCCTCAAAGAATTACAGCTCATTCTACTAGAGCGGTAGCTTCCACATGGGCTTTTAAACATGAGGCCTCTGTTGAACAGATTTGTAAGGCGGCGACTTGGTCTTCGCTTCATACTTTTTCTAAATTCTACAAATTTGATTCTTTTGCTTCCTCTGAGGCTATTTTTGGGAGAAAGGTCTTGCAGGCAGTGGTGCCTTCCGTTTAAGTGCCTGCCTTGTCCCTCCCTTCATCCGTGTCCTAAAGCTTTGGTATTGGTATCCCACAAGTAATGGATGAACCCGTGGACTGGATACACCTTACAAGAGAAAACAAAATTTATGCTTACCTGATAAATTTCTTTCTCTTGTGGTGTATCCAGTCCACGGCCCGCCCTGTCACTTTAAGGCAGGTGTTTTTTATTTTTAAACTACAGTCACCACTACACCTTATAGTTTCTCCTTTTTCTTGCTTGTCTTCGGTCAAATGACTGTGCTTGGCAGTTAGGGGAGGAGCTATATAGACAGCTCTGCTGTGGGTGTCCTCTTACAGCTTCCTGTTGGGAAGGAGAATATCCCACAAGTAATGGATGAACCCGTGGACTGGATACACCACAAGAGAAAGAAATTTATCAGGTAAGCATAAATTTTGTTTTCATGGTGTTCTTCTCATAAATTCTCCTGGCATTCTTTTAGAATTCCTAGAATTTTACAGTTCCTTCAGGATGGTTTGGATAAGGGTTTGTCTGCAAGTTCCTTGAATGGAAAAATCTCCGCCCTTTCTGTTTTATTTCACAGAAAGATTGCTATACTTCCTGATATACATTGTTTTGTACAGGCTTTAATTCGTATTAAGCCTGTCATTAAGTCAATTTATCCTCCTTGGAGTCTTAATTTGGCTCTGAAGGCTTAACAGGCTCCTCCATTTGAACCTATGCATTCTTTAGACATTAAACTACTTTCTTGGAAAGTGTTGTTTCTTTTGGCCATCTCTTCTGCTAGAAGAGTTTCTGGGGGGTAGTTATCAAGCCGTCTACTTTTCTGGCCTCGCCAGCCCAATACGCCCGCCTAAGCTCGCCTACCTTCGCCGCCGCGGACCTTGAATACGTTCGCCTAAGTTATCAAATAAAGCTGTCAAAAAGCCGCGGGGCGATGAGCAGCGGACTGTGACAGTTATCACTCATCCGATCTCGCTGCCCTTCGGCTTTTTCCCAGCTTTATTGCTAGCCTGTCACTAAGCACTCACACTAAACTGCACTGTTCTACCCCCTATACCGGCGCCCCCGGAGCCCCCCGCAACTAAATAAAGTTACTAACCCCTAAACCGCCGCTCCTAGACCCTGCCGCAACTCTTATAAATGTATTAACCCCTAAACCGCCGCTCCCGGACACCGCTGCCACCTACAGTATACCTAGTAACCCCTATCCTGCCCCCCCTACACCGTCGCCCTCTATTATAAAATTATTAACCCCTATCCTGCTGATCCCGCACCTCTCCGCAACTAAATAAATAGTTTAACCCCTAAACCGCCGCTCCATGAACCCGCCGCAACCTATATTAAACCTATTAACCCCTATCCTGCCCCCCCTACACCGTCGCCACCTATAATAAATTTATTAACCCCTATCCTGCCCCCCACTACGCCGCCGCCACTGTAATAAAATTATTAACCCCTAAACCTAAGTCTAACCCTAACGCCCCCCTAACTTAAATATTAATTAAATAAATCTAAATAAATTAACTCTTATTAACTAAATGAATCCTATTTAAAACTAAATACTTACCTTTAAAATAAACCCTAATATAGCTACAATATAAATAAGAATTATATTCTAGCTATCTAAGGATTTATATTTATTTGACAGGTAACTTTCAATTTATTTTAGCTAGTTAGAATAGTTATTAAATAGTTATTAACTATTTAATAACTACCTAGCTAAAAGAAATACAAAATTACCTGTAAAATAAATCCTAACCTAAGTTACAATTAAACCTAATACTACACTATCATTAAATTAACTAAATAAACTACCTACAAATAACTACAATTAAATACAATTACATAAACTAACTAAAGTACAAAAAATAAAAAAATAAGTTACAAACATGTTAAAAATATTACAACAATTTTAAGCTACTTACACCTAATCTAAGCCCCCTAATAAAATAACAAACCCCCCAAAATAAGAAAAATCCCTACCCTATTCTAAATTAAATAAATTTCAAAGCTCTTTTACCTTACCAGCCCTTAAAAGGGCCATTTGTGGGGGCATGCCCCAAAAAGTTCAGCTCTTTTGCCTGTAAAAGAAAAATACAACCCCCCCCCAACATTAAAACCCACCACCCACATACCCCTAATCTAACCCAAACCCCCCTTACAAAAACCTAACACTAATCCCCTGAAGATCATCCTACCTTGAGTCGTCTTCACTCAGCCGAGCCACCGATGGAACTGAAGAGGACATCCGGAGCGGAAGAAGTTAATCCTCCAAGCGGCGCTGAAGAAATCTTCCATCCGATGAAGTCATCATCCAGGCGGCGCTGAAGAAAAGTCTTCGATCCGGCCGATGTCATCTTCAAAGAGGCGCTGAAGATGTCTTCTATCCGGGCGAAGTCATCTTCCAAGCCGGGACTTGAATCTTCCTTCCGCCGACGCGGAACCACCTTCTTCACCGCCGGACTACGACGAATGACGGCTCCTTTAAGGGACGTCATCCAAGATGGCATCCCCTCAATTCCGATTGGCTGATAGGATTCTATCAGCCAATCGGAATTAAGGTAGGAAAATCTGATTGGCTGATGGAATCAGCCAATCAGATTCAAGTTCAATCCGATTGGCTGATCCAATCAGCCAATCAGATTGAGCTCGCATTCTATTGGCTGATCGGAACAGCCAATAGAATGCGAGCTCAATCTGATTGGCTGATTCCATCAGCCAATCAGATTTTTCCTACCTTAATTCCGATTGGCTGATAGAATCCTATCAGCCAATCGGAATTGAGGGGACGCCATCTTGGATGACATCCCTTAAAGGAGCCGTCATTCGTCGTAGTCCGTCGGTGAAGAAGGTGGTTCCGCGTCGGCGGAAGGAAGATTCAAGACCCGGCTTGGAAGATGACTTCGCCCGGATAGAAGACCTCTTCAGCGCCGCCTGGATGATGACTTCATCGGATGGAAGATTTCTTCAGCGCCGCTTGGAGGATTAACTTCTTCCGCTCCGGATGTCCTCTTCAGTTCCATCGGTGGCTCGGCTGAGTGAAGACGACTCAAGGTAGGATGATCTTCAGGGGATTAGTGTTAGGTTTTTGTAAGGGGGGTTTGGGTTAGATTAGGGGTATGTGGGTGGTGGGTTTTAATGTTGGGGGGGGGTTGTATTTTTCTTTTACAGGCAAAAGAGCTGAACTTTTTGGGGCATGCCCCCACAAATGGCCCTTTTAAGGGCTGGTAAGGTAAAAGAGCTTTGAAATTTATTTAATTTAGAATATGGTAGGGATTTTTCTTATTTTGGGGGGGTTTGTTATTTTATTAGGGGGCTTAGATTAGGTGTAAGTAGCTTAAAATTGTTGTAATATTTTTAACATGTTTGTAACTTATTTTTTTATTTTTTGTAACTTAGCTTTTTTTTATTTTTTGTACTTTAGTTAGTTTATGTAATTGTATTTAATTGTAGTTATTTGTAGGTAGTTTATTTAATTAATTTAATGATAGTGTAGTGTTAGGTTTAATTGTAACTTAGGTTAGGATTTATTTTACAGGTAAGTATTTATTTTTAAATAGGAATAATTTATTAAAGTATAGTGTAGTGTTAGGTGTAATTGTAACTTAGGTTAGGATTTATTTCACAGGTACATTTCTCTTTATTTTAGCTAGGTAAGCTATTAAATAGTTAATAACTATTTAATAGTTATTGTACATGGTTAAAATATATTGAAAGTTACCTGTCAAATAAATATAAATCCTAAGATAGCTAGAATATAATTCTTATTTATATTGTAGCTATATTAGGGTTTATTTTAAAGGTAAGTATTTAGTTTTAAATAGGATTCATTTAGTTAATAAGAGTTAATTTATTTCGATTTATTTAATTAATATTTAAGTTAGGGGGCGTTAGGGTTAGGGTTAGGTTTAGGGGTTAATAATTTTATTACAGTGGCAGCGGCGTAGTGGGGGGCAGGATAGGGGTTAATAAATTTATTATAGGTGGCGACGGTGTAGGGGGGCAGATTAGGGGTTAATAAATTTATTATAGGTGGCGACGGTGTAGGGGGGGCAGGATAGGGGTTAATACATTTAATATAGGTTGCGGCGGGTTCAGGGAGCGGCGGTTTAGGGGTTAATACATTTATTATAGTTGCGGTGGGCTCCGGGAGCGGCAGTTTAGGGGTTAATATGTATAGAGTAGCTTGCGGTGGGCTCCGGGAGCGGCGGTTTAGGGGGTAATAACTTTATTTAGTTGCGGCGGTGTAGGGGGGGTCAGATTATGGATAAAAAATTGGAGGGTCTCCTTAAGAAAATTTTTATTCATCAAGGTTTTATTCTCCAGCCTCTTGCATGCATAGCCCCAGTTACTGCTGCAGCGGCTTTTTGGTTCGAGTCTCTTGAGGAGGCTCTGCAGGTTGAGACTCCGCTAGACGACATTCTAGACAGGATTAAAGCTCTTAAGTTAGCTAATTCCTTTATTTCTGACGCCGTTTTTCAGTTAACCAAACTAACGGCTAAGAATTCAGGTTTTGCCATTTTGGTGCATAGGGCGCTATGGCTTAAGTCCTGGTCAGCAGACGTTACTTCAAAGTCTAAGCTTCTTAACATCCCCTTCAAGGGACAGACACTATTTGGGCCTGGTCTGAAGGAGAACATTTCTGATATTACTGGAGGAAAAGGTCACGCCCTTCCTCAGGATAGGTCCAATAAGAGGACCAAACAGAATAATTTTCGTTCCTTTCGAAACTTCAAGAGTGGCGATGCCTCAGTTTCCTCTAATGCAAAACAAGACGGAAATTTCGCCCAGTCCAAACCAGTCTGGAGACCTAACCAGGCTTAGAACAAGGGGAAGCAGGCCAAGAAACCTGTGGCTGCCTCTAAGACAGCATGAAGGAGTAGCCCCCGATCCAGGAGCGGATCTAGTAGGGGGCAGACTTTCTCTCTTCACCCAGGCTTGGGCAAGAGATGTCCATGATCCCTGGGCGCTAGAGATTGTTTCCCAGGGATATCTTCTGGAATTCAAAGGTTCATCTCCAAAGGGGAGATTTCATCTCTCACAACTATCTGTAAACCAGATAAAAAGAGAGGCATTCTTACGTTACGTTCAAGACCTACTGGTTATGGCAGTGATCCACACAGTTCCAAGAGAGGAACAGGGGCTGGGTTTTTATTCAAACCTGTTTATAGTTCCCAAAAAAGAGGGGACTTTCAGACCTATCTTGGATCTCAAGATCCTAAACAAATTTCTCAGGGTCCCATCCTTCAATTCACAGAGATCATCATCAGTTCCTCAGGTTCGCCTTCCTAGACAGGCATTACCAGTTTGTGGCTCTTCCCTTCGGGTTAGCCACGGCACCAAGAATCTTTACGAAGGTTCTAGGGTCCCTTCTGGCGGCTCTAAGGCTGCGGGGCATGGCGGTAGCCCCTTACCTAGAAGACATTCTGATTCAGGCGTCGACTTTTCAAATCGCCAAGTCCCATACGGACATTGTTCTGGCCTTTCTGAGGTCTCACGGGTGGAAAGTGAACATAGAAAAGAGTCCTCTCCTCTCACAAGAGTTTCCTTCCTAGGAACTCTGATAGATTCAGTAGAAATGAAAATTTTTCTGACAGAAGTCAGGATATCAAAACTTCTAACTTCTTGCTGTGCTCTTCATTCCACTTCTCGGCCATCAGTGGCTCAGTGTATGGAAATGATCGGCCTAATGGTAGCGGCAATGGACATAGTTCCGTTTGCCCGCCTACATCTCAGACCACTGCAACTTTTCATGCTCAACCAGTGCAATGGGGACTACACAGATTTGTCTCCTCTGTTAAATCTGGAGAGACCAGGGATTCTCTTCTCTGGTGGTTCTCGGGTCCATCTGTCCAGGGGAATGAGTTTCCGCAGGCCAGAGTGGACTATAGTGACGACAGTTGCCAGCCTTCTGGGCTGGGGCGCAGTCTGGAACTCCCTGAAGGCTCAGGGTTTATGGACTCAGGAGGAAGCCCTCCTTCCAATAAACATTCTGGAACTAAGAGCGATATTCAATGCTCTTCAGGCTTGGCCTCAACTAGCTGCGGCCAAGTTCATCAGATTTCAGTCGGACAATATCATGACTGTAGCCTATATCAACCATCAGGGGGGAACAAGGAGTCCCCTGGCAATGATGGAGGTTTCCAAGATAATTCTATGGGCAGAGGTTCACTCTTGCCATCTCTCAGCTATCCATATCCCAGGAGTAGAGAACTGGGAGGCGGATTTTCTAAGTCAGCAGACTTTTCATCCGGGGGAGTGGGAGCTCCATCCGGAGGTATTTGCCCAGCTGATTCAACTTTTGGGCAAACCAGAACTGGATCTGATGGCGTCTCGTCAGAACGCCAAGCTTCCTTGTTACGGGTCGAGGTCAAGGGATCCCCAGGCAGCGCTGATAGATGCTCTAGCAGTGCCCTAGTCCTTCGACCTGGCTTATGTGTTTCCACCGTTTCCTCTTCTCCCTCGTCTGATTGCCAAGATCAAGCAGGAGAGAGCTTCAGTGATTTTGATAGCGCCTGCATGGCCACGCAGGACTTGGTATGCGGATCTGGTGGACATGTCATGCTCTCCACCATGGACTCTGCCGCTGAGGCAGGACCTTCTACTCCAAGGTCCATTCAAACATCCAAATCTAATTTCTTTGCGTCTGACTGCTTGGAGATTGAACGCTTGATTTTATCAAAACGTGGTTTCTCTGAGTCGGTCATTGATACCTTGATTCAGGCTCGAAAGCCTGTCACCAGGAAAATCTATCATAAGATATGGTGTAAATATCTTCATTGGTGTGAGTCCAAGGGTTACTCGTGGAGTAAGGTCAGGATTCCTAGGATACTATCTTTTCTCCAAGAAGGATTGGAAAAGGGATTATCGGCTAGTTCCTTAAAGGGACAGATTTCTGCTTTGTCTATTCTTTTGCACAAGCGCCTGGCTGATGTTCCAGACGTTCAGGCGTTTTGTCAGGCTTTGGTTAGAATCAGGCCTGTGTTTAAACCTGTTGCTCCGCCATGGAGTTTAAACTTAGTCCTTCAAGGGATTCCGTTTGAACCCTTGCATTCCATAGATATCAAGCTTTTATCTTGGAAAGTTCTGTTTTTAGTAGCTATCTCTTCGGCTCGAAGAGTTTCAGAGTTGTCTGCCTTGCAGTGTGATTCCCCTTATCTGATCTTCCATGCAGATAAGGTAGTTTTGCGTACCAAACCTGGGTTTCTTCCTAAGGTAGTTTCTAATAGGAATATCAATCAGGAAATTGTTGTTCCGTCACTGTGTCCTAATCCTTCAAAGAAGGAACGTCTGTTACACAATCTTGACGTGGTTCGTGCTTTAAAGTTTTATTTGCAAGCTACTAAGGATTTTCGTCAAACATCTGCATTGTTTGTCGTCTGCTCTGGAAAGAGGAGAGGCCAAAAGGCTTCGGCAACTTCTCTTTCTTTTTGGCTGAGAAGCATAATCCGTTTAGCTTATGAGACTGCTGTCCAGCAGCCTCCTCAAAGAATTACAGCTCATTCTACTAGAGCGGTAGCTTCCACATGGGCTTTTAAACATGAGGCCTCTGTTGAACAGATTTGTAAGGCGGGGACTTGGTCTTCGCTTCATACTTTTTCTAAATTCTACAAATTTGATTCTTTTGCTTCCTCTGAGGCTATTTTTGGGAGAAAGGTCTTGCAGGCAGTGGTGCCTTCCGTTTAAGTGCCTGCCTTGTCCCTCCCTTCATCCGTGTCCTAAAGCTTTGGTATTGGTATCCCACAAGTAATGGATGAACCCGTGGACTGGATACACCTTACAAGAGAAAACAAAATTTATGCTTACCTGATAAATTTCTTTCTCTTGTGGTGTATCCAGTCCACGGCCCGCCCTGTCACTTTAAGGCAGGTGTTTTTTATTTTTAAACTACAGTCACCACTACACCTTATAGTTTCTCCTTTTTCTTGCTTGTCTTCGGTCAAATGACTGTGCTTGGCAGTTAGGGGAGGAGCTATATAGACAGCTCTGCTGTGGGTGTCCTCTTGCAGCTTCCTGTTGGGAAGGAGAATATCCCACAAGTAATGGATGAACCCGTGGACTGGATACACCACAAGAGAAAGAAATTTATCAGGTAAGCATAAATTTTGTTTTCATGGTGTTCTTCTCATAAATTCTCCTGGCATTCTTTTAGAATTCCTAGAATTTTACAGTTCCTTCAGGATGGTTTGGATAAGGGTTTGTCTGCAAGTTCCTTGAATGGAAAAATCTCCGCCCTTTCTGTTTTATTTCACAGAAAGATTGCTATACTTCCTGATATACATTGTTTTGTACAGGCTTTAATTCGTATTAAGCCTGTCATTAAGTCAATTTATCCTCCTTGGAGTCTTAGGCCTAGATTTGGAGTTCGGCGGTAGAAGGGCTGTTAACGCTCCGCTGGCTTTTTTCTGGCCGCACCATAAATTTAACTCTGGTATCGAGAGTTTAATCAAATGCTGCGTTAGGCTCCAAAAAAGGAGCGTAGAGCATTTTTACCGCAAAAGCAACTCTCGATACCAGAGTTGCTTACGGACGCGGCCGGCCTCAAAAACGTGCTCGTGCACGATTCTCCCATAGGAAACAATGGGGCTGTTTGAGCTGAAAAAAAACCTAACACCTGCAAAAAAGCAGCGTTCAGCTCCTAACGCAGCCCCATTGTTTGCTATGGGGAAACACTTCCTACGTCTGCACCTAACACTCTAACATGTACCCCGAGTCTAAACACCCCTAACCTTACACTTATTAACCCCTAATCTGCCGCCCCCGCTATTGCTGACCCCTGCATTTTATTATTAACCCCTAATCTGCCGCTCCGTAAACCGCCGCCACCTACGTTATCCCTATGTACCCCTAATCTGCTACCCCTAACACCCCCGACCCCTATATTATATTTATTAACCCCTAACCTGCCCCCCACAACGTCGCAGACACCTGCCTACACTTATTAACCCCTAATCTGCCGAGCGGACCTGAGCGCTACTATAATAAAGTTATTAACCCCTAATCCGCCTCACTAACCCTATCATAAATAATATTAACCCCTAATCTGCCCTCCCTAACATCGCCGACACCTAACTTCAATTATTAACCCCTAATCTTCCGATCGGAGCTCACCGCTATTCTAATAAATGGATTAACCCCTAAAGCTAAGTCTAACCCTAACACTAACACCCCCCTAAGTTAAATATAATTTACATCTAACGAAATAAATTAACTCTTATTAAATAACTTATTCCTATTTAAAGCTAAATACTTACCTGTAAAATAAATCCTAATATAGCTACAATATAAATTATAATTATATTATAGCTATTTTAGGATTAATATTTATTTTACAGGCAACTTTGTAATTATTTTAACCAGGTACAAGAGCTATTAAATAGTTAAGAACTATTTAATAGTTACCTAGTTAAAATAATAACAAATTTACCTGTAAAATAAATCCTAACCTAAGTTATAATTAAACCTAACACTACCCTATCAATAAAATAATTAAATAAACTACCTACAATTACCTACAATTAACCTAACACTACACTATCAATAAATTAATTAAACACAATTCCTACAAATAAATACAATTAAATAAACTAGCTAAAGTACAAAAAATAAAAAAGAACTAAGTTACAGAAAATAAAAAAATATTTACAAACATAAGAAAAATATTACAACAATTTTAAACTAATTACACCTACTCTAAGCCCCCTAATAAAATAACAAAGCCCCCCAAAATAAAAAATTCCCTACCCTATTCTAAATTAAAAAAGTTACAAGCTCTTTTACCTTACCAGCCCTGAACAGGGCCCTTTGCGGGGCATGCCCCAAGAATTTCAGCTCTTTTGCCTGTAAAAAAAAACATACAATACCCCCCCCCCAACATTACAACCCACCACCCACATACCCCTAATCTAACCCAAACCCCCCTTAAATAAACCTAACACTAAGCCCCTGAAGATCTTCCTACCTTGTCTTCACCATCCAGGTATCACCGATCCGTCCTGGCTCCAAGATCTTCATCCAACCCAAGCGGGGGTTGGCGATCCATAATCCGGTCCAGAAGAGGCTCCAAAGTCTTCCTCCTATCCGGCAAGAAGAGGACATCCGGACCGGCAAACATCTTCTCCAAGCGGCATCTTCGATCTTCTTCCATCCGGAGAGAAGCGGCAGGATCCTGAAGACCTCCAGCGCGGAACATCCATCCGGACCGACGACTGAACGACGAATGACTGTTCCTTTAAGGGACGTCATCCAAGATGGCATCCCTCGAATTCCGATTGGCTGATAGGATTCTATCAGCCAATCGGAATTAAGGTAGGAATTTTCTGATTGGCTGATGGAATCAGCCAATCAGAATCAAGTTCAATCCGATTGGCTGATCCAATCAGCCAATCAGATTGAGCTCGCATTCTATTGGCTGTTCCGATCAGCCAATAGAATGCGAGCTCAATCTGATTGGCTGATTGGATCGGCCAATCGGATTGAACTAGATTCTGATTGGCTGATTCCATCAGCCAATCAGAAAATTCCTACCTTAATTCCGATTGGCTGATAGAATCCTATCAGCCAATCGGAATTCAAGGGACGCCATCTTGGATGACGTCCCTTAAAGGAACAGTCATTCGTCGTTCAGTCGTCGGTCCGGATGGATGTTCCGCGCTGGAGGTCTTCAGGATCCTGCCGCTTCGCTCCGGATGGAAGAAGATCGAAGATGCCGCTTGGAGAAGATGTTTGCCGGTCCGGATGTCCTCTTCTTGCCGGATAGGAGGAAGACTTTGGAGCCTCTTCTGGACCGGATTATGGATCGCCAACCCCCGCTTGGGTTGGATGAAGATCTTGGAGCCAGGACGGATCGGTGATACCTGGATGGTGAAGACAAGGTAGGAAGATCTTCAGGGGCTTAGTGTTAGGTTTATTTAAGGGGGGTTTGGGTTAGATTAGGGGTATGTGGGTGGTGGGTTGTAATGTTGGGGGGGGGGGTATTGTATGTTTTTTTTTACAGGCAAAAGAGCTGAAATTCTTGGGGCATGCCCCGCAAAGGGCCCTGTTCAGGGCTGGTAAGGTAAAAGAGCTTGTAACTTTTTTAATTTAGAATAGGGTAGGGAATTTTTTATTTTGGGGGGCTTTGTTATTTTATTAGGGGGCTTAGAGTAGGTGTAATTAGTTTAAAATTGTTGTAATATTTTTCTTATGTTTGTAAATATTTTTTTATTTTCTGTAACTTAGTTCTTTTTTATTTTTTGTACTTTAGCTAGTTTATTTAATTGTATTTATTTGTAGGAATTGTGTTTAATTAATTTATTGATAGTGTAGTGTTAGGTTAATTGTAGGTAATTGTAGGTAGTTTATTTAATTATTTTATTGATAGGGTAGTGTTAGGTTTAATTATAACTTAGGTTAGGATTTATTTTACAGGTAAATTTGTTATTATTTTAACTAGGTAACTATTAAATAGTTCTTAACTATTTAATAGCTATTTTACCTGGTTAAAATAATAACAAAGTTGACTGTAAAATAAATATTAATCCTAAAATAGCTATAATATAAATATAATTTATATTGTAGCTATATTAGGATTTATTTTACAGGTAAGTATTTAGCTTTAAATAGGAATAAGTTATTTAATAAGAGTTAATTTATTTCGTTAGATAAAAATTATATTTAACTTAGGGGGGTGTTAGTGTTAGGGTTAGACTTAGCTTTAGGGGTTAATACATTTATTAGAATAGCGGTGAGCTCCGCTCGTCAGATTAGGGGTTAATAATTGAAGTTAGGTGTCGGCGATGTTAGGGAGGGCAGATTAGGGGTTAATACTATTTATGATAGGGTTAGTGAGGCGGATTAGGGGTTAATACATTTATTATAGTAGCGCTCAGGTCCGCTCGGCAGATTAGGGGTTAATAAGTGTAGGCAGGTGTCGGCGACGTTGAGGGGGGCAGATTAGGGGTTAATAAATATAATATAGGGGTCGGCGGTGTTAGGGCAGCAGATTAGGGGTACATAGGGATAACGTAGGTGGCGGCGATTTGCGGTCGGAAGATTAGGGGTTAATTATTTTAAGTAGCTGGCGGCGACGTTGTGGGGGGCAAGTTAGGGGTTAATAAATGTAATACAGGGGTCGGCGGGGTTAGGGGCAGCAGATTAGGGGTACATAAGTATAACGTAGGTGGCGGTCGGCAGATTAGGGGTTAAAAATTTTAATCGAGTGGCGGCGGTGTGGGGGGAGCTCGGTTTAGGGGTACATAGGTAGTTTATGGGTGTTAGTGTACTTTAGGGTACAGTAGTTAAGAGCTTTATAAACCGGCGTTAGCCAGAAAGCTCTTAACTCCTGCTATTTTCAGGCGGCTGGAATCTTGTCGTTAGAGCTCTAACGCTCACTTCAGAAACGACTCTAAATACCAGCGTTAGAAAGATCCCATTGAAAATATAGGATATTCAAATGGCGTAGGGGGATCTGCGGTATGGAAAAGTCGCGGCTGAAAAGTGAGCGTTAGACCCTTTAATCACTGACTCCAAATACCAGCGGGCGCCCAAAACCAGCGTTAGGAGCCTCTAACGCTGGTTTTGACGGCTACCGCCGAACTCCAAATCTAGGCCTTAATTTGGCTCTGAAGGCTTAACAGGCTCCTCCATTTGAACCTATGCATTCTTTAGACATTAAACTACTTTCTTGGAAAGTGTTGTTTCTTTTGGCCATCTCTTCTGCTAGAAGAGTTTCTGGGGGGTAGTTATCAAGCCGTCTACTTTTCTGGCCTCGCCAGCCCAATACGCCCGCCTAAGCTCGCCTACCTTCGCCGCCGCGGACCTTGAATACGTTCGCCTAAGTTATCAAATAAAGCTGTCAAAAAGCCGCGGGGCGATGAGCAGCGGACTGTGACAGTTATCACTCATCCGATCTCGCTGCCCTTCGGCTTTTTCCCAGCTTTATTGCTAGCCTGTCACTAAGCACTCACACTAAACTGCACTGTTCTACCCCCTATACCGGCGCCCCCGGAGCCCCCGCAACTAAATAAAGTTACTAACCCCTAAACCGCCGCTCCTAGACCCTGCCGCAACTCTTATAAATGTATTAACCCCTAAACCGCCGCTCCCGGACACCGCTGCCACCTACAGTATACCTAGTAACCCCTATCCTGCCCCCCCTACACCGTCGCCCTCTATTATAAAATTATTAACCCCTATCCTGCTGATCCCGCACCTCTCCGCAACTAAATAAATAGTTTAACCCCTAAACCGCCTCTCCATGAACCCGCCACAACCTATATTAAACCTATTAACCCCTATCCTGCCCCCCCTACACCGTCGCCACCTATAATAAATTTATTAACCCCTATCCTGCCCCCCACTACGCCGCCGCCACTGTAATAAAATTATTAACCTCTAAACCTAAGTCTAACCCTAACGCCCCCCTAACTTAAATATTAATTAAATAAATCTAAATAAATTAACTCTTATTAACTAAATGAATCCTATTTAAAACTAAATACTTACCTTTAAAATAAACCCTAATATAGCTACAATATAAATAAGAATTATATTCTAGCTATTTTAGGATTTATATTTATTTGACAGGTAACTTTCAATTTATTTTAGCTAGTTAGAATAGTTATTAAATAGTTATTAACTATTTAATAACTACCTAGCTAAAAGAAATACAAAATTACCTGTAAAATAAATCCTAACCTACGTTACGATTAAACCTAATACTACACTATCATTAAATTAACTAAATAAACTACCTACAAATAACTACAATTAAATACAATTACATAAACTAACTAAAGTACAAAAAATAAAAAAATAAGTTACAAACATGTTAAAAATATTACAACAATTTTAAGCTACTTACACCTAATCTAAGCCCCCTAATAAAATAACAAACCCCCCAAAATAAGAAAAATCCCTACCCTATTCTAAATTAAATAAATTTCAAAGCTCTTTTACCTTACCAGCCCTTAAAAGGGCCATTTGTGGGGGCATGCCCCAAAAAGTTCAGCTCTTTTGCCTGTAAAAGAAAAATACAACCCCCCCCAACATTAAAACCCACCACCCACATACCCCTAATCTAACCCAAACCCCCCTTACAAAAACCTAACACTAATCCCCTGAAGATCATCCTACCTTGAGTCGTCTTCACTCAGCCGAGCCACCGATGGAACTGAAGAGGACATCCGGAGCGGAAGAAGTTAATCCTCCAAGCGGCGCTGAAGAAATCTTCCATCCGATGAAGTCATCATCCAGGCGGCGCTGAAGAAAAGTCTTCGATCCTGCCGATGTCATCTTCAAAGAGGCGCTGAAGATGTCTTCTATCCGGGCGAAGTCATCTTCCAAGCCGGGACTTGAATCTTCCTTCCGCCGACGCGGAACCACCTTCTTCACCGACGGACTACGACGAATGACGGCTCCTTTAAGGGACGTCATCCAAGATGGCGTCCCCTCAATTCCGATTGGCTGATAGGATTCTATCAGCCAATCGGAATTAAGGTAGGAAAATCTGATTGGCTGATGGAATCAGCCAATCAGATTCAAGTTCAATCCGATTGGCTGATCCAATCAGCCAATCAGATTGAGCTCGCATTCTATTGGCTGATCGGAACAGCCAATAGAATGCGAGCTCAATCTGATTGGCTGATTCCATCAGCCAATCAGATTTTTCCTACCTTAATTCCGATTGGCTGATAGAATCCTATCAGCCAATCGGAATTGAGGGGACGCCATCTTGGATGACATCCCTTAAAGGAGCCGTCATTCGTCGTAGTCCGTCGGTGAAGAAGGGGGTTCCGCGTCGGCGGAAGGAAGATTCAAGACCCGGCTTGGAAGATGACTTCGCCCGGATAGAAAACCTCTTCAGCGCCGCCTGGATGATGACTTCATCGGATGGAAGATTTCTTCAGCGCCGCTTGGAGGATTAACTTCTTCCGCTCCGGATGTCCTCTTCAGTTCCATCGGTGGCTCGGCTGAGTGAAGACGACTCAAGGTAGGATGATCTTCAGGGGATTAGTGTTAGGTTTTTGTAAGGGGGGTTTGGGTTAGATTAGGGGTATGTGGGTGGTGGGTTTTAATGTTGGGGGGGGGTTGTATTTTTCTTTTACAGGCAAAAGAGCTGAACTTTTTGGGGCATGCCCCCACAAATGGCCCTTTTAAGGGCTGGTAAGGTAAAAGAGCTTTGAAATTTATTTAATTTAGAATATGGTAGGGATTTTTCTTATTTTGGGGGGGTTTGTTATTTTATTAGGGGGCTTAGATTAGGTGTAAGTAGCTTAAAATTGTTGTAATATTTTTAACATGTTTGTAACTTATTTTTTTATTTTTTGTAACTTAGCTTTTTTTATTTTTTGTACTTTAGTTAGTTTATGTAATTGTATTTAATTGTAGTTATTTGTAGGTAGTTTATTTAATTAATTTAATGATAGTGTAGTGTTAGGTTTAATTGTAACTTAGGTTAGGATTTATTTTACAGGTAAGTATTTATTTTTAAATAGGAATAATTTATTAAAGTATAGTGTAGTGTTAGGTGTAATTGTAACTTAGGTTAGGATTTATTTCACAGGTACATTTCTCTTTATTTTAGCTAGGTAAGCTATTAAATAGTTAATAACTATTTAATAGTTATTGTACATGGTTAAAATATATTGAAAGTTACCTGTCAAATAAATATAAATCCTAAGATAGCTAGAATATAATTCTTATTTATATTGTAGCTATATTAGGGTTTATTTTAAAGGTATTTAGTTTTAAATAGGATTCATTTAGTTAATAAGAGTTAATTTATTTCGATTTATTTAATTAATATTTAAGTTAGGGGGCGTTAGGGTTAGGGTTAGGTTTAGGGGTTAATAATTTTATTACAGTGGCGGCGGCGTAGTGGGGGGCAGGATAGGGGTTAATACATTTATTATAGGTGGCGACGGTGTAGGGGGGGCAGATTAGGGGTTAATAAATTTATTATAGGTGGCGACGGTGTAGGGGGGGCAGGATAGGGGTTAATACATTTAATATAGGTTGCGGCGGGTTCAGGGAGCGGCGGTTTAGGGGTTAATACATTTATTATAGTTGCGGTGGGCTCCGGGAGCGGCAGTTTAGGGGTTAATATGTATAGAGTAGCTTGCGGTGGGCTCCGGGAGCGGCGGTTTAGGGGGTAATAACTTTATTTAGTTGCGGCGGTGTAGGGGGGGTCAGATTAGCGGTGTTTAGACTCCGGGTACATGTTAGGGTGTTAGGTGCAGACAGTTCCCATAGAAATCAATGGGATGTCTGGCAGCAGCGTACTTTCGCTATGGTCAGACTCCCATTGATTCCTATGGGATCCGCCGCCTCCAGGCTGGCGCTTTGAAAACCAGGTACGCTGGGCCGTAAAAGTGCAGAGCGTACCTGCTAGTTTTTTGATAACTAGCAAAAGTAGTGAGAATGTGCCGCACTTGTGTGCGGAACATCTGGAGTGACGTAAGAATCGATCTGTGTCGGACTGAGTCCGGCGGATCGAAGTTTACGTCACAAAATTCTACTTTTGCCGGTCTCGAGCCTTTGATAACTAAGGCGAATCAGCCTCGCCACAAATACGCTGCGGAATTCCAGCGTATTTGAGGTTGACGGCTTGATAACTAGGCCCCTCTGAGTTATCTGCTCTTTCTTGTGAGTCTCCTTTTCTGATTTTTCATCAGGATAAGGCAGTTTTGCGGACTTCTTTTCAATTTTTACCTAAGGTTGTGAATTGTAACAACATTAGTAGAGAAATTGTTGTCCCTTCCTTATGTCCTAAACCTAAGAATTCTTTGGAGAGATCCTTACATTTTTTGGATGTGGTAAGAGCTTTGAAATATTATGTGGAAGCTACTAAAGATTTCAGGAAGACTTCCAGTCTATTTGTTTTATTTTCTGGTCCTAGGAAAGGTCAGAAGGCTTCTGCTATTTCCTTGGCTTCTTGGTTGAAACTTTTGATTCATCAAGCTTATTTGGAGTCTGGTCAGGCCCTGCCTCAGAGTTTTACAGCTCATTCTACTAGATCAGTCTCCACTTCATGGGCTTTTAAGAATGAAGCTTCAGTTGATCAGATTTGCAAAGCGGCAACTTGGTCCTCTTTGCATATATTTACTAAATTCTACCGTTTTGATGTATTTGCTTCTTCGGAAGCAGTTTTTGGTAGAAAAGTTCTTCAGGCAGCTGTTTCAGTTTGATTCTTCTGCTTTTGATTTAAGTTTTTTTCTTTCAAAAATGAAAATAAACTTATTTTTTTGGGTTGTGGATTAATTTTTTCAGTGGAATATGGCTGTTTTTATTTTTTATTCCCTCCCTCTCTAGTGACTCTTGAGTGGAAGACTCCACATCTTGGGTATTGATATCCCATATGTCACTAGCTCATGGACTCTTGCCAATTACATGAAAGAAAACATAATTTATGTAAGAACTTACCTGATAAATTCATTTCTTTCATATTGGCAAGAGTCCATGAGGCCCACCCTTTTTATGGTGGTTATGATTTTTTGTATAAAGCACAATTATTTCCAAATTTCCTTTGTTGATGCTTTCTACTCCTTTCTTTATCACCCCACTGCTTGGCTATTCGTTAAACTGAATTGTGGTTGTGGTGAGGAGTATATTTATAGGCATTTTGAGGTTTGGGAAACTTTGCCCCTCCTGGTAGGATTGTATATCCCATATGTCACTAGCTCATGGACTCTTGCCAATATGAAAGAAATGAATTTATCAGGTAAGTTCTTACATAAATTATGTTTTTATTTACTTTTCACAGCAGGGGAGCGCAAGCTCATGTAGGCCATATAGATAGCGTTGTGATCACGCTTGTGGCTAGTGGCAGACACTGCACTAATTGGCTAAAATGCAAGTCAATAGATAATAACTAAAAGACATGGGATTAGGGACGATCAGAAGATGCTTAGATACAAGTTAGTCACAGAAGTAAAAAGTGTATTAATATAACAGTGTTGGTTTTGCAAAACTGGGGAATAGGTAATAAAGGGATTATCTTTTTAAATGACAAAAATTCTGATGTTGACTGTCCCTTTAAGTATATTTCCTTTTGCAGACTGTCAGTTTCATATCTGGGAAACGCATTTTTTAGGAAGAAAAAAAATTCTTACCTGGGGTATAGTCCATTTTTTTTTCTTCAATTGACTGTTCTTTTTAATTTGCGGGCAAAATAAGACTCGCGAGGGCGCAAAATGCCAAAGTATATTGCGTCATTTTTCCCGCGAAGTTACTTTCGATCACTCAAATTCGGCATTTCCGGTGTCTTAGTCAATTCCGAGTCCTCTCACAAGGTTGTGTCTTTGATGAAGCGAGCGTGTCCTTTCCGGATGTTGTTGGTGCCAAAAAAAATTCTGTTCGTTGTGCGTCATACTTAGTGCCAAATATTTTCATTATTTAAAACCCCATTCCTATATGCCTCTTGCCTTTTTTCTTTATCAGAGGGCTATGCTGTTTGCATTTTTCCCCCCATTCCTGAAACTACCATATAAGGAAATTGATAATTTTGCTTTATGTTTTTTCTCTTACATTTGCAAGATGTCTCAATCTGATCTTGTTTCAGAAATCACTCTTGGAACCCTGCTGCCTGATAACAGTTCTAACAAAGCTAAGTGCATTTGTTGTAAACTTGTGAAGATTATTTCTCCAGCTGTGGTTTGTAATAGTTGTCATGATAAGCTTTTACATGCAAAGAATGTCAATCAGTTATAGTGCATTGCCTGTTGTTGTTCCTTCAACATCTAATGTACAAGATATACCTGTGAATTTAAAAGATTTTATTGCTGATTCTATTCAGAAGGTTTTGTCTGCCATCCCGCCATCTAATAAATGTAAAAGGTCTTTTAAAACTTCTCATAAAGTTGATGAAATTTCAAATGACCAACAACATACTGAATTATCCTCCTCTGATGAGGATCTATCTGATTCAGAAGATCCTTCCTCGGATATTGACACTGACAAATCTACTTTTTTATTTAGAATAAAGTACATTCGTTATTTGTTAAAAGAAGTGTTGATTACATTGGATATTGAGGAAACTAGTCCTCTTGATATTAAAGGACCAGTAAACACAGCAGATTTGTATAATCAACAAATGCAAGATAACAAGACAATACAATAGCATTTACTCTGAATTTCAAATGAGTAGTAGATTATTTTTTAACACATTTCAAAGTTATGTATATTTCCACTCCCCCTGTACCATGTGATAGTAATCAGCCAACCACAAATGCATATACGTATAGTCTGAGTTCTTCCACATGCTCAGGAGGAGCTGGTGACTCAAAAAAGTGTAAATATAAAAGACTGTGCACATTATTTTTAATGGAAGTAAATTGGAAAGTTGTTTAAAATTACATGCTGAATCTGAATCATGAAAATGTAATAAAACCTGATTGTCCCTTTAAGACTAGTAAATGTTTAAATTCTGTTTCTAAACCTCCTGTGGTTATTCCAAAGGTTTTTCCAGTTCCTGATGCTATTTCTGATATTATTTCTAATGGATGGCATAGGCCTGGTATTTTTGATTCCTTCTTCAAGGTTTAAAAAATTGTATCCTTTGCCAGCAGTTACATTGGAGTTTAGGGAAATCGAATAGGATTCAGAGTAAGACCTCCTGTGAGAAGATATTTTCTCTCACGCATCCCAGCAAATACAGTAAAGGCTCAGCCTTTTTTGAAGTGTGTTTCAGACCTGGAGCTTTCAGGGGTTATCATGCCAGTTCCGTTTCAGGAACAAGGTCTGGGGTTTTATTCAAATCTATTCATTATCCCAAAGAGAGAAAATTCATTAAGACCAGTTCTGGATCTGAAAATTTTGAATCTTTATGTAAGAGTACCAACTTTTAAAATGGTGACTATTAGGACTATTCTGCCTTTTGTTCAGCAAGGGCACTATATGTCCACAATAGACTTACAGGATGCATATTTTCATATTCCGATTCATCCAGATCATTATCAGTTTCTGAGATTCTCTTTTCTAGACAAGCATTACCAATTTATCGCTCTTCCTTTTGGCCTAGCGACAGCTCCAAGAATCTTTTCAAAGGTTCTCGGTGCCCTACTCTCTGTAATCAGAGAACGGGGTATTGCAGTGTTTCCTTATTTGGACGATATCTTGGTACTATCTCAGTCTTTACATTCTGCAGAATCTCACACAAATAAACTAGTGTTGTTTCTTCAAAGACATGGTTGGAGGATCAATTTACCAAAAAGTTCCTTGATTCCTCAGACAAGGGTCACCTTTTTAGGTTTCCAGATAGATTATGTGTCCATGACTGTCTCTAACAGGCAAGAGACAATTAAAATTGGTTTCAGCTTGTCAGAACCTTCAGTCTCAATCATTCCCTTCAGTAACTGTGCATGGAAGTTTTAGGACTCATGACTGCAGCATCGGACGCGATCCCCTTTGCTTGTTTTCATATGAGACCTCTCCAGCTTTGTATGCTGAATCAGTGGTGCAGGGATTATACAAGGATATCACAATTAATATCCATAAATCCCAATGTTCGACTATCTCTGACTTGGTGGTTAGATCTCCATCGTATAGTTCTAGGGGCCTTTTTTGTTCTTCCAACCTGGACTGTGATCACAACAGATGCGAGTCATTCAGGTTGAGGAGCTGTTTGGGATCTCTGACAGCATAAGGGGTTTGGAAATCTCAAGAGGCGAGATTACCAATCAATATTTTGGAACTCCGTGCGATTCTCTGGGCTCTTCAGATTTGGCCTCTGTTGAAGAGAGAAGCAGTTTTTGGTAGAAAAGTTCTTCAGGCAGCTGTTTCAGTTTGATTCTTCTGCTTATGTTTTAAGTTTTTCCTTTCATTCATGAGAAATAACTTATATTTTGGGTTGTGGATTAATTTTTTTCAGCGAAAAATGGCTGTTTTTATTTTTATCCCTCCCTCTCTAGTGACTCTTGCGTGGAGTTCCACATCTTGGGTATTGCTATCCCATGCGTCACTAGCTCATGGACTCTTGCCAATTACATGAAAAAACATAATTTATGTAAGAACTTACCTGATAAATTAATTTCTTTCATATTGGCAAGAGTCCATGAAGCCCACCCTTTTTATGGTGGTTATGATTTTTTTGTATAAAGCACAATTATTTCCAAATTCCTTTGATGCTTTTTACTCCTTTCTTTATCACCCATCTACTTAGATATTTGTTAAACTGAATTATGGGTGTGGTGAGGGGTGTATTTATAGGCATTTTGAGGTTTGGGAACTTTTGCCCCTCCTGGTAGGATTGTATATCCCATACGTCACTAGCTCATGGAGTCTTGCCAATATGAAAAATTAATTTATCAGGTAAGTTCTTACATAAATTATGTTTTCTTCTTCCTGGGCCTTCAAAAATGAAGCTTTGGTGGAACAGATTTGCAAGGCTGCAACTTGGTCTTCTCTGCATACTTTTTCTAAATTTGATGCTTCGCCTGAGGCTTCTTTTGGGAGAAAGGTTCCTCAAGCGGTGGTGCCTTCTGTTTAGGTTACCTGTCTAGTCCCTCCCTTATCTGTGTCCTCTAGCTTGGGTATTGATTCCCAATAGTAATTGATGATGATCCGTGGACTCACTGCGTCATTAGAAAGAAAACAAAATTTATGCTTACCTGATAAATTTATTTCTAACATGGTGAGTCCACGGCCTTCCCTGTTTATTCAGACAGTTGTTGTTATATAAACCTCAGGCTCCTCTGCACTTTGTATTATTTCCTTTCTCTCCTTTCCCTTGGTTGAATGACGGTTTGTGGGAAGGGAAGTGATACTTAACAGCTTTGCTGTGGTGCTCTTTGCCGCTGCTGGCCAGGAGTGATATTCCCAACATTAATTGATGATGATCCGTAGACTCAGTGTCAAGAAAGAAATACATTTATCAGGTAAGCATAAATTTTGTTGTTCTACAGGTCTCTGTGAGGAGTGGCGTCTTCTAACGCTGTGTAGGCTGTCCTCCTGCTGGAACGGCTTTACTGCAGATAAGTGCTTTTGTCTTTTAGGTATGGAGACTGTGCACTTAATAAGGTTGAGCTGCAGCATTATATGGGACAAGGTATCCTTTGTAAGGATATATACAGACAGGGAGCATGCACTTTTTTACTAATAAAATTTTTTTTTACTAATAAAAATTGGTATAAAGTATTTATCTCTTTAATTTTTGTAGGCTGTTGTAAGTTTTATCGCTTATCTTTTTGCTCTTAATTGCTTCAAGAGCCATATAAGTAGTTGATTTTGTCACAGAGCTCTAACGGCAGCTAGCAGAGTAATGCTGCGTTGCTCTCAGTATGATTACACCATAACATTGCTATTATGGAGGCTGTTTTTAGTTTGAAGCTTTTTGTGTAGGAACGCTGCTGACATGCTAAAAACTAGAGGTTACCTTTGTCTGATTTTTTTTTATTAATATGTTCCGATAACAATGTACTGAATATGAACTATACTTGTAATTTTCAAGTGTTACTAAGTGGTACGCACTTTACAGTATCTGCCATTATGAATTCATGGCTGGATGTAATACTTAGAAACATGTGCTTAGGATTGCTTGTGCAGTTTCTTGTCAGGGAGTCATGTGACCCGCTTTCTGCTCCTAGAGGAACGGCGATCTCTCTGCTGCCGAAATGTTTTTGTTTGTTTTTTTTATAACGGAAAAACAGGCTGGTCAGCAGGGAAGCTCTATGCTGATTGTTTTTTTTATTGTCAGTTTGATTTGTATAGCTAAATTGATCCTTTCAATTTATCAGGTTTCTGCTGCAGAACATACACTGCACTGTCCTAGTTCGGTTCTTATGTCTGTTTTTTCCCTGGCTAAGCCTTTAAGCTGTATGTATAGCTATACTATTGTTCTAAGGGATCCTGCAGCATCTATGTTCCATTTAGTGACAATACTAGATATTTACATATGGTAAATAATGTATCGGTTCCAAATAATTTTGTATATTAAATAATTTAATTTGGGTGTGTCTGTCTTTTTTGTTATAGGCCTGCTATGGCCTGTTGCACAAGTTGTTTCACATATGCAATTATGTGCTGCATCCTTTGTTTCTTCTTTTATATATTAAGATAGAATGTTGCCCACTCAGTCATAGGTCCCTCAGGATGATGCTGTTCAGGCAATGCCACAGCTTTCTCCTTAAATGTCCCAAGCCTCTATGGCATCACATGCAGTGCCCTGCTGTTCCTCTTAATCTCCTAGAGGAGTGTATTTGCCTGCAGAGTTTTACAGCTCAGGTATCCTCTGCAGTACCTGTAGCTTTATCTGCTTTTCCTTTCCAACAGGGAAAATGCAAGAGGACATTTAAATAATTCAGATAGTAAGGTTTCTGCTCCACTTTATGCTACACTGGTTGCTCTCTCATAGGTCTGATGAGGAGGATTCACCGGTAGCTTCTGAGGGTGAAATCTCAGATTCAGACAGTATAATTCCTTCATCTGATACTGAAGTGTTTCCTTCAGGTGTATGCTTTAACACCTCTTGTATTAAAGGAGGTTTTAGCTACTTGATAGATAGATAGATAGATAGATAGATAGATAGATAGATAGATAGATAGATAACCCTGTCGTCAACCCTTGTTTGTTTTTTTGTAAACTTTATCATTCTATCTTCCTATGAGGAAGTGTTTTTAGACGTGCCTGGGAGATTTACACAGGAATAGGAAAAGCTAGGGATACTTTTCTCCCCGTCTCCCATCCTTTAAGGGATTTTCCTGTTGCTGACTCCATTAAAATGTACGGTGCCCTAAGTAGAAGGGAGCTTTTCTACTATGGCTCAGAACTTCAATCCCAATGGAGGTCATTGTGGCTGAAATCTTGGTCAGCTGAGAAGCCTACTTGTGGCTTAGTGGTACAGCCTAGGCTTTATAATTCTGCATTTGCAGGTTCAATATTTTATGTTTCCTCAAAATCCACGCTTCTGGCGTTTCCTTTCAAGGATGATACCTTGTTTGTGCTTGACCTGGCAGCATTATCCTCTGACTTTACGGGTGAAAAGAGGTTTGTTTTTCTTCTACCACTCGCCAAGAGTACGACTAAAGGAAGGTTTTCCTTTTCCTCTTTATGCAATCAAACCATATTTAGTTAAATCTAAGATTTCCTCCCAGGGGCAGATTTCTCCTAGAGTATCTGCATTCCTTGAACTGGGTTCAGGACCTACTTCTCTGGGAGTGATAATTCCAGTCCCAGTCTGGGAACGGGATCTAGGTATTTACCTCAAGTTTCTCAGGTTCTGGGACTGTTTAAGACACAGGGGTTATGGAATCGGAAGTGTCTGCTCTCCTCTTTATCATCTTGGAATTGAGAGGGATTTACAATGCTCTGATGGCTTGGCCTCAATATTTCTTGGTTCCAGTCGGACAATATCACCTCAACCAGGGAGTTCCTTAGCCATGTAGGAGGTGACTTAAATTATTCAGTGGGTGGAAGCTCTCAATTGCTGTCTGTCATCCACTTTCCATCAGACTTCTGAACAGACAGATATTTCATACTGGGTAGTGGGCTCTCCATCCGGAAGTGTTCTGTAGGTAAACCCTCAAATGGGGGGGGGCTCCGGAGTTGGCTTCTGAGGGCGTTTCGGCAGAGCGCCAAAGCTTCCAAGGTATGGTTCAAGGTCAAGTGATCCGCAGACCGCCCTGATAGATATTCTGGCATTTTTTTCTTCTTGGATGTTAAGTCTTGCATACCTATTTCTCTCCTTCCACGAATCATTGCTCATATCGAACAGGAGAGAGCATTGGTGATTCAAATAGCCCCTGCGTAGCCTCGCAGGATCTGATATCCAGACCTAGTGGAAATGTCGTCTCTCCCACCTTGGAGACTGACTCTGAGGAAGTACCTTCTAATAGAGGGTTCCTTCCTTCAGCCAAATCTCGTTTCTCTGAAGCTGACTGCTTGGAGATTGAACGCTTAGTTTTGTCTAAGCGTGTTTTTTTTCTGAGTTGGTCATTGAGACCTTGATTCAGGCTCGCAAGCCAGATACTAGAAAGATTTACCATAAGATATGGCGTAAATATCTTTATTGGTGTGAATCAAAGGGTTGCTCTTGGAGTAGGGTCAGGATTCCTAGAATTTTGTCTTTTCTCCCAGGAACTGGAGGAGGGTTTATCAGTCAGTACCCTGAAGGGTCAGATTTCTGCATTATCTATTTTGCTACATCAGCACCTATGTTCAAATCTGTTGCTACTCCTTGAAGCCTTAACCTTGTTAAGGTTTTTGCAGCAGGCTCCGTTTGAGCCATTGCTTTCCATAGATATTAAGTTATCTTGGAAGGTTTTGTTTCTTATTGCTATCTCTTCTGCTCGGAGAGTGTCGGAACTCTCAGCTTCCAGTGTGATTTGCTTTATCTTATCTTTCATACCGGTAAGGCGGTTCTTCGTACTAAGTTAGGTTCCTTCCTAAAAGTGATTTCGGACAGTAATATTAATCAGAAAATTGTTCCTTCTCTATGTCCTAGTCCTTATCATAAGGATCGTTTGATGCACAACTTGGATGTTGTGCGTGCTTTAAAATTTTATTTACAGGCATCTAAGGATTTTCGCCAGTCTTCTGCCCTGTTTGTTTCTCTGGGAAACGTGAGGGTGAAAAAGCTTGTAACTACTTTCTCTCTGGTTGTGCAGTTTAATTTGTTTTGCTTATGAGACTGCTGGTCAGCTGCCTCCTGAGACAATTACAGCTCATTCCACTAGAGCTGTTTTCTCTTCTTGGGTTTTCAAAAATGTAGCTTCTGTAGAACAAATTTGCAAGGCTGCAACTTGGTCTTCTCTGTATACTTTTTCTAAATTTTCCAAATTTGATACTTTTTGTTTTGCCTGAGGCTTCTTTTGGGAGAGAGGTTCTTCAAGAGGTGGTGCCTTCTGTTTAGGTCTGCCTGTCTTCCTATTCATCTGTGTCCTCTAGCTTCGTTATTGATTCCCAACAGTAGTTGATGAAGCCGTTGACTCACCATATCTTAGGAAAGAAAACAAGATGTATCAATGTACAAGGGGTGACGTAGCTACAGCCCAGGAGGTGTGTGGGTTGCTGACCAATTACAGCCCTCAAAAGTCAATCAATGAGAATGCACTAATGGCGGGGTGCCTGCTAGAAAAAAGTCGAGCCAACTTCGTGGAATACGAAATTCAAGGAAAGTAGCACTCCAGGGAAGTAGAATAAAAGCCAAAATCTTTATTCTCACACGATTAAAAAACAAAAAAACATATATTGCAGTGCAGCACAGCACAAAAGCAAAAAATTCACAGGAGAGGGGAGCGGAGTCCTGACATGTTTCGTGCTATTCAGCACTTAATCATAGGATGATTCCCCACCTGTGTGGTGCACCATTTAACTTGTTTCTAACCAATTAGAATTTCAAGGGCTAATCACACCCTCAAAAGAGAGTACTCAGATGTAAATAGTGCATCACAAAGGAATAAAGAATAATGTAACAATGTGAAATAACAATGAATAAAAGATATATGGATAAAACCAATCACATGTGAAATGAACAAACATTGTTGTTAACTCTTATTATTGAACTTTATATCTATATACAAAAAAGCTATATAAATATTTTAGTTTGGCACAATTGAAATAAATAAATCAATAATAAAGAATTTTGCTTTCATAATTCTACAAATAGCCTCACACTACTTCTAATAATCATATTATTGTTAGGACTGACTAAACTTTATCTGGTCCATTATTACAATTTAATACCGTTTAATAATATGTTGTACAATCAATTTAAAAGTCTCGAAAATTCTAAAGAATTCTCAAAAAAAGGGAGAAACCTTGTATTTAGGAAGCTGGCACATTTCTATGGAAATTACTATGTACTGTAAATTGCGTTATCAAAAAATGTATGTATCGAAAACCATCAATTGGGTCATTAAGAATGGGTTTAACACCTATAATTCAAATGATACCTATCAGTTAAAGGAAACCCAGATATTACAATAAGGCCCCTTATCCAAGAATAAAGGTAAATTAAAAAAAAAAGGGATTCTTCCGATCTTCTCACAATTATAGATAAAATCAAATGGAATGTTGGTTATAGGTGGGTGGTGATCGACGCGGTGTCACTATATTCGTGTATACCCCATTCTTTGGGCATACAGGCGGTCTGTTTCTTCTTGGACAAGTACACCAACTACTCAAGGGAGTTTAAACTATTCTTCTGTGAGACTGTCGAGTTCCTATTATCCCACAATTATTTCATGTTTAATGGTGATTATTTTTTACAATATTTTTCGCCAATTTATTTGTGGGATGGTGGGAGCTTGGCAGTCTCTACAGCAACAGTAATCCGTTTTTGGAAAACATATGTACATATATGAGATATATTGATGATCTCATTTTTGTGGTGAAAGGTGACTTTGTTTTTGAAGACTTCTTGGATTATGTTAATAGCAATGATCTGCATTTGAAATTCACGGGTGAGATTCAAGACAAGGAAGTACACTTCTTAGACCTTACTTTGTATGGCTCAGTGATATCCAACAGGATTATCACAGATACATATAGGAAGCCGACATCTGGTAATACGATCTTACACGCCACGTCCTGTCACCCTAAGCATTTAAAAAGATAAATTCCCAAGAGTCAGTTTCTCAGGCTTCGCAGGAATGCAAACTCTGATGATTTATTTAACCATCAAGCTGGTAAACTGATGGACAGACTAACTGCTAGGGGTTATAATTCTGATTTATTGCAGCAGTCATTGGAGGATGTCAAGAAGAATTACAACCCTCTGCGTAGTAAGGGTAATAATCACTCAAAGAAAAAGGTCTTTGATAAAGATGCAGTGATTTTTTTCTACAGAATTCTCCTTGCAATTCAATGACTTATGTAATATTATCAGAAAGAATTTGTCAATACTTAAGGGTGATGATACCTTGGTTAACGTTGTTGACAAGATTAAATTTGTGTCAAAAAAGGCACCAACACTTGCAAAGAAACTTTCCCCTAGTATGATCAATAGTAACATCGGAGGAAAAGGCATACAGTGGCTTAATAAGAAAGGGACTTTCAAATGCCTATCAAGGAACTGTCTCACATGTCAACATATTTCTATGGGAATAGACTTCACTAGTCATTCAACTAAAGATAAGTTTAAGATTGATCATTATGCCAATTGTGGTACCACTTTTGTTGTCTATCTCATAGAATGCTCTTTATGTTTGGAACAGTACGTTGGTCAGACCCTCACGTGCCCTTAGGTCCAGGATAGGGGAACATAAAAGAGACATAAAAAATTATAATGAAGATTTCAGTGTAGCAAGACACTTCAATGGTTTACATTTCACAGATCAACCCAAGTTCACAGTGAAAGTAATAGATGTAGCAAAAAGGCCTATTCGAGGTGGTAACATTTATACCATACTTTCCAAAAAAGAACTTTATTGGATATGGAAACTTAATACCAGGACACCCCATGGTCTTAATAAGGAATGGGACATCAGTTACTTTGTTGAATAAATATAGTCAGTGTTGGAGGATGGTATGTGATTGGTTTGACTGAGGATTTTTGTCGTCTTATGTCATCTGTCTAGCTGTAACTTTTATTAATTCTCATTTGCAGATTTAATACCTGCATTTTTGTATGTATATGTTTTCACATTAACATAACATGTATGTATTGGTTGTATTTTGCTATGTTCCTTTTTTTTTTTTTTTTTGCCTTTATTCTTGGATAAGGGGCCTTATTGTAATATCTGGGTTTCCTTTAACTGATAGGTATCATTTGAATTATAGGTGTTAAACCCATTCTTAATGACCCAATTGATGGTTTTCGATGCATACATTTTTTGATAACGCAATTTACAGTACATAGTAATTTCCATAGAAATGTGCCAGCTTCCTAAATACAAGGTTTCTCCCTTTTTTTGAGAATTCTTTAGAATTTTTGAGACTTTTAAATTGATTGTACAACATATTATTAAACTGTATTAAATTGTAATAAGGGACCAGATAAAGTTTAGTCAGTCCTAACAATAATATGATTATTAGAAGTAGTGTGAGGCTATTTGTAGAATTATGTAAGCAAAATTCTTTATTATTGATTTATTTATTTCATTTGTGCCAAACTCAAATATTTATATAGCTTTTTTGTATATAGATAAAGTTCAATAATATGAGTTAACAACAATGTTTTTTCATTCCACATGTGATTTTATCCATATATCTTTTATTCATTGTTATTTCACATTGTTACATTATTCTTTATTCCTTTGTGATGCACTATTTACATCTGAGTACTCTCTTTTGAGGGTGTGATTAGCCCTTTAAATTCTAATTGGTTAGAAACGAGTTAAATGGTGCACCACACAGGTGGGGAATCATCCTATAATTAAGTGCTGAATAGCACGAAACATGTCAGGGCTCCGCTCCCCTCTCCTGTGAATTTTTTGCTTTTGTGCTGTGTTGCACTGCAATATATTTTTTTGTTTTTTAATCGTGTGAGAATAAAGATTTTAGCTTTTATTCTACTTCCCTGGAGTGCTGCTTTCCTTGAATTTTGTAAAACAAGATTTATGCTTACCCAATAAATCTATTTCTTTCTGGATATGGTGAGTCCACGGCCCCGCCCTTTATTTTAAGACTTTTTTGACTGAACCTCAGGCACCTCTACGCCTTGTTTTTGTTTTTCTCCTCCATTTTCCTTTGGTCGAATGACTAGGGGTTGTGGGAAGGGATACTTAACAGCTTTGCTGTGGTGCTCTTTGCCGCCTCCTGCTGGCCAGGAGTGATATTCCCAACAGTAATTGATGAAGCTGTGGACTCACCATATCCGGAAAGAAATAGATTTATCAGGTAAGCATAAATCTTGTTTTCTATAACTGTGTTATGCAAAACTGGGCAAGGGTAAATTATCTTTTTAAACCATAACACTTTTGTGTTTACTATCCCTTTAAGATGGATAACAATGACGTTTTCTCAGCTCACTGTATTGGGTTGCTGTTTAAAGGGAAAGTCAATTCCAAAAAAAACCTCATGATTTAAATAGGGAATGGAATTTTAACCCCTTAACGACCAAGGATGTGTCAGGCACATCCTAAAAAAAAAATACCCTTAAGGACCAATGACGTGCCCGACACGTCCTCTGCGGTTTAAAGCTCTGGAAGCGATTGTGATCGCTTCCAGGGTATTGGATTGATGCCTCTATTGAGGCATCACTACAGTACCTTTTTAAGCACTCTGGCCCCTCTGCATCGGCCAGCAATGGTGCAGATCGTTGGTGGGTGGGAGCCATTGCAGGGAGGTGGGTGGCCATCGCTGGAGGAAACTTGTCAGAGGGGGGCGGGATCACCGGGCACGCAGTCGAGCATGGGGGCAGGAGCGGGTGGAAACGCTACACTATGTGACAATTTCTTAAGGGAAGGATGGAGAGAGGAGGCAGGTAGTACCCAAGATGGCGGACAATAAGGTAGAGGGGGGTTCCTACACAGCAGAATATTTTTTTTTTTTTTTTATAAAAAAAAAGCCTTTAATTTTAGTACTGGCAGACTTTCTGCCAGTACTTAAAGGGACATGCCACCCACATTTTTTCTTTTATGATTTAGAATAAGAATGCAATTTTAAACATCTTTCTAATTTACGTATATTATCTAATTTGTTTTATTCTCTTGATATTCTTTGATGAAAAGCATAGCTAGATATGCTCACTAGCTGCTGATTGGTTGCTGCACATAGAAGCCTTGTGTGATTGGCTCACCATGTGCATTGCTTTTTCTTCAACTAAGGATATTTAAAAAATGAAGCAAAATAAATAATGGAAGTAAATTGTAATGTTGTTTAAATTTCTATTCTCTATCTGAATCATGAAAGAAAGATTTTGGGTTTAGTGGCCCTTTAAGATGGTGGGGGCAATTGTGGGGTGGGGGAGGGAAGAGCTGTTTGGGAGGCATCAGGGGGTGGGATGCGTCAGGTTGGAGGCTGATCTCTACACTAAAGCTAAAATTAACCCTACAAGTGCCCTAATTAACCGCTTCATTGCTGGGCATAATACAAGTGTGGTGCGCAGCGGCATTTAGCGGCCTTCTAATTACCAAAAAGCAACGCCAAAGCCATATATGTCTGCTGCTATTTTTTAACAAAGGGGATCCCAGAGAAGCATTTACAACTATTTGTGCCATAATTGCACAAGCTGTCTGTAAAGAATTTCAGTGAGAAACCTAAAGTTTGTGAAAAAGTGAACTATTCTTTTTTTTTTTTTTAAATCAAAGTTTTTTATTAAGGTATGTTAGCAAGACAATAGTCAAACATATACAGAGACAGAAGTTACTTTCAGTCAAACACGTCTAACAACAAAAATAAATCATGGTAATCTTTTCTCATATCGAGCAAATCATAATGCAATTCTAAACTGTTCCAAACATATATATGGTATGATTTACATTGATACCTCATCATTTTTTATTATTTTGTGATATATTACTGTAGTACCTTTTTATCGTGAACTGCTGCCTATTAGGATGAAACTGTAATCTACTGAGCACAGAGAATTATCTTAGTTGAAAGGTACATTTTTCTCTAACAAGTACTGTATAAGATATTAATTGTAACATTAACTTCCATGGGATAAATATAAAACACAATTAATATCAAGGGTGGATGAATACCGCTAAATATTCACCTAAGAGAGTGAATAGGGACTAAGGAGACTTAGGCCTGTAGGGGGGGGAGGGGAGAAAATGGCATAAAATATTAAGGACTTTATAATACCACACAAAGAACAAACGTTGATTATAACTTCTTTTAGCTATGTGTTTAACTGAATTATACAGAAGCATTCACCTGGGTTAGGAGAAACAACCTTAGTGGGGCTTAACTGGGCTAAGACTAAAATAGGAGATTTGCTACAAATAGAAATTTCCCTTCATATACATTCACATAAATATATAGATAAGCAAAAATAACATATGTAAATAGCCCTGAGAGGCATGCACTGCTTCACGATGTCGCAATTGTTATAATGAAGAAGCAAGGGTGGTGGAGGTACTAGCATTAATACTTCATTTGGAATAAAATATAAAATGAATATGAAGCACGAGCCTAAGTGCTATTGCTACACACTATTGATTAGAACCTCTCTCTCCCTTGCCGGCTAAGGGTAGAGAAGAATCTTTACATATTCTAGTTAAGTATGAGATGGGGCCAACAGTATCCACACTGTATAAAATTAAAATACCATACAGGCATTAGTCTTGTACTTTAAGTTAACACTATAATTCAAAAAGGTTCTAGTTCTGATCTAGGATGTATCTAGGCCACAGCTACCTCAGTAAAAGGCAAATGAGATTGTCTAGCGCCACAAATTATGCTAGATGGTCATTATTTAACAGTGTGAAACATATCGGCCAAACACAGTTTAACAGCATATCAAAAGTTTAGCAGAATAAGGCTCAAATGGAATACTAACCTGACACATTGCCAAGATATAGATGTTCTAATCCCTCCTAAAGTGACTGTACAATAGCTTATCCCCCTTACAACTATGGTCTGGGCCTTTAGTACTTCACTGCAATACCTAGTCTAGAAAATAAGCCCCCATCAAATTTAATATTAATATAAACAGAAACACACAACCCATAATCTTAATATCATAAAGGAGAGATCTTCCAGTACCGAACCGTATCCTACACTATAGAACAAGTAAATATAGTAGATCATTCACATGGCGACAGACACATTCCATCTGACATTAATTATGGAATTACTCCAATATAAATCTGGCATGGACGCAAATTATGCGGCAGCTCCTGCATGTCAGGAAAGTTCTAACAGATAAATATGCGTGTTATAAGACTTAGTCCAGTATCCAGGGAAAAATGCAAAATTTATGGAATTCAAACTGGGAGTTACAGAAAGACAAGGAGATCTATTATAACATACAGTAAGGCCTGCAATGTACCAGGAGTATGTCACTTAGGTCCTATAAGTCACCCCACTCCCTGCCTCGAGGGTAGTGAAGCACCTGTAATCTTGCTAAAGACTTCCTCAAGCATTCGATCTGATCCACCTCCTTGTTGAGAACACATAGCTTGCAAAAGGGAGGGCGATGCAGTTATGTGAGCTGCGCTAGGCAGATTCGCGGGAGTACTCATCCCGGCAGACCTCGCCACTATCTTTTTGGCCACTTCCGCACCTATGGAGCCTCCAAACCAGCTCTCCTCTTCCGTGTACGGTACGCCCTGTGTCTCCACATTCTCTCTCACGTGGGTGTCCGGTGGTTACAATGTACTGGGCTCAATCGGGAGATGACGCCAGGGCCCTGCAGCGTCACCCCCAGTAGGTGTATCTCTGAATCCTGCTTGTGAGACAGTGACAGGGGCCTCCGCAGAAAGGGAAGTATCTGTGGCTCTCAAAATTGCGACACAGGTCTCATGATGATGATCTATGCGAGCACTCAGATTTTCCAGGAGGAGGGCAGCCAGCTTCATGATATTAGGTCGGGTTGATATCGGATTAGACTGAGCTTGAGGCGTTGTGTTCTAAACGCTGATAGGTAACATAGTCTCCCACATGGCAGGTACAATAGATGACGGTCTGTGTATATCAGGTCGGAGGGTCCTCTGCGCCACATCTAGGTCTCTCTGACAGAATAATTAGTATTATGAATCAAGTGAAGTACCACTGTCTCCTACTTGCATATATTCAACAATCCCGTCGAAATAAATAGCTCTGCATATAATAAATCTTATTTTCCACGATATTTAATCAGGAGCTCCTGAACTGTGCGTCCTGTTGCTTTGGCGGTTGGCTCCGCCCCCAAACTATTCTTTTTATTTGATTGCATTTGGCAGTGTAATAGTGGCATGAAATATACCAATATGGGCCTAGATCAGTGTTTCCTAACCACGGTCCTCAAGTACCCCCCAACAGGCCTGTTATTCATTATAGCTGAACCAGTGCACAGGTGAAGTAATCAGCTTATCAGTAACCACCCCTGGTTTCATCGATCAGCTGATTATTTCACTTGTGCTCTAGTTCAGCTATAATGAAAATCAGGACTATTGGGCGTACTTGAGGACCACGGTTGCGAAACACTGGCCTAGATCAATACTTTGGGTTGTCTACTAAAGAAAAATATATATACATGTCAAGGGATATTCAGGTATTCCTGACAGATGTCAGTGTTCCAATGTAACTATTGCTAATTTAAAAAAAAAAAACGCTTTCGTCTTAATTTTTTTCTCCTTTCGTCCTCCTTTTTTCCTCTCGTCCTTTTTTTCCTCCTTTTTTTTCCTCCTTTTTTTCCTCCTTTTTTTCCTTCTTTTTTCTCCTTTTTTTCTATTCCTCCTTTTTTTTTCTTTTCCTCCTTTTTTTCGTTTCCTCCTTTTTTCCCCTTCCTCTTTTTTCCTCCTTTTTTCCCCCTATTTTTTTCCTCCTTTTTTCCTCTTTTTTCTTTTCCTTTTTTTCTTTTCCTTTTTTTCTTTTCCTTTTTTTCTTTTCCTTTTTTTCTTTTCCTTTTTTCTTTTCCTTTTTTTTCTTTTCCTTTTTTTCTTTTCCTTTTTTTCTTTTGCTTTTTTACTTTTGCTTTTTTTCTTTTCCTCTTTCATATTTTATAAAAAAAAAATTATAGTAAATTATAAGATATGACTTTAGAAAGTCCATTTATCGGCGAGAAAAATTGTATATAATAGGTGGTGGTACAGTAAATGAGTAAGCGGAAAATAACAGCTAAACACAAACACAGCAGAAATGTAAAAATAGCCCTGGTCTCAAAGGTCAACAAATGGAAAAGTGGTCTGGTCAAGAAGGGGTTAAACATGGTAACATAGTAGATGAGGTTGAAAAAAAGACCGAAGTCCATCAAGTTCAACCTGTACAAATCTAAAATACTTACTAGCTCCAGTTAAGCTTAAATAATCCCACTAAAAGGTGACCTATTTAATACTAGCAATCATATCTATCAATTTTGTTTATAGACAGAAATATGTCCAAACAATTTTTTGGCATTCACTACCTCCTTTGGTAATGAGTTCCACAATTGTATTGCTCTTACAGTGAAAAAAACGTTTCCGTTGCAGGAGATTAAATCTCCTTTCCTCCAACCTTAAAGGGACACTGTACCCAAAATGTTTTCTTTCATGATTCAGATAGAGCATGCAATTTTAACCCTTTAATGACCACAGCACTTTTCCATTTTCTGACCGTTTGGGACCAAGGCTATTTTTAAATTTTTGTTGTGTTTAGCTGTAATTTTCCTCTTACTCATTTACTGTACCCACACATATTATATACCGTTTTTCTCACCATTAAATGGACTTTCTAAAGATACCATTATTTTCATCATATCTTATAATTTACTATAAAAATAAATTATAAAATATGAGGAAAAAATGGAAAAAACACACTTTTTCTAACTTTGACCCCCAAAATCTGTTACATATCTACTACCACCAAAAAACACCCATGCTAAAAAGTTTCTAAATTTTGTCCTGAGTTTAGAAATACCCAATGTTTACATCTTCTTTTTTTGTAAATTATAGGGCCATAAATACAAGTAGTACTTTGTTATTTCCAAACCAATTTTTTTCAAAACTAGCGCTAGTTACATTAGAACACTAATATCTTTCAGGAATCTCTGAATATCCATTGACATGTAAATATTTTTTTCTAGAAGACATCCCAAAGTATTGATCTAGGCCCATTTTGGTATATTTCATGCCACCATTTCACCGCCAAATGCGATCAAATACAAAAAATCTTTCACTTTTTCACAAACTTTTGGTTTCTCACTGAAATTATTTACAAACAGCTTGTGCAATTATGCCATAAATGGTTGTAAATTCTTTTCTGGGATCCCCTTTGTTCAGAAATAGCAGACATATATGGCTTTGGCGTTGCTTTTTGGTAATTAGAAGGCCATTAAATGCCACTGCGCACCACACATGTATTATGCCCAGCAGTGAAGGGATTAATTAGGGAGCATGTAGGGAGCTTTTGGGGGTAATTTTAGCTTTAGTGTAGTAGACAACCCCAAGTATTAATATAGGCCCATTTTGGTATATTTCATGCCACCATTTCACCGTAAATGTGATCAAATAAAAAAAAAACGTTACATTTTTCACAATTTTAGGTTTCTCACTGAAATAATTTACAAACAGCTTGTGCAATTATGGCACAAATGTTTGTAAATGCTTCTCTGGGATCCCCTTTGTTCAGAAATAGCAGACATATATGGCTTTGGCGTTGCTTTTTGGTAATTAGAAGGCCACTAAATGCCGCTGCACATCACACGTGTATTATGGCTAGCAGTGAAGGGGTTAATTATGTAGCTTGTAGGGAGCTTGCAGGGTTAATTTTAGCTTTAGTGTAGAGCTCAGCCTCCCACCTGAAACATCAGACCCCCTGATCCCTCCCAAACAGCTCTCTTCCCTCCCCCACCCCACAATTGTCCCCGCCATCTTAAGTACTGGCAGAAACTCTGCCAGTACTAAAATAAAAGGTATATTTGGGGTTTTTTAGTTTTTTTTAAGCATATTTACATATGCTGCTTTGCAAGATCTCCTTAGCCCCCAACCTCACTGATCCCCCACCAAACAGCTCTCTAACCCTCCCCCTCTGCCTTAGCGGACGCCATCTTGGGTACTGGAAGCTGTCTGCCAGTACCCAGTTTAGTAAAAAAAGTAATCTTTTTTTTTGTATAAAATGCCCTTTTCTGTAGTGTAGCTTCCCCCCCCCCACCAACCTCCCACCACTTGCAGATCACTTAGATACTTTACAATATTTTTTTTTTCATATTTATTATAGTTATTTTCAGATTTTTTTTCTGTAGTGTAGCGGTTCCCTCCCGCACCGTGCACGCGCCCGCCCGCCACCCCCGTGCACGCGCGCGCTCCCATGCCCGCCCCCGTCGGTCCCGCCCCCTGCACATTACACGGCGCATCGATGGCCTTCCACCCGCCTCCCAAGTCCGCTCCCATCCACCAACTATACCGGCCATCGATGTCCGGTGCAGAGAGGGCCACAGAGTGGCTCTCTCTGCATCGGATGGCCATTTAAGGTTATTGCAGGATGCCTCCATATCGAGGCATCACTGCAATAACCGGAAAGCAGCTGGAAGCGAGCAGGATCGCTTCCAGCTGCTTTCCACACCGAGGACGTGCAGAGTACGTCCTCAGGCGTTAACTGCCTTTTTTTTTGAGGACGTACCCTGCACGTCCTCGGTCGTTAAGGGGTTAAGCAACTTTCTAATTTACTCCTATTATCATTTTTTCTTCATTCTCTTGGTATCTTTATTTGAAAGTCAAGAAATTAAGTTTAGATGCCGGCCCATTTTTGGTGAACAACCTGGGTTGTCCTTGCTGATTGGACAGCACCAATAAACATCTGCTGTCCATGGTTCTGAACCACAAATTGGCTGGCTCCTTAGCTTAGATGCCTTCTTTTTCAAATAAAGAAAGCAAAAGAACAAAGAAAATTTGATAATAGGAGTAAATTAGAAAGTTGTTTAAAATTGCTTGCTCTATATGAATCACAAAAGAAAAAAATTGGGTTTAGTGTCCCTTTAAATTGTGACCTCTTGTCACAAACAATTTTCTTGGAATAAACATAGCTTCTGCCATCTCTGTATATGGGCCTTAAATATATTTATATAAAGTAATCATGTCACCTCTCAAGCGCCTCTTTTCTAAAGAAAACAGACCCAGTTTGGCTAGCCTCTCCTCATAGCTTAAATTCTCCAATCCCCTTATTAGCTTTGTGGTCCTTCTCTTAACTTTTTCTAGTTCTGCAATATCTTTTTTTGCGATTGGTCCCCAGAACTGCACTCCATACTCAAAGTGAGGTCTTACCAGGGCTTTATATAGTGACAGAATTATGCTTTCCTCCCTTGAATCAATGCCTCTTGTAATACATGCTCGTATCTTATTAGCCTTTGAAGCCGCTGCCCTGCATTGTGCACCCATCTTTAGCTTGTTATCTATTACTACTCCCAAATCCCTTTCCTCCTCTGTTTGGCTAAGTCTTGTCCCATTTAAATAATATGTTGCCTGCTTATTTTTACTTCCAAAATGTAGAACCTTGCATTTTCCCGTATTAAATCTCATTTTCCATTTACCTGCCCATACTTTTAATTTTTTCAGGTCCCTTTGCAACGAAAGTTCATCCTGCTCTGACCTAATGACTTTACTTAACTTAGTATCATCTGCAAAAATATGTCGCTCTTTAATCCTTGTTCCAAGTCATTTATAAAAATATTAAAAAGAACAGGGCCCAGTACTGATCCTTGTGGGACTCCACTGAATTTTGCTTTGTTATTTGTTGGTGTTAGTTGAAAGATAAACTTAGAGGTTCATAGGCTAATTTCTTAGACCTTGAAGAGTGCCTATAATCTGAATGCATTATGACCACTAAAGGGTATTAGTTCATGTGTTTCATATAGATAACATTGAGCTCATGCATGTGAAGTGACCTAGGGTGAGGAGAAAGATAGGGGGGTGCCCTTGGTAAACCAGAATATGTAGGATACATATAAAATAACAGTGGGTCAGAAACACTCAAATGGATGTATTTGTGTATCCTAAGAGCTATATCAATCTCGATGAATAAGTGATATGTATCACAATTAGTAGATTAGATATATCACAATAGAAAGGATATTAGCCTATAATAATGTCTTGTCAGAGGAATATTAATCACAATATAGTGGGAGATAGATGAAACAGTGATAACGTTTCTAATAGGTGTAGGATATCCTATAATAATAAGTAAGTTATATATAAGCCAGTGATACAATAATTAATTCTATTAAAACTTTGACAGAAATGGCAGGTTGTAATCAATATACCAAAACTATATAATAAATGTTTGCAATAGGAAAATATTATGGTAATTTGATAAAAAAAAGTCCCAAATGTAACAGGATACAGTAATATCACAAGGTACAATGGATGATTTGGGTCAAGGCAGCTGTCTGTGTAAGGATCAAGGCCCAGATCCTGGATCAGATATCTGTAGACAACAAAAGAGGACAGAAGCGCCACATGGCCCAATATTGTATGGAATTTATATATACACAAGTATCAGTGTAATGACACACTCACATTTGGAGAGACACCCTTAGTGGTGTAGAAGAAGCAGCCTGGGATCACAAGCAGTCACCCAGCAGACTGACCTTCAGTAGCTGATCCACACCCTGTAGATGGTATAAGCAAATACAGCGCCAATATAACCTAGTATTGTATGGACAAATGATAACAGTATGGGGTAATTGGTATACTCACATTTGGATAAGCACCTCCCTTGGTGCGCTAGAAGCAGACTGGGGTCAGTCACCCAGTAGACTGATCACCGGTAAAACAGGAACTCCCAGAAATCCAAAGATGATAACAATACAAAGTAAAAAGGTCTGGCAGCAAGTGGTAAGTGTAATCAAGACTTACTTTATTAAAATATATTTAAAATAATAGCAACTCGTTTCTCATCCAACCAGTGGATGTTTCATCAAGCTTAATAAAATGGGTATAAAACACTTGCTATATATGCCAAACTAATTGACCTATACAATGTCAAACACCTTGGGTGGGTGTTACATAATTAGACCTGTCATATTAGGTCACATGATTAAACCCTAAATAAATATATCTGTAAACACAACATCAGTGGATAATTATACAATATATGATAATGTGGTAAATATATAGAACCATAAACACATTTAAAAAATGCTGAAAAAAGTATATATAATAAGAGTGATCTATTGTATGTCTTATTGTCATGTCTCAAATAGAGGTGGGGTACATAAAATAAACATGCATCCTGTTACTGACACTAGTATGAATGGATCTGCAACATATATATATATATATATATATATATATATATATATATATATATATATATATATATATATATATATATATACTCACCAGTACATTTAGGATTCATATGAAAAGGCATCTCTGTTTACAGACTCTTAACATCAATGATTTTGGCCTAGAACTCACGAGCAATATCTAATCCACTAAAATAGACTATCTCAATCTCACATTATCTTTTTCCTCCTCAGGTCATTTTGTATCTGAAACTTTCTTCAAAAAAGTTGATTGTCCCATATGGACAGTTTAGCATAAGGAGGAATTGAACCACAAAGGAGAGTTATGAACTACAGTCAATTATACTGACAAATAGGTTTCTTGAAAAGGGGTATCCTTTGGATCTTATACAGAAGGGCTACCTTAGAGCCCTGAATGATGATAGAACATCCTACCTAACGAAAAATACAATTATTAAACAAAAGTCTATTGCTGATTCAAATACCCCTCTGTTTATCACTATGTATAGCAGTCACCATAGAGAGATAAAAAGAATTATACTAAAACACTAGCCTATCATTCATAATGACCCCTATTTGAAAAATCTTGTATCCCCTAAGCCCAAAATAGTGTATAGAAGGGCTCCTACGCTAAAAAGTAAATAAGCACAGAGTAAGATAGTTAGAGATAAACCATCTCCCAATAGCCTGACTTTGGCAACTAAGACCCCTAATAACAACTAGATATGTGCGATTCATTTCGTTCCAAATTCGAATTCGTCCGAATTTGGTAGAATTCGGAGCTTCTGACCGATTCGAATATCCGAATGAAATGGTTTCCGAAAGAAACTAATCCGAATGAATTTGTTCCGAAATCTTCGAATCGTTCGGACGTATTCGTTGTCATTCGGATGTGTGTGGCGCATTTTGATTTTTTTATTTACATGTGACGTGACTACTAATCCAAATGCATTTGTTCCGAAATCTTCGAATCGTTCGGACGTATTCTTTTTCATTCGGATGTGTGTGGCGCAGTTCGATTTTAGTTACACGTGACGTAACTACTTATCCGAATGCATTTGTTCCGAAAAATTTGAATCGTTCCGATATATTCGTTTTCATTCGGACGTGCGCGCTGCGCAGTTTTAAAATGATTTCTTCAAATAAATCTTATTATCAAATCCAAAGAACCACAAAATAGTTAGAAGAAAGTGAGATCTGAATGATTATGTAATTATTTATTGAACAAATGAAAATATAAAATATTTATTTAGGTTTTTGGACTAGCATGGTATACTACTAATAACGAGTGACAACGAATCGATTTGAATTGATTAGTTTATTAAAATGAGTGTAGTGTCATGTATCTTCTTGTCCAATCAGATCATTCCTTTTGTTTTGGGGGTTGGATTACTGTCACAGTGATAGTTTTCTGGTCCAATAATTATATTATTTAAATGTTGTGGGTTGGATTACACGCAGTGCAATGTGCTATAGGTTTTCCTCAAGGGCTGTGCTTATCTGTGCTGTTGTGTTAATCAGAAGGCAGACATTATCAGACTTCCATTCTGTCAGCATTGCAGCAGAAGACAATCCCTGAACTTGTGAAGTTGAACAGTTAAGAAGAGAAGAAGGCACAGTGTCCTAGAGATTTACTGGTCTGCGTATTTTTGCTTATTATATTATTATTTTTGGCCGAAATTGTGACTCAAGGGAGAGGAGAAAGTTTTACAACAGTCAAATATATATTTCTTTATCTTATAGTTCTTGCATTATTAATTGTTATTATTTTGAACTTCTCACTAGAGCACTAGTTAGTTAGTAGTTAGTTAAAAATAAATATAATTGTGTACTATTGTATTGATTGTCTTGTGTGACTTTTTTGGAGTTCTATCTGTATGAGCTGAGCTGAGCTCATTGCAATTATTTTGTTTCTTTCATGTAATTAGCAAGAGTCCATGAGCTAGTGACGTATGGGATATACATTCCTACCAGGAGGGGCAAAGTTTCCCAAACCTTAAAATGCCTATAAATACACCCCTCACCACACCCACAATTCAGTTTTACAAACTTTGCCTCCCGTGGAGGTGGTGAAGTAAGTTTGTGCTAGATTCTACGTTGATATGTGCTTCGCAGCAGGCTGGAGCCCGGTTTTCCTCTCAGAGTTCAGTGAATGTCAGAGGGATGTGAAGAGAGTATTGCCTATTTGAATTCAATGGTCTCCTTCTACGGGATCTATTTCATAGGTTCTCTGTTATCGGTCGTAGAGATTCATCTCTTACCTCCCTTTTCAGATCGACGATATACTCTTATATACCATTACCTCTACTGATTCTCGTTTCAGTACAGGTTTGGCTATCTACTATATGTAGATGAGTGTCCTGGGGTAAGTAAGTCTTATTTTTTGTGACACTCTAAGCTATGGTTGGGCACTTTATATATAAAGTTCTAAATATATGTCTTTAAACTTATATTTGCCTTGATTCAGGATGATCAATATTCCTTATTTCAGACAGTCCGTTTCATTATTTGGGATAATGCATATGAATAATCAATTTTTTTCTTACCTTAAAAATTGTTTCAAATTGACTTTTTCCCTGTGGGCTGTTAGGCTCGCGGGGGCTGAAAATGCTTCAATTTATTGCGTCATTCTTGGCGCAGACTTTTTTGGCGCAAATTTTTTTTTATCACTTCCGGCGTCATACTTGACGCCCGAAGTTGTTCGTGATTGCGTAATTTTTTTGACGTTTTGCGCCAAAAATGTCGGCGTCACCAGATGTGGCGTCATTCTTGGCGGCAAAAAATTTAAGGCGCCAATAATGTGGGCGTCTTTTTTGGCGCTAAAAAATGTGGGCGTCATTCTTGTCTCCACCTTTTTTTCACATTATTTCAGTCTCATTTTTCATTGCTTCTGGTTGCTAGAGGCTTGTTCATTGGCATTTTTTCCCATTCCTGAAACTGTCATTTAAGGAATTTGATAATTTTGTTTTATATATTGTTTTTTCTATTACATATTGCAAGATGTCTCAGATTGACCCTGGATCAGAATCTACTTCTGGAAAGACGCTGCCTGATGCTGGTTCTACCAAAGTTAAGTGCATTTGTTGTAAACTTGTGGTAACTGTTCCTCCGGCTGTAGTTTGTGATGAATGTCATGATAAGCTTGCTAATGCAGATAGTATTTCCATTAGTAATATACCATTACCTGTTGCTGTTCCCTCAACATCTAATACTCAGGATGTTCCTGTTAATATAAAAGATTTTGTTTCTAAATCTATTAGGAAGGCTATGTCTGTTATTCCTCCTTCCAGTAAACGTAAAAGGTCTTTTTAAACTACTCATTTTCAGATGAAATTTTAAATGACCGTCATCATTCTGATTTGTCTGTTTCTGATGAGGATTTTTCTGGTTCAGAGGATTCTGTCTCAGATATTGACACTGATAAATCTTCATATTTATTTAAAATGGAATTTATTCGCTCTTTACTTAAAGAAGTTTTAATCGCATTAGAGATGGAGGAATCTAGTCCTCTTGATACTAAATCTAATAAGCATTTAAATTCGGTTTTTAAACCTCCTATGGTTATTCCTGAAGTTTTTCCTGTCCCTGATGCTATTTCTGAAGTAATTTCTAGGGAATGGAATAAAATGGGTACTTCTTTTACTCCTTCTCAAAGGTTTAAGAAATTGTATCCTGTGCCATCTGACAGATTAGAGTTTTGGGACAAAATCCCTAAAGTTGATGGGGCTATCTCTACTCTTGCTAAACGTACTACTATTCCTACGGCAGATAGTACTTCCTTTAAGGATCCTTTAGATAGGAAGATTGAATCCTTTCTAAGGAAAGCTTATTTATGTTCAGGTAATCTTCTTAGGCCTGCTATTTCTTTGGCTGATGTTGCTGCCGCTTCCACCTTTTGGTTGGAGGCTTTAGCACAACAAGTATCAGACCATAATACTCATAGCATTGTTAAACTTCTTCAACATGCTAATAACTTTATTTGTGATGCCATCTTTGATATCATTAGAGTTGATGTCAGGTATATGTCTTTAGCTATTTTAGCTAGAAGAGCTTTATGGCTTAAAACTTGGAATGCAGATATGTCTTCTAAGTCAACTTTGCTTTCTCTTTCTTTCCAAGGTAATAAATTATTTGGTTCCCAGTTGGATTCTATTATTTCAACTGTTACTGGGGGGAAAGGAACTTTTTTGCCTCAGGACAAAAAATCTAAAGGTAAATATAGGGCTGCTAATTGTTTTCGTTCCTTTCGTCAGAATAAGGAACAGAAGCCTGACCCTTCCCCTAAAGGAACGGTTTCTGTTTGGAAACCTTCTCCAATCTGGAATAAATCCAAGCCTTTTAGAAAATCAAAACCAGCTCCCAAGTCCACATGAAGGTGCGGCCCTCATTCTAGCACAGCTGGTAGGGGGCAGGTTACGATTTTTCAAAGACATTTGGATCAATTCGATTCACAGTCTTTGGATTCAGAACATTGTTCACAAGGGTACAGAATAGGTTTCAAGGTAAGGCCGCCTGTGAAGAGATTTTTTCTCTCTCGCATTCCAATAAACCCAGTGAAGGCTCAGGCATTTCTGAAATGTGTTTCAGATCTAGAGTTGGCTGGAGTAATTGTGCCAGTTCCAGTCCTGGAACAGGGTCTGGGGTTTTACTCAAATTTATTCATTGTACCAAAGAAGGAGAATTCCTTCAGACCAGTTCTGGATCTAAAGATATTGAATCGTTATGTAAGGATACCAACATTCAAAATGGTGACTATAAGGACTATTCTGCCTTTTGTTCAGCAAGGGCATTATATGTCCACAATAGATTTACAGGATGCATATCTTCATATTCCGATTCATCCAGATCACTTTCAGTTTCTGAGATTCTCTTTTCTAGACAAGCATTACCAGTTTGTGGCTCTTCCATTTGGCCTAGCAACAGCTCCAAGGATCTTTTCAAAGGTTCTCGGTGCCCTTCTCTCTGTAATCAGAGAGAAGGGCACCGAGTACGATATCTTGGTACTTGCTCAGTCTTCACATTCTGCAGAATCTCATACGAATCAACTTGTGTCATTTCTTCAAAGACATGGTTGGAGGATCAATTTACCAAAGAGTTTGTTGATTCCTCAGACAAAGGTAACCTTTTTGGGTTTTCAAATAGATTCAGTGTCCATGACCTTGTCTCTAACAGAAAAGAGACGTCTGAAATTGGTTTCAGCCTGTCGAAACCTTCAGTCTCAATCATTCCCTTCGGTAGCTTTATGCATGGAAATTCTAGGTCTCATGACTGCTGCATCGGACGCAATCCCTTTTGCTCGTTTTCACATGCGACCTCTTCAGCTTTGTATGCTGAACCAATGGTGCAGGTATTATACAAAGATATCACAATTAATATCTTTAAATCCCAATGTACGACACTCTCTGACGTGGTGGATAGATCACCATTGTTTAGTCCAAGGGGCTTCTTTTGTTCGTCCAACCTGGATTGTGATCTCAACAGATGTGAGTCAGGTTGGGGAGCTGTATGGGGATCTCTGACGGCGCAGGGGGTTTGGGAATCTCAGGAGGCGAGATTACCGATAAACATTTTGGAACTCCGTGCGATTTTCAGAGCTCTTCAGTTCTGGCCTCTTCTGAAGAGAGAATCGTTTATTTGTTTTCAGACAGACAATGTCACAACCGTGGCATATGTCAATCATCAGGGTGGGACTCACAGTCCTCAGGCTATGAAAGAAGTATCTCGGATACTTGTATGGGCGGAATCCAGCTCCTTTCTAATCTCTGTGGTTCACATCCCAGGTGTAGACAATTGGGAAGCGGATTATCTCAGTCGCCAGACGTTACATCCGGGCGAATGGTCCCTTCACCCAGAGGTATTTCTTCAGATTGTTCAAATCTGGGGACTTCCAGAAATAGATCTGATGGCCTCTCATCTAAACAAGAAACTTCCCAGGTATCTGTCCAGATCCAGGGATCCTCAGGCGGAGGCAGTGGATGCGTTGTCGCTTCCTTAGAATTATCATCCTGCCTATATCTTTCCGCCTCTAGTTCTTCTTCCAAAAGTGATTTCCAAAATTCTAATGGAACGTTCGTTTGTACTGCTGGTGATTTCCAAAAATCTAATGGAACGTTTGTTTGTACTGAGCATGGCCTCACAGGTTTTGGTATGCGGATCTCATTCGGATGGCCAGTTGCCAACCGTGGACTCTTCCGTTAAGACCAGACCTTCTATCTCAAGGCCCTTTTTTCCATCAGGATCTCAAATCATTAAATTTGAAGGTATGGAAATTGAACACTTGATTCTTAGTCATAGAGGTTTCTCTGACTCAGTAATTAATACTATGTTACAGGCTCGTAAATCTGTGTCTAGGAAGATTTATTATCGAGTCTGGAAGACTTATATTTCTTGGTGTTCTTCTCATAAATTCTCCTGGCATTCTTTTAGAATTCCTAGAATTTTACAGTTTCTTCAGGATGGTTTGGATAAAGGTTTGTCTGCAAGTTCCTTGAAAGGACAAATCTCTGCTCTCTCTGTTCTTTTTCACAGAAAGATTGCTAATCTTCCGGATATTCATTGTTTTGTACAGGCTTTGGTTCGCATCAAACTTGTCATTAAGTCAATCTCTCCTCCTTGGAGTCTTAATTTGGTTCTGAGGGATTTACAAGCTCCTCCATTTGAACCTATGCATTCTCTGGACATTAAATTACTTTCTTGGAAAGTTTTGTTCCTTTTGGCCATCTCTTCTGCTAGAAGAGTTTCTGAATTATCTGCTCTTTCTTGTGAATCTCCTTTTCTGATTTTTCATCAGGATAAGGCAGTGTTGCGGACTTCATTTAAATTTTTACCTAAGGTTGTGAATTCTAACAACATTAGTAGAGAAATTGTTGTTCATTCATTGTGTCCTAATCCTAAGAATTCAAAGGAGAGATCTTTACATTCTTTGGATGTAGTAAGAGCTTTGAAATATTATGTTGAAGCTACTAAATATTTTAGAAAGACTTCTAGTCTATTTGTTATCTTTTCTGGGTCCAGAAAAGGTCAGAAGGCCTCCGCCATTTCTTTGGTGTCTTGGTTAAAGTCTTTGATTCATCATGCTTATGTAGAGTCGGGTAAATCCCCGTCTCAAAGAATTACGGCTCATTCTACTAGGTCAGTTTCTACTTCCTGGACATTTAGGAATGAAGCTTCTGTTGATCAGATTTGCAAAGCAGCTACTTGGTCTTCTTTGCATACTTTTACTAAATTCTACCATTTTGATGTGTTTTCTTCTTCTGAAGCAGTTTTTGGTAGAAAAGTACTTCAGGCAGCTGTTTCAGTTTGATTCTTCTGCTTATAATTTCAGTTTTTTTCATTATTGAGATTAAAACTTTTGATTTGGGTTGTGGATTATTATTTTTCAGCGGAATTGGCTGTCTTTATTTTATCCCTCCCTCTCTAGTGACTCTTGCGTGGAAGTCCCACATCTTGGGTATTTATTATCCCATACGTCACTAGCTCATGGACTCTTTACATGAAAGAAAACATAATTTATGTAAGAACTTACCTGATAAATTCATTTCTTTCATATTAGCAAGAGTCCATGAGGCCCACCCTTTTTTTGTGGTGGTTATGATTTTTTTGTATAAAGCACAATTATTCCAATTCCTTATTTTGATGCTTTTGCTCCTTTTTTATCACCCCACTTCTTGGCTATTCGTTAAACTGAATTGTGGGTGTGGTGAGGGGTGTATTTATAGGCATTTTAAGGTTTGGGAAACTTTGCCCCTCCTGGTAGGAATGTATATCCCATACGTCACTAGCTCATGGACTCTTGCTAATATGAAAGAAATGAATTTATCAGGTAAGTTCTTACATAAATTATGTTTTTTGTTTAAGACAGAGATATAGTTATTGCTGTGTGTGTGCTGTCTTAAAGTTAGATAACAGGCACACAGGTTGCTGAATGATGATAGGATTTTTTTGATTTTTGAACACATCAGCAAAAGACACAGACATCACCCTTATTTACTCTTTGTTGATAAATCTAATTATTATTTGTTGTGTGTGTGTGTGTGTATGTGTACTATTCATCATTGTAGATAGATATCCCCACACAGAATTTAATTACATTTTTTTGTTTGTTTAACTGTAGTTTAATTTATTTTCTGCGCTGTAAACCTATATAATATTACAGGCACATTTCTTCTTTTTGCATAGGATTTTTTTTGGTGTGTGTATGTATACTATTCATAATTTTTGATAGATATCCACACACAATTTAATTACATTTTTTTTTTTGTTTATCAGAGTTCTTTATTTGCTTTGCTGTCTTTCTATATTACATTACAGCAGGCACACTTGTCCTTTAGCATAGGTTTTTTTTTTTGGAACACATCAGCATCATCAGAAGACACATTATCCAATCTCTATTATTGGCTAAATCTATAGTAATAATTAGTATTATTTAATTTTTCAATTTTTATTTTTTAAATATATATAATTAGTAGACAACTACCTAACTATTTGTAATGGATAGTCCTCCCCCACCTCATGTTCCTCAAACAACCAGTAGCAGTGACACAGTAACCACCAGTGACACCACATGTGTACCGTTACTGTCTGTGTAAAATCCTTCCACAGAATCCACATCCTCATTGCCAGGCACAGACATTTGTCATCCACCCTCCACACGTGAAACATCATTTAGGTCTCACAATAGACCTGATACTATACAGGAGAGGCAAATGAAGCAGCCTCAGGTAAAGTTTATTGTTTCAAGCAGAGCTAGCAGCAGCAGTAGTCAAAGCACTCGTAGACTCACTAGCGGTAGTACTAGTAGTCATCTGAGCCCACCCTCTAAATTTCAAAAGGCTGTAAGTAAAAATTCAAGTTCACAATCCTCTAGCAGGGTTGATAGGTCCTCCTCTGACACCAGGAAGCAGTCCGCATTTCGGCGGCGTCTTAATTTTCTGGAGCTTCCCCCCAAAACAACTAGTACAATCACTAGTGCCAGTTGTGTCACCACCTCTGCTATGTCCAGTTCTAGTACCATGTTGTCAACTAAAATGTTTTACAGTAGAAGCCAAACAGTACCAACGCAGGCTTTTTCCAGTGAACATTCATTTAAGCAGCCCAAACGTGAAGTATTTGAGTATGAGGAAGAAAAAAATGTAATCATGCTGATACTGCCGCCACCACCACTGCTACTGCCAGTGCCAACATTACTGATAGCCCATCTGCTATTGATATACATGAAGAGGGCACCAGTAGTCACCATGGAGAAGAGGGCTCCCCAACATATGTCGCTAGTGATAAATCCATGTTTACTGACATGGACGAATCGGCGTCATCTTATAATTTTGAACCAGATGATCAAATTCACTATTCACCTACCCAGCATTCACAGTATTCTATAGATTTGTATTCCTCTCTGTCTCCAACATCGTCACCACGAGTGTCACCGAGCTCTCCAATAGCTTGTGTTGAGTCTCCCAGCCAGATTGTAGTTAGTGCACCCGCCACTACTGGTAGGCCACTAACCTCCTCCATTCCCACCATCCCTTCAATGTTTAGGCCTCCTCCTGTTACATCACAGAGAGATGGCCATGAAATAACAAAAACAAAAGAAGTTGCTACAGCATGTGCGGCCAAAGAAACTGTCACAAAAGATTCTTCACTGCACAGTGGCAAAGGTACCCGTCGTGCACAAGTGTGGGAGCATTTTGAGGCTATTGGTGATGGTCGCCAAGCCAAATGCAAATTGTGTGGTAGGGAAGTAAGCCGGGGTAGAGTGTTGGGGCATCTGACCAATTCAGGAATGAACCAACACCTTCGCACCCATCACAAGCCAGTGGTGTTAAGGGAAGAAAGTGGTGTCTCTGCTCCAGCCAGCACTACTAGGGGAACTACTACTAGCAGTGTCACAGTCACCACCAGTAGGAATCACAAGGGGCATGGTGATCATGCCTCTTCTGGTGCAGCTGCTATCAGTGTCAGCCAACATCCCATGAAATCCACCAAGCCCACAATGGAGCAATTTGGTGTATTTCATTCCAGTCGGATGTCAAGACAGCCGGTGCGAAAAATTACATGCCTCATTGGCCAGATCATAGCAGTTGGTGGGGCTCCTTTTAATATGGTGGAAGGGGACCCCTTTAAACAACTTATGGAGGCAGTTGCACCCCATTATAAAGTTCCTGCTCGTACCACATTCAGTAGATCTGTAATTCCCTCACTTTACTGATCATGCGTTGTTGTTTTGAAGGAGGAGCTGGTAAAGGCTGCTGGACAGTCAGTGCACTTCACCACTGACCTATGGAGGGCTCCTAGTGGCCAACATGCCTTCCTGTCTTTGACGGCACATTGGTGGCTGCCAAATGTGTCACCACCAGTTATATCAGCCAAAAGTTCAGGCTCAAAAACCTCAGACTCAGTGACTGGTGCAGTAGCCAAGGGGTACCGCTCCTTTCTCCTGCATACTGAGGTGATGGATCATCAGCACACCTCACAGAACATCCGACATGCACTGAATAATATGGTGGCTCAGTGGCTAGGAGAGCAGGCAGGGACAAAGGCACAAATGGGTTTTGTTGTCACTGATGCGGCAGCCAATATGCTAAAGGTGCCACGGGATGGCGGGTTTGTGGGTATACGCTGTTCGGCACATGTACTGCATCTTGTTGTTAAGGCTGCCCTCGATCATGACACCGGAAGGTTGGCAACACTTTTGGAGTGTTGCCGAAAAATAGCTGGCCACTTCCATCATAGTGTCAAAGATAGCCATCTCCTTAGGCAGGAACAGAAAAAATTTGGACTTGCAGAGCACCAGCTCAAGCAAGATGTGAGTACTAGATGGAACTCCACATTAGATATGCTGGAGCGTATATTAGAACAGCAAAAGGCAATCCATGCAATGGCATAAAAACATTCCATTGGCATTGACAGACCACTGGGCAGGGATGACTGGGCCATGATTGAACAGGTAATGGCAGTCCTCACACCTTTTCGGGCGGTGACAGAAAATTTAAGTAAAGAGAACGCTAGCCTGGCACAAGTCATTCCCCTCTTCATTCACCTCTCGAACCTATTAGATAATTTCCTTACTAATAGGGATGTATTGCCTGGTGGTAATCTTCATGATGATGTTGCTGCCCTTGTAAGGAAGTTGAAGGAGCAACTGACTTGGCGCGTAAAAGAGTGCATCGACATTAGCCCTCACTACATGCTAGCTACACTTTGTGATCCTAGAGTAAAGGGAAAGATAGCACTCCGTACAAATAGCTTGACCGCATGGAGGGACAAATTGATACAGAGGGTGCATGATAGACAAAAAAAAAGTCACCTGTAGAGGAAGATAAAGAGATGACAGAGTCTGAAAGTGATACTCTGTCACCTAAAACCAAAAGCTCTAGCACTGCTGCTTGTCCTTGTCTCACCACAGCAGCTACTTTTTGTGCTGATACACTGGGCACATTGGTTGGAGACATTAGAGATCCCCGATGAAAGAGAGCAATGCTGCCGACATGGTTAAGCTTAACCTATCTCAACCTCCCCTGCCCTCCAGTACAGATCCCTTGACATTTTGGGATGAAAAGAGGTATTTGTGGCCTGTCCTGTCTGTGGTAGCCCAAGAGCTAGTTTCCTGTCCCCCAACCAGCGTCCACAGTGAACGTGTATTTTCAATCACAGGAAATACACTTTCACCTCATCGTTCACAGTTGTCCCTCCAGCTCCTGGAGCAGATGACATTTTTAAAAATAAATCTTCCAAAGCTGGGTTACCCAGCTCTCAGCTTTGATTCTGATTAAAAAGTGGATATAATCTCCTGCTGACCCACTTGTGCAGTGTGCCAGTCAGTACTGGACTGGGAATTAAAATCATCCCTGGAAAATTGGGCGAACAGCCCTATTTTCCATTCACTCAGTATAATGCACACATTCAATTTTTCTCAAAGGTGATATTACTGGGATACTCCTTCCCCACAATATTTAGTTTCAGAATTATAGTATATTATTTTGTAATTAATTTTTTCCCCATATCAAGCATTAATCAGCACTTTAAATTGTAGCTTTTCTAGCCATAGCTGCTGCCGCCCACCAATACATTTACTGGTATCCCGTTAGGCTAATCCGGCTTTGCTGGTTGTGATTACATGACAAATCATCATGGCTCCTAAAGCAAAAGATCTCTTATTTTGATGATATTTTGTAGTTAGCTAGAGGTCATCAATCAAGTAACTTCCCAAATTCAAAATTTTCTACCCCTCTTTGAGACATAATATATTTTATTCCCACTACAGCAGGGTATCCATCCAAAAATGTAAAACAAATTCCAAATAATTTAAACTTAAAAGCTAAGGCCAAAAAATACAATTATTTTGAATTATATTAGTAATTTGAAGGTAACGTCATGTGACCTTCAACCTTAAATATTTCATAATAAACATTGAAATGTTATATGATGATTTGTCATTGAATGGCGACCAAAAAATAACTTTCTATGTCACAGCGATTTTACTTCCCAAGGGTGTGATGGTTGATTTTATTACAATTTCAACTTTGTATTGACTTTCTTTATTTTTTTGTTATTTTTTTATATCTTGATTTAGCCTAAACAAGCTTGCTCCAGCATTTGTATTAGTGTATCCATTTTTTTTTTAAATCGTTTATAATTAATAAGTGCACCTTAATCATAATTTTACAATTGTTAACACATATTTACACGTTACACGAAAAGTTTCTGTTGTAAGCATTGTCACACATTAGTTGCAGTTCGAGTTAAGCCACAAATTTTTTTATTAGTTAGTGGGAGTTTTGGAGACTGTTATCCAAAATTATTGTCTTAATTTTTAAGAAAAAAACTTTGAATTACAACTAAGAATAATATTTTTGGGCACTAAGAAAAAATATTAGTGCTTCAAAAAAATATAGATTTAACAATCAGCCAGCTGCTACCATACGCAAATAAATACGGTTAATATCTAGGACAGTGTTGTCATTCTGGAAGTCTACTCCTCATAAGAAAAAAATACAATAATATTACTGCTTTGCACAGAGGCACAAACAAGTGAGTGACTTTTAAATTTACCACTTAATCCACATTACATCATTTATTTCCATTTATTAATAAAATATTCTGTTTCTTTCTAATATTTTTCAGAGAATACTAAAGAAAAACTGTAGACTTGACTTTGAGGGAGGAGACAGACCTTAAAAAAGAGGATGCTACAAGGAGTTCATGGGTAAGAATTATCAATACATGTGTACTTCAAAATAATTTTTATTAACCCGGCATGGATTGCTGCTCATAAAGAAGGTTTTAATTTAACTTTCAATTGAAACCTCTGTAAAATAATGTAAGTATCACAGCTAGTAATTTTGAGACATAAAATTAAGTAATATAATAAACTTCTATCTATGTTTCAGGTGATGAAACATTGTGTTGATTTAGATAAACTGCATCCAAAATGGATTTGTGCATGTGATCTATTGCTTGCCTCTGTTCTTTGTTGACACGGGCTAATGCCCTGTCTATGTGTCTATGTAAATCCTTTCTCATATTGTTGACCGCTTTTGTCAATTTTTTTGTTGCCAGTAAATTTTTAAGAAGTAATTCTTCCGTCCGGCTATACCGATGTTGTGTTTCCGGTTCTGTTGGCTTGTCTTGTTCCAGTTGAGGTGGTTGATTCTGGGCTGTCTGCTCATCCACAATGGGGGCATGATGTTCTGTTGATGGATGGTCAACGATGACAGATGACGATGGTGAGAAGCATGTTTGTTGAATATTTACTACAGGACTTTCCTCTACACTAAGAACAGGTGAATGCAGTTGACTGCTATGGCTTCCACCTGCAGAAATGCCTCGTAGTTCTGAAATAGATGAAACAGTAATCAAATGTTATTATTTTGTTGTATGAAAACCAATGTATTTGTGGACATGTTGCACAGACATAGAAAGACTCTCGCTAAAAGATTTCTTCCATAATATCTAAGAAAAAGACAGCAACAGACTATCCACAAACTTTTATTATACATTATTCGCTCAAATATATTTTAATATCCAGGATGGACAGATTTTATCTCTCTGTTAAATCTAAATAAAAGTTATATTCAATTAAAGGGATACTAACCCCACATCTTTTCTTTCATGATTCTGATCGAACATGCAATTTTAAGCAACTTTCTAATTTACTCCTATTACCAATTTTTCTTTGTTCTCATGTTATCTTGATTTGAAAAAGCTGTAATAAAAGGTTAGGAGCCGGCCCATTTTTAGTTCAGCACCTTGGTAGAGCTTGCTGATTGGTTTGCTACATTTAGCCACAAATCAGCAAGTGCTACCCAGGTGCTGAACAAAAAATGGTCCGGCTCTAAAGCTTACAGTACTGCTTTTTCAAATCAAGATAGCATGAGAACAAAGAAAAATTGATAGTAGGAGTAAATTAGAAAGGTGCTTAAAATCTCATGCTCTATCTGAATCATGAAAGAAAAAAATTGGGTTTAGTATCCCTTTAACAAATTTATTTGTAGAAAAATTGTAATAAATCATTTGTAGCTGATTATTTTTGCTATAGTAAAGGCTTAATTACATAAAATGTCCAGATAATTATTGCCTGTCTTGTTTGTTTATATTTTCAGTTTGTTATAACTTACGTGGAGGAGTAGTGGGCATCTCTCCACTTCCAGAGGCTGCTACTGGTGGGATCCGAATCCGAGTTACTAACACTGTTAAATATTGAATAAAATCAGCACAAGCCAAGGTATACTAAATTATAGATAATAAGTTTGTGTGAAGACATCAATATTTATTTTGAATATTACATTTTTTTTTTTTTAAATGGTAAAGCATAGCAAAAAAAAATATTTAATGAAAAGGTGAATACTGTGCCATACATTTGGCTGAGAATGGTCAGTTGATAGTCGCAACAAGTGGATGGCCGGCAGAATCATTATCAGGCTGATGAAAGTCATTATATGAAAATTGCGATACAATGGATAATAAAACAAATATTTGACTTTCAATACTTTGAAAGAGCAGGAAATATAAAGCAGCATTATAAATTTATAGTCCTATCATAACATTTGTTTTGTTGTCTTCTTATTATTGTTATTTTATAAATCAAGAATGTAAGCAAGCACTATGGCGCTATGCATGGGTTGGAAAGAAAAAAAATAAACGGGGACCAGGCTTACATTATTGGTTTGTAAAATAAAGATAATAATAGAACAAAGAAAAATTGAGTATCAAATAATTGAGTAGATTAATTTGATGTTCTAGCAGATTCTAGTATGAAATCATGAAACAAAAATGTTTGGTTTATTATATCTTTAAGCACAACACTTGATCATGGAAAGTAACTTGCCAAGAAAAAGGTAACAGGGCTAGTGAACTGGGACAGGATACATTTTGAATGTAATACTCTGGGAGTAGAAATCTAATCTTCAATCCATTTTTTTTTCTAAAACCGATGTTTGTATTCCTTATTTAGGTACTTACCACCAGAACTAGGCTGAGGCGTGCTTGGGGCTGATCGCCCTGCAGAGTATTTTCGGGGATCTGGAAAACATCAAAGATAAGAGACAGGTAAGTCTAACACGTGTATTAGTGAACAATAGTTATTAGTGATGGGCTAGGGAACTGGGACAGGGTACTATTTGAATGTAATACTCTGGTAGTAGAAAGCTAATCTTCAATCCATTTTTTTTTCTAAAACCTATGTTTGTATTCCTTATTTAGGTACTTACCAGAACTTGGCTGAGACGTGCTAGGGGCTGATGATCGCCCTGCAGAGTATTTTCGGGGATCTGGAAAACATCAAGGATAAGTGACAGGTAAGTCTAACACGTGTATTAGTGAACAATAGTTATTAGTGATGGGCTAGGGAACTGAGACAGGGTACTATTTGAATGTAATACTCTGGGAGTAGAAATCTAATCTTCAATCCATTTTTTAATCTAAAACCTACTTTGTATTCCTTATTTAGGTACTTACCAGAACTAGGCTGAGACGTGCTTGGGGCTGATGATCGCCCTGCAGAGTATTTTCGGGGATCTGGAAAACATCAAGGATAAGAGACAGGTAAGTCTAACACGTGTATTAGTGAACAAAAGTTATTAGTGATGAATGAATCATAATTTAAAAAAAAAAACTATACAGGCCAGGTAGTGAAATATATATAGAAAATCTTGTCAACTTTGTATTCCTTATTTAGGTACTTACCAGAACTAGGCTGAGACGTGCTTGGGGCTGATGATCGCCCTGCAGAGTATTTTCGGGGATCTGGAAAACATCAAGGATAAGAGACAGGTAAGTCTAACACGTGTATTAGTGAACAAAAGTTATTAGTGATGAATGAATCATAATTTAAAAAAAAAAACTATACAGGCCAGGTAGTGAAATATATATAGAAAATCTTGTCAACAGCCCATAATAGGCATTTAATGTCATGGTCGATTTTTTATATTTTAAGTCACATTACAGAGAAAAGGATGCAAGGGCCACAGCGTATAAAATTCAGGTATTGGTGAGGTAGGGAAAGACAAAAAACATAATTTATGTAAGAACTTACCTGATAAATTCATTTCTTTCATATTAGCAAGAGTCCATGAGCTAGTGACGTATGGGATATACATTCCTACCAGGAGGGGCAAAGTTTCCCAAACCTCAAAATGCCTATAAATACACCCCTCACCACACCCACAATTCAGTTTAACGAATAGCCAAGAAGTGGGGTGATAAAAAAGTGCGAAAGCATATAAAATAAGGAATTGGAAAAATTGTGCTTTATACAAAAAAATCATAACCACCACAAAAAAGGGCGGGCCTCATGGACTCTTGCTAATATGAAAGAAATGAATTTATCAGGTAAGTTCTTACATAAATTATGTTTTCTTTCATGTAATTAGCAAGAGTCCATGAGCTAGTGACGTATGGGATAATGATTACCCAAGATGTGGATCTTTCCACACAAGAGTCACTAGAGAGGGAGGGATAAAATAAAGACAGCCAATTCCTGCTGAAAATAATCCACACCCAAAATAAAGTTTAATGAAAAACATAAGCAGAAGATTCAAACTGAAACCGCTGCCTGAAGTACTTTTCTACCAAAAACTGCTTCAGAAGAAGAAAATACATCAAAATGGTAGAATTTAGTAAAAGTATGCAAAGAGGACCAAGTTGCTGCTTTGCAAATCTGATAAACCGAAGCTTCATTCCTAAACGCCCAGGAAGTAGAAACTGACCTAGTAGAATGAGCTGTAATCCTTTGAGGCGGAGTTTTACCCGACTCAACATAGGCAAGATGAATTAAAGATTTCAACCAAGATGCCAAAGAAATGGCAGAAGCTTTCTGGCCTTTTCTAGAACCGGAAAAGATGACAAATAGACTAGAAGTCTTTCGGAAAGATTTAGTAGCTTCAACATAATATTTCAAAGCTCTAACAACATCCAAAGAATGCAACGATTTCTCCTTAGAATTCTTAGGATTAGGACATAATGAAGGAACCACAATTTCTCTACTAATGTTGTTGGAATTCACAACTTTAGGTAAAAATTCAAAAGAAGTTCGCAACACCGCCTTATCCTGATGAAAAATCAGAAAAGGAGACTCACAAGAAAGAGCAGATAATTCAGAAACTCTTCTGGCAGAAGAGATGGCCAAAAGGAACAAAACTTTCCAAGAAAGTAATTTAATGTCCAATGAATGCATAGGTTCAAATGGAGGAGCTTGAAGAGCCCCCAGAACCAAATTCAAACTCCAAGGAGGAGAAATTGACTTAATGACAGGTTTTATACGAACCAAAGCTTGTACAAAACAATGAATATCAGGAAGAATAGCAATCTTTCTGTGAAAAAGAACAGAAAGAGCAGAGATTTGTCCTTTCAAGGAACTTGCGGACAAACCCTTATCTAAACCATCCTGAAGAAACTGTAATATTCTCGGTATTCTAAAAGAATGCCAAGAAAAATGATGAGAAAGACACCAAGAAATATAAGTCTTCCAGACTCTATAATATATCTCTCTAGATACAGATTTACGAGCCTGTAACATAGTATTAATCACAGAGTCAGAGAAACCTCTTTGACCAAGAATCAAGCGATCAATCTCCATACCTTTAAATTTAAGAATTTGAGATCCTGATGGAAAAAAGGACCTTGAGACAGAAGGTCTGGTCTTAACGGAAGAGTCCACGGTTGGCAAGAGGCCATCCGGACAAGATCCGCATACCAAAACCTGTGAGGCCATGCCGGAGCTACCAGCAGAACAAACGAGCATTCCTTCAGAATCTTGGAGATTACTCTTGGAAGAAGAACTAGAGGCGGAAAGATATAGGCAGGATGATACTTCCAAGGAAGTGATAATGCATCCACTGCCTCCGCCTGAGGATCCCGGGATCTGGACAGATACCAGAGGTATTTCTTCAAATTGTTCAAATGTGGGAACTTCCAGAAATAGATCTGATGGCGTCTCATCTAAACAAGAGACTTCCCAGGTATCTGTCCTCCTTGATGATTGATGTATGCCACAGTTGTGACATTGTCTGTCTGAAAACAAATGAACGATTCTCTCTTCAGAAGAGGCCAAAACTGAAGAGCTCTGAAAATTGCACGGAGTTCCAAAATATTGATCGGTAATCTCACCTCCTGAGATTCCCAAACTCCTTGTGCCGTCAGAGATCCCCACACAGCTCCCCAACCTGTGAGACTTGCATCTGTTGAAATTACAGTCCAGGTCGGAAGCACAAAAGAAGCCCCCTGAATTAAATGATGGTGATCTGTCCACCACGTTAGAGAGTGTCGAACAATCGGTTTTAAAGATATTAATTGAGATATCTTTGTGTAATCCTTGCACCATTGATTCAGCATACAGAGCTGAAGAGGTCGCATGTGAAAACGAGCAAAGGGGATCGCGTCCGATGCAGCAGTCATAAGACCTAGAATTTCCATGCATAAGGCTACCGAAGGGAATGATTGTGACTGAAGGTTTCGACAAGCTGCAATCAATTTTAGACGTCTCTTGTCTGTTAAAGACAGAGTCATGGACACTGAATCTATCAGGAAACCCAGAAAGGTTACCCTTGTCTGAGGAATCAAAGAACTTTTTGGTAAATTGATCCTCCAACCATGATCTTGAAGAAACAACACAAGTCGATTCGTATGAGATTCTGCTAAATGTAAAGACTGAGCAAGTACCAAGATATCGTCCAAATAAGGAAATACCACAATACCCTGTTCTCTGATTACAGACAGAAGGGCACCGAGAACCTTTGAAAAAATTCTTGGAGCTGTAGCTAGGCCAAACGGTAGAGCCACAAACTGGTAATGCTTGTCCAGAAAAGAGAATCTCAGGAACTGATAGTGATCTGGATGAATCGGAATATGTAGATATGCATCCTGTAAATCTATTGTGGACATATAATTCCCTTGCTGAACAAAAGGCAAGATAGTACTTACAGTTACCATCTTGAACGTTGGTATCCTTACATAATGATTCAATATTTTTAGATCCAGAACTGGTCTGAAGGAATTCTCCTTCTTTGGTACAATGAAGAGATTTGAATAAAACCCCATCCCCTGTTCTGGAACTGGAACTGGCATAATTACTCCAGCCAACTCTAGATCTGAAACACAATTCAGAAATGCTTGAGCTTTCACTGGATTTACTGGGACACAGGAAAGAAAAAATCTCTTTGCAGGAGGTCTCATCTTGAAACCAATTCTGTACCCTTCTGAAACAATGTTCTGAATCCAAAGATTGTGAACAGAATTGATCCAAATCTCTTTGAAAAAACGTAACCTGCCCCCTACCAGCTGAGCTGGAATGAGGGCCGCACCTTCATGTGGACTTAGAAGCAGGCTTTGCCTTTCTAGTAGGCTTGGATTTATTCCAGACTGGAGATGGTTTCCAAACTGAAACTGCTCCTGAGGACGAAGGATCAGGCTTTTGTTCTTTGTTGAAACGAAAGGAACGAAAACGATTATTAGCCCTGTTTTTACCTTTAGATTTTTTATCCTGTGGTAAAAAGTTCCTTTCCCACCAGTAACAGTTGAGATAATAGAATCCAACTGAGAACCAAATAATTTGTTACCCTGGAAAGAAATGGAAAGTAGAGTTGATTTAGAAGCCATATCAGCATTCCAAGTCTTAAGCCATAAAGCTCTTCTAGCTAAAATAGCTAGAGACATAAACCTGACATCAACTCTAATAATATCAAAAATGGCATCACAAATAAAATTATTAGCATGCTGAAGAAGAATAATAATATCATGAGAATCATGATTTGCTACTTGTTGCGCTAAAGTTTCCAACCAAAAAGTTGAAGCTGCAGCAACATCAGCTAATGATATAGCAGGCCTAAGAATATTACCTGAACACAGATAAGCTTTTCTTAGAAAGGATTCAATTTTCCTATCTAAAGGATCTTTAAACGAAGTACCATCTGACGTAGGAATGGTAGTACATTTAGCAAGGGTAGAAATAGCCCCATCAACTTTAGGGATTTTGTCCCAAAATTCTAACCTGTCAGACGGTACAGGATATAATTGCTTAAAACGTTTAGAAGGAGTAAATGAATTACCCAATTTATCCCATTCTTTGGAAATTACTGCAGAAATAGCATTAGGAACAGGAAAAACTTCTGGAATAACCACAGGAGATTTAAATACCTTATCTAAACGTTTAGAATTAGTATCAAGAGGACCAGAATCCTCTATTTCTAAAGCAATTAATACTTCTTTAAGTAAAGAACGAATAAATTCCATTTTAAATAAATATGAGGATTTATCAGCATCAATCTCTGAAACAGAATCCTCTGAACCAGGGGAGTCATCAGAATCAGAATGATGATGTTCATTTAAAAATTCATCTGTAGGGAGAGAAGTTTTAAAAGATTTTTTACGTTTACTAGAAGGAGAAATAACAGACATAGCCTTCTTGATGGATTCAGAAACAAAATCTCTTATGTTATCAGGAACATTCTGCACCTTAGATGTTGAAGGAACTGCAACGGACAATGGTACATTACTAAAGGAAATATTATCTGCATTAACAAGTTTGTCATGACAATTAATACAAACAACAGCCGGAGGAATAGCTACCAAAAGTTTACAGCAGATACACTTAGCTTTGGTAGATCCAGCATTAGACAGCGATTTTCCTGTAGTATCTTCTGACTCAGATGCAACGTGAGACATCTTGCAATATGTAAGAGAAAAAACAACATATAAAGCAAAATAGATCAAATTCCTTATATGACAGTTTCAGGAATGGGAAAAAATGTCAAAGAACAAGCTTCTAGCAACCAGAAGCAATGAAAAATGAGACTTAAATAATGTGGAGACAAAAGCGACGCCCATATTTTTTAGCGCCAAATCCACATTATTTGGCGCCAAAATGACGCCACATCCGGAACGCCGACATTTTTGGCGCAAAATAACGTCAAAAAATGACGAAACTTCCGGCGACACGTATGACGCCGGAAACGGAAAAGAATTTTTGCGCCAAAAAAGTCAGCGCTAAGAATGACGCAATAAAATGAAGCATTTTCAGCCCCCGCGAGCCTAACAGCCCACAGGGAAAAAAGAGTCAAATTGAAGGTAAGAAAAAATGAATAATTCAAATGCATAATCCCAAATATGAAACTGACTGTCTGAAAAATAAGGAAAGTTGAACATTCTGAGTCAAGGCAAATAAATGTTTGAATACATATATTTAGAACTTTATAAACAAAGTGCCCAACCATAGCTTAGAGTGTCACAGAAAATAAGATTTACTTACCCCAGGACACTCATCTACATGTTTGTAGAAAGCCAAACCAGTACTGAAACGAGAATCAGTAGAGGTAATGGTACATATGAGAGTATATCGTCGATCTGAAAAGGGAGGTAAGAGATGAATCTCTACGACCGATAACAGAGAACCTATGAAATAGACCCCGTAGAAGGAGATCACTGCATTCAAATAGGCAATACTCTCCTCACATCCCTCTGACATTCACTGCACGCTGAGAGGAAAACCGGGCTCCAACTTGCTGCGGAGCGCATATCAACGTAGAATCTAGCACAAAATTACTTCACCACCTCCATCGGAGGCAAAGTTTGTAAAACTGAATTGTGGGTGTGGTGAGGGGTGTATTTATAGGCATTTTGAGGTTTGGGAAACTTTGCCCCTCCTGGTAGGAATGTATATCCCATACGTCACTAGCTCATGGACTCTTGCTAATTACATGAAAGAAAAAAGGGCCTTGGGAGGGAAAGAGAAGAAAGGTGACATGACGAAAAAGGATATAGAGGAACAACAAATGAAGGGGCATAGGGCAGTGAGGGGAACACAACATAAGGGCCATGGTGAGGGAGAAGGATGATATATATATATATATATATATATATATATATATATATATATATATATATAATAACTAGTATTTATATAGCGCCTTTCTCACAGTGGGACTCAAACTCTTGAAGTGCTTTTTCAGTGCTCGCTCTCAAAATTAACCAAATCAGCAGGTGAATAGTTATAGTTGTTATTATTAATAAATTTAATGGTACTCATTTGAGTGACATCAGAAGGATTAAGGGCTTAGTTGGCCCTGCTGGGATTTGAACGTTTGTATCTTTGAACTGGCTTTTGTAGTCAGGGCATTTTGACAATCGAGCTACCTCACCGGCCTTATATAAAGTGTGATTTTGATTCTGTCCTATACAACTATGCCAGATGCATTTATATTCCATCTTTCACATACACAATTCACATACACAAGAAATGTATGTGGATGATGGAAATTGAGTTATGACATATGTGTATGTAAGTATGTATGCTGCCTAGAATGCAACTCCCGTCATACATGATTTTTGCCTTACAGATATGGGTCTTTCTTTATATGTTTTAAATTTTTTTTTAAAAACAATAGTAAATTGTAATACCTAAAGGATAAATCGATTATCTTGTCTTCCACTTTATTCCCTTTTTTTTTATTTCCACACCCATGCAAAGTAATCAAAGTAATCATATATTTAATTTTACTCACCAGCTCTCTTTTGCCTGGCAGATTCGTCTCTCCTACTTGAGCTTCCGTCACCAACAGACTCTTCAAGAAGCTTGTCCCGCACCTCCATCTCCCAACTGTTGAAACGCACACTCTTTGTGGAGTGCATCAATGACATCTTCTTTTTGACAATTGCCCTGCAATCATAATACCTAGAAATCAAATAAAAACATATTTTTGGTTAGAAAATAATAAAAAAAAAAAATTTGAAAAACTATACTGACTTTATTTGAAAATAAAGATTTCTTACATTTTGCATCTGATACATCCAAAGAATACCAGCGGAGCTATTGGAAATGAATGACAGTGCCTGACCTTTACCACAGATTTTTATAGTTTTAAAAAGTTATATTATAGAGATGGTTAGATTAATAGAAATATAAATATATATATATATATACAGGGCCGGTGCAAGGATTTTTGTCTACACAGGCGAAGGTGCATTTGGACGCCCCCCCCCAAAAAAAAACCCCAGACAATGTCACCAACCTCCCTGCCCTCCTCAAGACCACTCCCCCCATACCAAGTACATTTTATTTGCGCTCCATTAAGCCAACTTATTTTTCTTTTACATAAAAACACATATTTGGTTTTTCACCACTAGAGGGTGTTAGTTCATGTTTTTCATATAGATAACACTGTGCTCATGCATGTGAAGTTACCTGGGAGCCATCACTGCACTGATTGGCTAAACTGCAAGTCTGTTAAAAGAACAAATAAAGGGGCAGTCTGCAGAGAGGGGAAAGCCGTCAATAATTCTGTACATTTAATGCTCTGGACTGGAGCTGGTATAAAAAGAGATTGGAAAACATTAAAAAGAAAAAAAAAAAAAATAAGTACAGTGGCCCTTTAACAGCATAGCATTTCATTTATACATTTCTTTTGCTAAGAACTTGCATTTTTTGAGTTTCCAATTTTGCACAATTCCAACTTTTTTGTGATTTTTTGTTTTTGTTTGTGTGAGTGTCTGAACCCCTAAGGACTCTGAACTGTGGGAAATCTGGATTTGTTCCATAACATCTTTATCAAGAGAGGGTGCTATACTGTTAAAGGGCCACTGTACTTATTATATTTTTTCTTTTTAATGTTTTCAAATGTCTTTTTATACCAGCTCAAGTCCAGAGCATTAAATGTACAGAATTATAGTTGCTGCTTTGAATGAGCATTGAGCAATATCAGCTGTTTCATCTGGGAGAATACACCTAAAGGATAGATTTCAAACACATTTAAGAGAAAATACAGTGTACAGCGTCTGTCCTGTTATTGTTAACTTAACAATAACCGGACAGACGTTTGACGCTGTGCACTGTATTTTCTCTAGTTAAATGTGTTTGAAATCTATCCTTTAGGTGTATTCTCCCAGATGAAACAGCTGATATTGCTCAATGCTCATTCAAAGCAGCAACTATAATTCTGTACATTTAATGCTATCTGGACTGTCTGGAGCTGGTATAGAAAGACATTTGAAAACATTAAAAAATAATAATAATAAATACAATGGCCGGCCCTTTAACAGCAATGCATAGCACCCTTTCTTGATCAAGATGTTATGGAACAAATCCAGATTTCCCACAGTTCAGACAGTCACATAAACAAAAAAATCACAAAAAGGTGCAATTTTGCAAAATTGGAAACTCAGAAAATGCAAGTTCTTAGCAAAAGAAAGCCATGTATAAATGAAATGCTATGCTGTTAAAGGGCCATTGTACTTAGTTTTTTTTTCTAATGTTTTCCAATCTCTTTTTATACCTAACAACATATATTCATTTAATATAAAAAAGTATAATGAAGACAGGGTGTGTAAACTGTCTGCCAGTGCCAGTTTATTTATGAAGCCAACTGCTGCCAAGGGATTTTTGAGTTAATAAATTAAGGACACCACACTACTGCATCATGCATGCATGCATTGTTGGGGTCTCACAGACAGTCGGTGGTGAGTCAGTCACTGACTGACTGTGTAGTGTTAGTTACTGTTTAAAATGTGATGAACTGTAGGACTGGTGGTCTGGGTTAGGTCAGGTGACTGTCTCTGTCTGTGTCAGGCTTGAGCTTCCAAGTTTCCAACCTCACCATGACCTCAGTGACAGTTCCACTGACCACTCACTCTCAGACTCAGTCAGACTGACTGTCTAGTAGACCCCACAGGCGGCACCCCCCCCCCCCCCACGGTCCGGTCCCCCCCCATGATCATCATGATCACACATGATGATCCATGCACATGACTTCACTAACTAACCCATCCAGATCCAGCATGACATGCATCCATCATGAATGATTATGAATTTTTCCTAATTCCTTCCAATTCCAAATGATCCATCATCCTCCAATAATCCTAAATTCCTAGGCTACCGTCCTTCTGGACTCTGTGACACTCTGTCCTGTCCTGTGCTGCTGCCTGCTGCACTCTGTCTTAGTCAGACTGACTGTTACTAGTAGACTGGGCCTGTGCACCCCCCCCCCCCCCGGTTCCCCACCATCATGATCATCATATGATATTTATTTTATTTATACAATTTAATTAACATACATAACAACATGTCATGATCACACTGTAGTCTGTCACGACTCACACTACTAACCCCATCCAGACCAGATCCATCATCCCCAGTAGCCAGCATGACATGATGCATCATCCATCATCACCATCATGAATGATTATGATTTATTTGTTCATAATCCTCCTAATTCCAAATGATCCAATCCTGACCTTAAGGCTTATGCTTATCCTAAGGCTAAATTCCTACCGTAACTTCTGTGTTCTCTCTCTCTTGTTAATTATATTCCCTTACTTAACCAGTGCTTTAAAGTTCATGACTTATCTGTTATTTTTATTTTTTTTATGTCAATTACCCAATTGTAAATCAAATGCGTCTATTAAATCTTTGAGCGCCTTTTTTGCGGCTTCTATAAACAAAACTGTTTCATACTTTCATTAGAAACTTTGAATACGATTCAGCACTTTTAAACGTAATAAAACACAATTACATTCTAGTATATATATGCATATAAACCTTTTCTAGAAGATCAGTGATTTGTCTTGTTGTCCTCCGCTCGGCGCTCGCTCCCTCTGTGCCTGCTGTGCTGGGCTGGTCTAAGTGGTCTTCTCAGGTGAACTGCGCAGCGCGAGCGGGCTCTTTCCTCACGTGGCTGGCTCAGGCTGCCTGTGTCACGTTCCCTCTCTCACTCAGTCGAGTGACGTGATGTCACCAGGTGGTTGGACGGGCAGCCAGTCAGTCAGACTTCAGTCAGCCACTCAGAGAGAGGCTGTGTGCTGCGCCGCCTGCAACTTAGGCAACTTCCTGCTTAACGATGTCGATCAGTGTGTGTCAGTGATGATTGATGAAGTTCAATTTCTATAATCATTCTATCTTCATCATCATCACATTGTTGTTCATAATCATGTCGCGGTCGGCGGGGGGGGGGGGGGGGGGAGGGTTGGGGCGGAATGTGGGGTGGTCGGGGATCAAAAAAAAAAATACTTAATTTTTTTTTTTTTTGAGCAGCAATCCGCAAATGCACTGCTGCTCTTGATCGCCCCCCCCTGCTGATGCGCCCTAAGGTGGTAGCCTAAGCTGCCTATTACAAAACGCCGGCCCTGTATATATATATATATATATATATATATATATATATATATATATATATATATATATATATATATATAAATTCACAGGTTATTGTTGATTTATATGCATGTAAAATTTAGTTATGTAACAAATAAATTTGTGGTTTTTGTTTTTAAAGTTAGTACAGTGCTTGCTTATCAGGTATACATTGAAATGGACTATAAAGTCAAAATAAAGTTTTATGATTCTGAATCAGCTAGATCAGATAATTGGAAAGTTAAGGGGACATGAAAAGAAAACCAAATATTTTGCCTGATTCAGATAGAGGATATCATTTTAAAAAAAATTTGCATTTACTTCGATTTTCTAATTTATTTCATTCTCTTGGTATCATTTATTGAAGGAGCAGCAATGCACGAATAATTTCTAACAAAACACCTGGGTGAGCCAATCAAAATTGAAATATGTGTATATGCACTGTGCAGCCACCAATCAACAGCGAGAAAATAGCTTCTCTGCTGCTCCAAAGCTTGCCTAGAAAAACCTTTCAACAAATGATAACAAGAGAAGGAAGATAATCAAATAATATACGTTATTTCTCTTGTAAGGTGTATCCAGTCCACGGATCATCCATTACTTGTGGGATATTCTCATTCCCAACAGGAAGTTGCAAGAGGACACCCACAGCAGAGCTGTTATATAGCTCCTCCCCTAACTGCCATACCCAGTCATTCTCTTGCAACTCTCAACAAGCATGGAGGTAGTAAGAGAGAGTGGTGAAATATAATTAGTTTTTTTTCTTCAATCAAAAGTTTGTTATTTTTTTTTTTTTAAGTGTAACGTGAATGACACTTTATTGAAAGAGACACAGACATTTTATACATTTTCAAGGGAAAATCCCCCCTTCAACTGGGTAATCAATCAACAGTGGGCCAAGGGGGGGGGGGGGGGCTATTAAATCTGATACGGTTGGCTGTACCTGAGAGTCTAAGCAAGTTTTTTTTTTAAACAATTTTTTATTGAATGTAAAATGTAACAATAGTGACACATCCAAAAACAATGTCAAGTAAGAAGAATACAATGCTAATACAGTGATATTGCCAAGTCAACAATACAAATTATGACAACCTAATATGCATTTATGGCTTTAAAGAGTGGAACTTGATGATTATTAATAGAGTGAAGAAGCTATAATTAGCCAGAGATATCAAGAAGCAAGGAGGTTGACTAGGCCGTAGGGCTAAATAGAAGAGACATATGCATCCTGTTCATTAAAAGCATTAGCAAAGAGATTGGAATATCTAAATGACGACTTCAGTTTTATATTTTATATAATATATAGATTAGAAATGACCCCGCCCTGTAGTGGATAAAACATATAATAAAATATTAATTTAAGAAATATAGAGACAAGGGGGGGTTGGTTTCATGGGATTAGGGGGAAGGGAGTGCAGCGGGCGAGAGCCGCTCGAAAAAAGGGGTTGGGGAGGGGGGGTGCGTATCCTTCACATAATTTGAACCTCTGGGAAACTAAAAAGAAATGTGGAGGAAATAGGGAACAGTCGGCTAACAACATTTGGTTATATATATATATATATATATATGTATACATAAGCATAGCAATACTCTTGAGCAATGACAAAAATACAGACAATTAAATTACAGAGCTATAATAAACCGTAACAAAATAAGCAAATGGCTCTATAATATATAGAGAGATATAGTAGCGTGCCCAAGAATTTTGGGAACTTACATGCCAGTCCTATATAGATTAATGTTATGCTATCCGGCTATTTTATGTTAACGCTCTAGAGAATAGTAGCAACCAGAACAAACAAGCAGTATATTGTTATGAGATTGTAAAAAAAGCGTTATGGCATTTTTCCCTTGTAATTTTAGCATTTTATTTTGCAGCATCAGTCTAATACTAGCTGGTTATGGCATGCATATATTGTACAGGAGTTTACTATGGCGAGGGGAGCAAAAGTCCATATAGCGCTAGCAAACTCTCATGGGACCTTAATACTACAGGGACACTAAGGGCATTTGAGGATAGTTGTGCAGTCAATGTGTTATGGTATATATATATATATATATTATTATTATTTTTTTTTAATTTTTTTTTTTTTTTTCCCCCCTATTTTATTATTTTTATTGAAGACATAAGTAGAAAAAAATTTATACAGGCAGAAGTATGAATATCAAATTATACGTCAAAAGTCAGATAAAGACCTGTGTTACATAGGATAACGTACATATGTCCTCTTTTTGCCACCTTACAAGGAGGGACCTCTTTTGGATCCTTAATACAGTATAGAAATGGTAATTTAGGTGTTTTTTCTAGTAAGGCTTACTTATAATATCAAAGCTAAACTATGTTATTTCTTAAGTAAATATATGACATTGTTAACAAAGAGATATATAAAACAACCAGAGCTGGACAGCCAAAGAATAGAATAAATCTTTACAGGAAATGTGTGCCTTACCCCATATAAAAAAAAAAGGAGTGATCTCTGAAAAGAAAGATGTCAGGTTTGTTGGAGAGAATTAACAGCTTAGGTCCAAGTCCCATGCTTCATACCACACCGTAGCTATCGTTGCAGTAACATGCTTTGATATTTGCTGTGCTAAGGGGTCATCTAGTGGCCAAAGAATTAATCAGACTTAGTGGCAAGTTAATTCAGCTGAATTCCCGGTATGTGTGAAAGCAAGGAGGTTTATCAATTAGCGATTGGAAAAAGGTAAATTGGTATATATATATATATATATATATATATATATATATATATATATATATATATATTATCTGCGTAGAAATTGTTCATTGCCATTAACAAGCATGAAACTTATAGATGTTACAATTAGAGTGGATGGTAGCTAATTAGTAAATGCACTTTTTCTATGACATAAATCTCCCTTGTAATCCTCTTAATTTATAAAGGAAAGAATAAGTGTGTGATTTTGTAACATAGTTGGTGAAATTAGGGTCTAATAAGGACAAACAGAGAGGGGCAAAGGATGTCAAAGAATAATAATAATAAAAAAAAAATGAAAGGCAGCGTAAGAATAGTTCTAGACGCTCAACATATATTGAGAGTTTACTGGAAAAAAAAACACTGAAGCTATAATTGGTTTCTAGAAAACAAAACAGCTATACATACAATAATGGGCACTATCAGAAAATCGTCATTGTCCATATATAACATATAGTCTGCTAATTTGTATTCAGTGTTCCTTCTATTAGAGTAATAGATTAACATGGACAAGCTCTGAAAAAAATCTATAACCCCAAACATCCACTGTTAGCTACTCACAGACGTGAAAAGCCCTCCAGCAATGTCCTTAGTAGCTAGCCGACTCCCTGTTTAATGTGAATGAGAGACAGTAGCAGTCTGAAGTCAATCACCGGGAGTGTAGCTGGGAAGGTAGGAAGCAGTCTCATGAGATTTGCCACAGTAGCGTTAGTAACAAGAGGGGTCTGTGTGTGTCTCCAAACTTGGGTAAGCTTCTGGGGAATAGTTCGAAAATTAATATGGGAGGTTGTTTCTTGCTGCAAGATCGATGCGTGGTGGAGGTCAAAATCACATGCCTCTGTGCCGACTCGATCCTCACTCAAACTGTTACGCGAGCCAGACTGTGTGCTATGCTCTGCACAGATTTCTTGAAAGTCGCGGTCAGGGTGAGGATCCAGTATCTGCCTGTTCCCATCACCTCCAATAAGATTACCCTCGAGGTTTTGTAAATAACCTCCTTTCATTAACCGGGGGCCGGCCGCATCTCCCGGTACATATGTAAGCAAAAGCCTAGAGGTATATAGAAGCTGTGGAGGTGTATGGGTTTGGGTACGGCTTTGAAAAGTTGAACCGGATGGTTTAATCCTAGTGGGTGAGAGTGATTCGTCCTCCTCCACTGCCTCCTCCATTGTTGTTGCGAGGTTACCCTCGTGGTCTGTGTTGAGCTGAAGTAGCCGAGTGAGATCTCCAAATTGTATTAGCATCTTTCTTTCCAAAGCTACAAACATAGCTTTTATTTCCATATGAAAGTCCTCCATTATTTTATCAAAGGTATCCAGAGGTGTTGTATGATTCTGAGTAAATCCGACTGCCCGGGGGAGGGTGCAGGGATGTTGTCTTCTAGTTGCGCTATTTTGAGGACCAGCCAAACGTTTAAGAGCTCATAAAAATATAATAAAGATGTCACTCATTGCAGAAAAACATTCCCTTCATGTTGATACTGAAAGTTTTATTGGATGGCTTGAGAAAGTTCAGGATTCCTTGATGATTGAGAGTCTTTAGGAGAGAGCACTGAAAAGAGTGGCCATCTTAGTTGCTGGTCCGGTCACGCCCCAAGTTTGTTATTTTTAAATGGTACCGGAGTTGCACTATTTTATCCCAGGCAGTAAATAGAAGAAGAATCTGCCTGTGTTTCTATGATCTTAGCAGGTTGTAACTAAGATCCATTGCTGTTCTCACATATGACTGAGGAGAGAGGTAACTTCAGCGGGAGAATGGCGTGCAGGTTATCCTGCTATGAGGTATGTGCAGTACAATTTTTTTCTAGAGATGTAAATGCTAGAAAATGCTGCTGATACCGGATTAATGTAAGGTAAGCCTGGACACAGTGATTTAATAGCGACTGGTATCATGCTTACTCTCAGAGGTAATACTCTTATAAATTTGTAATATAAAACGTTTGCTGGTATGTTTAAGCGTTTTTATATATGCTTTGGTGATAAAACTTTATTGGGGCCTAGTTTTTCCACATGGCTGGCTTAAATTTTGCCTAGAAACAGTTTCCTGAGGCCACAGCAGAGCTGTGGCAGTTTGTTGTGACTGTTAAAAAACGTCTATATCGGGTTTTTTTTTATCCGTTTTTTGAACTAAGGGGTTAATCATCCATTTGCAAGTGTGTGCAATGCTCTGTTAGCTTATTATACACACTGTAAAAATTTAGTTTGATTTACTGCCTTTTTTCACTGTTTTTCAAATTCTGACAAAATTTGTTTCTCTTAAAGGCACAGTACCGTTTTTTATATTTGCTTGTTAACTTGATTTAAAGTGTTTTCCAAGCTTGCTAGTCTCATTGCTAGTCTGTATAAACATGTCTGACATAGAGGAAACTCCTTGTTCATTATGTTTAAAAGCCATGGTGGAACCCCCTCTTAGAATGTGTACCAAATGTACTGATTTCACTTTAAGCAATAAAAATCATATTATGTCTTTAAAAAATTTATCACCAGAGGAATCTGACGAGGGGGAAGTTATGCCGACTAACTCTCCCCACGTGTCGGATCCTTTGACTCCCGCTCAAGGGACTCACGCTCAAATGGTGCCAAGTACATATAGGGCGCCCATAGCGTTTACTTTACAAGACATGGCGGCAGTCATGGATAATACACTGTCAGCGGTATTAGCCAGACTACCTGAATTTTGAGGAAAGCGAGATAGCTCTGGGGTTAGACGAAAGGCAGAGCATACTAACGCTTTAAGAACCATGTCTGATACTGCCTCACAATATGCAGAAGCTGAGAAAGGAGAGCTTCAGTCTGTGGGTAATGTTTCTGACTCAGGGAAAATGATGCAACCTGATTCTGATATTTCTACATTTAAGTTTAAGCTTGAACACCTCCGCGTGTTGCTCAGGGAGGTTTTAGCTGCTCTGAATGACTGTGATACAATTGCAGTGCCAGAGAAATTGTGTAGACTGGATAAATACTATGCAGTGCCGGTGTGTACTGATGTTTTTCCAATACCTAAAAGGTTTACAGAAATTATTAATAAGGAATGGGATAGACCAGGTGTGCCGTTCTCTCCCCCTCCTATTTTTAGAAAAATGTTTCCAATAGACGCCACCAAACGGGACTTATGGCAGACAGTCCCTAAGGTGGAGGGAGCAGTTTCTACTTTAGCAAAGCGTACTACTATCCCTGTCGAGGACAGTTGTGCTTTTTTAGATCCAATGGATAAAAAGTTAGAGGGTTACCTTTAGAAAATGTTTTTTCACCAAGGTTTTATCCTACAGCCCCTTGCATGCATTGGGCCTGTCACTGCTGCTGCTGCATTCTGGTTTGAGTCTCTGGAAGAGGCTTTACAGGTAGCGACTCCATTGGATGACATACTTGACAAGTTTAGAGCACTTAAGCTAGCCAATTCTTTTGTTTCTGATGCCATTGTTTATTTGACTAAACTAACGGCTAAGTATTCTGGTTTTGCTATCCAGGCGCGCAGGGCGCTATGGCTTAAATCATGGTCAGCTGACGTTACTTCAAAGTCTAAGCTGCTTAACATTCCCTTCAAGGGGCAGACCCTATTCGGGCCTGGTTTGAAGGAGATTATTGCTGATATCACTGGAGGAAAAGGTCATGCCCTTCCTCAGGATAGGCCCAAATCAAGGGCCAAACAGTCTAATTTTCGTGCCTTTCGAAACGTCAAGGCGAGTGCGGCATCAACTTCCTCTAATGCAAAACAAGAGGGAACTTTTGCTCAGTCCAAGACGATCTGTAGACCTAACCAGACCTGGAACAAAGGTAAGCAGGCCAAAAAGCCTGCTGCTGCTTCTAAGACAGCATGAAGGAACGGCCCCCTATCCGGTAACGGATCTAGTAGGGGGCAGACTTTCACTCTTCGCCCAGGCGTGGGCAAGAGATGTCCAGGATCCCTGGGCGTTGGAAATTATATCCCAGGGATATCTTCTGGACTTCAAAGCTTCCCCTCCAAAAGGGAGATTTCACCTTTCACAATTATCTGCAAACCAGATAAAGAGAGAGGCATTCTTACACTGTGTACAAGACCTCCTAGTTATGGGAGTGATCCATCCAGTTCCAAGGGAGGAACAGGGACAGGGATTTTGCTCAAATCTGTTTGTGGTTCCCAAAAAAGAGGTAACCTTCAGACCAATTTTGGATCTAAAGATCTTAAACAAATTCCTCAGAGTTCCATAATTCAAGATGGAAACTATTCGTACCATCCTACCTATGATGCAGGAGGGTCAATATATGACTACAGTGGATTTAAAGGATGCTTATCTTCACATTCCGATACACAAAGATCTCAGGTTTCTCAGGTTTGCCTTTCTAGACAGGCATTACCAGTTTGTAGCTCTTCCCTTTGGATTAGCTACAGCCCCAAGAATTTTTACGAAGGTTCTGGGGTCACTTCTGGCAGTCCTAAGGCCACGGGGCATAGCAGTGGCCCCTTATTTAGACGACATCCTGATACAGGCGTCAAACTTCCAAATTGCCAAGTCTCATACGGACATAGTACTGGCATTCTGAGGTTGCATGGGAGGAAAGTGAACGGAGAAAAGAGTTCTCTATCCCCACTCACAAGAGTTTCCTTCCTAGGGACTCTGTTAGATTCTGTGGAAATTAAAATTTACCTGACGGAGTCCAGGTTATCAAAGCTTCTAAATTCCTGCCGTGTTCTTCATTCCATTCTGCGCTCTTCGGTGGCTCAGTGCATGGAAGTAATCGGCTTAATGGTAGTGGCAATGGACATAGTGCCGTTTGCACGCCTACATCTCAGACCACTGCAACTCTGCATGCTCAGTCAGTGGAAGTCAGATTTGTCCCCTCTACTAAATCTGGATCAAGAGAACAGGGATTCTCTTCTCTGGTGGCTATCTCGGGTCCATCTGTCCAAAGGTATGACCTTTCGCACGCCAGATTGGACAATTGTAACGACAGATGCCAGCCTTCTAGGTTGGGGTGCAGTCTGGAACTCCCTGAAGGCTCAGGGATCGTGGACTCAGGAGGAGACACTCCTTCCAATAAATATTTTGGAACTGAGAGCGATATTCAATGCTCTTCAGGCTTGGCCTCAATTAGCAACAATGAGGTTCATCAGATTTCAGTCGGACAACATCACGACTGTGGCTTACATCAACCATCAAGGGGGAACAAGGAGTTCCCTGGCGATGTTAGAAGTCTCAAAGATAATTTGCTGGGCAGAGATTCACTCTTGCCACCTATCAGCTATCCATATCCCAGGTGTAGAGAACTGGGAGGCGGATTTTCTAAGTCGTCAGACTTTTCATCCGGGGGAGTGGGAACTCCATCCGGAGGTGTTTGCTCAATTGATTCATCGTTGGGGCAAACCAGAACTGGATCTCATGGCGTCTCGCCAGAACGCCAAGCTTCCTTGTTACGGATCCAGGTCCAGGGATCCCGAGGCGACGCTGATAGATGCTCTAGCAGCGCCTTGGTCTTTCAACCTGGCCTATGTGTTTCCACCGTTTCCTCTGCTCCCTCGACTGATTGCCAAGATCAAGCAGGAGAGAGCATCAGTGATTTTGATAGCGCCTGCGTGGCCACGCAGGACCTGGTATGCAGATCTGGGGGGCATGTCATCCTTTCCACCTTGGACTCTGCCGTTAAGACAGGACCTTCTACTACAATTGCCTTTCAACCATCCAAATCTAACTTCTCTGAGACTGACTGCCTGGAGATTGAACGCTTGATTTTATCAAAGCGTGGCTTCTCCGAGTCAGTCATTGATACCTTAATACAGGCACGATATGGCGTAAATATCTTTATTGGTGTGAATCCAAGGGTTACTCATGGAGTAAGGTCAGGATTCCCAGGATATTATTCTTTCTCCAAGAAGGTTTGGAAAAAGGATTGTCCTTAAAGGGACAGATTTCTGCCCTGTCTATTCTTTTGCACAAGCGTCTGGCAGATGTTCCAGACGTTCAGGCATTTTGTCAGGCTTTAGTTAGAATCAAGCCTGTGTTTAAACCTGTTGCTCCGCCATGGAGCTTAAATCTGGTTCTTAAGGTTCTTCAAGGAGTTCCGTTTGAACCTCTTCATTCCATAGATATCAAACTTTTATCTTGGAAAGTTCTTTTTTTGGTAGCTATTTCCTCAGCTCGTAGAGTCTCTGAGTTATCTGCTTTACAATGTGATTCTCCTTATCTGATCTTCCATGCGGATAAGGTAGTCCTGCGTACCAAACCTGGGTTTTTACCTACGGTGGTATCTAACAAGAATATCAATCAAGAGATTGTTGTTCCATCTTTGTGCCAAAACCTAATTCAAAGAAGGAACGTCTATTACACATTCTGGACGTGGTTCGTGCTTTAAAGTTTTACTTACAAGCTACTAAAGATTTTCGTCAAACATCGGCTTTGTTTGTTGTCTACTCTGGACAGAGGAGAGGTCAAAAGGCTTCGGCAACCTCTCTTTCTTTTTGGCTAAGAAGCATAATCCGCTTAGCCTATGAAACTGCTGGCCAGCAGCCTCCAGAAAGGATTACAGCTCATTCTACTAGAGCTGTGGCTTCCACTTGGGCCTTTAAAAATGAGGCTTCTGTTGAACAGATTTGCAAGGCGGCGACTTATCTTCGCTTCATACTTTTTCAAAATTCTACAAATTTTATTCTTTTGCTTCTTCGGAGGCTATTTTTGGGAGAAAGGTTTTACAGGCAGTGGTTCCTTCCGTTAAAGTACCTGCCTTGTCCCTCCCTTCATCCGTGTACTTTAGCTTTGGTATTGGTATCCCACAAGTAATGGATGATCCGTGGACTGGATACACCTTACAAGAGAAAACATAATTTATGCTTACCTGATAAATTTATTTCTCTTGTGGTGTATCCAGTCCACGGCCCGCCCTGTCATTTTAAGGCAGGTAATTTTGAAATTTAAACTACAGTCACCACTGCACCCTATGGTTTCTCCATTCTCGGCTTGTTTTCGGTCGAATGACTGGATATGGCAGTTAGGGGAGGAGCTGTATAACAGCTCTGCTGTGGGTGTCCTCTTGCAACTTCCTGTTGGGAATGAGAATATCCCACAAGTAATGGATGATCCGTGGACTGGATACACCACAAGAGAAATAAATTGATCAGGTAAGCATAAATTATGTTTTTGAAAGTTATTTAATTAAAATTGAATTATCTATATGAATCGTGGAAGAAACATCGATTCATGTCCTTTTAAGTATATACATTTAATAATTTACTTCATTTATATAAATTTACAGTGTTTTTATGTAATAACTTCCTGAGCATGTGCAGAAGCTCACAGGGTATACATATAGGGCATATTTATCAAGGTCTGGCGGACCTTATCCGACAGTCCGGATCAGGTCCGACAGACCTCGCTGAATACGGTGAGCAATACGCTCAACCTATTCAGCATTGCACCAGCAGCTCACAAGAGCCACTGGTGCAACGCCGTCCCCTGCAGACTCGCGGACAATAGGACGCCAGCAGGGGGGTGTCAATCAACCCGATCGTACTTGATCGGGTTGTATTGTTGCGAGTTTTGTCCGCCTGCTCAGAGCAGGCGGACAGGTTATGGAGCAGCGGTCTTTGTGACCGCTGCTTCATAACTGCTGTTTCTGGTGAGCCTGCAGGCTCGCCAGAAACACGAGGCATCAAGCTCCATTCGGAGCTTGATACAACATATGCCCCATAGTCTGTGATTGGATGATATCTGTCACATATACAGGTGACCATAAACAAATCTTTCACGATTCAGTTAGAGCATGGAATTTTAATAAAATTTAAAATTTAATACTATTATTTTTTTTTCTTTAGTCAGTCTCCTTGGAGCTTGATTTGAAAAAGAAGGAATGCAATTGTAAAGCTTAAAGGGACATGAAAGCCAATTTTTTTTCTTTCTTGATTTAGAAAGAGCATGTCATTTTAAACAACTTTCTAATTTACTTCTATTATCTAATTTGCTTCGTTCTCTTTATATCACTTGCTGAAAAGAATATCTAGATATGTTCAGTAGCTGCTGATTGGTTGCTGCACCTAGAGGCCTTGTGTGATTGGCTCACACATGTGCATTGCTATTTCTTCAACAAAGGATATCTAAAGAATTGAGCACATTAGATAATAGAAGTAAATTGGAAAGTTGTTTAAAATTGCATGCCCTATCTGAATCATGAAAGTTTAATTTTAACTAGACTGTCCCTTTAAGAAATGGAACAATTTTTGGTTCAGCATCTTGGATAGCGATTGCTGATTGGTGGCAACATTTAGCCAACAATCATCAAGCACTACCCAGGTACTGACCCAAGGATGGGCTGGCTCATAGGCTTACATTCATTCTTTTTCCAATAAAGATAGTTACCAAGGGGTTAATTTATCAAGCTCGATACGGGGCTTCATGCCCCTGAGGCTCGCTGGAAAAGTTATGAAGCAGCTGTCATTTATCGATGTGCGGCAGACATGATACGCTACATCGTATCATTTCCCCTCGCACATTAATACATTGACCCCCAAGAGAACACCGAAAATTTGATAATAGGAGTAAATTAGAAAGTTGATAAAAAAAAAACATTGATGCTCTATCGGAATCATGAAAGAAATAATTTGGGTTAAGTGTCCCTTTACGTTTGAATCTGACTTTGTGCCCCATAAAGTTGATTAAAGTTTATCCCTTGCCTTTATTTATAAATCATGAGAAGTCAAATATATACAATCCAAAAAATGAATATATTTGGTATTGGTTGGGCAAAGTTTCCATCTTAAATTCTGTAAATATTATAAAAAAGGCCTTAAATGGATAATAAATAGTAAACACAAACATTTTATTTCAAGATAGAGATGAAAATTTAAACAATTATATAATTTAATAGTAAGTCATTATTTCTTCATTCACATGGAATCTTTATTTGAAAGCAGGAATGAGCATTTTTTAGGTGCAGAACCTGGGTTGCACTTGCTTATTGGTTTGTTAAATGTTGCCACCAATCTCAAAAGCTCGCCAGGGTACTAAAACAAAAAATGTCCAGGCTCTGTCCTGTCCTTAACTTATCAAACTACAATTTCAAATAAAGATAACAAGAGAAAAAAGACAAATAATAATAAAATAGGAGTAATTTAGAAAGTTGATTAAAAAATACATGCTCTAGCAGAATCATGAAATACTATCCCTTTAAGCTTGACTTACATTCCTGCTTTTTCAAATAAAGATGCCATGACAATGAAAAATAATAATAATTGAATGTATTTCTTTAGCTTACACATTTTGGCCTGTGTAGTATGTACACACAGGCTAACACACACTAGAGTTAGTTTTTTACTATAAAAGAAAATTGTTTTGGAAAACTTACCGGTGCTTGACACAGGCGGCTGTCCGCTCCACTGCTCCAACTGCGAAGACGGCATCACGAACAGTGTTCCATGCCGCTTTCTTGGCCGAGGAGGAAACACTTGATGAAAATAAAATGTGCCTGACTTTCAGCACAGCAGACACTAGACACAAATTTTCATCTGCTGTAAAAATTGACCCTCTGTGCCTTGGTGATGTGGCACGCTCTTCAACAGCACTAGAGTCAGACTCAGAGGAACTTGTAAGTGGCCTCCTCCTCTTACAATGTTTTTTGGCACTGGTGTGCTTACCATGCCTCTCCTTGTCCCTACCTACCCTCTCCCTAGTACTACCAACTTGGTCCCTAAGCCTATGATGAATCCTCCTATGCCTATCCCTACCTCTATCACTATATCACCTATTATTATTACTGGTACTCTCCCTAGCTCCACGGTCCCTATCCCTACGTCCATTATCACTACCTCTAGTACTACTCTCCCTAGCTACACTGTCCCTATCTCTACTGTCCCTATCACCTCCATGAACAATACTACCAATTTCTGTACCAGACATTCTCTCTCCAACAACCTGCTCTCTTCAAATCACAAAAAAATATAAGAATCAGATATTAGTTACATGGGTGTGGCTATAGTGTGCAGGAGTGATGCAAGCATAATTGTCAACCAGGCTGCCTGATTGGCTGCACAGTGCACACACACTGCACAGTCTAAATAATTATAAAAATAGTGTTTAAATTACATATTACATTTATTTATTATTAATATATTACAGTCATTTAAAAGTGGAATACAATACATTTAATTTATGAATAATATTTGATATGATTAAATAATATCTAATCGATTAGAAAAAATTGAATGTATCCGAAATAATCTAACCGAATCGTATACGAAATTAAAAAAAACGTCCGAAATTACGAATCGGTCCGAAATTCGAATGGCGGTTTCGAATGAATCCGAAAGAACAAATTAACTAAATTACGAACGTTACCGAAACGAATAAGTACGCATACCGAATTAATTCGACCGAATCGAGCCGGAAAAAAAAAAAACGTATCAAAACTAAACAAATTTTTCGACCGCGCACATGTCTAATAACAACAAAACCTTTCTGGCCAATTTTGTACCCCAATGTGGCCTATTTAAATGTTATAAACTGAGATGCAACATGTGCAAGGTGGTGAAAAATGGGACAAAGTTTTTCCAGTCCAATAGCACAGGGGAAAAGTTTAACATCAAAAAACGCCTCACTTGCAAATCCACATACCTGATATATCTTATACAATGCTTATGTGGGGCCCAATATGAAGGACGTACATGTCGAAAAATAAAAAGACGTTGGGCTGAAGACTTACGTATTGTTAAAAGAAAGTTCTTAAAACATAGTATATCAAGACACTGTATACTCATAAAGGAAGCTCTAAAATGCTTTCAATTTGTCCAATAGAACAGATACCAAGGAATAGTCAAAATTCTATGCTTAGTCTCCGACATAGGGAAACATACTGGATCCATAAACTACATACCTTGATTCCAGAGGGTCTTAATGAATGTGTGGATTTAGCAGCCTTCGATCTATAATCTACTAATGTCATACATTTGAGGGTAATATATTCGTGGTATTGGCCCAGTATCTTTGTTTCCTTATCAGGTACACTCCTGATGTAGGACCCTCATTATATCATATTTTATTTCTATTTTAATACATCATATATTACATATATTTCCACATGTATCACAAATTTTACACCCCTGGCCTTATTCAGTTCTGATGCCATTTAAAGGTTAATACCTAAACTGCACTACTTTTATGGTGTGCAGGGCATGACTGTTATGCGGACAGTTGACATTGCACTCGACATACACTATAATCTGATGTACCTATGTCACTTGTGTCCATTGCCTTCACATACGGAGGTCCTCCCCTTTCTCCCCTCCCCCTTCCACATTATGCCCTATTTCGTTATGCGTCCTTTTCCCCACTTGGCTATGGAAGGTGCTATATATCAGTATCTCCATTAGAAATACTTACATACCTATATACACAATTGAGCACATGCTATTCTTTGAGTTTATTTTATATGCTATGATCAAGTGATTATATACACTTCCCTTTACACCCAAGCCATCATTATATGGTGCTCACCTCGTTTTAGACACATTACACACTAAACAAACAAATAGTTCCACTTTCATTTCACCACCATATTATCAGATTATGAGTTTGGTCACTGAAGTATAAGGTATAAGAATATCATTAGTGGCTGTACCCTGTTGGCTCGTATACTTGCAAAATATAAATCTCTCTTTCTTGTATTATATAGTTGGTAAGGGTACATCTTAGCCCTAAGCTAATACAGGCTATAATATACTTTACTCTATATGAGTCCTTAACACCACTCCACTGGTACCCAGTTAATATTTGCTACCATTTATGTAATCATACTCCTATATCTTCGCACCCAATGCACTATAGTTTATATTTTGTGTTATACTATTGTTGGTGAGGGACCTCATATAAGAATTCTGCTTATTATTAACCAGTTCCTTGGTGTATATAATGCTGTAAATTGAGATCCCAGAGCTTATTTTCAACTGTTTAATATATTGGTCTATACCTGATTTAATTGATTATGCTCATGGCTAGAGAGTTGTGATTATGCTTGTGTTATACTATTAAATATCATATTCAGTGTACCCAACTTATAAAAGTTCCAGTTATTTGTCTGAGAGCGGCAGCTTTCTATACATTATCCTCTCCCTTGGTCTATTTAAATGGTAAAGAGATACTTTATGGTTCATTGGGATTGTTCACTACCCTGGTTAAATATTATAATTAGCACCCATCTCCATTCAAAGGGACACTCTAATTTTGAGATATGCTGACATTCCCTGACAATCTTCCACACGACCTGAAGCACTATATATATTAATATTTTCACATATTTAATAGTATATCTCAGTGAACATAATCTATTAGTACACTCAGGTGTTGACACTTCACACTGTATATGAACATTATAGGCTAAACAACATTACCGACTGAACAACATATTTTTTTTAGAGTCCTATATTATAACCCTAATGACACGTAATCACTTACAAGAGACTAGTTTCATTGGCAAATATATATATGATAGTTATTGAGGTTAAGCTTTGCTTTTTGTGTATTTAGACTTATATATCATAACTCTTGTATACAAGATGGAATCTATTGACATTTATGCAAAACTGTTCTCATATACTCAAGTTTAAGACTGTATTGTAACTTTGCATCTATTTGTAAACTTTACAACCTCAATAAAAATACAATAGAAAAAAGAAAAAAAAAAGAATATCATGTCCACGATATGTGTTTACCTCTCTGGGACTTTTATGTTATTCCTAGTTTCACCATTAATTGTTATCCATTTCCCTCACTTTATTTATATCATATAGTCTGCTCACATTGGTATTTATCTTTGTCACATGACATCACACGTCTATGTTGTTTATGCCTATAGTAGCGTATAGGATGAGTCATCTTTGAAGATTTTTATAGCGGAAGCAAATTAAGTTCTACAGTTAGATACCAAATAGTTTTAACAATACTATGTATGGCTTAGGGTTTATATCAATATGAATATTTATTGGGGTATTGATGGCACTCTTTTGATTACCGATTCCCCCAGGCCACCCTTATCCAGTTAATTTACACACATCCTCCTGTAACTTGTGAGGATTAAATGTTTGGGCTATCACGTCACCACTGAGATTGCAACCTACCAATGGCCTTGGCATCTCAGTGGGTGTGTATCGCGTGTCTGTCCGACCACAGTCTGAAACGTAGGCATCTTAAAGCCACTCCCCCTCTCCTGCACCATGACAATCAAAATGTAAGACGATTCACTTTGGGGGAGAGAGAGAAAAAATCACTCACATCGGCACTTCCAGATAAAACAAATACTGAATAAATAGTCGGTATTTGCCGCACAATTTGCCCCCCTCCCCCCTTCCTTCCCCCTCCTCAGCCTAGTGCTGTTAAATATAACTGTGTGTAGGAATGCAGAACGCTCCTCCCCTTGGAGACTGATAGTGCCTAAGACTTGTTTTGCATTGGCTGAGGTCGTTGTAAATCATGACCAGGGTGTTGTCTTTGACAAGACAAAGGAAAGGTTTTTTTTAGGTTTGCAACAGCAGGACTTTTTGGTCAGAACTGCCCTGGGGACTCAAGCGACCATAACATCTAGAATGGCAGCTCTCCACATATCTAAAGGAACTTGGTAATAAGTTAGATATTGTGAGTAATTCTTTTCATGTCCCATTCTGTTTCTAAAGAACTGTAGCTTTGTATTTGTATGTTATTCCGAATGTCTTTATAATTTTGCACTGTGTATCCTGTGTTGATATTTTTGTTATTAAACGCATAGAAAATCTCATTCTGTCTTTGGGCTCTAATATCTGAATTCACACTCCTGTTGAGACAAGGTTAAAGGCACGTACCTAATTGTTAAATAGTGTGAGTTTTAGGGTCCCCCAAAACTTCCCTTTAATTTAAAAGTTTTAAATTGAAATTGCATGTTTTTGTGCAATTTCCCAAAGACAGAACTCAGTGCCTAATTACAGAGACAGTGCAAAATTGCAGTGCAAAGAAGCAGTTCTTTTTCCCTCCCTCTTGTTGTTTGTTGCTGTGCTCAGTATGGAAGAATATAGGAGAATGCCTGAATGGTCTCTGGAGTTTCTTTGCAAGAAAAGAGGAATTACTATTCTTGGCAAAGGGAAAGAACAGCTGATACTGGGATTGCTGGAGGCAGAGGGCCTCACAACAGTGTTTGAAACATTCACAGAAAGGGTTACTGTGGAAGCTGTAACTCAAGACCTGGTACCCAACACTGTTGATCCTCCTGTAGCCCAAGGACTGTTACCTGGTGCTGTTAACCCTGTAAGTGTCATGGAGTCTGAGCTACAGACAGCACTCAGATACTTGGGGGATGTTGAACCCAAACTAAGAATGGAACTGATCCTCCAGTATCAAGAGAAAAAAAGAGAGAGAGAGGCTGCTGAGAGAAAAAGAGAGAGAGAGGCTGCTGAGAGAAAAAGAGAGAGAAAGGCTGCTGAGAGAAAAAGAGAGAGAGAGGCTGCTGAGAGAAAAAGAGAGAGAGAGGCAGCTGAGAGAAAAAAAAGAGAGAGAGGCTGCTGAGAGAAAAAGAGAGAGAGAAGCTGCTGAGAGAAAAAGAGAGTATGAAAAAGCTATAAGGGATACCCAGCGGAGACATGCGCTAGAGGTTTTTGACTTTACCATAACCGAGGCACCTCTCCTGTACCCAGAATTTTTGCAATATATTTGCCAGACAGTGCTCCTGGGAATGGAACCTATTTGGTCAGAAGAGTGCTCCTGGGAATGGAACCTGATTCAGCAGCAGGGGCTAAAGACAGCACTAACAACGAAGTCCCAGTAGCCAAATGTTCCACTGTGCAAGCTATATCACATCCCTGGAGGGAGGGAATGTGCTAGCAACTGACAACCGATTCTACAGAAGTACCTTCCCCTGGAACATCTCCCATTAAGGGGGCAGAAGTTGCATTGGGCAAGGGGGATACCCGCCCATGCATTTGGTGCCACGAGTTTGGGCACCTGAGTTCTGCCTGCCCCACCAAGGAGAAACCTCAACATGCAGTCTGGGGTGGAAGTACAGCAGGAAAACCCGCAGCAGCTTTGTTTGTGGGTGGGTCAGCAGGTAATCTGCAGGGTTTCACAGAGGGAGACTGTGTGACCATGAGACTTCAGGACACTGGGGCTGGATATCGCTTGGTGCGCCCTGAAGTGGCAGAGGATATTATCCCAGGAGAGACTGTGGATAATGAAGAAATTTGCGGGGAGTGCCCTGCGGCATGTGTACCCCTGGATTGGGGTGTGGGAAAAGGTTTGCAGGAGGTGGGGATTTCTGCGGATATCTCTGTTGTTTTGCTGGGGGATGATGTGGGCCAGATGCTTTGTCAGTACGCCCCAGAATACCACACCTGCAACCTGGAAGGGCCAGTAGAGGGCCCTGCACCTACTGAGGTACTGTATGAAACTTTGGGGGATCCAGAGGGGAGGCTGGGGATGGACACATCGCTAGCTGCACCAGAGCTGGAGGTATCCCATCAAAGGATAAAGGATGATTCCCTTGAACATGATTGCTGGGAGGGGGGGCTAAGGGTTAATGCAGCTCTGCCTTTGTGTACACCAGTAATGTCTTGTTCTGATGAAGAGGGATGTATTGGAAATGTTTGCGACAATGTTACTTCTATTGAACCTGGGTGCTGGGAGGGAGAGCCTAGGGAGGGATGTATGGAAAATGTTTGTAACAATGTTGCTGCTATTGAACCTGGGAGCTGGGAGGGAGAGCCTAGGGTTAATGATGATTTATCTGAACCTGTACCAGTACTGTATTGTGCCAGTGAAAAGGGTTATACTGCCATTGATTGTGACAATGGGATGCCTGATGCAGTGTGTAGGAATGTGAGAGAACAGCAGGGCTGGACAGAAGGGCAGACTAAGTAGGTATACCATTCTGTGCTAGAACCAGCATTGCATATGCAAGGAGGAGTGAATGGCATGGCTGGTGTAGGGGTCAGAGTACATCCTGCCCTGTTACAGAGGGTAAAACAAGATGGGACCCTGGGTGTGGCTGTGGATCACCCCTACAGGAATGGCAGATGTGAAGAAGAGGGGGAGGGAGATGTAGCTGCAGTGACTAATGAACCTACTACTCCTACAGAGCATACTGGGGTAGGTGTGAACAGTGGAGTATCTGACCTAAGCATAGCAAGAATTACTCTTAGTCCCCCAGTGAGTTACCCTGAGGGGCTGCTAGATCCCTTTATGAGTGAGAGCGAGTGTGTGATATCCTGCAAGGAAATGTCCTCCATGAGAGAAATTGTGTCAGCTGATGCCAATTGTTACAGGGGGCAAATGAATGCTGAGAGTGTGCAGAAAGGGCAGATCTGGTCTTATGAACAAGGAAAGACTAGGATTTAGGTTGACATAGGGGATCAGCATGGGCTGACCCCCTATTTCCACCATTTTAAAAGGGGAGGTGTCATGATACAATCATGTGGAGTAGTTGATACCTGGATTGGCTACTCAGCAGAGGTGGTATTGTGTTCTCAGCCTGGAAAAAGGTTAATGTGAATTGCCTTTTTCTGTGTGAAATATGCTCAGAAAGCTGTAAGCTGAGACTCCCCCCTCCTTCCTTACCCCCCTCCCCCCGTTCTTCCCCCTCCTCAGCCTAGTGCTGTTAAATATAACTGTGTGTAGGTATGCAGAATGCTCCTCCCCTTGGAGACTGATAGTGGGGGCTAAGAATTGTTTTGCATTGGCTGAGGTCGTTGTAAATCATGGCCAGGGCGTTGTCTTTGACAAGACAAAGGAAAGTTTTTTTTTTAGGTTTGCAACAGCAGGACGTTTTGGTCAGAACTGCCCTGGGGACTCAAGCGACCATAACATCTAGAATGGCAGCTCTCTACATATCTAAAGGAACTTGGTAATAAGTTAGATATTGTGAGTAATTCTTTTCATGTTCCATTCTGTTTCTAAAGAACTGTAACTGTAACTTTGTATTTGTATGTTATTCTGAATGTCTTTATAATTTTGCACTGTGTATCCTGTGTTGATATTTTTGTTATTAAACGCATAGAAAATCTCATTCTGTCTTTGGGCTCTAATATCTGAATTCACACTCCTGTTGAGAAAAGGTTAAAGGCACGTACCTAATTGTTAAATAGTGTGAGTTTTAGGGGTCCCCCAAAACTCCCCTTTAATTTAAAAGTTTTGGTGGTGGCAGCAGGGAAATTGTTAATTAGAGCAGTGTGGACCGGATTTGGTTAATGTGGTGTCTCTTTTAAAGGTCCTTTTGCAGAGTTGCAAGGATAAGGGAACCAGAGCTGTGTGCCATTAACCCCGTCATGCCCACACCCCTCTATTGTGATGTTAAGAAGGTTTGATTCGTCACACTTATAAACATGTGCAGGGATGCTCACTGTCGGACACCTAATATAATATATTATATAAATAAGTAACAGTACCGTCTAAAATACAATATAACATTTAAATAAGGTTTGTCAACTTAAATCTATCAATCCTAAATGTACTGGTATGTATATATATGTTGCAGATCCATTCATACTGTCAGTATGTCAGTAACAGGATGCATGTTTATTTTATGTACCCCACCTCTATTTGAGACATAACAATAAGACATACATGTATGTTAGAGTAGAACAAAGATCACTCTTATTATATATACTTTTTTCAGCATTTTTTTATTGTTTGTGTTTATGGTTCTATATATTTTCCACATTATCATATATTGTATAATTATCCACTGATGTTCATTACTGATGTTGTGTTTACAGATATATTTATTTAAGGTTTAATCATGGGACCTAATATGACAGGTCTAATTAGGTAACACCCACCCAGGTGTTTGGCATTGTATAGGTCAATTGGTTTGGCATATATAGCAAGTGATTTATACCCATTTTATTAAGCCTGATGAAACATCCACTGGTTGGATGAGAAACGCGTTGCTATTATTTTTAATATATTTTAATAAAGTAAGTCTTGATTACACTTACCACTTGCTGCCAGACCTTTTTACTTTGTATTGTTATCATCCTTGAATTTCTGGGAGTTCCTGTTTTACCAGTGATCAGTCTACTGGGTGACTGTTTGACCCCAGTCTGCTTCTAGTGCACCAAGGGAGGTGCTTATCCAAATGTGAGTATACTGATTACTACATACTGTTATCATTTGTCCATACAATACTAGGCCATATTGGCGCTGTATTTGCTTATACCATCTACAGGGTGTGGATCAGCTCCTGGAGGTCAGTCTGCTGGGTGACTGCTTGTGATCCCAGGCTGCTTCTTCTGCACCACTAGAGGTGTCTCTCCAAATGTGAGTGTGTCATTACACTGATACTTGTGTTTATATAAATTCCATACAATATTGGGCCATGTGGCGCTTCTGTCCTCTTTTGTTGACCTGATTGACTAAAATAAAAGTCTGTCAAAAGAACTGAAATAAGGGGGCAGTCAGCAGAAGCTTAGATACAAGGTAATTAGAGGTAAAACATGTATTATTATAACTGTGTTGGTTATGCAAAACTGGGGAATGGGTAATAAAGGGATTATCTTTTTAAACAACAAAAATTCTGGTGTTGACTGTCCCTTTAAGTATATTGTTGTATATGAAATAGCTGTTTCTGTTAAGGGAGCAAATTCCCATACATCTTAAACTCTGCAGCTGACATAACAAGTTATTGGAAACCAATTAAGGAGAAACAAATTTTTATAGCAAACTGTACCTTTTAGGATTTACGCTTGTCAGTATATGGCTGGGTTATAACACAATATATTTAATAATTATCCTTTAAACAAAACCCCCAATAAAAAAAACTGCATATACTAAGACAATAAAATTAATATAAATTCCTGAATTCTTTTTATTAGTTAATATTTATAGACACACTGAAGTACATTTGTAGGAACCAGAGTATGAGTCAATACTATACACGTTTAAAACTACTAAAATATGCTATGCAAAGTTCATAAAAGTTGCCTTATTCACAATAGCCTCCCAAATCAGAGTTGAATTTAAAATATCACAATGAGACTACGATATAAGTCACTAACATTCAGACTGGTACAATTTTAACAGTGCTTAGTTAAACAATAGGACAATATACAGTCTAATTGAAATACCAGAGAGTTGTATATATTATTTGTGTAAACAACCAATTTCTATGCCAATTTCTCTAAGCTGAAATAAATTCTTAGTTACTTACAATTGAGACCAATTTTAAGATATATATATATGGATAAACAAGAGGGCATATAAAAGGACAAAAATAGCACTGGTTGCTCAGGGATTGTAAATATATAAAAAATGACAAGGTGAATGACTAGATGTCAAAATACACACTCAGATAAATGAACTGATATATATATATATATACACACACAAATATTTCATATGTGAACAACATACACAAGTGTTAATATAAATAAAACAGAAATGTAAACCAATATATCATGAAACTGAAATAGAGTGCCCCACTAGTGGCAGTGGGTAGGAGTGAAGTGCAAACTTACAAGAACAAACCTCAATCATATGAGGTAAGTGATCCGCACAGCAGAGAATTCCTTTTATGGAACACAGCTTTCCTCTTGGGGTGTGAGAGAAACTTCAGTGGGTCAGCAATCGATATTCCCTCGGCCTCTTTAAGTATGGTTCCTCTCGAAGTGTGGTGCAATCTCCAGCCTCATATATGTGGAAAAAAGAGGCTCAAAATAGTGTGATATTGTTTTTTTAAAAACACATACTTTATTGCTAAACACACACTCTCACAAATGCCTGCTTACACTTAGTATCCTCAAGGTTATGAGGTATTGGCAAGGCGGTTGAATAAAAAGTAGTAAATGCAGAGGCACAATCCCTCTCTACAAACACTAAAATTATTGCACTCTCTCGTGCGACAAAGGCAAAGTCTTTAACAAGTAAAAGTACACCAGAGCTTCCGTTATCGAATCAGTCCGTTTGTTTCTTTCTGTCTCACGCGTTCCAAAGGCTTTAAGATGAATCCTTCTTCCTCAGAGACTGATTTCCTTCTGCACGGCTGATTCTTTTATTGCGGCATAACCTCACGGTCTTAGACCTGTTTCTAATCCACACTCTCATTGGTCAAAATGCACACACCTCTCTGAATGTTTCTGAGCAGCACTATCATTGGCCCAAAATGAAGGTGTGTGCATGGGTTATTTTGTTATAGACCCGGTGCAGGAATTAGAAGTACAAACATATCGTAAATACTTTAACACTTTAAAAGTATTGCTTAACCTTGAAATAAATTATCTAAAAAATGATCTATTAGAGCAATTCATTTGTTTACGGTAAAATTTATACAGCACACCATCTTTGCTTAAGGAGTTTACATTATTATAAACTCCCACAGAAAACAATTTCATACTGTTAATATTGTGTTTTAGAACCTGTTAAACCTCCATATGAAAAAAAAAAAAAAAAAGGGAAATATCATACGCCATCATCGTGAATTAGGGAGAATAGAATATATATTTATCTTATAAAATGTTTGAGATATTTCATAGAGAAAATTAATATATACAGCGATCTTTGCTTGGGGAATTTTCATTGTAATTTACTCTCATAGACATCGTAAAATGTATACAATTAAAAATGTATTTAAAAACCTAAGGCATCATCAGGTAAAAAATATATATATTGATTTTGTAAAATGCTTAAAATATTAATGTTAATAAATATTATATTTAAGACATATAAAAACTCAATTTAAAAATGTGAAATATATAAGCATCATAGATTGGGGGATGGGTGTTTTATATTAATTTTCCAGGCTACTAAAAATAATTAAAAAAAATTGTACTGTGAACGAATGTCAAATTGAATTTTTCCTTTTCTAAAATAGATATGTCAAATTAAATAATTCCTTTTCTAAAAGCCTCTAAAAGCCTTATTCCACTTCTTTATTTAAAACCAAATGTTAGTGGCCCCTTAGATGTAGCTCTCCTTGAGAGTAACACCACTTATACATTTTGAGGGTATTGTATAACATGAAAATCAAAGGATTTTATAGAGCAATTAATTTGATATATAGCAGATCCTTTCTATAAGTACAGAGATAATGATTTATTATTGGTTCTAAAATGTCTATTTTTGTTTAGAGAATCATAAAAGTGAATTAGATTCAATCGGTCTCACCCTATAGAGCTTTATATTTAAATAAAATAACCTTAAAAAAAATTATTTTAACATTCTAAAAATGCAGCAAGGTCTATGTCCTTATTGAGACCATTTGGTATTAATGTATTCATAGTATGAATCCAAAATGTCTCTTTCTTTCTTAAGACGATTGTTCTATTGCCCCCACGTGTATGTATTTTAACATGTTCAATGATTGTACCTTTTAAACAAGTAGGGTCTTTATTGTGAACCTTTTTGTAATGGAGAGATAAATTATGTGATGTCTCTCCTGCGATTATATTTGTCAGATGTTCTAACAACCTCTTCTTATATGGTCTGGTTTTTCTACCTATGTATTGTAAATTGCAGCTGCATTGTAGCATATATACTACAAAGTCAGTTTTGCAATTACATAGGGTTTTGATATTAAACTCTTTACCTGTACTGGTAGATTTAAAAAAAATTTGTCGGTTTATGTCCAACTTTTGGATTCTCTTTCGTTATATCCTTTAAAAACACATCCTTTTTTAAAATGTGCCAATGTTTGTTTAAAATTTTATTTATTTCCTGGGCACCCTCATTATATGTGGTAACTAGACTGCATGTTGTGAAATTACCTCTTTTGTTTTGGTTTGTTCCTTTTAATAGATTGTTCCTTGGAATTTTTCTTGTTTTCTTATCTGCCTGTTCTAAAGTTTTGTAATTGTATCCTTTTTTTAAGAATTTTTTCTTTAGACAGCCCGATTCTTTTTCGTATTCCTCCATTTTTGAACAATTACGGCGGATTCTCTGGAACTGTCCAAATGGAATGTTTTCAATCCATTTTGGGTTGTGGCCACTGTTGGCATGTAGATAAGTATTACTATCAGTATCCTTTTTATACAATTTTGATAAAATCTTATGGCCTTCATGGAAGAACACTAGGTCTAGAAACTCAATTTCAATTCGATCAATTTTTTTCGTAAAAGATAAAGTAAACATAATGTCACTTGTTCCTGACCAGATTAAAATAATGTTGTCTATAAATCTGCCCCAGTACACTATATATGGGAGGAACGGATTGTTCTCCCAAATTTGAGTTTCCTCCCATGCCCCCATATATAAGTTTGCATAACTGGGGGCAAAGCGAGTACCCATAGCGGTACCGCTTATTTGTAAAAAAAAAACTGGTCATTAAACATAAAATAATTTTTTTCTAAAATGAATTTTATTGAATCAATTAAAAAATATTTGTTTTTCTGGGTCTATATCTGTTAGTTTGTTGAACCAGAATTTCATGGCTTCCATGCCTTTAAGATGTGGTATGCTCGTATAAAGGGCACTTACGTCTAAGGTGGCCCATAAGTAGTTTGGTTTCCAATTGATGTCAGTTATTTTATTTATAGTGTCAGTTGCATCTTTTAAATAAGATTTTAAGTGTGGAACCAATGGTTGTAGAAAAGTGTCTATAAATTCTGATAATTTTCTAGACCTAGTGTTCTTCCATGAAGGCCATAAGATTTTAGCAAAATTGTATAAAAAGGATACTGATAGTAATGCTTATCTACATGCAACAGTGGCCACAACCCAAAATGGATTGAAAACATTCCATTTGGACAGTTCCAGAGAATCCGCCGAAAAACAACGAAAAAGAATCGGGCTGTCTAAAGAAAAAAATCTTAAAAAAAGGATACAATTACAAAACTTTAGAACAGGCAGATAAGAAAACAAGAAAAATTCCAAGGAACAATCTATTAAAAGGAACAAACCAAAACAAAAGAGGTAATTTCACAACATGCAGTCTAGTTACCACATATAATGAGGGTGCCCAGGAAATAAATAAAATTTTAAACAAACATTGGCACATTTTAAAAAAGAATGTGTTTTTAAAGGATATAACGAAAGAGAATCCAAAAGTTATATACAAGAAAAATAAAAACCTAAAATCAGTTCTGGCTCCAAGCCAGCTAAAAAACAGTAAGTCAACCCACTCTAATTGGCTAGGGAAACAATCAGAAGGCTTCTTCAAATGTAACCGAAAAAGTTGTGAAGCATGTAGCCATCATTTGAATGGACATAAGCCGACAAAAAAATTTAAATCTACCAGTACGGGTAAAGAGTTTAATATCAAAACCCTATGTAATTGCAAAACTGACTTTGTAGTATATATGCTACAATGCAGCTGCAATTTACAATACATAGGTAGAAAAACCAGACCATATAAGAAGAGGTTGTTAGAACATCTGACAAATATAACCGCAGGAGAGACATCACATAATTTATCTCTCCATTAAAAAAAGGTTCACAATAAAGACCCTACATGTTTAAAAGGTACAATCATTGAACATGTTAAAATACATACACGTGGGGGCAATAGAACAATCGTCTTAAGAAAGAAAGAGACATTTTGGATTCATACTATGAATACATTAATACCAAATGGTCTCAATAAGGACATAGACCTTGCTGCGTTTTTAGAATGTTAAAAGAATTTTTTTTAAGGTGTATGTCTTTAAGGGTAGTATAAGTTTTTTCACCATTATTTTATTTAAATATAAATCTCTATAGGGTGAGACCTATTGGATATAAAACACCCATCCCCCAATCTATGATGCTTATATATTTCCCGTTTTTAAATTGAGTTTTTATATGTCTTAAATATAATATTTATTAACATTAATATTTTAAGCATTTTACAAAATCAATATATATATATTTTTTACCTGATGATATCTTCGGTTTTTAAATACATTTTTAATTGTATACATTTTACGATGTCTATGAGAGTAAATTACAACGAAAATTCCCCAAGCAAAGATCGCTGTATATATTAATTTTCTCTATGAAATATCTCAAACATTTTATAAGATAAATATATATTCTATTCTCCCTAATTCACGATGATGGCTTATGATATTTCCCTTTTTTTTTTTTTTTTTTCATATGGAGGTTTAACAGGTTCTAAAACACAATATTAACAGTATGAAATTGTTTTCTGTGGGAGTTTATAACAATGTAAACTCCTTAAGCAAAGATGGTGTGCTGTATAAATTTTACCGTAAACAAATGAATTGCTCTAATAGATCATTTTTTAGATAATTTATTTCAAGGTTAAGCAATACTTTTAAAGTGTTAAAGTATTTACGATATGTTTGTACTTCTAATTCCTGCACCGGGTCTATAACAAAATAACCCATGCACACACCTTCATTTTGGGCCAACGATAGTGCTGCTCAGAAACATTCAGAGAGGTGTGTGCATTTTGACCAATGAGAGTGCGGATTAGAAACAGGTCTAAGACCGCGAGGTAATGCCGCAATAAAAGAATCCGCCGTGCAGAAGGAAATCAGTCTCTGAGGAAGAAGGATTCATCTTAAAGCCTTTGGAACGCGTTAGACAGAAAGAAACAAACGGACTGATTCGATACCGGAAGCTCCGGTGTACTTTTACTTGTTAAAGACTTTGCCTTTGTCGCACGAGAGAGTGCAATAATTTTAGTGTTTGTAGAGAGGGATTGTGCCTCTGCATTCAGTGGCGTCACTAGGGTTGGTGTCACCCGGTGCGGTAAGTTATGGTGTCACCCCCGCCCCCCCCCCCCCCCCCAGAAAGCAGACACACACAAAAACACAGGCAAACACACATACAAACACTCAGACATACTTAAAACATACTCAGATGCACACACAAACACTCGGAAACACACTCAGATACACACACAAAAACTCAGACACACACATACAAAATATGTAAACTGCACTGCATTAATTATAAAGCTCATGCCTAGAGCTGCTCCCTGGCTCAGCAGAGCATCAAATGAAAGATAAACAGAGCACTCTAAAATAAATCACTAAAGAAAAGTTTTAGGTGCAAACAATGAAAATTCTGCTCTCTGACTCTGTTCCAAGTCTGTCAGTGCACAGCCCCGGGCCGCGTGCCTACCGCTTCTTATGGCCAATCACCTCTGCACTCTGCCCACCCCCAGACCCCCGCCCACCCTCCTACCTGTTCAGTGTGCACTTAGTGTACCGTAACCGTAATGGTCTGGTGGGCATCATACGTGGCTCCTTCACTTTAAAGACAGTGTCAAACAGTCATGCGGTCAGGTGCCAGGCATCTCCTCATGATTTGCCAGTTCCCGTTTAGAGAGACAGCACAGCAGTGAGTGACTCCACTGCTCCACATGTCACTGAGCAGTGAGCACAGATAGGCAGGCAGGTTTAGGCTAGCAGCGCAACTTTGCAAGCCCCACGGCATGCCCACAACATTCATAGCGAAATTGGGCAGGGGAGAAGCAAAGTACAAACAAGCAAAAGCAGCCGGGAAAACTATTTGTTGAAATTGCAGCACTGGCTCAAGGGGCAAAAAAATTGTGTGTCTACATCTTCCCCAGTCCCACCAATGTTCATAAATGCCAGCCCCTCTAATAAAAAAAAAATCTGTTCATCTCAACATTGTATTTCTTTGAATTTCAATAAAATTAAAAAAAAAAAAAAAAAAAAAAAAAAATTTTTTTTTTTTTTTTTTTTTGGTGTCACCCCCTGGTGGGTGTCACCCGGGTGCGGCCCGCCCCCCCCCCCCCCCCCCTAGTGACGCCACTGTCTGCATTTACTACTTTTTATTCAACCGCCTTGCCAATACCTCATATCCTTGAGGATACTAAGTGTAAGCAGGCATTTGAGAGAGTGTGTGTTTAGCAATAAAGTATGTGTTTTTAAAAAAACAATATCACACTATTTTGAGCCTCTTTTTTCCACATATATGCGGCTGGAGATTCCACCACACTTCGAGAGGAACCATACTTAAAGAGGCCGAGGGAATATCGATTGCTGACCCACTGAAGTTTCTCTCACACCCCAAGAGGAAAGCTGTGTTCCATAAGAGGAATTCTCTGCTGTGCGGATCACTTACCTCATATGATTGAGGTTTGTTCTTGTAAGTTTGCACTTCACTCCTACCCACTGCCACTAGTGGGGTACTCTATTTCAGTTTCATGATATATTGGTTTACATTTCTGTTTTATTTATATTAAAATTGTGTATGTTGTTCACATATGAAATATTTGTGTGTATAAATATATATATATATATATATATATATATATATATATATATATATATATATATCAGTTCATTTATCTGAGTGTGTATTTTGACATCTAGTCATTCACCTTGTCATTTTTTATATATTTACTATCTCTGAGCAACCAGCACTATTTTTGTCCTTTTATATGCCCTCTTGTTTATCCATAATTTGTTTGGTGGGTGTTTTCTGTAGGAGAGGGGGAATTTTTACCTGTCTTGTTTCAGTTTTCACCCTCCTTTAAAGGGACAGCTGCTTTAAGGTTGGATTTTTGTTGATTGGGAATCTCTGCCTTCTAGTACACATATATACATATATTCATATATATATATATATATTTTTTTTTTTTTTTTTTTTCCTCTGGCTCACACTTTTAGCGCCTTTAGCCTTTTTTCGCTTCTTGTCTCATATATATATATATATATATATATATATGTTATTATTATTATTATTCTTTATTTATAAAGCGCCAACAGATTCCGCAGTGCTGCCCATGGGTACAAGGATAACAGTACAGTGGAGAAACAATACGATAAGACACAAAATTTTACAGACAAATACAGGGGGAATTGAGGGCCCTGTTCCCGTGGGAACTTACAATCTAGATGGGTAGGAGGATTGGAAACAGGAGGTGGGGACTGCAGAGGTGAGAATGATATTAGTGAGGAGATAGAGGGCAACTGTTAGTTAATTGAAGTTAGTTTGTTAAGTTGGGTGATAAGCTTCCCTGAACAGAAAGGTCTTTAGGGAACGTTTAAAGGAGGAGAGGTTAGGGGCAAGTCTGACATCTCGAGGAAGTGCGTTCCAGAGGGTTGGTGCCGCATGAGAGAAGTCCTGTAGTCTAGAATGAGAGGAGGTGATGGTAGAGGACGCAAGAAGCAGGTCGTTGTTGGATCTTAGGGGACGGGCAGGAGTATATTTGTTGATGAGTGAGGACAGGTAGGGTGGGGCAGCATTGGTGAGGGCTTTGTAGGTCAGGGTGAGAATTTTGAATTTAACTCTGTTGTGAATGGGAAGCCAGTGAAGGGACTCACAGAGAGGCGCAGCAGAAACAGAGCATCGAGAGAGGTGGATTAGTCTGGCAGATGCATTTAGGATGGATTGGAGGGGAGAGAGGCGGGAGAGAGGGAGGCCAGTTAGTAAGTTGTTACAGTAGTCAAGTCGGGAAATTACCAGGGAGTGGATGAGCTGTTTGGTAGTTTCAGCACTCAGAAACGGGCGTATTTTGGAGATATTGCGTAGGTGGTTGTGGCAGGATGAAGAGAGCAGTTGGATGTGGGGAATGAAGGACAGATTTGAGTCAAGCGTGACTCCGAGGCAGTGGACTTGGGGTGATGGGGAGATAGTGGTGCCACCAAAAGTGATAGAAAAATTAGAGACTGGAGTGGAGCTAGAGGGGGGAATTAGAAGTAGTTCGGTCTTGGACATATTTATTTTTAGGTGGTGAGAGGCCATCCAGGAGGAAATGCCAGATAAGCAGTCGCTGATGTGAGAGTTGACAGAAGGAGAGAGTGCAGGGGTGGAAAGGAAGATCTGGGTATCATCAGCATAGAGGTGATAGCTGAAGCCATAGCTGTTGATAAGTTTACCCAGTGAAGAAGTGTAGATAGAGAAGAGTAGAGGACCCAGGACAGAGCCTTGAGGTACTCCAACAGACAGGGACAATAGAGAGGAGGAGTCACCAGGAAAAGAGACTGAAAAGGATCTGTTAGAGAGATAAGAGTGAATCCAGGAGAGGGCAGTGTCACAGAGACCAAGAGAACTGAGAGACCGTAGGAGAAGGGGATGGTCAACAGTGTCAAAGGCAGCAGATAGGTCAAGTAAGATGAGTATAGAGTAGTAGCCTTTGTTTTTAGCAGAAAGGAGATCGTTAGTAACCTTGGTGACGGCAGTTTCAGTTGAGTGTTGGGGACGGAAGCCAGATTGCAGGGGGTCGAGCAATGAGTTTGAGGACAGGAAGTGGGTTAGGCGATTGAAAACTAGTTTTTCAAGGAGTTTTGAAGCTAGTGGGAGCAGTGATATGGGGCGGTAGTTTGCAGGGGAGTTAGGGTCGAGGGAGGGTTTTTTTGAGGATGGGGGTGACCTTCGCATGTTTGAAGGAGGCAGGGAATGAGCCGGTAGAAAGGGATAGGTTAAATATGTGAGTAAGAGCCGGAGTGAGGGTGGTAGACAGAGGAGGGATTAGATGTGAAGGAAATGGGTCAAGTGGGCAGGTAGTGAGGTGTGAGGAAGACAAAAGGGAAGCCACTTCACTCTCAGTGGTTGGGAGGAGGGTGCAGAGAGTGGCAGAGGGGGTGACTGGGAGCGGAGTTGGGAGATGGCAGGTTTGTGTTGAGATGTTTCCTCAGATTGCAAGTGTTTTATTGAGAAAATAGTCAGTCATATATATATATATATATATATATATATATATGTATATATATATATATGTATATATATATATATATATATATATATATATATATATATATATATATATATATATATATATATATATATATATTTGCCAGATAAACAACTTAGCATTTAGGATTTGTTTAAAATACACAGGCTATGAATACAAGGTTAAAATACAATTTATTCCAGTCTGCTACCTACAGCAACAATGGATGTTTGTTTTAAATATTTAGCATAAAAAAGGCAAGCTTGAAACTATTCAGGACTATGAATATAATTCTAAAATATAAATAATGCTCTTTAAGTCTATCAGTTGTAATTTAACTGCAGTGACTATGCATATATTTTGTTTTAGACATTTACCTGTAATTAGCAACCTTTTATACTTTACCAAATACTTTTGATTTAAATATCAAAAATTAAAACAATCATACATCACCAAAAATGACCAAATCGATAAGTCAGTTTCCAAAAACTTCTTATTTCATCTCAGAAGACAAATAAGTATATTTTGCAGTCAATGAGAAAAGGTAGCCAGCTTTGCTTAGAATAACTGTATTTCAAACGCCCAGCAATCAGTTATCAGTAAAGGTAGCAGTATGTGTCCTTTTTCTATCTTGCATTTAGCTTATATATGTTTTAATCATTGATGAAACAATGTGGGAGGCCCTATGGATCTGCGCATGGATTGGTCACCTGGGAGGTTTCATTTTAAAAAAAAAAAATAGCAATATAACTAAGATCTATAACGGGTTTTACCACCAATAAGTAATACCGCCAGCGCAACTTTTTATTTCCAGATCTCCTTTTCTATATTCACCCATTTGTATAGGAGTTAAGGTTATATGTTAAATTTTTAAAGCATGTGAGATTACCTGTCTGAATACAGACCTATATCGCTGAAAGAGATTCGTGACGTGTGGGATGACACATGCCTTGATAGGCGTAAAGAGCTAGGTCATTCTTGATAGGTTGTTGTACACTTTTAAATCACACCAATCACAGGTAACCCCTATCCCTGACGAAGTGCCGGTTCAGGCACGAAACATGTTGGAGCGGTGAATAAGAGCTAACTGGTTTACTAGCTGTGATATTGAAATATGTACCTCTAATTTTTACCTGCATAAGCTAATAAAAGTTATGTTTTATACCTTTAACTTTGGCACATTGGACGGCTGATTTATTTCATTGCTGGAGGTGAAATTCTATTGGCTTGTCCGCCATATCGGCCGTTTATGTCTGCTCACCTGGTTTCTACACACAGAAGGAGCGGTTGTAATCCTGTAAATCCTAAAGGTTCCCAAGGCGTGCTTACAGATTGCACTAAGAGCCCAGCTTGGATTAGGCTGTGTGAACCGGGGACCAGCTTGAAAAGCACATTTGACATAACCGGGTGAGTGAATATTGACTGCATGCAATATGTACAGTATGCTAATTACAGTGATGCTACAATTGAATTGATTACATTGAAAAAGTTGTCACTTTGTTACAATAGAGCTTGGTACAAACACGAGTGCGGTATTAACCTACTTAAACACATATACTATACAAGTTGCTACAATACCAGCATTCTGAAATAATCTGTTATCAAGCGTGAACTATACTAGCATTGTACATTCTTTTGCCTCGGAGCCTTATACATTCTACTGATAAAGGAGCCGCAAGGCATTGCATACATCAGACGCATAATTTCATTATTTGAGGTTTCATTTTTAACAGCCAAAGGCCTTCTGGCTGTAATATTGGATTTTGGCCATCGGGGGGCAGCATGACAAACAAACAGCAATACAGTCCTAACATTCATTTTATACTGCTAATCCAAATATCTCCCCATATAATGATTATTTAAACAGTACTATAACATTGCATTGCCATTCATCACTTACAATATTATTTATAGGGTAGTATCATATCATTTTTCTGATTACCCCAATACCAAACACATTGGCCTCTAGTTATGAAGCCGTCTACTTACCTGCATTCGCCGGCCCAATACGCTCGCCTACCATCACCGCCGCGGACCTGAATACGTTCGCCAAAGTTATCAAAAAATCTGTCAAGAAGCCGCGCACCAAGTACGAAGCGATGAGCAGCGGACTGTTGTTAACTAACAGTCATCAATCTCGCTGCTCATTGGCTTCTTTGCAGCTTTCTTGATAGCCTGTCACTAAGCACCCACACTAAACTACACTGTTTTACCCCCTAAACCCCGCACCTAAATAAAGTTATTATCCCCTAAAACGCCGCTCCTGGACCACGCCGCAACTAAAATAAATGTATTAACCCCTAAACCACCGCTCCCGGACCCCGCCGCCACCTACATTATACCTATTAACCCCTATCCTGCCCCCCACTACACCGTCGCCACCTATATTCAAGTTATTAACCCCTATCCTGCGGATCCCGGACCCGGCTGCAACTAAATAAATTGTTTAACCCCTAAACCGCCGCACCCGGAGCCCACCGCCACCTATATTAAAGTGATTAACCCCTATCCTGCCCCCCACTACACCGCCACCACCTACATTAAACTCATTAACCCCTAAACCGCCGCTCCTGGACCCCGCTGCAACTAAATTAAATGTTTAACCCCTAAACCGCCGCTCCCGGACCCCGCCACCACCTATATTAAACTTATTAACCCCTATCCTGACCCCCTATACCGCCGCCACCTATATAAAACTTATTAACCCCTAAACCTAAGTCTAACACTAACACCCCCCTAACTTTAATATTATTTTAATAAATCTAAATAAAACTTACTATTATTAACTAAATTATTCCTATTTAAAAATAAATACTTACCTATAAAATAAACCCTAAGATAGCTACAATATAACTAATAATTATATTATAGCTATTTTAGGATTTATTTTTATTTTACAGCCAACTTTGTATTTATTTTAACTAGGTAGAATAGTTATTAAATAGTTATTAACTATTTAATAACTACCTAGCTAAAATACTTACAAAATTACCTGTAAAATAAATCCTAACCTAAGTTACAATTAAACCTAACACTACACTATCATTAAATTAATTAAATAAATTAACTACAATTAACTAAAATTAAATTAAATTAAATAAACTAAACTATAGTACAAAAAAACAAACACTAAATTACAGAAAATAAAAAAGAATTACAAGAAGTTTAAACTAATTACACCTAATCTAAGCCCCCTAATAAAATAACAAAGCCCCCCAAAATAAAAAAAATGCCCTACCCTATTCTAAATTACAAAGTAACCAGCTCTTTTACCAGCCCTTAAAAGGGCTTTTTGCGGGGCATTGCCCCAAAGTAATCAGCTCTTTTACCTGTAAAAAAAAAATACAACCCCCCCAACATTAAAACACACCACCCACATACCCCTACTCTAACCCACCCAAACCCCCCTTAAAAAAACCTAACACTAACCCCCCTGAAGATCACCCTACCTTGAGCCGTCTTCACCCAACCGGGCTGAAATCTTCATCCAAGTGGCGCAGAAGAGGTCCTCCATCAAGTAGAAGTCTTCATCCAGACGGCGTCTTCAATCTTCATCTATCCGAAGCGGAGCAGAGCCATCTTCCAAGGAGCCGATGCGGAGCCATCCTCTTCAACCGAGGACTGAACGATGAATGAGCCAATCAGATTGAGCTTGCATTCTATTGGCTGTTCCGATCAGCCAATAGAATGCGAGCTCAATCCGATTGGCTGATTGGATCAGCCAATCGGATTGAACTTCAATCTGATTGGCTGATTGAATCAGCCAATCAGATTTTTCCTACCTTAATTCCGATTGGCTGATAGAATCCTATCAGCCAATAGGAATTCGAGGGACGCCATCTTGGATGACGTCCCTTAAAGGAACCTTCATTCGTCAGTTGAAGAGGATGGCTCCGCATCGGCTCCTTGGAAGATGGCTCCGCTCCGCTCCGGATGGATGAAGATTGAAGACGCCGCCTGGATGAAGACTTCTGCTGGATGGAGGACCTCTTCTGTGCCACTTGGATGAAGATTTCTGCCCAGTTGGGTGAAGACGGCTCAAGGTAGGGTGATCTTCAGGGGGTTAGTGTTAGGTTTTTTTAAGGGGGGTTTGGGTGGGTTAGAGTAGGGGTATGTGGATGGTGGGTTTTTTTTTTTTTGCAATATATATTTTTATTGAAGTTGTGAGATTAACAAACAGGAGAAAAACAGACATAATTCGACCAAAAGCAAGTGATTAAATACAGCCACATTAAGTACATATTACAATACCATAACTTATTCAATTGGAGCATGAGAGAAGACATGGATGAATCAAAATTGAACTTCACTTTTATAATTTTATATCTAGCATAGGTTCCCCAGAACGTCAGAGGAAAACCTCTGTGTGATCAAGATTAATCAGAGGGTACTGAGGGGATATGGCTTATGTATCGGTCACTCCTGGACCATAGCTTGTGGGGGAGGGGATTCAGCGGACAAGAGCCGCTCGTATTATAGGGGAGGGGGGGGGCTTGTCGAGCCAGGTATATATAAAATTCTAAAGTTATGAGACAGAATAATATATGGCAGCTAGGTGGTTTCTTAACCCTTGACTCACAATGTTTTCTCTTGGGTGATCTCCTAAAGGAGGGCTCTAAGGGTATTCTAGGACCTTGCTAAATTAGGGACTGAACATGGTTGGTATACTATATGGGGTGGTCTATGAGAGGCTCTGCTATGGATGCATTACAAACCAGGCTGAGTATTAACGTATGATGAGGAGACTCTAAGTGTAATATTCCAGATATAAAACTAGGGAAAAGTTTGTAAGTGATAAGGCTTGGATTTAGTACAAACCTTATACTCTGGTATATCAGAGCATATTAATGGGCAGAAGAACAAAAACATCTGAGAACATAAATAGGCAATAGGCTATTCAAATATAGGGAAGCTTTATTGATAAGGAATTATATATACCAGGTAAAGCCCTCAAGCTAGATAGTGTATGAAGGGAATCATAACTTTCTATATACATTAAGTTACTGTAGGCGTCAAAAACGCTTATTTGCGTATTAGGATTAGCTCAAACCAATAATAATACCTATTATATTAGGTGACATTAAACAAGAGTAAAGCATGCATCATCAGTAGTAAACTGGACCTGCAAATACAACCCAAGTGAATACTATACACTATTACTTTGAGTATATGGACATGTATATGGGGAATTACATATATACAAGATATGGCAGTTGGAATATACCAAAGCTCTCGTGGGGAAGGTTGTGAGAGTAGGTAGAGCGTGTAGTAGATCAATGTTGTTATATAGTACTGGTATAATTATGCACAGCTTAATAATTATGTGTGGATAGCCACTTAAAGGATTTATGACATTATATAAGACATATGAGCTTTGGCTACCGTATCTACCAAACTATTAATAGTGGGAGTCAGAGGGAGGTTACTATGTCTGGAGGGGCTACTGTTATAGAAGAAGGACAAGCCGTCAGACATGGATTGCCTAGAGATATCAAAATTAACTATATCACCCTCGAAGGCAAAAATACATCTTATAAATATCTTACTAGAACAGAATAACTACATCTATGAACTTGGGGGTACAAATAACGGAAGGAAAAAAAAAATAGTAAGCCCCCTCACTTAGGCCTAGATTTGGAGTTCGGCGGTAAAAGGGCTGCTAACGCTCCGCGGGCTTTTTTCTGGCCGCACCATAAATTTAACTCTGGTATCGAGAGTTTAATCAAATGCTGCGTTAGGCTCCAAAAAAGGAGCGTAGAGCATTTTTACCGCAAATGCAACTCTCGATACCAGAGTTGCTTACGGACGCGGCCGGCCTCAAAAACGTGCTCGTGCACGATTCCCCCATAGGAAACAATGGGGCTGTTTGAGCTGAAAAAAAACCTAACACCTGCAAAAAAGCAGCGTTCAGCTCCTAACGCAGTCCCATTGTTTCCTATGGGGAAACACTTCCTACGTCTGCACCTAACACTCTAACATGTACCCCGAGTCTAAACACCCCTAGCCTTACACTTATTAACCCCTAATCTGCCGCCCCCGCTATCGCTGACCCCTGCATATTTTTTTAAACCCCTAATCTGCCGCTCCGTAAACCGCCGTAACCTACGTTATCCCTATGTACCCCTAATCTGCTGCCCTAACATCGCCGACCCCTATATTATATTTATTAACCCCTAATCTGCCCCCCTCAACGTCGCCGACACCTGCCTACACTTATTAACCCCTAATCTGCCGAGCGGACCTGAGCGCTACTATAATAAAGTTATTAACCCCTAATCCGCCTCACTAACCCTATCATAAATAGTATTAACCCCTAATCTGCCCTCCCTAACATCGCCGACACCTAACTTCAATTATTAACCCCTAATCTGCCGACCGGAGCTCACCGCTATTCTAATAAATGTATTAACCCCTAAAGCTAAGTCTAACCCTAACACTAACACCCCCCTAAGTTAAATATAATTTTTATCTAACGAAATAAATTAACTCATTAAATAAATGATTCCTATTTAAAGCTAAATACTTACCTGTAAAATACATCCTAATATAGCTACAATATAAATTATAATTATATTATAGCTATTATAGGATTAATATTTATTTTACAGGTAACTTTGTAATTATTTTAACCAGGTACAATAGCTATTAAATAGTTAAGAACTATTTAATAGTTACCTAGTTAAAATAATAACAAAATTACCTGTAAAATAAGTCCTAACCTAAGATATAATTAAACCTAACACTACCCTATCAATAAAATAATTAAATAAACTACCTACAATTACCTACAATTAACCTAACACTACACTATCAATAAATTAATTAAACACAATTCCTACAAATAAATACAATTAAATAAACTAGCTAAAGTACAAAAAATAAAAAAGATCTAAGTTACAGAAAATAAAAAAATATTTACAAACATAATAAAAATATTACAACAATTTTAAACTAATTACACCTACTCTAAGCCCCCTAATAAAATAACAAAGCCCCCCAAAATAAAAAATTCCCTACCCTATTCTAAATTAAAAAAGTTACAAGCTCTTTTACCTTACCAGCCCTGAACAGGGCCCTTTGCGGAGCATGCCCCAAGAATTTCAGCTCTTTTGCCTGTAAAAGAATAAATACAATACCCCCCCCCCCAACATTACAACCCACCACCCACATACCCCTAATCTAACCCAAACCCCCCTTAAATAAACCTAACACTAAGCCCCTGAAGATCTTCCTACCTTGTCTTCACCATACCAGGTTCACCGATCCGTCCTGAAGAGCTCCTCCGATGTCCTGATCCAAGCCCAAGCGGGGGCTGAAGAGGTCCATGATCCGGTCAAAGTCTTCATCCAAGCGGGGCAGAAGAGGATCTTCCATCCGATTGAAGTCATCATCCAGGCGGCATCTTCGATCTTCTTCCATCCGGAGCGAAGCGGCAGGATCCTGAAGACATCCATCGCGGAACATCCATCCGGACCGACGACTGAACGACGAATGACTGTTCCTTTAAGGGACGTCATCCAAGATGGCGTCCCTCGAATTACGATTGGCTGATAGGATTCTATCAGCCAATCGGAATTAAGGTAGGAATTTTCTGATTGGCTGATGGAATCAGCCAATCAGAATCAAGTTCAATCCGATTGGCTGATCCAATCAGCCAATCAGATTGAGCTCGCATTCTATTGGCTGATCGGAACAGCCAATAGAATGCGAGCTCAATCTGATTGGCTGATTGGATCAGCCAATCGGATTGAACTTGATTCTGATTGGCTGATTCCATCAGCCAATCAGAAAATTCCTACCTTAATTGCGATTGGCTGATAGAATCCTATCAGCCAATCGGAATTCGAGGGACGCCATCTTGGATGACGTCCCTTAAAGGAACAGTCATTCGTCGTTCAGTCGTCGGTCCGGATGGATGTTCCGCGATGGATGTCTTCAGGATCCTGCCGCTTCGCTCCGGATGGAAGAAGATCGAAGATGCCGCCTGGATGATGACTTCAATCGGATGGAAGATCCTCTTCTGCCCCGCTTGGATGAAGACTTTGACCGGATCATGGACCTCTTCAGCCCCCGCTTGGGCTTGGATCAGGACATCGGAGGAGCTCTTCAGGACGGATCGGTGAACCTGGTATGGTGAAGACAAGGTAGGAAGATCTTCAGGGGCTTAGTGTTAGGTTTATTTAAGGGGGGTTTGGGTTAGATTAGGGGTATGTGGGTGGTGGGTTGTAATGTTGGGGGGGGGGGTATTGTATTTATTCTTTTACAGGCAAAAGAGCTGAAATTCTTGGGGCAGGCCCCGCAAAGGGCCCTGTTCAGGGCTGGTAAGGTAAAAGAGCTTGTAACTTTTTTAATTTAGAATAGGGTAGGGAATTTTTTATTTTGGGGGGCTTTGTTATTTTATTAGGGGGCTTAGAGTAGGTGTAATTAGTTTAAAATTGTTGTAATATTTTTATTATGTTTGTAAATATTTTTTTATTTTCTGTAACTTAGATCTTTTTTATTTTTTGTACTTTAGCTAGTTTATTTAATTGTATTTATTTGTAGGAATTGTGTTTAATTAATTTATTGATAGTGTAGTGTTAGGTTAATTGTAGGTAATTGTAGGTAGTTTATTTAATTATTTTATTGATAGGGTAGTGTTAGGTTTAATTATATCTTAGGTTAGGACTTATTTTACAGGTAATTTTGTTATTATTTTAACTAGGTAACTATTAAATAGTTCTTAACTATTTAATAGCTATTGTACCTGGTTAAAATAATTACAAAGTTACCTGTAAAATAAATATTAATCCTAAAATAGCTATAATATAATTATAATTTATATTGTAGCTATATTAGGATTTATTTTACAGGTAAGTATTTAGCTTTAAATAGGAATCATTTATTTAATAAGAGTTAATTTATTTCGTTAGATAAAAATTATATTTAACTTAGGGGGGTGTTAGTGTTAGGGTTAGACTTAGCTTTAGGGGTTAATACATTTATTAGAATAGCGGTGAGCTCCGGTCGGCAGATTAGGGGTTAATAATTGAAGTTAGGTGTCGGCGATGTTAGGGAGGGCAGATTAGGGGTTAATACTATTTATGATAGGGTTAGTGAGGCGGGTTAGGGGTTCATAACTTTATTATAGTAGCGCTCAGGTCCGCTCGGCAGATTAGGGGTTAATAAGTGTAGGCAGGTGTCGGCGACGTTGAGGGGGGCAGATTAGGGGTTAATAAATATAATATAGGGGTCGGCGATGTTAGGGGTAGCAGATTAGGGGTACATAGGGATAACGTAGGTGGCGGCGATTTGCGGTCGGAAGATTAGGGGTTAATTATTTTAAGTAGCTTGCGGCGACGTTGTGGGGGGCAAGTTAGGGGTTAAGAAATATAATATAGGGGTCGGCGGGGTTAGGGGCAGCAGATTAGGGGTACATAAGTATAACGTAGGTGGCGGTCGGCAGATTAGGGGTTAAAAATTTTAATCGAGTGGCGGCGATGTGGGGGGAGCTCGGTTTAGGGGTACATAGGTAGTTTATGGGTGTTAGTGTACTTTAGGGTACAGTAGTTAAGAGCTTTATAAACCGGCGTTAGCCAGAAAGCTCTTAACTCCTGCTATTTTCAGGCGGCTGGAATTTTGTCGTTAGAGCTCTAACGCTCACTTCAGAAACGACTCTAAATACCAGCGTTAGAAAGATCCCATTGAAAAGATAGGCTACGCAAATGGCGTAGGGGGATCTGCGGTATGGAAAAGTCGCGGCTGTAAAGTGAGCGTTAGACCCTTTAATCACTGACTCCAAATACCAGCGGGCGGCCAAAACCAGCGTTAGGAGCCTCTAACGCTGGTTTTGACGGCTACCGCCGAACTCCAAATCTAGGCCTTAGTGACCTCTCATTTGTAAACAAGCAAGCTCAATAATCTGAGGTCTCTAAGGCAGATTATAAACTTATATATAGCAAGTGGAGGGTACTTATTGTTATCTGCCCTTTAAAATAACACAGATCAACTAAAACATAAATAGATAAACCAAAAGACCTTATATTAGGATTAAACATGTCTATGCTAGCATCAATACTGAATTATAATAATCCCATCGACAAGGCTGGTGATCAAACCGGGGTATCAGTCCTGTAGTGTTTGTAGATTTAATTTAATATTATAAATGGTGAATGTCATCTGTATACTAAATAATAATGCAATAACTTTATGAGCAAGAGCTCGGTTAGACTGAGACATCCAGGTTAGGGGGGTAGGTCCAGCTACATCAGTAAATACTTTATTATAAACACTAAATGGGGCATGTAAATAGTACTATAGGAATATCTAAAGTCCTTAAGAGTACCTGTATGTCTCAGCTGTTGAGATTATCATTTCTACCCAATGTTCCTGTTATGTTTAGGAGTAAAGAATCCAAATAAGGGCAAATATAAAGATAGGATAATTCTTGCTAGTTAGCTATGTCACTCATTTAGACTGTAATATTCTGTCTCGGCCGCAGACAGAACACTTAACAGTAAAATATTGACCAACTACATAAATATGCCTAAAATATTTAAATCATTGAAAACCTAGTATACTGGAAACCTAGGGAACATTGAGTTTGTAATAATGGAACAATTGAGATCAACCTGGGGTTAAGTAATATGATATTTCTTAGTTTAGATCAAGTGATATGAGGCTATGCATTTTAAAGGTAGATTTCAAACATAACAAGCGAAAATAAAACTATTATAGCTTAATAATACAATGATAAAGCTTAGTTAATACAAGAAAGTAAAGTAAACCTGCCACAAGTCAAGGAAAACCGCAATATGTGGGCATAGAAGTAAAGCTAGTGTCCAGCGTATCAAACAACAAGCGGCCCCTTATGCCATATATGGGCAATCTTCACTCTGTTACCCTACTCCGACTTTCAGAGATACCTTGTATGCTTGAGAGCGGATCAGACTGTCCAGAGAAGCAAAGTCTTTTCTGAAGGCTTGCGTCGTGTCAAAATAAGTAGGCAGCAGAAAAGGAAGTATGTCTGACCATCTGATCCCGTTGTGCAAAGGCGTGAAGTCGGGCATCCTTCCTCGGTCAAAAGCTAAGAGCAAGTGATGTGCCTCCGAAGCTGTAAGAGGCAGTTTGGTGCCGGGTGGCTGCAGAGTCACCGGGTTCTCTAGATTTTCTGTCGGAGGTGCGGCGCAGCTCCCGGCCGCTACCACAGCCCCGATACTCCTCATCAAGGGATCAAAGGAAATTGGATCAGTTAGGTGCTGCGATGCTACGCCAAGACTCTCTGTATGGCCGACAGGTATTGGAGATCGGAGAGATGGTGTTTGCAGGCTTTCACGAGATTGCTCTTGCGGTATGTCTCCTAAGTCCATTACATCAAGCGTGTGGTTATCTACACCTCGCATTGCCGCTTCAAGTGTATTTGACAAGCTTGTGAAACAACTATCTAGTTGTCTGTCAAAATCTTGTAATAAAGCGTATAAGACCTCATATGCAGCCTCCATATTTGATGTAGCTTTAAGTTGAGTACTGGGTTATCAGAGGGTAATTTTTGCATCCAAAATACCGGGGAAGGTAATCGAGGATCTAGCGTCCTAAGGCCTCAGCCGTCGAAAACAGGGTAAAAACTGAGAGGATATCATAAGACTTGGTATCTCCGTGATCAGTAAGCGTTCATGTAGCTTATTAAACGATAATTGACCTCTTATATCGTTTGGTTTCAGTGCCATTGGAGAAATTAGAAAACTTGGTCTGGAGATCAGAAATGTTGCGTCCTTTCCCGGCACTACCCGGACACGCCCCCCCGTGGATGGTGGGTTTTAATGTTGGGGGGGTTGTATTTTTTTTTACAGGTAAAAGAGCTGATTACTTTGTGGCAATGCCCTGCAAAAAGCCCTTTTAAGGGCTGGTAAAAGAGCTGTAATTTAGAATAGGGTAGGGCATTTTTTTATTTTGGGGGGCTTTATTATTTTATTAGGGGGCTTAGATTAGGTGTAATTAGTTTAAACTTCTTGTAATTCTTTTTTATTTTCTGTAATTTAGTGTTTTGGTTTTTTGTACTATAGTTTAGTTTATTTAATTTAATTTTAGGTAATTGTAGTTAATTTATTTAATTAATTTAATGATAGTGTAGTGTTAGGTTTAATTGTAACTTAGTTTAGGATTTATTTTACAGGTAATTTTGTAAGTATTTTGGCTAGGTAGTTATTAAATAGTTAATAACTATTTATTAACTATTCTACCTAGTTAAAATAAATACAAAGTTGCCAGTAAAATTAAAATAAATCCTAAAATAGCCTCAATATAACTATTAGTTATATTGTAGCTATCTAAGGGTTTATTTTACAGGTAAGTATTTAGTTTTAAATAGGATTAATTTAGTTAATACAAGTAATATTATTTAGATTTATTAAAATAATATTTAAGTTGGGGGGGTTAGGGTTAGTGTTAGACAGGTTTAGAGGTTAATAATTTTAATATAGGTGGCGGCGGTATAGGGAGGGCAGGATAGGGGTTAATAACTTTAATATAGGTGGCGGCGGGGTCTGGGAGTGGCGGTTTAGGGGTTAAACAATTTATTTAGTTGCGGCGGGGTCCGGGATCAGCAGGATAGGGGTTAATAAGTTTATGTAGGTGGCGGCGGTATAGGGGGCGGCAGATTAGGGGTTAATATGTATCATGTAGGTGGCGGCAGGGTCCGGGAGCGGCGGTTTAGGGGTTAACATGTTTATTATAGTTGCGGCGGGGTCCGGGAGTGGTGGTTTAGGGGTCAACATGTTTATTATAGTTGTGGTGGGGTCCGGGAGCGGCGGTTTAGGGGTTAACATGTTTATTATAGTTGCAGCTGGGTCCGGGAGTGGCGGTTTAGGGGGTAATAAATTTATTTAGTTGCGGCGGTGTAGGGGGGGGCAGATTAGGGGTGTTTAGACTCAGGGTACATGTTAGGGTGTTAGGTGCAGACATCTCCCATAGGAATCAATGGGATATCGGGCAGCAGCGAACATGAGCTTTCGCTATGGTCAGACTCCCCTTGATTCCTATAGGATCCGCCGCCTCCAGGGCGGCAGATTGAAATCCAGGTACGCTGGCCCGGAATAGTGGAGAGCGTACCTGGTAGTAGTTTGATAACTACCAAAAGCAGTCAGATTGTGCCGAACTTGCGTTCGGCACATCTGTAGTGACGTAACCATCGATCTGTGTCGGACTGAGTCTGGCGGATCGTAGGTTACGTCACTATATTTTACTTTTGCCGGGCAGTAGGGCTTTATAACTATGGCGAATCAGCCTCGCCTCAAATACGCTGCGGAATTCCAGCGTATTTGCGGTTGACGGCTTGATAACTAGAGGCCATTATGTTTTTTAACATTATATTATATCAAAGTAATTTATACTGCTAACTGATTATCTTAAAATCCATTTAAAATAGCCTTCAGTATCCTGGCATTGCATTGCATCTTAACAGGAACACAATGCACTTCACATCTCCAATGCATACTTAAATGTATGGCCATACCAGCTGCAGATCTGAAATAAAAATTATAGTGTTATTTATTGTTATGTTAAAATAGAAAATATCCACGTCTGTTTTTATGAATAAGGATATTCTGCCTTCCTGTAAAATAAAAGGAAAATTGTCAAACATGTATATATCCATTTGCAGCATTCATCCAAAATATCACCATTAGTCATTGCCTTTTAGATCCCTAAATATCCATTTCTATGCTTAAAAACACAGAGGCTAAGACATTTTATGCTTTTTGTCTGAAGTATGTTTTACTGAAATCTAAGTACAACTCAGTATTTTAAACAGTGAATTTCAAAGTTACAATCATATATTTTCTGTTTAGCTAGAAATACAGACATGTATTTGATGTTTAGGGGTAATTAACAAGTCTATGTTAATCACTATACAGTCAGAATTTCACTTGTTTATCTGATTTGATGCAGAGAATGTCGTCTCCACACATTCCATGATGTATGCTGGCCTGGTGGACCATCAGGCCCCTGTTTGCTACCCCCTGCAGGACTGTGGGCTTCAAAAGCTATGTTAATCAGGAAAAAGTCTCTCATATCTGATTTCAGATACTGAATATACAGCTATATTATCTTTTGAGACAATCTGTCCTTCTTTGAAGTGACTGTTTAATTTAAGTAGACCAAATGTTTTATTGTCCACACTTGGATGCATTGTAACTTTGCATACTGAATGGGGGAGGATTGAATTTTGGTCAGTCAAAGCATTTAATCTCTTATAAATGAATGAATCATTTGGTGCTCATAGTCAAATATATAATAATATATATATCAATCTTCACATATAAATCCCCCTTCCAATTTTAAATAGATGTAGGACACATGTATTTAAATTGGCTTAAGGTCAATGGTATTTGGTGAGAATGTTGATGGTATGCATCATAGACAGTCTTCTATGTAGAGAGTCCGTCATTTTTGAGTCTTCATGCTTATCAGCTAGGCATCTTTAAACTACAGTATGTCTTTAGTGCATTTGGGGATATGACACTTCATTCTCCCTCTATGACTTGTAGTTGGGACCTAGGAAGGCACGCTCGCAACTGATTGATATTGACCCATTTATCTATGAAACTTTCATTTTTGGGGATCTGTATTTTATAGGCCACTGGAGATATTTTGTCAGTAATGACAAAAGGACCTTTCCATGATGGAATAAATTTCTTCTCCCTAACCTAATCTCTTCCAAAGTTATAAAGATAAACTTTATCATTTATTTCATATTCCTTTTTGGACATTTTGAGATCATAATAGGTTTTAGTGGCAGTTGCAGCTTTCTCTAAGTTCCTTTGAGTAAATGCAAAGGCATATTGCAGGTGCTTCCTTAGGTTCTCCACATATTGATGTGTATTGGCAGCGTTTATCAAGTTCTGGTCTGATGTACGGTACAGTAGATGTTGAGGTAGAACCATTCTTCTACCAGTCATCAGTTCAAAAGGTGACACCTTGGTAGCACTACTTGGAGTTGCTCTTAATGCCATTAGGACTAGAGGTAGTTTTACATCCCAGTCTTTACCCGTTTCACTTTTTGAGGATTTTCACAATGGACTGGTTGTAACGCTCTACACCACCACATGAGGCAGCTCTATATGCAATATGGAGCTTTCTTTTAACCCCTAGTATTTTCCACATTTTGGTCATCACTTCGCTAGTGAAGTGGGTTCCCCGATCTGATCAATTCTTTGGGTCAAACCAAATCTGGAAAATACGTGGTTGATGAGCAATGCTACGCATGTTTCAGCACTATTGTTAGGGGCACTGATGCACTCTACCCATTTAGTGAACAGGCAAATCACTGTTAACATGTATTTGTTACCTCTTGATGACCTTGTTACTGGACCAATAAAATCAATTTGTATATCTGACCATGGCATTACCATCCCCCTTTTCTGCAATGGTGCTATATACGTTGGCGCAGTGGGTTGGAACTGTAGACAGATTAGACAAAATTGACAGTAGGTTTGAACATCTTTCAACATGTGTGGCCAAAAGGCATAATCACGCAATATTTCATACGTGAGTTTGTCACCACGATGACCAGATGTGGGAGCATCATGGGCATATTGAAGCATTAGACCTCTGAACTTGGTGGGTACTACCCATTGCTGGATGCCAGTTTTGGAGGTTCTAATTAACAAACCATCCTGTAACTTGAATTGTGATCTGGATTTCATTAAGATTCTAAGATCTTCTTTGCCAATACAATCATCTTTTGAGATGGGGTTGCTTTCAGGATCTTCTATGTGTTTATAGAAGATGCCTACAATGGGGTCTTCTTTTTGACTAGTGATCAGGTCCTCATTAGGAGAATCCTGACTTCATTGTGCCAGGTTAGGCTCACTCTGTTGTTTTGCCTGGTTTCTGGTAATGGCTTCTACCTGAATTGCACCCATTAAATGGTCGATATTAAGGAGTTCTCCAGTTATGGCTCCTTGTTTGGCTAATGAATACACAAGATCATTGCCTTCCTTATCAGGACCTAGAACCCTGGAATGACCCTTGTTCTTTTTCCAGTGTATGGTTAAATCATTGGATACCACCAGATTATCAATCTCGCAGAACAACTTGCCATGCTTGACTGGTTTGTTATTGCTTTTCTGCATGCCATTTATTTTCCAAGTTGGCAGGTATTCAACAAAACTGTCACGCACATAATTTGAGTCCATTATGATCACAAATTCATGAATACCATGTTCAATAGCCATTTCAATGGTTTTTAGAACAGCAGTTTGTTATGCAACCTGACTGGATCTTGGTCCAATGTTGAAACCTATAGATATATTTGGGAATCTATTTGCCCAAGTTATACCAATGCCAGCGACTAATCTGCGCTCATTATCAATAGTGGCATGGTAAGAACAACCATCAACATATACCCAAGGTAATGTTTGACACTGGTCCTCATTATACATTTTATATGGGGAAAGCAATTGTTCCTCCAGGAAATCATCTTCTGATAATTCCTCCCCAGGATCCTTAGCAGTACAGTCGTGGAGCATAGCAAGCCCCTGTGTGACTGGATTCTTTTTATTCTGCTTGTAGCGAATTTCTAAGGGCCAGCCTTGTAAGGAAAGAGTCCACGCTGTTATGCGGTTATTAGACAAATTCCCATCTCTTATTCTCTGACTTTGCAGATATAGCAATGGCTGGTGGGCCGTTTCTACAATAATTTTCTCGCCCTGTATATAGCTGCAGAAATTTTGTAGAGCCCATACAGTACAGCTTTTTCGCAATCGCTAAATTTTATTTCTACTGGGGATAGAGTTTTGCTCGCATAAGCAATGACTTTTGGTATAAAGCAGCACTCATGCTTACATCTGTGTAACCTGTTTCTAAGAAGAAAGGTTTACCACCTTCAGGGTATGCTAAGCAAGGTGCATGAGTGAGTTTTCTCTTCAACTCCTTGATGGCTGTCTCTTGAGACTCACTCCAGTGCCATTTCACATCCTTCTTTAGAAGAAGTAGTAGTGGTTTAGCTAATTCTGCATAATTATCAATGAATTTGCGAGAATAATTTGTCATACCCAGGAATGATCTCAATTCCTTTAAGTTAGTTGGGTTTTTAGCATTTACTATAGCTTCCACCTTTTTCTTCTGAGGATTGAGCTTTTTGTAGGGATAATTTGACACCTGCCCTTTTAAGTTGGCTGAGGACGTGTTTAATCTCTGCGATGTGTTTTTCAAAGTCTGTGCTTTTGATTAAAACATCATCAACATAGGATAAGGTCCCCCTTTCCAGTGCATCAGACATAGCCTTATGCATGAATACAGCAAATTCATGTCCAGAATTTATGTATCCAAAAGGAAGTCTCTGAAATGCATACTGGACCTTTTGGAATGAGAATGCCAGCTTATACTGGCCATTCTCATGTACCTTTATGGTCCAATATCCCTGTGCACAATCAATGGCAGTGAATATCCTGGATCTCTGTATCTGCGCTAGGCACTGGTCAATATATGGCACAGGCCAGCCAGACATGTACACTAGTTTGTTTAGCTGTCTTAAATCAGCACACAAACGCCATTGTCCATTGGGCTTGAGAACACCTAGAATAGGATTGTTATAAGAACTATGCACCTGTCTGATAATACCTCTTTCTTCCAGGTTCCTTATGATTTCTGCAAGAGAATCCTATGAGGCTAAAGGAAGTCTGTATTGTTTAGCAAAGACAGGTGGTGCATTGGGACCTGTTTGTATTCTTGCAATGTGCAAGTCTGTAGTCCCACAGTCATAAGAATCCCTAGCAAACATATCCTTGTACTCCATCAGGAGTTCTTGTAGCAGTTGGCGTTCATCATCACTGGAACAGCCATTAGCTAAGGATATTTGCTCTTCGACTATTTGCTGAAATCCTGGAAAGATTTCAGGCTGTCCTATTTCATAGGCTTCTTCCAATCTAGAGGTGAGATCCCCTTGATTATAATTTACATTGCCCCCCTGACTCTGGGTATTGGGATATTCTTGCTGTTTGATCGGCTGATCAAACACTAGAGAGGCTTCCTCAATTTTACAGATGCCTTCCTCTGAGCTGAAGGGATAAATAGACTGAATAGTAAATAGACCCTCTGGTATAGAGGCAAAGGATTGTTCTATTAATTGTTCTTCAGTTAAATATCCTTCAGGTATTAGCCCAATTACATTATTCTGGAATCCAAAAGTGTAATAACTCGATTCCAGCGCATATCCTATGGTAGTTCCCTTGGATAAGGTTATATCCTGTGGGGTCATGTTATGTACAATAACATGTGTTGGAATAGTTCCAATATTTACCAAAGGAGTATAGGTCATTGTGATACCCAGATTTTGTATTCTATGGGAGAGGCAAATTAATGTTTCAGAAGTTTTTAATTTCTGACCTCTCTTTACCTATAATGGTAAAAGGAATTTATCAGCCCCAGCGGGAATTATAACATCGCTAGATACCTGCATATTTACAGCATATAGCAATTGCTGGTTTGATTTCAGGGCTGCATTTTCATCCTGAAATACTTCAGGGTCTCCCTTTAACCTGCTCCAGAGGCAAGAGTTAATCAAATCTATTTGTATGGCATATCTATGTAAGATATCTGCCAATGTATATTTGATTATGGGGAGTATTTCAAACTTAAAACAGGTGCTTCACTGACTTATTACCTATAGAGACAGATAATAAGCACTTAGCTGTGATGTTCTAGCTTTAAAACCTGTCATCCAGGCCGTGGACACAGTGGTCTTGGGGAGAAAGATATTTAATCACTTTAGGTTCCGCTATCTGTGCTAATAAGCCTTCACTTATATAGCTAACTTCATGTTTTAAGCTCAATTTGGCATATTTGGTTTTCCCAAGGTCATGCACTTGTATAGGGATAAATAGATCCTATTTAACTCTCTCAATTCCTGTGAGGTATTGAGCGTGGCCTCCCCCCTTAGGGATTCTATGATCCCCTTTGTGGAGAGATATGGTTAATACATTGCCGTCTAAGGAAATATTTGCTATGTTTCCAGGCGAAATTTTAAAAGTATTACCATCAGAGCCACTTAAAGGAGTCTGATCATCTATTTTTAAAATAGTGATTTCAGGTACAGAGTTATTCCTGAAATGAATCTCCACAGCATCTGGTTTCTCTTCCACCACATGACAGTTATGTCGGGTGCGAGATATACCGGATTGTTCATAATTAATTGGCCGTTTTACTTGTGACCAAATTTCATTATTTTTTTTTTATTTTTTTCAAAAAGCTTTATTTGGTATAATCCAGTATATTTAGAAATGACAAATGCACAACCAGTTTCAGTGCTTAAATACAATAATCAACATTAACATTAATTCAGCAGCTGCCTATACATCTCTATGAAGGTGAGCTTACTTTTTTGCGTCTTATTTTCTATATTCCTTACATATGTAACATTTGTGTTGTTCATGTGGTATGCTGTTACGCATACCCATCAGGTTCCCGTGTTCCCCCAGTCTCTCCATCTCAGGGTGGTGTATAAAGTGAACCTTATGTTTTAAATTTGTAGGTGTCTCTATCCTACTCTACTTCACCTGTAGTGCTTTCCCTCCATTGCATTAACATGATTTCATGTGTATCTATTGTATCATTCTTTAGGTGGTGGTACCTTTCCAGATTCAGTAGTGTGCTAACCTGTCCCTTCCACTCCTCTATTGTAGGTATCGTTTTAGATTTCCAATGTCTTGGAATTAACAGCTTTGCACTGTTTAACATAACCATTCTCAGCGCCTTACTTGCAGAGCTTTCTAGTGTGGGGAGAGACAGAAAAAGTAGTGTTTTTGGACTGTTTTGTAGCGTCTTCCCTGTTGCTTTCCTGATATGTTCTAAGACCTCTGTCCAAAATTGATCCAGCCCCGGACACTCCCACCATATATGTGTTATGGTGCCATCACCCCCACATCCTCTCCAGCACTTCCCTGAGGCCGTTTTGTATATCTTGTTTAACCGAATGGGAGTAAGGTACCATCTAGACAAAAACTTATACCCGGATTCTTGAACCCTGCTTGAGATTGAGGCTTGCTTTGTAATTTGGAAAGCGGCTAACCATTCTGAGGTGTCAATGTCTATGTGCAGTTCTCTCTCCCATGCCTTAGTGTATGATGGTAGTGTCTGAGCATCCTCTATAAGGAGGAGTTTATATAATAGCGAGATTGCATGTTCTGTTGCGTTTTCCTTAATGCACAGGGTCTCAAAGGTTGTCAGCTGTCTAAAGATGTTGTGTTTCTGCTTGTGAGTCGATATAAAGTGACTGAGTTGGGAGTGTGTCAGCCAGTTCATTCCGACATCTGGATTATTTTCTATTATCATGTTTAGTGGCTTCAGTTTGTTCCCTTCCAAGAGTGCTGAAAGTGTTCGTTCCTTGTATGGTATGGTATGACTGAAGTTTGTTTCTCTATGGTTCCAAGGTGTTGCAGGATTCTGGTATGTGGGTGTCAAGGGGCTTATGTGAGTGGAAATGTTTGTGGAGGTGTTCAACAGTCTGTCCCAGGTGGTGAAAAAGTCAGCGAACAGCGGATACCTAGATGTTGCCATTGGCATGTCTCTCTCTGATAACCAGGCCATTCCACCTGCGTTGCCCACGCCCAGTATTGAGCGGTCTATCTGAACCCATAGTTTGTTAGGATCATTCCCACACCAATCCAATAGTTGCCGCAGTGAGATGGCTTGTTTATATATCATGATATTTGGTAGCCCCAGACCACCTCTGTCTCTGGGTAGATATAGTGTAGCTTTCTTGACCCTGGGCCTAATAGTCCCCCAAACATAATGTTCTATTGTGTTTTGCAATTTGGGTAGGTAATTGTGTGGGAGGGGGATTGGTGTAGTTTGCAGAAGATATAGTAGCCTAGGCAGGATGTTCATTTTTATCACGTTTACCCTTCCCAGCCAGGATATGGGTTTGTTTTTCCAATTAGACAGGTCCGCCACTATGTCTGTCTCTAACTTTTTGTAATTGGCCTCATGCATCACCTGCTGGTCCGAGGATAAAAATATGCCTAAATACTTCATCTTAGTTTTTTGCTTATTGAGTGGGCAGTCCTGTTGGGATTGGTCGAGTGTCGTTGCGTCGTATGTAATGTTAAGGATCTCAGACTTGGAAAGGTTTAACTGGAAATTGGAAACTTTGCTAAAATCCCCAAATATTTCAAGTGTTCTGTTCATGGAGGTGTTAACGTTGGTCAAAGTGAGCAAGACATCGTCCGCATATAAAGCTATCTTATACATGTTTGAGGCAATCTGTATTCCCTCTATTTGGGTATCATTCCGAATTTTTTGGGCTAGGGCTTCTATTGTAATAGCAAAAAGTATAGGTGAAAGGGGACAGCCTTGTCTCGTACCATTCCTGATAGAAAAACTGTCTGATAGCAGGCCGTTCACCTTTACTTGGGCTGTGGGATTCGTATAAAGAGTAAAGATCAAATTTATGAAGGTGTCACTGAATTTCATTTTTTGTAAGACTAATTTGAGAAAGCCCCAGTGCACCCTATCAAAGGCTTTCTCAGCGTCTGTAGATATTAATACCATAGGGGTTTCTTGTGCTTTAACATGTGCTATAATTTGAAGTGTTCTTAGTGTGTTGTCCCTGGCCTCTCGGCCAGGTACAAACCCCACTTGGTCTGGGTGAATTAGGTCTGGTAGAAATTTATTAATCCTAGTGGCCAAAATCTTTGCAAATATCTTGATGTCAGTGTTCAGCAGAGATATGGGTCTGTAGTTTTCCGGTTTATCTGTTCTTTTGCCTGTCTTGTGTATTACTGTTATGTGTGCTGCTAACATAGCGTCTGAAAATCCCTTCTCTTTTAATATTGAATTAAATAAAGCTGTTAGTGGAGCCAACAGGTGGTGCACATAGGTCTTGTAGTAGCGTGTGCTGAGACCGTCAGGTCCTGGGCTTTTACCGTTAGGCATGTTTTTTATAGCGGTCTTAATCTCATCGTGTGTGATGGGAGAGTCCAAGTACTCTCTGTCCTCTCTTCCTAGGGTACTCAACTGCGTATCTGCTAGAAATCCCTCCATTTCCTCCTGACTAGTATTATTCTGGATGTTATATAATTCCTGATAGTAGCGTCTGAATGTTTCTGCTATTTGTGGACTATCTCTGTGTGTTTGCCCTGTGTGATCCGTCATGGAGTATACATGTGTGTCTAATTGCTTTCTCTTGAGTGTCTTGGCTAGTGCAGGTCCGATTTTATCGTTGATGTCAAAGTATTTCTGTTGTAGTCTGGTAGCCTGTTCTTGGTATACCTTCAGTAGGTGATTGTTTAAGTCCTGTCTGGTAGTGGTCAGTTTTTTTAAAATTTCAGGGGAGTTGGGGCTATGCTTGAGTTGGGTTTCCCAGTATTTGATTTGGGAGGTTGTGGAGTTAACAAACTGTCTATTGTTTCTTGTTCCCCTCGCTTTGAGCCTAATAAATTCCCCCCTCAGCACGCATTTGTGTGCCTCCCATATCGTAGTGGCTGAGGTGTCTTCAGTCAGGTTTTCCCTGAAGTAATTCCCCAATGCAACGTCTATTTCTGATTTAACAAGCGCGTCATTAAGTATGTTCTCATCTAGTCGCCACATAAAGGGCCTTATAGGGAGGTCTGGCCAATGCAGTTTGCATATCACTGGGGCATGGTCTGACCATGTCATTGGCAAGATGGTGGAGTTCTCTACTCTTGTCAGGCCTATTTGATCGGTGAGGAAATAGTCTATTCTAGTATAGAGGTGGTGTGGGTGTGAGTAGAATGTGTAGTCTCGCTTTTGTGGGTTACTTGTTCGCCATACATCATGTAGTTTGAGCTGATGCATCTGGGTGTGGATTGCTTTGATTATCCTTTGGTGAGTGCTAGAGTGTCCCAAAGAGGTGTCTAGTGTGGGGTCTAACGGGAGATTGAAATCGCCCCCTAGCAAAATTATTCCTTTTGAGTGTTCAAGTATTAGGTTCGCTACCTGCTTGAATACTAAATGCTGGCCTTGATTGGGGAGATATATATTTACCAATGTGGCAGGTGTGCTGAACAGAGTCCCTATTACTATTAAGTATTGGCCATTGGTGTCTTTTATAACTCTGGTCGGGTTGAAATGGATATTATTTCTTATGAGGATTCCTACCCCGCCTTTCTTAGAGTTCCCTGAGGCTAAGTATGAAGTGTTATATTTGTTGCTCAAGAATTTTGGCTCCCTGCCTTTTTTAAAGTGCGTTTCCTGAATAAATAGGATATCACCTGATTCTCTATACATATTGTTAAAGGCAATGGAGCGTTTTTCAGGGCTATTGAGTCCCCTTGCATTAATTGTTAATAATGTAATGTATCTGGGCTGGGTATTATCCCCATTATCTCTGGGTTGTCGTGGCATAGTGTTTAGCGTTAACTGTGTATAGTTGCCTCTAGTTGTATGTACTCTTAGGTGCTGAAATATGAAGTGTGCCTACCGTATTCACTGGTGATCCGCGTGTCTCTGTGGTTTCCTGAGTGTGGGTATGTATCTGACAGGGAGGGAGAAAGATCAAATATATGCAACAGAAACAGTAAATCACAATGTCTTGACGCTAAGCTCTATTACTTAACAGTTAATGGCAGAATTTAGCTCAATCCTAGTTGTAAGCTATGTAAGAAAATGCAAGAAATAAATAAACGATCAAACTGTGCAATATCACAACTCTAAACAATATAACAATATAAACAATATTATGACAATATAATGAGGGCAGTATCCCTGTCCCCAAACCCTATTAAAGAAATATATAGAGGCTTATCTAGCATACGACCTGAAGTCCATAGTTCGTGTCAAATGTCCCCTTTTGGTGTTACTCATCAGTGAGCAGTCCCTGTATAGTGTCCTCCTGTATTTGTTTGTTCACATCAGGGTTTCTCCCATTTTTGTCTGAATTTCTGGACGTTAATGGAGGTATCCTCTGTTCTGCGGGGTGACGGCTGTTTCCTGCATGTTGGGCCATCTCTGGGGGTTGTATTTTTATTTGCAGTGTTTCACAAAAGTGTGGTAGATCTTCTACAGACTTGAATACAGCAGTGTTACTACCCCTTGTAGCGATGATACAAACTGGAAAGCCCCATCTGTAGATAATTCTCTGTTCCTGCAGGACTTTTGTAATGTACTGTAGTTCCCTCCGTTTCTGGAGCATAGTAGGGCTGAGATCTTGAAAGACTTGTATCCGATGACCCGCGTGGGTAATCTCTTGTTTTGCTCTGGCATGTTTCATAATTTCTTCTTTGTCTTTATAGTGAAGCGTTTTTAGAATCACATCCCTTGGAGGGGCTTTGGGGGGGGGTTTTGCTCTAAGTGCTCTGTGCGCCCTTTCTATCTGGATGTCTGGTGCATTGTTGTCTCCTTTAATCGTTCTGAACAAGGCCTGTATACAGCCTTCTAGGGCAGCCGGGAGGATAGTTTCTGGAATTCCATGTATTCTCATATTGTTTCTCCTCCCTCGGTTATCCAGGTCCTCCACTTTTTCAAGTAGATGTTGGATTGTTTCATCTTGTGCATACGCCAGCTGCGACATGTGCTGCATGTCAGTGTCCATTATATTATGGCCTTCTTCTAGTGTTGTGACCCTCTGTGTTATACGAGTGACATCTTTTTTCAGCTCACCATACCAGCTTCTAACCTCTGTTAGCATCTCTTTAAGATCTTGCTTCGTACAAAGTGGTAACAAGTCCTCTTTTGTGAGCCCCGCTGCAGGCAGATCTATGCTACGTGTGTCAGTTGATATATCTCTTTGCTGGTCCATTCCCACTATTTCAGGTTGGGTGTCTGACGTGGGTTCTACAGGCCTCAGATATTGTTGTAAAGTTTTAGAGCGTGGGGTATTATCTGTTCTGCTTGGTCTGCGGCCTGGCATACTGTTAGCACCCTCCTGCATGTGGTGTGTAGTAAGTGGTTGATTGTGGTTCAACAATAATGCCCTTGTGCTTATTTAGATTGTGCTGTATATACTTCCAGTCGTGCAATAAATTTTCAATAGATTCCCTAGAGCTAGGCCTGCACCCCTTGGCTTGTTCTCTTAAGCAAGGTGCCCTCTGAAGCCGTTGTCACCGTTTTTTACTTTGTTTGGGGTCTGTGCTGCTTCTTTGTCTAAGCGGCTGCCTGAAGTTCTAGCTGCTGCTATTCCTCATTAAAGTGTCACAGTGTGTTTTTGTTTTGTTTTCTTTTGTTTTCTGTTAACTGTTCCCTTTCCTTAAGTTTGTTGCCTTTGTGTTCCCTTCTCTCATCTAGGGAGTTATCAGTTAACACTGCGTTTCTTTTTCTTTTTTTTTTCACCGTATAACTTGTTGCTGCTGTGCAGGGCTTATCCTCTAATTGATTGCCTGTGTCGCTTACTACCCGCAGTGTATACTTTAGCGGGGACTTCCAGAGCGTTCCGGCCTATATTTGTGGTGCTTAATCTACCCCCACGCCTTTTGTCGTGTCTCTATGTGCTGCTGCTAAGTCCGCCGGGCGGATTTTCTCACCTTCTGTGCGCCTTGTTAATATTCACTCTCAGGGTGATTGAATCTCCTCAGGTTTAGTTTCCTGCACTTGGTCCCTTCAGACCGGAATGGGTATTTGTGTCGCAGCTGTCTCTATGTGCGCTCGGTAATGCGCTCCGTGGCGGTGAGGGCCGTGATCGCTGCGGCAGTCCGGTGTGGCGACACTGTTATTCCCGGGTATTGCAAAGGGAACTCCGGGGGTCTGGTCACTGAGGGGGATATGGTATTGCTTATAAAACAGGTACTGCATGCATTTGATTAGGGTTTTAAGGGATCAGGGCTTGGGAGCTCTCACTTTACACGGCCATCTTCCTGAGCAGCCAGGCTCCTCCCCCAAATTTCATTATTTATGCAATCAATTATGGTGCTTAATCGCTTCAGGAAATCACTACCAATAATTAAACAATCATTTGGCAGATCCACTATAATGACAGGGTGTCTTATGACCCTGTTCCCTATTTTAAATTTTAACCATGCTGTACCGTGGACTTTTAGAGAGTCACCCCCCACACCTATTAGAGAACCATCAAATTCTTTCATTTTAGGTTTGTGGGGTGTTAGCTCATTTAGCTGTGTGTAGTACCTGTGGGATAAAATAGTTGCCTGAGATCCAGTATCAATTAATACCATGATAGGGTTGGAAACTGAATCCTGCAGCTCAGCTAATACATAATATCTCCCTGCAGTTTCTACCACTTCACACATAAAATTGGCATGATTGCACACTTGTGGGCATCGCCACGTATTACCTGAATCCGCCGCATTACCCGATGCAGAAGAATCTTCATTCTTACTGGTTCCCTCTATAATAGGGTCGACTGGGTTCTTGTGTACTGCATCTGTGAAAATAAGGTTAAGAGAACGCTGCAAAGGAAGAGATTTGTTAAAGTTTCCCTGCTGAGATTGCTTGTCATCACAGCTAAATCGTCCGTTTCCGGTCTGTGGGGAGACAACATGATTAGTACCGTTTTTGACATTTATCATTACATTTTGTATATCTCTCCCCTCCCTTTCAGGTGATACTGCAGTATTTATGACTGTGTCTGTGGCCCACTGCTGACCACTGGCTGTACCCCTAAAAAAGTATTGTTCGGTTGCTGAGCCGTAAAAGGTTGACTCATATTAGCGAATTGTTCACTCAACCGATTTAACTGGGTATAAAGCTAATCTACTTAATCGTACAAGTTACCTCTACCCCTGGGCCTATCTCTTGATGCCCCATAATAATGATTCCTGGACCATGGAGTCCCCTCAGAATCAGGGCCGCTGTTTATATCCTGGCATGGTTGCCCCTGGGGTTCAGCTTGTTCAGCGTTAGTATTTAGGGGAGTGCTATTTAGTTGGGGTGTCTGGTTACCCTGAGAATATCTTTGCCATTTATTGTATCTACCCTTGCGGGGATACCAATTATCTTGTGGGTATTCTCTTTGGGAGTAATTATTTACCTGAGTATGTCCCCCATTTTGGGTATAGTCTCTCTGTGCCTCAGCCCGTGTTGGGTGAGGGGTAGAGTTAAGGTTGATGATCTTAGCAGATGTTACTAAGATCCATTCTGGTTCCCACAGAGGTCTGAAGGTAGTGCAAGAGAAATCTTCAATGTGGAGACCGGTGTCATGCTACAAGCAGCATTGAGGTATGTTCAGTCTTTTATTTTCTGAGGAGACTTGTTATATCAGAAATGGCTGACATTATTCCCTATAGGGGAAGGGGTAAGCAGTAGACATATAAGGACTATGGGTTACTGAACTTACTGGTGCATACATAATACTTATTTCTTTGGTTATGTAAGTTTATTAAGGGCTTTACACTGGGAGAGGCAGCTGTGCTTTTACTATGTTTATTAAGGTAGCAGGCAGGCATAATGACTATGTGTTTTTAAGACTTGGGGACCACATGGCTATGAAAACCGCTTTCCATGCGGTTAGGGAGACTGTGGATGCGACGCCCGTGGTGGGCGGGGCCTATTTCGCTCTCTCAGACGTGCAGTTTCTCCTGACTAGAAGGCAGCAGGCACTAGCTCTGGTGGGGCCTAAAGTGGATAATCAATTACCGGATCATTGTTGATTCAATCTGCAGTACCCGGGGGGCAGGTAGGAGGTGCAGGGGCTGTTATCTTTGTTCAAAGTTTTTTTACCATATAAAAAAGTTTTTTACAGGGTGATTTAGCTTTGCTCCATTGCTGCAATCATTTTTGGAAAATTTGAACTGATTTGTTTGATTATTTAGTGCAAAAAAAATTTAAAAATCGTTTTTTGGTGCAGTACAGTAAAATTGTTGCGCTTTTAAAATTTAAAGGCGTAGTACGTTTTTTTCTGAAATTTGTTTAATTCACTATTAAAGGTTAATTACGACTATTGTGGCTATTGCTAGTCTGTTTAACATGTCTGAACTTGAGGAAACTCCTTGTTCTTTGTGTTTAGAAGCCATTGTGGAACCCCCTCTTACTTTGTGTACCTCTTGTACTGAAAGGGCCTTACAATGTAAAAAGCATATTTTATGTAAAGAAAGTGTGCCTAAGGATGATCCTCAGTCTGAAGAGAATCAGGATATGCCATCTAATTCTCCCCAAATGTCACAACCATTAACGCCCACCCAAGCGACGCTGAGTTCCTCAAATGCGTCTAATTCTTTTACTCTGCAGGATATGGCTGCAGTTATGTCAACTACCCTTACAGAGGTATTATCTAAATTACCAGTGTTACAGGGTAAACGCAGTAGGACAGGAATCAATGTAAATACTGAGTCCTCTGATGCTTTGTTGGCTATTTCTGATGTGCCCTCACAGGGATCTGAGTTGGGGGTCAGGGAAATTTTGTCTAAGGGAGAACTTTCAGAACCATGTAGTTTGTTACCTGAGACAGATTTGGACGTTATGTCCTTTAAATTTAAGCTAGAACACCTCTGACTGTTACTTTGGGAGGTCTTAGCGACTTTGGATGACTGTGACCCTATCATGGTACCACCAGAGAAATTGTGTAAAATGGACAAATATTTAGAAGTACCCGCTTGATGTTTTTCCGGTTCCTAAGAGAATTTCGGAGATTATTAAGAAGGAGTGGGAAAGACTGGGTATACCGTTCTCTCCCCCTCCTAATTTTAAGAAAATGTATCCCATATCAGACAACATTCGGGACTCTTGGCAGACTGTCCCTAAGGTGGAGGGAGCTATATCTACCCTAGCTAAGCGTACAACTATTCCTATTGAGGACAGCTGTGCTTTCAAAGACCCTATGGATAAAAAATTAGAGGGTCTTCTAAAGAAGTTATTTATTCATCAGGGTTTCCTTTTACAACCAACAGCCTGCATTGTTCCAGTGACTACTGCAGTGGCTTTCTGGTTTGATGCTCTAGAAGAGTCTCTTAAGGTTGAGACCCCTTTAGAGGATATTTTAGATAGAATTAAGGCTCTCAAGCTAGCTAATTCTTTTATTACAGATGCCGCCTTTCAAATTGCTAAGTTGGTGGCTAAAAATGCAGGATTTGCCATTTTAGTGCGTAGAGCGTTATGGTTAAAATCGTGGTCTGCTGATGTATCATCTAAGTCAAAGCTCTTGGCTATTCCTATTCGGGCCTGAGTTGAAGGAAATCATTTCTGACATTATTGGAGGTAAAGGTCACGCTTTACCTCAGGATAAGTCCGTTAAGATGAGGGGTAAACAAAATAATTTCTTTCATGTAATTAGCAAGAGTCCATGAGCTAGTGACGTATGGGATATACATTCCTACCAGGAGGGGCAAAGTTTCCCAAACCTCAAAATGCCTATAAATACACCCCTCACCACACCCACAATTCAGTTTTAAAAACGTTGCCTCCCGTGGAGGTGGTGAAGTAAGTTTGTGCTAGATGCTTCGTTGATATGCGCTTCGCAGCAGGCTGGAGCCCGGTTTTCCTCTCAGAGTGCAGTCAATGTCAGAGGGATGTGAAGAGAGTATTGTCTATTTGAATACAATGGTCTTCCTCTAGGGGATCTATTTCATAGGTTCTCTGTTATCGGTCGTAGAGATTTCTTCTCCTACCTCCCTTTTCAGATCGACGATATACTCTAATATACCATTACCTCTACTGATTCTCGTTTCAGTACTGGTTTGGCTATCTACTATATGTAGATGAGTGTCTTGGGGTAAGTAAGTCTTATTTTATTATGACACTCTAAAGCTATGGTTTGGCACTTTATTTATAAAGTTCTAAATATATGTGTTTAAACTTATATTTGCCATGATTCAGGGTAATCAGTATTCCTTATTTCAGACAGTCAGTTTCATTATTTGGGATAAAGCATATAAATGATTATTTTTTCTTACCTTAAAAGTTTTTCAATTTACTTTTTTCCCTGTTGGCTGTTAGGCTCGCGGGGGCTGAAAATATTTCAATTTATTGCGTCATTTTTGGCGAGGACTTTTTTGGCGCAAAAATTTTGTCATTTTCGGCGCCCTAATTGATGCCGGAAGTTTGTTCGTGGTTGCGTCAGTTTTTTGACGTTTTTTTGTGTTCAGACGTTTTTTTCCGCCAAAAATGTGGGCGTCATTTTTGTCGGCGTCACCAGATGTGGCGTCATACTTGGCGCCAAAAAATATAGGCGTTGTACTTAGCGCCAATAATGTGGGCGTCATTTTTGGCGCCAAAAAATGTGGGCGTCATTCTTGTCTCCACCTTTTTTTCACATTATTTCAGTCTCATTTTTCATTGCTTCTGGTTGCTAGAGGCTTGTTCATTGGCATTTTTTCCCATTCCTGAAACTGTCATTTAAGGAATTTGATAATTTTGCTTTATATGTTGTTTTTTCTATTACATATTGCAAGATGTCTCAACTTGACCCTGGATCAGAATCTACTTCTGGAAAGACGCTGCCTGATGCTGGTTCTACCAAAGTTAAGTGCATTTCTTGTAAACTTTCGGTAACTGTTCCTCCGGCTGTAGTTTGTGATGAATGTCATGATAAACTTTCTAATGCAGATTGTATTTCCATTAGTAATAATCCATTACCTGTTGTTGTTCCTTCAACATCTAATGCTCAGGATGTTCCTGTTAATGTAAAAGAATTTGTTTCTAAATCTATTAGGAAGGCTCTGTCTGTTATTCCTCCTTCCAGTAAATGTAAAAGGTCTTTTAAAACTTCTCATATTTCAGATGAATTTTTAAGTGACCGCCATCATTCTGACTTGTCTGTTTCTGATGAGGATCTATCTGGTTCAGAAGACTCTATCTCAGATATTGACACTGATAAATCTTCATATTTATTTAAAATGGAATTTATTCGTTCTTTACTTAAAGAAGTGTTAATTGCATTAGATATGGAGGAGTCTAGTCCTCTTGATACTAAATCTACTAAGCGTTTAAATTCGGTTTTCAAACCTCATATAGTTATTCCAGAAGTTTTTCCTGTCCTTGATGCTATTTCTGAAGTAATTTCTAGGGAATGGAATAATCTGGGTACTTCATTTACTCCTTCTCAAATGTTTAAGAAATTGTACCCTGTGCCATCTGATAGATTAGAGTTTTGGGACAAAATCCCTAAAGTTGATGGGGCTATCTCTACTCTTGCTAAACGTACTACTATTCCTATGGCGGATAGTACTTCCTTTAAGGATCCTTTAGATAGGAAGCTTGAATCCTTTCTAAGGAGAGCTTATTTATGTTCAGGTAATCTTCTTAGACCTGCTATTTCTTTGGCTGATGTTGCTGCTGCTTCCACTTTCTGGTTGGAGGCTTTAGCGCAACAAGTGTCAGACCATAATACTCATAGCATTGTTAAACTTCTTCAACATGCTAATAACTTTATTTGTGATGCCATCTTTGATATCATTAGAATTGATGTCAGGTATATGTCTTTAGCTATTTTAGCTAGAAGAGCTTTATGGCTTCAAACTTGGAATGCAGATATGACTTCTAAGTCAACTTTGCTTTCTCTTTCTTTCCAAGGTAATAAATTATTTGGTTCTCAGTTGGATTCTATTATTTCAACTGTTACTGGGGGGAAAGGAACTTTTTTGCCTCAGGACAAAAAATCTAAAGGTAAATACAGGGCTGCTAATCGTTTTCGTTCCTTTCGTCAGAATAAGGAACAGAAGCCTGACCCTTCCCCTAAAGGAACGGTTTCCATTTGGAAACCTTCTCCAGTCTGGAATAAATCCAAGCCTTTTAGAAAGTCAAAGCCAGCTCCCAAGTCCACATGAAGGTGCGGCCCTCATTCCAGCACAGCTGGTAGGGGGCAGGTTACGATTTTGCAAAGATATTTGGATCAATTCGATTCACAGTCTTTGGATTCAGAACATTGTTTCACAAGGGTACAGAATATGTTTCAAGATAAGGTCGCCTGCAAGAAGATTTTTTCTCTCTCGCATTCCAATAAACCCAGTGAAGGCTCAGGCGTTTCTGAAATGTGTTTCAGATCTAGAGTTGGCTGGGGTAATTGTGCCAGTTCCAGTTCTGGAACGGGGTCTGGGGTTTTACTCAAATCTATTCATTGTACCAAAGAAGGAGAATTCCTTCAGACCAGTTCTGGATCTAAAAATATTGAATCGTTATGTAAGGATACCAACATTCAAAATGGTGACTATAAGGACTATTCTGCCTTTTGTTCAGCAAGGGCATTATATGTCCACAATAGATTTACAGGATGCATACCTTCATATTCCAATTCATCCAGATCACTATCAGTTTCTGAGATTCTCTTTTCTAGACAAGCATTACCAGCTTGTGGCCCTTCCGTTTGGCCTAGCAACAGCTCCAAGGATCTTTTCAAAGGTTCTCGGTGCCCTTCTCTCTGTAATCAGAGAACAGGGTATTGCGGTATTTCCTTATTTGGACGATATCTTGGTACTTGCTCAGTCTTCACATTCTGCAGAATCTCATACGAATCAACTTGTGTTGTTTCTTCGAAGACATGGTTGGAGGATCAATTTACCAGACTTCTGAGTTCTTTGATTCCTCAGACAAAGGTAACCTTTTTGGGTTTTCAAATAGATTCAGTGTCCATGACCTTGTCTCTAACAGAAAAGAGACGTCTGAAATTGGTTTCAGCCTGTCGAAACCTTCAGTCTCAATCGTTCCCTTTCGGTAGCTTTGTGCATGGAAATTCTAGGTCTCATGACTGCTGCATCGGACGCGATCCCCTTTGCTCGTTTTCACATGAGACCTCTTCAGCTTTGTATGCTGAACCAGTGGTGCAGGGATTATACAAAGATATCACAATTAATATCCTTAAATCCAAATGTACGACACTCTCTGACGTGGTGGATAGATCACCATCGTTTAGTCCAAGGGGCTTCTTTTGTTCATCCAACCTGGACTGTGATCTCAACAGATGTGAGTCTGTCAGGTTGGGGAGCTGTATGGGGATCTCGGACAGCGCAGGGGGTTTGGGAATCTCAGGAGGCGAGATTACCAATCAACATTTTGGAACTCCGTGCGATTTTCAGAGCTCTTCAGTTCTGGCCTCTTCTGAAGAGAGAATCATTTATTTGTTTTCAGACAGACAATGTCACAACCGTGGCATATGTCAATCATCAAGGTGGGACTCACAGTCCTCAGGCTATGAAAGAAGTATCTCGGATACTTGTATGGGCGGAATCCAGCTCCTGTCTAATCTCTGCGGTTCACATCCCAGGTGTAGACAATTGGGAAGCGGATTATCTCAGTCGCCAGACGTTACATCCGGGCGAATGGTCTCTTCACCCAGAGGTATTTCTTCAGATTGTTCAAATCTGGGGACTTCCAGAAATAGATCTGATGGCCTCTCATCTAAACAAGAAACTTCCCAGGTATCTGTCCAGATCCAGGGATCCTCAGGCGGAAGCAGTGGACGCGTTGTCACTTCCTTGGAATTATCATCCTGCCTATATCTTTCCGCCTCTAGTTCTTCTTCCAAAAGTGATTTCCAAAATTCAAAGTTCGTTTGTACTGCTGGTGGCTCCAGCATGGCCTCACAGGTTTTGGTATGCGGATCTTATTCGGATGGCCAGTTGCCAACCTTGGACTCTTCCGTTAAGACCAGACCTTCTATCTCAAGGCCCTTTTTTCCATCAGGATCTCAAATCATTAAATTTGAAGGTATGGAAAATGAACGCTTGATTCTTAGTCATAGAGGTTTCTCTGACTCAGTAATTAATACTATGTTATAGGCTCGTAAATCTGTGTCTAGGAAGATTTATTATCGAGTCTGGAAGACTTACATTTCTTGGTGTTCTTCTCATAAATTCTCATGGCATTCTTTTAGAATTCCTAGAATTTTACAGTTTCTTCAGGATGGTTTGTATAAAGGTTTGTCTGCAAGTTCATTGAAAGGACAAATCTCTGCTCTTTCTGTTCTTTTTCACAGAAAGATTGCTAATCTTCCTGATATTCATTGTTTTGTACAGGCTTTGGTTCGTATCAAACCTGTCATTAAGTCAATCTCTCCTCCTTGGAGTCTTAATTTGGTTCTGAGGGCTTTACAAGCTCCTCCGTTTGAACCTATGCATTCTCTGGATATTAAATTACTTTCTTGGAAAGTTTTATTCCTTTTGGCCATCTCTTCTGCTAGAAGAGTTTCTGAGTTATCTGCTCTTTCTTGTGAATCTCCTTTTCTGATTTTTCATCAGGATAAGGCGGTGTTGCAGACTTCATTTCAATTTTTACCTAAGGTTGTGAATTCTAACAACATTAGTAGAGAAATTGTTGTCCCTTTCTTTGTGTCGGAATCCTAAGAATTCTCTAGAGAAATCTTTACATTCTTTGGATGTAGTAAGAGCTTTAAAATATTATGTTGAAGCTACTAAAGATTTTAGAAAGACTTCTAGTCTCTTTGTTATCTTTTCTGGTTCCAGGAAAGGTCAGAAAGCTTCTGCCATTTCTTTGGCGTCTTGGTTAAAGTCTTTGATTCATCATGCTTATGTGGAGTCGGGTAAATCCCCGCCTCAAAGGATTACGGCTCATTCTACTAGGTCAGTTTCTACTTCCTGGGCGTTTAGGAATGAAGCTTCTGTTGATCAGATTTGCAAAGCAGCAACTTGGTCTTCTTTGCATACTTTTACTAAATTCTACCATTTTGATGTTTTCTCTTCTTCTGAAGCAGTTTTTGGTAGAAAAGTACTTCAGGCAGCTGTTTCAGTTTGATTCTTCTGCTTATAATTTCAGTTTTTTTCATTATTAAGATTTTGTTTTTGTTTTGGGTTGTGGATTATTTTTTCAGCGGAATTGGCTGTCTTTATTTTATCCCTCCCTCTCTAGTGACTCTTGCGTGGAAGTTCCACATCTTGGGTATTTACTATCCCATACGTCACTAGCTCATGGACTCTTGCTAATTACATGAAAGAAAACATAATTTATGTAAGAACTTACCTGATAAATTCATTTCTTTCATATTAGCAAGAGTCCATGAGACCCACCCTTTTTGTGGTGGTTATGATTTTTTTTGTATAAAGCACAATTATTCCAATTCCTTATTATGATGCTTTCACTCCTTTCTTATCACCCCACTTCTTGGCTATTCGTTAAACTGAATTGTGGGTGTGGTGAGGGGTGTATTTATAGGCATTTTGAGGTTTGGGAAACTTTGCCCCTCCTGGTAGGAATGTATATCCCATACGTCACTAGCTCATGGACTCTTGCTAATATGAAAGAAATGAATTTATCAGGTAATTTCTTACATAAATTATGTTTCTTTCATGTAATTAGCAAGAGTCCATGAGCTAGTGACATATGGGATATACATTCCTACCAGGAGGGGCAAAGTTTCCCAAACCTTAAAATGCCTATAAATACACCCCTCACCACACCCACAATTCAGTTTTACAAACTTTGCCTCCCGTGGAGGTGGTGAAGTAAGTTTGTGCTTAAGATTCTTCGTTGATATGCGCTTCGCAACAGGTTGAAGCCCGGTTTTCCTCTCAGAGTGCAGTGAATGTCAGAGGGATGTGAAGAGAGTATTTCCTATTTGAATACAATGGTCTACCTCTAGGGGATCTATTTCATAGGTTCTCTGTTATCGGTCGTAGAGATTTCTTCTCCTACCTCCCTTTTCAGATCGACGATATACTCTTATATACCATTACCTCTACTGATTCTCAATTCAGTACTGGTTTGGCTATCTATTACATGTAGAGGAGTGTCCTGGGGTAAGTAAATCTTATTTTTTGTAACACTCTGCGCTATGGTTGGGCACTTTATATGTAAAGTTCTAAATATATGTCTATAAACTTATATTTGCCTTGATTCAGGATAATCAGTATTCCTTTTTCTTTACAGACTGTCAGTTTCATTATTGGGATAATGCATTCAATTATTTTTTCTTACCTTGAAAAATTTAATTTGGCCATTTTTTCCTGCATGCTGTTAGGCTCGCGGGGGCAAGAAATTTTTCTTTTTATTACGTCATTTTTGGCGCGAACTTTTTTTGGCGCTAAAATTTTTTTGTCATTTCCGGTGACGTAAATTACGCCGGAAGTTGTATTCTGTTACGCATGCGTATTCAGAAATTTTTTGCGCCAAAAAAATGTGGGCGTCTTTTTTACTCACATTATTTAATCATTTTCTTTTCATTGCTTCTGGTTTCAGTAGCTTTTTATTTTGCATTCTGTCCCATTCCTGAAACTGTCATTTAAGGAATTTGATAATTTTGCGTTATATGTTGTTTTTTTCTATTACATATTGCAAGATGTCTCATCCTGACCCTGGATCAAAATCCCCTAATGGACAGACGCTGCCTGATGCTGGTTCTACCAAAGTTAAGTGCATATGTTGTAAACTTGTGGTAACTGTTCCTCCAGCCGTAGTTTGTGAAAGCTGTCAAAAACTTTCCAAAGCCGATTCTGTTTCCATTAGTAATAATCCTTTACCTGTTGTTGTTCCTTCAACATCTACTGTTCAGGATGTTCCTGTTAATATAAAATAATTTGTTTCTGATTCTATTAGGAAGGCTCTGTCTGTTATTCTTCCTTCCAGTAAATGTAAAAGGTCTTTCAAAACTTCTCATATTTCAGATGAATTTTTAGGTGAACGTCATCATTCTGACTTATCTGTTTCTAATGAGGTTTTTTCTGGTTCAGAGGATTCTACTTCAGATATTGATACTGATAAATCTTCATATTTATTTAAGATGGAGTATATTCGTTCATTACTTAAAGAAGTTTTGATTGCTTTAGATATGGAGGAATCCAGTCCTCTTGATACTAAAACTGCTAAACGTTTAAATTCGGTTTATAAACCTCATGTATTAATTCCGGAAGATTTTCCAGTTCCTGATGCTATCTCAGATGTGATTGCTAGGGAGTGGGATAGTCTGGGTACTTCATTTACTCCTTCTCCAAGGTTTAAGAAATTGTACCCTGCGCCATCTGATAGATTGGAATTTTGGGATAAAGTCCCTAAAGTCGATGGGGCTATCTCTACTCTAGCCAAACGTACTGCTATTCCTACGGCAGATAGCACTTCGTTTAAAGATCCTTTAGATAGGAAAATTGAATCTTTCTTTCATGTAATTAGCAAGAGTCCATGAGCTAGTGACGTATGGGATATACATTCCTACCAGGAGGGGCAAAGTTTCCCAAACCTCAAAATGCCTATAAATACACCCCTCACCACACCCACAAATCAGTTTTACAAACTTTGCCTCCTATGGAGGTGGTGAAGTAAGTTTGTGCTAGATTCTACGTTGATATGCGCTCCGCAGCAGGTTGGAGCCCGGTTTTCCTCTCAGCGTGCAGTGGATGTCAGAGGGATGTGAAGAGAGTATTGCCTATTTGAATTCAATGATCTCCTTCTACGGGGTCTATTTCATAGGTTCTCTGTTATCGGTCGTAGAGATTCATCTCTTACCTCCCTTTTCAGATCGACGATATACTCTTATATATACCATTACCTCTACTGATTCTCGTTTCAGTACTGGTTTGGCTTTCTACTACATGTAGATGAGTGTCCTGGGGTAAGTAAGTCTTATTTTCTGTGACACTCTAAGCTATGGTTGGGCACTTTTATATAAAGTTCTAAATATATGTGTTCAAACATTTATCTGCCTTGATTCAGGAAGTTCAACGTTCCTTATTTCAGACAGTCAGTTTCATATTTGGGATAATGCATATGAATAAATCAATTTTTTTCTTACCTTAAAATTTGACTTTTTCCCTGTGGGCTGTTAGGCTCGCGGGGGCTGAAAATGCTTCATTTTATTGCGTCATTCTTGGTGCGGACTTTTTTGGGCAAAATTTTTTTCTTGATTTCCGGCGTCATACGTGTCGCCGGAAGTTGCGTCATTTTTGACGTTTTTTTGCGCCAAAAGTGTTGGCGTTCCGGATGTGGCGTCATTTTTGGCGCCAAAAGCATTTAGGCGCCAAATAATGTGGGCGTCTTTTTTGGCGCTAAAAAATATGGGCGTCACTATTGTCTCCACATTATTTAAGTATCTTTGTTTATTGCTTCTGGTTGCTAGAAGCTTGTTCACTGGCATTTTTTCCCATTCCTGAAACTGTCATTTAAGGAATTTGATCAATTTTGCTTTATATGTTGTTTTTTCTATTACATATTGCAAGATGTCCCAGATTGACCCTGAGTCAGAAGATACTTCTGGAAAATCGCTGCCTACTGCTGGATCTACCAAAGTTAAGTGTATTTGCTGTAAACTTGTGGTATCTGTTCCTCCAGCTGTTGTTTGTAATGAATGTCATGACAAACTTGTTAATGCAGATAATATTTCCTTTAGTAATGTTACATTACCTGTTGTTGTTCCATCAACATCTAATACTCAGAGTGTTCCTGTTAACATAAGAGATTTTGTTTCTAAATCCATTAAGAAGGCTTTGTCTGTTATTCCTCCTTCTAGTAAACGTAAAAGGTCTTTTAAAACTTCTCATTTTTCAGATGAATTTTTAAATGAATATCATCATTCTGATTCTGATAATGATTCCTCTGGTTCAGAGGATTCTGTTTCAGAGGTTGATGCTGATAAATCTTCATATTTATTCAAAATGGAATTTATTCGTTCTTTACTTAAAGAAGTCTTAATTGCATTCGAAATAGAGGATTCTGGTCCTCTTGATACTAAATCTAAACGTTTAAATAAGGTTTTTAAATCTCCTGTAGTTATTCCAGAAGTTTTTCCTGTCCCTGATGCTATTTCTGAAGTAATCTCCAGGGAATGGAATAATTTGGGTAATTCATTTACTCCTTCTAAACGTTTTAAGCAATTATATCCTGTGCCATCTGACAGATTAGAGTTTTGGGACAAAATCCCTAAGGTTGATGGGGCTATCTCTACTCTTGCTAAACGTACTACTATTCCTACGGCAGATAGTACTTCCTTTAAGGATCCTTTAGATAGGAAAATTGAATCCTTTCTAAGAAAAGCTTACTTATGTTCAGGTAATCTTCTTAGACCTGCTATATCTTTAGTGGATGTTGCTGCAGCTTCAACTTTTTGGTTAGAAGCTTTAGCGCAACAAGTAACAGATCATAATTCTCATAGCATTGTTAATCTTCTTCAACATGCTAATAACTTTATTTGTGATGCCATCTTTGATATCATTAGGGTTGATGTCAGGTATATGTCTCTAGCCATTTTAGCTAGAAGAGCTTTATGGCTTAAAACTTGGAATGCTGATATGTCTTCTAAGTCAACTTTGCTTTCCCTTTCTTTCCAGGGTAATAAATTATTTGGTTCACAGTTGGATTCTATTATCTCAACTTTTACTGGAGGGAAAGGAACTTTTTTACCACAGGATAAAAAATCTAAAGGTAAATTTAGGTCTAATAATCGTTTTCGTTCCTTTCGTCACAATAAGGAACAAAAGCCTGATCCTTCACCCACAGGAGCGGTATCAGTTTGGAAACCATCTCCAGTCTGGAATAAATCAAAGCCTTTTAGAAAACCAAAGCCAGCTCTAAAGTCCACATGAAGGTGCGGCCCTCATTCCAGCCCAGCTGGTAGGGGGCAGATTACAATTTTTCAAAGAAATTTGGATCAATTCAATTCACAATCTTTGGATTCAGAACATTGTTTCAGAAGGGTACAGAATTGGCTTCAAGATAAGGCCTCCTGCAAAAAGATTTTTTCTTTCCCGTGTCCCAGTAAATCCAGCGAAGGCTCAAGCATTTCTGAAATGTGTTTCAGATCTAGAGTTGGCTGGAGTGATTATGCCAGTTCTGGAACAGGGACTGGGGTTTTATTAAAATCTCTTCATTGTACCAAAGAAGGAGAATTCCTTCAGACCAGTTCTTGATTTAAAAATATTGAATCGTTATGTAAGGATACCAACATTCAAAATGGTAACTATAAGGACTATTCTACCTTTTGTTCAGCAAGGGCATTATATGTCCACAATAGATTTACAGGATGCATATCTGCATATTCCGATTCATCCAGATCACTTTCAGTTTCTGAGATTCTCTTTCCTAGACAAGCATTACCAGTTTGTGGCTCTGCCGTTTGGCCTAGCAACAGCTCCAAGGATTTTTACAAAGGTTCTCGGTGCCCTTCTGTCTGTAATCAGAGAACAGGGTATTGTGGTATTTCTTTATTTGGACGATATCTTGGTACTTGCTCAGTCTTCACATTTAGCAGAATCTCATACGAATCGACTTGTATTGTTTCTTCAAGATCATGGTTGGAGGATCAATTTACCGAAAAGTTCATTGATTCCTCAGACAAGGGTAACCTTTTTAGGTTTCCAGATAGATTCAGTGTCCATGACTCTGTCACTAACAGACAAGAGACGTCTAAAATTGATTTCAGCTTGTCGCAACCTTCAGTCACAATCATTCCCTTCGGTAGCCTTATGCATGGAAATTCTAGGTCTTATGACTGCTGCATCGGACGCGATCCCCTTTGCTCGTTTTCACATGCGACCTCTTCAGCTCTGTATGCTGAACCAGTGGTGCAGGGATTACACAAAGATATCTCAATTAATATCTTTAAAACCGATTGTACGACACTCTCTGACGTGGTGGACAGATCACCATCGTTTAGTTCAGGGGGCTTCTTTTGTTCTTCCAACCTGGACTGTGATTTCAACAGATGCAAGTCTGACAGGTTGGGGAGCTGTTTGGAGGTCTCTGACTGCACAAGGGGTTTGGGAATCTCAGGAGGTGAGATTACCAATCAATATTTTGGAACTCCGTGCAATTTTCAGAGCTCTTCAGTCATGGCCTCTTTTAAAGAGAGAATCGTTCATTTGTTTTCAGACAGACAATGTCACAACTGTGGCATATATCAATCCTCAAGGAGGGACTCACAGTCCTCTGGCTATGAAAGAAGTATCTCGAATACTGGTATGGGCGGAATCCAGCTCCTGTCTAATTTCTGCGGTTCATATCCCAGGTATAGACAATTGGGAAGCGGATTATCTCAGTCGCCAAACGTTACATTCGGGCGAATGGTCTCTTCACCCAGAGGTATTTCTTCAGATTGTTCAAATGTGGGGACTTCCAGAAATAGATCTGATGGCTTCTCATCTAAACAAGAAACTTCCCAGGTATCTGTCCAGATCCAGGGATCCTCAGGCGGAAGCAGTGGATGCATTGTCACTTCCTTGGAAGTATCATCCTGCCTATATCTTTCCGCCTCTAGTTCTTCTTCCAAGAGTAATCTCCAAGATTCTGAAGGAATGCTCGTTTGTTCTGCTGGTGGCTCCAGCATGGCCTCACAGGTTTTGGTATGCGGATCTTGTCCGGATGGCCTCTTGCCAACCGTGGACTCTTCCGTTAAGACCAGACCTTCTGTCACAAGGTCCTTTTTTCCATCAGGATCTCAAATCCTTAAATTTGAAGGTATGGAGATTGAACGCTTGATTCTTAGTCAAAGAGGTTTCTCTGACTCTGTGATTAATACTATGTTACAGGCTCGTAAATCTGTATCTAGGAAGATATATTATCGAGTCTGGAAGACTTACATTTCTTGGTGTCTTTCTCATCATTTTTCCTGGCATTCTTTTAGAATTCCGAGAATTTTACAGTTTCTTCAGGATGGTTTGGATAAAGGTTTGTCTGCAAGTTCCTTGAAAGGACAAATCTCTGCTCTTTCTGTTCTTTTTCACAGAAAGATTGCTAATCTTCCTGATATTCATTGTTTTGTACAAGCTTTGGTTTGTATAAAACCTGTTATTAAGTCCATTTCTCCTCCTTGGAGTTTGAATTTGGTTCTGGCGGCTCTTCAAGCTCCTCCGTTTGAACCTATGCATTCACTGGACATTAAATTACTTTCTTGGAAAGTTTTGTTTCTTTTGGCCATCTCTTCAGCTAGAAGAGTTTCTGAATTATCTGCTCTTTCTTGTGAGTCTCCTTTTCTGATTTTTCATCAGGATAAGGCGGTGTTGCGAACTTCTTTTAAATTTTTACCTAAGGTTGTGAATTCTAACAACATTAGTAGAGAAATTGTGGTTCCTTCATTGTGTCCTAATCCTAAGAATTCTAAGGAGAGATCATTGCATTCTTTGGATGTAGTTAGAGCTTTGAAATATTATGTTGAAGCTACTAAGAATTTCCGAAAGACTTCTAGTCTATTTGTTATCTTTTCCGGTTCTAGGAAAGGTCAGAAGGCCTCTGCCATTTCTTTGGCGTCTTGGTTGAAATCTTTAATTCATCATGCTTATGTCGAGTCGGGTAAAACTCTGCCTCAAAGGATTACAGCTCATTCTACTAGGTCAGTTTCTACTTCCTGGGCGTTTAGGAATGAAGCTTCGGTTGATCAAATTTGCAAAGCAGCAACTTGGTCTTCTTTGCATACTTTTACTAAATTCTACCATTTTGATGTGTTTTCTTCTTCTGAAGCAGTTTTGGTAGAAAAGTACTTCAGGCAGCTGTTTCAGTTTGATTCTTCTGCTTATAATTTCAGTTTTTTTCATTATAAGATTTAAACTTTATTTTGGGTGTGGATTATTTTCAGCGGAATTGGCTGTCTTTATTTTATCCCTCCCTCTCTAGTGACTCTTGCGTGGAAGATCCACATCTTGGGTAGTCATTATCCCATACGTCACTAGCTCATGGACTCTTGCTAATTATATGAAAGAAAACATAATTTATGTAAGAACTTACCTGATAAATTCATTTCTTTCATATTAGCAAGAGTCCATGAGGCCCACCCTTTTTGTGGTGGTTATGATTTTTTTGTATAAAGCACAATTATTCCAATTCCTTATTTTTTTATGCTTTCGCACTTTTTTCTTATCACCCCACTTCTTGGCTATGCGTTAAACTGATTTGTGGGTGTGGTGAGGGGTGTATTTATAGGCATTTTGAGGTTTGGGAAACTTTGCCCCTCCTGGTAGGAATGTATATCCCATACGTCACTAGCTCATGGACTCTTGCTAATATGAAAGAAATGAATTTATCAGGTAAGTTCTTACATAAATTATGTTTTTTTGAGAAAGGCTTATTTATGTTCAGGTAATCTACTTAGACCTGCTATCTCTTTGGCTGATGTTGCTGCAGCTTCAACTTTCTGGTTGAAGTGACAGATCAAAATACATATAGCATTGTTAAACTTCTTCAACACGCTAATAACTTTGTCTGTGATGCCATTTTTGATATCATTAGAGTTGATGTCCGGTATATGTCTTTAGCTATTTTAGCTAGACGAGCTTTATGGCTTAAATCCTGGAATGTAGATATGACTTCTAAGTCAACTTTGCTTTCTCTCTCTTTCCAAGGTAATAAATTGTTTGGTTCTCAGTTGGATTCTATAATTTCAACTGTTACTGGAGGGAAGGGTGCCTTTTTGCCTCAGGGCAAAAAATCTAAAGGCAATTACAGGGCTGCTAATCGTTTTCGTTCCTTTCGTCAGAATAAGGAGCAGAAGCCTGATCCTTCCCCTAAAGGAACAGTTTCCGATTGGAAACCTAATCCAGTCTGGAATAAATCCAAGCCTTCCAGAAAGTCTAAACCAGCCCCTAAATCTGCATGAAGGTGCGGCCCTCATTCCAGCGCAGCTGGTAGGGGGCAGGTTATGATTTTTCAAAGATGTTTGGATCAATTCAGTTCACAATCTTTGGATTCAGAACATGGTTTCACAAGGGTACAGAATAGGTTTCAAAGTAAGGCCGCCTGTGAGAAGATTCTTTCTCTCACGCATTCCAGTCGATCCAGTAAAGGCTCAGGCGTTTCTGAAATGTGTTTCAGACCTAGAGTTAGCTGGGGTAATTATACCAGTTCCAGTTCTGGAACAGGGTCTGGGGTTTTATTCAAATCTATTCATCGTACCAAAGAAAGAGAATTCTTTCAGACCGGTTCTGGATCTAAAAATATTGAATCGTTATGTAAGGATACCAACGTTCAAAATGGTGACTATAAGGACTATTCTGCCTTTTGTTCAGCAAGGGCATTATATGTCTACAATAGACTTACAGGATGCATACCTGCATATTCTAATTTATCCAGATCACTTTCAGTTTCTGAGATTCTCTTTTCTAGACAAGCATTACCAGTTTATTGCTCTTCCATTTGGCCTAGCAACAGCTCCAAGGATCTTTTCAAAGGTTCTCGGTGCCATTCTCTCTGTAATCAGAGAACAGGGTATTGCGGTATTTCCTTATTTGGACGATATCTTGGTACTTGCTCAGTCTTCACATTCTGCAGAATCTCATACGAATCAACTTGTGTTGTTTCTTCAAAGACATGGTTGGAGGATCAATTTACCAAAGAGTTCCTTGATTCCTCAGACAAGAGTAACCTTTTTAGGTTTCCAAATAGATTCAGTGTCCATGACTTTGTCTCTTACAGAAAAGAGACGTCTGAAATTGGTTTCAGCCTGTCGAAGCCTTCGGTCTCAATTGTTCCCTTCGGTAGCATTATGCATGGAGATTTTAGGTCTCATGACTGCTGCATCGGACGCGATCCCTTTTGCTCGTTTTCACACGAGACCACTCCAGCTTTGTATGCTGAACCAGTGGTGCAGGGATTATACAAGGATATCACAAATAATATCCTTAAATCCCAATGTTCGATCATCTCTAATTTGGTGAATGGATCACCATTGTTTAATTCAAGGGGCCTCTTTTGTTCGTCCAACCTGGACTGTGATCTCAACAGATGCGAGTCTTTCAGGTTGGGGAGCTGTATGGGGATCTCTGACAGCGCAAGGGGTTTGGGAATCTCAGGAGGCAAGATTACCAATCAACATTTTGGAACTCCGTGTGATTTTCAGAGCTCTTCAGTTTTGGCCTCTTCTAAAGAGAGAATTGTTTATTTGTTTTCAAACAGACAATGTCACGACCGTGACATATGTCAATCATCAAGGGGATACTTGTATGGGCGGAATCCAGCTCCTGTCTAATTTCTGCGGTTCATATCCCAGGTGTAGACAATTGGGAAGCGGATTACCTCAGTCACCAGACGTTACATCCGGGCGAATGGTCTCTTCATCCAGAGGTTTTTCTTCAGATTGTTCGAATCTGGGGTCTTCCAGAAATAGATCTGATGGCCTCTCATCTGAACAAGAAACTTCCCAGGTATCTGTCCAGATCCCGGGATCCTCAGGCGGAAGCAGTGGATGCGTTGTCACTTCCTTGGAATTATCATCCTGCTTATATCTTTCCGCCTCTAGTTCTTCTTCCAAAAGTGATCTCCCAAATTCTTTTTGAGCGTTCATTTGTACTGCTGGTGGCTCCAGCATGGCCACACAGGTTTTGGTTTGCGGATCTCGTTCGGATGGCCAGTTGCCAACCTTGGACACTTCCATTAAGACCAGACCTTCTATCTCAAGGTCCATTTTTCCATCAGGATCTCAAATCATTAAATTTGAAGGTATGGAGATTGAACGCTTGATCCTCAGTCATAGAAGTTTCTCTGACTCAGTGATTAACACTATGTTACAGGCTCGTAAATCCGTCTCTAGAAAGATTTATTATCGAGTTTGGAAGACTTACATCTCTTGGTGTTCTTCTCATAAATTTTCCTGGTTTTCTTTCAGAATTCCTAGAATTTTACAATTTCTTCAGGATGGTTTGGATAAAGGTTTGTCTGCAAGTTCTTTGAAGGGACAAATCTCTGCTCTTTCTGTTCTTTTTCACAGAAAGATTGCTAATCTTCCTGATATTCATTGTTTTGTACAGGCTTTGGTCCGTATCAAACCTTATTATTAAGCCAATCTCTCCTCCTTGGAGTCTTAATTTGGTTTTGACAGCTTTACAGGCTCCTCCGTTTGAGCCTATGCATTCTCTGGACATTAAATTACTTTCTTGGAAAGTACTGTTCATTTTGGCTATCTCTTCTGCTAGAAGAGTTTCTGAGTTATCTGCTCTTTCTTGTGAATCTCCTTTTCTGATTTTTCATCAGGATAAGGCGGTGTTGTGGACTTCATTTAAATTTTTACCTAAGGTTGTGAATTGTAACAACATTAGTAGAGAAATTGTTGTCCCTTCATTATGTCCTAATCCTAAGAATTCTAAGGAAAGATCGTTACATTCTTTGGATGTAGTTAGATTCTTTGAAATATTATGTTGAAGCTACTAAAGATTTTAGAAAAACTTCTAGCCTATTTGTTATTTTTTCTGGTCCCAGGAAAGGTCAGAAAGCTTCTGCCATTTCTTTGGCATCTTGGTTAAAGTCTTTGATTCATTATGCTTATGTGGAGTCGGGTAAGTCCCCGCCTCAAAGAATTACGGCTCATTCTACTAGGTCAGTTTCTACTTCCTGGGCTTTTAGGAATGAAGCTTCTGTTGATCAGATTTGCAAAGCAGCGACTTGGTCTTCTCTGCATACTTTTACTAAATTCTACCATTTTGATGTGTTTTCCTCTTCTGAAGCAGTTTTTGGTAGAAAAGTACTTCAGGCAGCTGTTTCTGTTTGATTCGTCTGCTTATAATTTCAGTTTTTTTCATTATAAAGATTAAAACTTTTGATTTGGGTTGTGGATTATTTTTTCAGCGGAATTGGCTGTCTTTAATTTAACCCTCCCTCTCTAGTGACTCTTGCGTGGAAGTTCCACATCTTGGGTATCTGCTATCCCATACGTCACTAGCTCATGGACTCTTGCTAATTACATGAAAGAAAACATAATTTATGTAAGAACTTACCTGATAAATTCATTTCTTTCATATTAGCAAAAGTCCATGAGACCCACCCTTTTTTTGTGGTGGTTATGATTTTTTTTTGTATAAAGCACAATTATTCCAATTCCTTATTTTTTTATGCTTTCGCTCCTTTTTTATCACCCCACTTCTTGGCTATTCGTTAAACTGAATTGTGGGTGTGGTGAGGGGTGTATTTATAGGCATTTTAAGGTTTGGGAAACTTTGCCCCTCCTGGTAGGAATGTATATCCCATACGTCACTAGCTGTCACGCTCGGCTGCTGGGAAGCTCTGCAGTCCTCTCTGTGTGCTTGATTGACAGGTGTCTGAGCCACCCCTTCCTGATGATGTCACAACCAGGCTTTTTATTCTGGGCTTCCTGTTTCTCTAGTGCCCGTTTGTTTGTTTAACTTTGTGCTTCTGATAGGAATTCTCTGAGGATTCTCTCTAACTGCTGCTTTTCTGTTGCCAATCTCTTCAAGGATTTACTATGCTGGATTAACCTTCAACCTCCTGATTACCTGTCTCCAAACAATGCAAGTACTGTTTGTTTTATGAAACTTTCAAACTTCCTGTTTACCTGCTGCAAACCCTGCAAATACTGACTACTCTGTTTATTGCCAAACTATTCAAATACTGTTATTTCTGTGAAACCTTCAATCTGCATGTTTACCTGTTTCCAAACTCTGCAAATGCTATTATTCAGTGTAAACCTTCAAACTGCTTGATATCCTGTTGCCAATCTCAACAAGTACTGATTAATCTGTGTTAACCTTCAAACTACCAGCTTACCTGTTGCTATCTCTGCAAGTTCTGACAACACAGTGTAAACCTTCAAACTACTTGATTACATGTTGTTAATTCTGCAAGTTCTGACTACACAGTGTTTACCCTCAAACTGCCTGATTACCTGTTGCATACTCTGCAAAGACTGTCTACACAGTGCTAACTCTCAAACTGCCTGATTACCTGTTGCAAACTCTGCAAAGACTGTCTACACAGTGTTAACTCTCAAACTGCCTGATTACCTGTTGCAAACTCTGCAAAGACTGTCTACTCAGTGTTAACCCTCAAACTTCCTGATTACCTGTTGCATACTCTGCAAAGACTGTCTACACAGTGTTAACCCTCAGACTGCCTGATAACAAATTACCTACTCCTGCATTATTAACTGTTTCCTGTTTTACCCTTCTTCTGTCTGAGTATAAGTGGACTATCCCTGCTCTCCTGATTCTGTGGAAGACATTTCCTGAAACCAGTTCCTTATTCAGAAGTCTATCTGGCTGATATCATGAATTACTTTGGCACAGGCTAACCCTGCTCCATATCGTGAGTACTTTGTTTTTTGGAGGTTGTCGTGGGGTCACGTCCTGGATTAAACTCAGAGTGCAAGGGTGTTGTTTAAGTTCGCCCTAGCATTTGGGTCTTCTTCTGGACATTTCCTAACCTGACACTAGCTCATGGACTCTTGCTAATATGAAAGAAATTAATTTATCAGGTAAGTTCTTACCACTGTTCCCTCTAAAGCCAGTTTTGTGTGCGGCCCAGCAATGAAACAGTTAATAATGGAACCACACCTTGCAGTCTGCATTGTGCAATGTTTGTTAATTGCTCTAATTAACTGTTTCACTGCTGGGCCGCACACAAAACTAGCCTTAGAGGGAACACTGGTTTTTACATAAATTATGTTTTTTCGTTCCTTTCGGAACTTTAAAGGAGTGCCCTCTTCTTCCTCCACAAAGCAGGAAGGGAATTTTGCTCAGGCCAAATCCGTCTGGAAACCCAACCAGACTTGGAACAAGGGTAAACAACCCAAGAAGCCCACTGCTACTACCAAGACAGCATGAAGGGGCGGCCCCGGTCCGGGACCGGATCTAGTAGGGGGCAGACTGTCTCTCTTTGCTCAGGCTTGGGCAAGAGATGTTCAGGATCCTTGGGCACTAGAGATCGTGACCCACGGGTATCAACTGGAGTTCAAAAGTTTTCTCCCAAGAGGGAGATTTCTTCTTTCTCGATTGTCTGTAGACCAGATAAAAAGAGAGGCATTCTTGAGCCACGCTAGAAGATGGCAGCTGCTTAAGAGGGCTCCCATCTCTCACGACGGCTAAAATCACTGTTATGCTGGCATAACCCCTTTCTTCCCCTTTATCTCCCTGCCCTTATTTATCCCTAAAGTTGTGAATCCAGCGGACACTAAAATCACGGACCGCCACTATGCCCTACCGCAACAACTGAAGAGTTACGTTTTGCGGCCCAGCTACAAGCAGCACACGCTGCACACTCAGCCTAGGAGAAGGGCCGACGGATCCTATCAGCCACCTTCCGCCCGATCACTATTCTACACTCCTCCAGGATCTATCGGTGACCCGATCCCACAGAAGTGAGGTGAGACTTAAATTTCTGGACTCATCTTCCCCAAATGAGCGCCATCACACATCTCTTAGGCACGCATATATTTAAGGCCGAAGCAACTGCACCGCTCATAGCCTGAAGGCAGCACATAGTAACGAGCCAAAGGCTGACAAGGGAAATTCCTCCTTTTCACCAATCTACAGCCCTTATCTGCTTTAACAACAGTGACTGTACTATAACTGGCTAAATATCACACAGGCCATCCTTATAGGCTGCATAAGCCATCACACTTACATCTGCGCGGAGTTTGCGGGCAGTTACTTAGTGCTGGCTTGCTCCTCTCTATAACCGCCTGCAGAAAAGAAGATTAACAGCCCCATGTGTGGTATAGGCTTACATTAAAACTCTTGGGACACAGTTTATCTTTGCAAATAACAACACTGGCTGTTTCACTTTTAGCTGGAAATCATTTAGGTCCTTACCACTGGCCACAAAGATTTTTACAGTCATAACTGCGCAACACTCGCAGGCAGGCACTCAGACTGGGCTCAAATCTCTCATATTCACCTGCAGAGGAAAAGAAACATAACATCTTGTACTAACCCTACACTGTTGCTCACAGGAGACAATATATCTGCAGAATTTATCTCCCTTTTATGCCCCCATCATCTATATCATTAAAGGGCTATTTGGAGACCTCTTAGTGCGCAGAACAGTTTGGAGACATCATTTGCAGAGAGAACTGTCAGACATCTGCTTTAAGGGGTAATGCCTTGTAAGCGACAGGTAAAAGGCGACAAAACCACCACCTCTAAACCCCTCAATTCCTGAAACCCAGAGAACCAATCTTCCCTGCAGAAGTAGAAAAAGCTGCAGACATGCAGACAAATGCTGATCCCCCCTCTTCATCTATAATACCAGATTCTGCCTCTTTCCTCACTAAAAAAGACATTAACCACTTGTCATCCAAAGATGACATAAAGGTCGTTCTGCACGAGATGAGGACCCTATTTGGAGATTTACGGAAAGACCTGGGGGCTATGGAAAAAAGGGTAGTCTCACTAGAGAACAATCAAAAGGCCATAACTGAAGAGGTACACACCAACTCCTCTGCCATTACAGACCATGACATAAGACTTCACATACTCTCAGAAAAATTAGAGGACCTGGAAAACAGGACACGCCGAAATAACTTGCGTATAAGGGGTGTCTCTGAGTCTATCTTCCCTCCTGCTATTGAAGGTTACCTCCAGGCCTTATTCAGAGTTGTCAAAGATAACCCTTCTGCAGAAGAAGTTCACATAGAGCGGGCACACAGAGCCTTACGCCCCAAACCTCCTCCCAAAGCTCCCCCAAGGGACATAATAGTCAGATTCTTAAGATACAGGGACAAAGAGGACCTTCTTCGTGCTGCAAGAGAGAAAAGCCCAATTCACCATGCAGGGGAGGAAATACAAATATTTGCAGATCTTTCACCAACCACCCTCCAAAAAAGAAGGGAATTATCCCATATCACATCCACCTTGAAAAAACACGGAGTCACCTATAGGTGGGGTTTCCCAGTTTCAATAATCACTACATCTAACAACAGAACGGCCATTTTTAGACCGGGATCGGATCCAGATGTTTTCTATAAAGAGCTGTCTCTACCCATACTACATGATAAAGGTGCTGCAAACGGCCCCTCCAAGAATCATAACGACAATGGGGACTCTGCAAGCTCCAGCTCTAGCCCACGTTGACCTCTACCCTCTGATTCCCATCCTCCTACTATCTGCAAGCCTCGACCGAGACTGTTGATGGGAGGAGAATCTGTTCTTGTGCCTTCCTGTGGTCACAAAGATTTGATTACTTACTTTCATCATTCAGTTATAACTTTGTGACACTTTCTGATTTAACTCAGCAATACCCCAGCTGTTCTTTATGCTGGACATTTAACAGGACATATTAATATTCTACTGCAGAATGTCATTGTAATATATTTGCACTGATGGTTTATGTCACTTTTCTTGCTACTTAAATAAGGTTAATATAACCCAAAGGGATGTTTAGCAGATTTTGTTTAGCTTCGCTTTAGAGTGTTAATTGGTTAGTGCCTTAAGATCAGCCGAACTACCGCATATATACTTTATGCTTGAACATTACTTTGTCTTGACACATTACCATTGCATTACATTCTCAAATCTTGCATTTACTGTATATGTTTGTACAATATTTCTCTAGTTCTTGTTTTTCTTTCTTACAGGTTATTGTTATGATATTCTGTAGGGAGCCCTTTTCCTACACCTGTCCAAAAGAGCTCCAGTTGTTCATAAATTTTACAATATAATTGTCTTCACCACATCTTTCCCTGTGTCCCCCCCCCTTCAAACACCCTTTTCCCTACTCTTTGTTTCCTGCTATCCTTCCTTTTCCTTGCCCCTTCCCCTTTCCCTCCTCTCCCCTCCTCCCTCGCCTCTCCCTAACACACCCATGCCAGCAGTTACACACACTTCATGATTTACACTACACCTAGCCGGAAGTGGAGATACTTCCCCTTTTTCTAGAGATTTTGCGAAGGTTACCCCAGCTAATTTTAGATTACTACTAACTCTGTGAGTGACCCTCCTCTGAGGCCTGAATTACAGAGCCCCTATTCAATTTAACTTAATTAGCTATACCTTCCACGCTAATTTTCTCTATCTCTTTCCTTCTACTCCCCCTCTGATTACCTACTTTTTTTTTTTTCCCAGCATGTCTAAGCGTCACAGTAAGTTCTCAAACCACCCCCTTAAGATTACATCTATAAATGCCAAGGGACTGAACAACCCTGGCAAGCGGTCTATCGCCATTAGAGAATTGAATAAATTGAAAAGTCAAATCATATTACTCCAAGAGACCCATTTCCAGAAAGGCAGGGAACCGCGATGGCAACCACAACACTTTACCACAGTACTTCTTGCATCAGGCCCAACTAAAAAGGGAGGGGTGGGTATTCTGATCCACAAGTCTTTACCTGTCCAAACTCACCAAATTATAAGGGACCCAGAAGGGCGTTTTATTCTGATGGTGGGCTCCTTATATGGCCAACACCTCACGATCTTAAATGTATATGCCCCTAATCAAGCCCAGAGTAAGTTCTTCAAAAATATCTCAAATTTATTATTAGATCATTCTAAAGGGGTCGTCTTCTTGGCTGGAGATTTTAATCTCGTTTTCGACCCTCGCCTTGACTCCTCGAGAGGTACATCTACTGTCCCAAAATCCACTCTGAAAGTCGTTAAAAACTCCCTTACCAACTTAGACCTCCACGATCTGTGGAGAACTTTGCATGTTAATGAAAAAGATTATACTTATTACTCCCCTCCGCACAACTGCTACACGCGCATAGATCATATCATGGTAAACTCCCACGGCCTCTCTCTCGCGGAGCAATGTGTAATCGATAATATTACATGGTCGGACCATGCCCCCATTACCTGCTCCATTCTCTGGCCTGACCTGCCGATCACCAGTAAAACATGGAGACTGGACGACACAATTCTTGATGACCCTGTTTTTCTTGGGGAGATTGAGAGTTCTCTCACAGAATACTTCTCACTAAATGCTAACACAGCCTCCTCTCCCATGGTGGAGTGGGAGGCCCATAAGTCAGTTATCCGCGGCCAATTTATCAAACATAGCGCCAAGCTAACTAGACAATCCAGGGCCTTGCACATCTCTTTACTAGACAAAATTAACACCCTAGAAAAACTACACAAGCAGAATCCTACCAACAATAACATTATGCAAGATCTAACCTCCACTAAATCTGATCTCAACCAACTCCTCATCAAAACATATCAACGTAACGCGTTGTACCTAAAACAGTATTACTACGAAGGAGGTAATAAACCAGGAAAAATCCTTGCGAGAACACTTCGCAGGAAACAGTTGTCTTCCTATATACACTCCATCAAATCCAAAGATGGTATCGCAGTCTCTAGCAGCAGACTTATAGCCTCAACATTCAGAGATTACTATAGGGTTTTGTACAATATTGAGGATAACCCCCCCACATCGCAAACAACTTCAAACCCAAACAACATCTTAGAGCTAACTAATGAATACTTTAAAGACATTAATCTCCCTTCTCTTTCAGAAGAGGAGAAACTAGTGCTAGAATCTCCTTTCTCAGAAGAGGAATTACTTCTTGCAATCAAAGACATGCCATCTGGCAAGAGCCCGGGCCCAGATGGGTTTACCCTTAGATACTACAAATTGCTGAGTAAAGCGTTACTGCCCCATCTTCTAAAACTCTTCAACACTCTGAGAGACACGCCAATTTTATCTGACTCGCTTCTTGAAGCACATATCACTGTTATCCCCAAACCTGGGAAGGTAGCCAATTGTCCAGAGAATTTTAGACCCATTTCATTAATTAATACGGACATGAAGCTGCTGGCCAAGATTCTTGCCAACAGACTTAATAAATATTTGCCAAAACTAATAGCCACGGACCAGGTGGGCTTCGTACCGGGCCGCGAGGCCCGTGATAATACCATTAAAGTTCTACAATTGATTAATTACGCAAAGAATTCGCAAATCCCAATGGTCCTGTTTGCTACCGACGCAGAGAAGGCCTTCGACCGGGTGCGATGGTCTTTTCTGCGAAGGGCTATGACGGAGATGGGCGTCCCAACGCCTTTTTTGAATTCGGCTATGGCTTTATACTCCTCCCCAAACGCAAAAGTCAGAGTGAATGGTACCCTCTCAGATTCTTTTGTAATTAGAAACGGTACTAGGCAGGGATGTCCCTTGTCCCCGCTCCTCTTCGCAATATCCATGGAAGTATTAGCTCAAAAAGTCAGGAAAAATACAGAGATTACAGGAATTATGGTGGGGGAATCCGAATATAAACAAGCCCTATATGCCGACGACGCGTTATTTTCTTTAACTAATGTGAGCACTTCCATCCCAGCCCTACTCACAGAGTTGAAAAATTATGGTAAAGTTTCCAACTTCCAATTAAATATTTCTAAATCTGAAATTCTCAACATTAATACTAACCCAGCCCAGATCCAACAGCTAAGTAATTTCTACAACATTCCTATCGCCCAACATAAATTGAAATACTTAGGCATCAATTTGACATCTTTACCCCAAGACTTATTTAAAGTAAACTATACCAAGATTAAAAACGAAATCATACGTAAACTATACCAAGATTAAAAACGAAATCATACGAGACCTTTCGGTCTGGAAGAATAAAAAACTCTCTTGGCTAGGGAGAATAGGAGTTTTAAAAATGAATGTGCTCCCTCGCATTTTATACCTATTCCAGACCCTTCCTATACACCTTCCAGAGGGATACATAAACCAACTACAAAGGGCTTTTGAGCAATACATTTGGGATGGCGCTAGACCGAGAATTCCAAGAAAGACGATGTACCTCTCGAGGGACAACGGGGGGATGGGAGTTCCGTGCTTACTAACCTACAAACAAGCTACTACCCTCCAACACATAGTCGAATGGGCACATAATTCAGATGACAAGGCCTGGATACAAATAGATAGGCAAATTTTTAAAACAAACAATGTAGCTACACTGGCTTGGCAGTCTCGACAGAAAAGACCAAAGGTAATTGAGAGTTATCACGTCACAACAGGTGTCTTCTCAGAATGGGATAAACTCACATCCACTAGCACACATATTTCCTCATTAGTTGCCCCCCTCACTCCCATCCTGGAAAACGTAGATCTTCCTTATAGCCGCTTGAGCTTCAATAAACTACAACCGTATAGTCTGAGGACGGGGTCAGTCCACTTTGTAACAGTTGACGGTAAATTAAAGACACAAGCTGAACTGAAGAATTCACATGAGGAGATTTTTTCCTCTTGGCTTCATTACCACCAACTCATACATTTCATCTCCCATAATAAACACAAGGAGGCCATGGGGAGGAACCTTACGTCTTTTGAGAATCTTTGTATTTCTACAACTAAGCCGACACATTTAATCTCTAAACTATATAAGATAATCTCAAATTCTGCGACAGCAGACCTCCCGTTCTACACCTACTCTTGGGCGAAGGAACTAAATTCTGAAATAGAGGAAGTGTCCTGGCACCGGGCCTTTAGACTCATTAAAAAATCCTCAGTTTCGACCACTATCCAAGAAATACACATTAAGCTCCTGTGCAGATGGTACTTGACCCCGTCACGCCTCCATAAGATCTTCCCCGCACTAAACAACACCTGCTGGAGGGGATGTGGGGGTGAGGGTTCTCTCCTTCACATCTGGTGGTCCTGCCCCAAGTTACAAAAGTTCTGGCCTGAAGTACTGTCCGAGATTTCGGAGATTCTTGGAATCCGAATCTCTTGCAACCCAAACATTATTCTGTTCCTCGACCTTCCCAGATTTGCTGGGATGGGCAAACAGCCCCTCTTTCTAATCATGATTACCGCAGCGAAAAAACTCATACCAAAACACTGGAAATCCCAAACAATCCCCTCCCTGGAGGAGTGGAGGCTTTCGGTTTCCAACCTCCTCACACTGGAAAGATATCATTACCTAAAGATACACCAACTTGAGATTCACAAAATGATGCTTGCATGCTGGCGGAATGAGATTTAATTTTTATTTTTTCTCTTTTTTTTTTTTTTTTTTTTTTAACCTCTACCCTTGAACTTTGGTTCTCTGTTTCTCCCCCTTCCTCATATGCTTACTGATCTTTCTTCCATCTCCTCCCTTTTTCCTCCTATACCTCCTTGACTGCAAAAGGAAAAAAAAGGAAAAACTTTAATCCCTACATGAGAATAGGTCTTAATTATAAATGTAAATTTCGAAGTTGTGTTAAATTTTTCTCATGTTCAATTCACTCTCAAAGGAATAGACAATTATGGTATGTAAGGTACGGAATATGGTATTTAAAGCCTATTATTATTTCATATGTTGTCACGGCTCTATCATATGTCCTATGTTATGACTGTCAAATTTGTAACCTTATTGTCTGTTTATATATCTCAATAAAAAATATTTAAAAAAAAAAAAAAAAAAAAAAAGAGGGGCATTCTTATGTTGTGTAAAAGAGCTCTCTACCATGGGAGTAATTCATCCCATTCCAAAACTAGAACAAGGGCGGGGGTTTTACTCAAATCTTTTCGTGGTTCCCAAAAAAGAGGGAACGTTTAGACCCATTTTAGATCTCAAGAGTCTAAACAAGTTTCTCAGGGTCCCATCTTTCAAGATGGAGACTATTTGAACAATTTTAACAATGATCCAGGAGGGTCAATATATGACTACCGTGGACTTGAAGGATGCATACCTGCATATTCCTATCCACAAGGATCATCATCAGTACCTAAGGTTTGCCTTCCTAGACAAACATTTTCAGTTTGTGGCTCTTCCCTTCGGGTTGGCCACAGCACCCAGAATCTTCATGAAGGTTCTAGAGTCCCTTCTGGCGGTTCTCAGGCCACGGGGCATAGCAGTGGCGCCTTATCTGGATGATATTCTGATTCAGGCGTCAACCTATCATCTAACAAAGTCTCATACAGACACAGTATTGTCCTTCCTGAGAACTCATGGATGGAAGGTGAATGTAGAAAAGAGTTCACTAATTCCACAGACAAAGGTTCCATTTTTGGGAACTCTGATAGATTCAATAGCTATGAAGATTTTTCTGACGGAGGTCAGAAAGTCAAAGATTCTAAACACATGCCGAGCCCTTCAGTCCAATCCTCAGCCTTCAGTGCCTCAGTGCATGGAGGTAATTGAATTGATGGTGGCGGCAATGGACATCATTCCGTTTGCTCGATTTCATCTCAGACCACTGCAACTGTGCATGCTCGGACAGTGGAATGGGGATTATGCGAATTTATCTCCTCAGATAAATCTGGACCAGGAGACCAGAGACTCTCTTCTTTGGTGGTTGTCGCCGAATCATCTGTCCCAAGGGACGTATTTCCGCAGACCCTCGTGGGTGATAGTGACAACAGACGCCAGTCTTCTAGGCTGGGATGCAGTCTGGAATTCCCTGAAGGCTCAGGGTGTATGGACTCAGGCGGAGTCTCTACTTACAATCAATATTCTGGAATTGAGAGCAATATTAAATGCGCTTAAAGTGTGGCCTCAGTTTGTTTTGGCCAAATTCATCAGATTCCAGTCGGACAACATCACGACTGTGGCTTACATCAATCATCAGGGAGGAACGAGGAGTTCCTTGGCGATGACAGAAGTATCCAAGATAATTCGATGTCGGAGACCCACTCTTGTTATCTGTCAGCAATCTACATCCCAGGAGTGGACAACTGGGAATCGGACTTTTTAAGCCAACAGGCTTTTCATCCGGGGGAGTGGGAACTCCATCCGGAGGTCTTTGCCTCGCTAATTTTCCGATGTGGCAGACCGGAATTGGATCTCATGGCGTCTCGACAAAATGCCAAGCTTCCAAGATACAGATCCAGGTCGAGGGATCCTCAGGCCGAACTGATAGATGCCTTGGCAGTGCCTTGGTCGTTCAACCTAGCTTATGTGTTTCCACCTGTTCCTCTCCTTCCCTGGGTGATTGCTCGGATCAAACAGGAGAGAGCTTCACTAATTCTGATCGCACCTGCATGGCCACGCTAGACTTGGTATGCAGATCTAGTGGACATGTCCTCTCTGCCTCCGTGGAAACTTCCAGTGAGACAGGACCTTCTCATACAGGGTCCTTTCCAACATCCAAATTGAATTTCTCTGCAGCTGAATGCTTGGAGATTGAACGCTTGATATTATCTAAGCGGCGTTTCTCTGATTCGGTCATTGATACTTTGATTCAGGCACGTAAGCCTGTCACTAGAAAGATCTATCATAAGATATGACGTAAATATCTGTTTTGGTGTGAATCCAAGGGCTACTCATGGAGTAAAGTTAGGATTCCCAGGATTCTGTCTTTTCTCCAAGAAGGATTGGAGAAAGGATTATCAGCAAGTTCCTTAAAGGGACAAAGTTCTGCTTTGTCAATTTTGCTTCACAGACGTTTGGCAGATGTTCCAAATGTTCAGTCTTTTTGTTAGGCTCTGTAATGTCCCTTTAAGACATTCCACTCCCACCTTTTACCTGCCTATAAAACCTCACTTCCTGAGCAGTACTTTGCTTGATTATTTTCTTTGTTCTTATTGGAATTACTTCGCTGAAATCAAGTCACTCCTGCTCAGTTCACTATCGACTCAATCTGAGTAATTACTGAACTTTTGCCTACTGAACTTATACCTTAAAAGTTCCTTCTACCTAAGTGCTGCTTTCTCTGCAGACATTTATACAGCGCAGCCAAAGGATTTCACTGCATAAATTGCCTGCCAGTCTTTCTCTTTAAGTGCCACTCCCCTTACCGCCACAGCTTTACGGAGGATACTCTGAAGAGTCAGACCCCAGTCACAGCTGATTCATCACCTACTCCGCTAGGACTACTACTCCTCAAGCTGCCGGAATCCGCTGAATGAACTCTCAGCCTGAACGGTACCGCAACTTAACCTCACAGCACTCGGGAAGTACTTACGAAACACTCCGCCATTACAGCGTCCCAAGCTGCAACGGAAACCAAGCAAAGGCTACCGCAAGTATTATCTCTGCTAAACATATTCTGTCAAGTTGTTTCTAATACAGCATATGTACCACTTCACAGTCTCTGTAATAACATTTTACCTCAAGCTAACAAACTCTATCTTTGATCTAGCTTACTGCCATATTTCCTATTTGTCTCTGTGAACTATTCAGACTTGCACATTTGAATGTCTGAATAAAATCTTATTTGTCTAGCAGCCTTTTTCTGTGAGTAGACTCTTATCAAAACGCTAGAACTACAGGGAGTGCAGAATTATTAGGCAAATGAGGATTTTGACCACATCATCCTCTTTATGCATGTTGTCTTACTCCAAGCTGTATAGGCTCGAAAGCCTACTACCAATTAAGCATATTAGGTGATGTGCATCTCTGTAATGAGAAGGGGTGTGGTCTAATGACATCAACACCCTATATCAGGTGTGCATAATTATTAGGCAACTTCCTTTCCTTTGGCAAAATGGGTCAAAAGAAGGACTTGACAGGCTCAGAAAAGTAAAAAATAGTGAGATATCTTGCAGAGGGATGCAGCACTCTTAAAATTGCAAAGCTTCTGAAGCGTGATCATCGAACAATCAAGCGTTTCATTCAAAATAGTCAACAGGGTCGCAAGAAGCGTGGGGAAAAACCAAGGCGCAAAATAACTGCCCATGAACTGAGAAAAGTCAAGCATGCAGCTGCCAAGATGCCACTTGCCACCAGTTTGGCCATATTTCAGAGCTGCAACATCACTGGAGTGCCCAAAAGCACAAGGTGTGCAATACTCAGAGACATGGCCAAGGTAAGAAAGGCTGAAAGACGACCACCACTGAACAAGACACACAAGCTGAAACGTCAAGACTGGGCCAAGAAATATCTCAAGACTGATTTTTTCTAAGGTTTTATGGACTGATGAAATGAGAGTGAGTCTTGATGGGCCAGATGGATGGGCCCGTGGCTGGATTGGTAAAGGGCAGAGAGCTCCAGTCCGACTCAGACACCAGCAAGGTGGAGGTGGAGTACTGGTTTGGGCTGGTATCATCAAAGATGAGCTTGTGGGGCCTTTTCGGGTTGAGGATGGAGTCAAGCTCAACTCCCAGTCCTACTGCCAGTTTCTGGAAGACACCTTCTTCAAGCAGTGGTACAGGAAGAAGTCTGCATCCTTCAAGAAAAACATGATTTTCATGCAGGACAATGCTCCATCACACGCGTCCAAGTACTCCACAGCGTGGCTGGCAAGAAAGGGTATAAAAGAAGAAAATCTAATGACATGGCCTCCTTGTTCACCTGATCTGAACCCCATTGAGAACCTGTGGTCCATCATCAAATGTGAGATTTACAAGGAGTTAAAACAGTACACCTCTCTGAACAGTGTCTGGGAGGCTGTGGTTGCTGCTGCACGCAATGTTGATGGTGAACAGATCAAAACACTGACAGAATCCATGGATGGCAGGCTTTTGAGTGTCCTTGCAAAGAAAGGTGGCTATATTGGTCACTGATTTGTTTTTGTTTTGTTTTTGAATGTCAGAAATGTATATTTGTGAATGTTGAGATGTTATATTGGTTTCACTAGTAAAAATAAATAATTGAAATGGGTATATATTTGTTTTTTGTTAAGTTGCCTAATAATTATGCACAGTAATAGTCACCTGCACACACAGATATCCCCCTAAAATAGCTATAACTAAAAAAAAACTAAAAACTACTTCCAAAACTATTCAGCTATTAATGAGTTTTTTGGGTTCATTGAGAACATGGTTGTTGTTCAATAATAAAATTAATCCTCAAAAATACAACTTGCCTAATAATTCTGCACTCCCTGTATATTGCCAGGTTATAACTTGTATCTCTTGGCCTTTGGAACTAGCAACACTCTATATTTTTAAAAAATACAGTTAATCTTACAGGCTCTAATCAGAATTAAGCCTGTGTTTAAGCCAATTACTCCACCTTGGAGTTTGAATTTAGTTCTTAATGTTCTTAAAGGGGTTCCGTTTGAACCTATTCATTCCATAGATATTAAGTTGTTATCCTGGAAAGTTTTGTTTTTGGTTGCTATTTCTTCTGCTCGTAGAGTTTCCGAACTTTCAGCATTGCAATGTGATTCGCCTTATCTTATCTTTCATTCTGATAAGGTGGTTTTACGTACCAAACCTGGTTTCCTTCCTAAGGTTGTTTCTAATAAGAATATTAATCAGGAAATCATTGTTCCTTCATTGTGTCCTAACCCTTCTTCTAAGAAGGAGCGTATGTTGCATAACCTGGATGTGGTCCGTGCCTTGAAGTTTTACTTGCAGGCGACTAAGGATTTCCGTCAATCATCTTCATTATTCATTGTCTTTTCTGGAAAGCGTAGGAGTCAGAAAGCTATGGCTACCTCTCTTTCTTTTTGGCTGAAGAGTATCATCTGCCTGGCATATGAGACTGCTGGACAGCAGCCTCCTGAAAGAATTATGACTCATTCTACTAGGGCTGTGGCTTCCTCATGGGCATTTAAAAACGATGCTTCTGTTGAACAGATTTGCAAGGCTGCGACTTGGTCGTCTTTTCACACTTTTTCCAAATTTTCCAAATTTGATACTTTTGCTTCTTTTGAGGCTGGTTTTGGGAGAAAGGTTCTTCAAGCAGTGGTGCCTTCTGTTTAGGTACTTGTCTTGTTCCCTCCCGTTCATCCGTGTCCTGTAGCTTTGGTATTGTATCCCACAAGTAAGGATGAAATCCGTGGACTCGTCATATCTTGTAGAAGAAAAGTAAATTTATGCTTACCTGATAAATTAATTTCTTCAACGATATGACGAGTCCACGGCCCACCCTGTTATTTTTAAGACAGGTTTAGATTATATTTATTTTTTATAAACTCTAGTCACCTCTGCACCTTAATCTTTTCCTTTCTCTTCCTAACCTTCGGTCAAATGACTGGGGGTGAAGGGAAGGGAGGAGCTATATATACAGCTCTGCTGTGGTGCTCTTTGCCACTTCCTGTTAGCAGGAGGATAAATCCCACAAGAAAGGATGAAATCCGTGGACTCGTCATATCGTAGAAGAAATTAATTTATCAGGTAAGCATAAATTTACTTTTTTTTCAAATTGACTACTTTTTTCTTACAAATTGCGGGCAGCATTAGGCCCGCGGGTGCGCAAAATGCTAGACTATTGCGTCATTCTTGGCGCAAGAATTGTTTGGCGCGAAAAGTACGTCCATTGATACAAGTTCGTCATTTCCGGCATCGTAGTTGACGCGGAATCCTTACACACGGTTGCGTCGTTAGTGACGCAAGTGTGTCATTTCCGGATATTGTTGGCGCCAAAAAAAATTTCACTTACGTTGTGCGTCATACTTGCCGCCAAATTTTTCATTTGTTTTATACCCCATTGCTGTTTGCCTCTTGCCTTTTTCTATGTCAGAGGGCTATGCTGTTTGCATTTTTTCCCATTCCTGAAACTGTCATATAAGGAAATTGATAATTTTGCTTTATATGTTGGTTTTTCTTTTACATTTTGCAAGATGTCTCAATCTGATTCTGCCTCAGAAGTATCTGTTGGAACTTTGCTGCCTGACATCGGTTCTACCAAAGCTAAGTGCATTTGTTGTAAGATTGTGGAAATTATATCTCCGAATGTCATTTGTAATAGTTGTCATGATAAACTTTTACATGCAGAGAATGTATCCATCAGTAATAGTACAATGCTAGTTGCAGTTCCTTCAACTTCTAATGTACATGATATACCTATGAATTTTAAAGAATTTGTTACTGATTCTCTTCAGAAGGCTTTGTGTGCATTTCCGCCTTCTAATAAACGTAAAAGGTCTTTTAAAACTTCTCATAAAGTTGATGAAATTTCAAATGACCGACAACATAATGATTTAGCCTCCTCTGATGAGGATCTATCTTATTCAGAAGATCCCTCCTCAGATATTGACACTGATAAATCTACTTATTTGTTTAAAATGGAGTATATTCATTTGTTAAAAGAAGTGTTAATTACTTTGGATATTGAGGAAGCTAGTCCTCTTGACATTAAGACTAGTAAACATTTAAATGCTGTTTTTAAACCTCCTGTGGTTACTCCAGAGGTTTTTCCTATTCCTGATGCTATTTCTGATATGATTTCTAAGGAATGGAATAAGCCAGGTACTCATTTTATTCCTTCTTCAAGGTTTAAAAAATTGTATCCTTTACCAGCAATTTCTATAGAGTTTTGGGAAAAGATCCCCTAAGTTGATGGGGCTATTTCTTCTCTTGCTAAACGTACCACTATTCCTATGGAAGATAGTACTTCTTTTAAAGATCCTTAAGATAGGAAACTTGAATCCTATCTAAGGAAAGCCTATTTATATTCAGTTCATCTTCTCAGGCCTGCAATTTCTTTGGCTGATGGTGCGGCTGCATCAGCTTTTTGGTTGGAGAATTTAGAGCAACATGCTAATCATTTTATTTGTGATGCCATTTTTTATATTATCAAAATTGATGTTAGATCCATGTCTTTAGCTATTTTAGCTAGAAGAGCTTAATGGCTTTAATCTTGGAATGCTGATATGACATCTAAGTCTAGATTATTATCTCTTTCTTTCCAAGGTAATAATTTATTTGATTCTCAGTTGGATTCTATTATTTCAACTGTAACTGGAGGAAAGGGGGTTTTTCTGCCTCAGGATAAAAAACCTAAGGGTAAATCTAAGGCTTCTAACCGTTTTCGTTCCTTTCCAAGGAACAAAAATCTAATCCTTCCCCCAAGGAATCTGTTTCCAATTGGAAGCCTTCCTCAAATTGGAATAAACCCAAGCCTTTTAAAAAACCAAAGTCAGCCCCTAAGTCCGCATGAAGGTGCGGCCCTCATTCCAGCTCAGCTGGTAGGGGCAGACTAAGGTTTTTCAAGGATTTTTTGATAAATTCTGTCCAAAATCAATGGATTCAGAGCATTGTCTCTCAAGTGTATCAAATAGGATTCAGAGCAAGACCTCCTGTGAGAAGATTTTTTCTCTCACATATCCCAGCAAATCCAGTAAAAGCTCAGGCTTTCCTGAAGTGTGTTTCAGAGCTGGAGTCTTCAGGGGTAATCATGCCGGTTCCTTTTCAGGAACAAGGTCTGGGGTTTTATTCAAATCTATTCATTGTCCCAAAGAAAGAAAATTCATTCAGACCAGTTCTGGATCTGAAAATATTTAATCGTTATGTATGAGTACCAACTTTCGAAATGGTGATTATAAGGACTATTCTGCCTTTTGTTCAGCAAGGACATTATATGTCTACAATAGACTTGCAGGATGCATAACTTCATATTCCGATTCATCCAGAACATTATCAGTTCCTGAGATTCTCTTTTCTAGACAAGCATTACCAATTTGTTGCTCTTCCATTTGGCCTAGCAACAGCTCCAATAATCTTTTCAAAGGTTCTAGGTGCCCTACTCTCTGTAATCAGAGAGCAGGGTATTGCGGTGTTTCCTTATTTGGACGATATCTTGGTACTAGCTCAGTCTTTCCGTTCTGCAGAATCTCACACGAATCAACTAGTGTTGTTTCTTCAAAAACATGGTTGGAGGATCAATTTAACAAAAAGTTTCTTGATTCCTCAGACAAGGGTCACCTTTTTAGGTTTCCAGATAGATTCAGTGTCCATGACTCTGTCTCTAACAGACAAGAGACGTTTGAAATTGGTTGCAGTCTGTCGGCACCTTCAGTCTCAGTCATTCCCTTCAGTGGCTATGTGCATGGAAGTTTTAGGCCTCATGACAGCAGCATCGGACGCGATTCCTTTTGCTCGTTTTCACATGAGACCTCTCCAGCTTTGTATGCTGAATCAGTGGTGCAGGGATTATACAAAGATATCACAGGTAATATTCTTAAATCCCAATGTTCAACACTCTCTGATGTGCTGGTTAAATCACCAGCGCTTAGTTCAAGGGGCTTCCTTTGTCCAGCCAACCTGGACTGTGATCACTACAGACGCAAGTCTTTCAGGTTGGGGAGCTGTTTGGGGATCTCTGACAGCACAAGGGGTTTGGAAATCTCAAGAGGCGAGATTACCAATCAATATTTTAGAACTCCTTGCAATTCTCAGAGCTCTTCAGTTTTGGCCTCTGTTGAAGAGAGAACCATTCATTTGCTTTCAGACAGACAATATCACAACTGTGGCATATGTCAATCATCAGGGTGGGACTCACAGTCCCCAAGCTATGAAAGAAGTATCTCGGATACTTGCTTGGGCGGAATCCAGCTCCTGTCTAATCTCTGCGGTGCATATCCCAGGTGTAGACAATTGGGAGGCGGATTATCTCAGCCACCAGACTTTACATCCAGGGGAGTGGTCTCTCCATCCAGATGTGTTTTCTCAGATTGTTCAGATGTGGGGTCTTCCAAAGATAGATCTCATGGCTTCTCATCTAAACAAGAAACTTCCCAGATACCTGTCCAGGTCCAGGGATGTTCAGGCGGAAGCAGTGGTTGCGCTGACACTTCCTTGGTGTTATCATCCTGCTTACATGTTCCCGCCTCTAGTTCTTCTTCCAAGAGTGATATCCAAAATCATCATGGAACAATCGTTTGCGTTGCTGGTGGCTCCAGCATGGCCACACAGGTTTTGGTATGCGGGTCTTGTTCGGATATCCAGTTGCCAACCTTGGCCACTTCAGTTAAGGCCGGACCTACTGTCTCAATGTCCGTTTTTCCATCAGGATCTCAAATCATTAAATTTGAAGGTATGGAAATTGAACGCTTAGTACTAAGTCATAGAGGTTTCTCTGATTCAGTGATTAGTACTATGTTACAAGCTCGTAAATCTGTCTCTAGAAAGATTTATTATCGAGTTTGGAAGACCTACATTTCATGGTGTTCTTTTCATAAATTCTCTTGGCATTCTTTTAGAATTCCTAGAATTTTACAGTTTCTTCTGGATGGTTTGGATAAGGGTTTGTCTGCAAGTTCCTTGAAGGGACAAATCTCTGCTCTTTCAGTTTTATTTCACAGAAAGATTTCTAAACTTCCTGATATTCACTGTTTTGTACAGGCTTTATTTCGTATTAAGCCCGTCATTAAATCAATTTCTCCTCCTTGGAGTCTTAATTTGGTTTTGAAGGTATTACAGGCTCCTCCGTTTGAGCCTATGCATTCTTTGGACATTAAACTACTTTCTTGGAAAGTGTTGTTCCTTTTGGCCATCTCTTCTGCTAGAAGAGTTTCTGAGCTACCTGCTCTTTCTTGTGAATCTCCTTTTCTGATTTTTTATCAGGATAAGGTGGTTTTGCAGACTTTATTTAAATTTTTACCTAAAGTTGTGAATTCTAACAACATTAGTAGAGAAATTGTTGTCCCTTCCTTCTGTCCTAATCCTAAGAATTCTTTGGAGAGATCCTTACATTCTTTGGATATGGTGAGAGCTTTGAAATATTATGTTGAAGCTACTAAAGATTTCAGGAAGACTTCTAGTCTATTTGTTATATTTTCTGGTCCTAGGAAAGGTCAGAAGGCCTCTGCTATTTCCTTGGCTTCTTGGTTAAAGCTTTTGATTCTTCAAGCTTATTTGGAGTCGGGTCAGAGAATTATAGCCCATTCTACAAGATCAGTCTCCACTTCGTGGGCTTTTAAGAATGAAGCTTCAGTTGATCAGATTTGCAAAGCAGCAACTTGGTCCTCTTTGCATACATTTACTAAACTCTAACATTTTGATGTATTTGCTTCTTCAGAAGCAGTCTTTGGTAGAAAAGTTCTTCAGGCAGCTGTTTCAGTTTGATTCTTCTGCTGATGTTTTAAGTTTTTCTTTTCATTATGAGAATAACTTTTATTTTGGGTTGTGGATTATTTTTTCAGCAGAAAATGGCTGTTATTATTTTTATCCCTCCCTCTCTAGTGACTCTTGAGTTGAGTTCCACATCTTGGGAATTGATATCCCATACGTCACTAGCTCATGGACTCTTGCCAATTACATGAAAGAAAACATAATTTATGTAAGAATTTACCTGATAAATTAATTTCTTTCATATTGGCAAGAGTCCATGAGGCCCACCCTTTTAATGGTGGTTATGATTTTTTTGTATAAAGCCCAATTATTTCCAAATTCCTTTGTTGATGCTTTTTACTCCTTTCTTTATCACCCCACTTCTTGGTTATAAACTGAATTGTGGGTGTGGTGAGGGGTGTATTTATAGGCATTTTGAGGTTTGGGAAACTTTGCCCCTCCTGGTAGGATTGTATATCCCATACGTCACTAGCTCATGGACTCTTGCCTATATGAAAGAAATGAATTTAAATGAAATGTTTTTTATTATCCACACTCCTCTACACATAACATTAGGAAAAATACATACAATTAGACATGCCAAAACATCATATCTCAAGGTATAACTGTTGTGACACATATTAAACATTCCTATCAAAGTACTTTCCATTTCAGAAGAAGTCTCCAATGTTTGAAGTGTCCTTGAGTCTATATATATGCTTGTGTTGAATACAGATAGAAGATTGGCAACAAGTTCTCTTTCCTGTAGTTAGAGTTTAGACATTATTTTAGACTACTCTTTGGCAGAGTGTTTGCTTTTTAACCTTTAGTTCCCTCAACTGTTTCTCTGCAACACCGACATTATGATAGCTTCAAATGAGAGAACTTGAGTACAGGGGGCATAAAGTTCAAACATTTCCATCAACTTTAACAGCATTGTAATAACAGTAACTAGAGAAAAAACAAAAACAAAGCTCAATTAAGCTAAGTAAAAATATATAAGAAAAACTAAAACATAACTTGCACGTATCCGCTTCGTGGATCTATAACTTGTCATTGTACAGTATATCTTTATCACATCTAAATACTGTCTGCTCATCTAGCTTTATGTCTGTGGTTTATCTTAGGACTACTATCTCCTAGCTTGCTTCCTCAATTGCCCTGTTATTTCCCTCTAGTACCCAGTAGTACCAGACCTTCTGAAATTGAGATTCTGTACCTTGTACCTCTGCAGCTGATTCATACATCAGGTAGACCAGCTTTATCTTAGCTAATACCTCCGACCACGATGGGACTACTGTTTTCCAGAATCTAGCAATCACTGTTCTAGTTGTGGTGCACAATATTCTGATAAAAGTGTTAATGTATTTATTTAGTCTGGGAATGGGTTCATGCAGTAAGGCCTGTGCGGGGGTCAGATAGATCTGTTCGCCTAAAACTATTCTCAGTAAGGAGGACAATTTCCGCCATATTTCATTAACTGTGGGACATTCCCACCACATGTGAAGGTAAGTTCCTGTCACCTTACATCCTCTATAGCAAAATTTGGAGCTTCCTTTTCCCATATGAGCAGTTTTGCTCGGGGTCAGATACCATCTAAACAATGTTTTTAAGATGTTTTCTCTTAAGTCCGCACTAATAAGACCTCTACTAGCTTGGTGAAACATCTCATACCATCTATCCAACTCAAACTCTTTGTCAATATCAGTTTCCCATTTTAACATTAGTGTTGTTTTGGAATTATTTCTATTCTCCTGAATAGATATATATAAATTGGAGATCGCCCTTTTAGGTCTAGTGTGTGCTGTGCATAGGTGTTCAAGAATAGATTGTTTGCCATGTGTCGGGTATTTAGTCATATACGAGTTTATAGCTGCCGTCACCTGGAGATACAAAAACGAATGAAGTGTAAGGGGTTCAAGTTTCAGTTGGAGCTGGGTGAATGTTAACAGTTTGCCCTGAGAGTATATATCTGCTACCCTGTAAAGCCCTTTATTCTCCCATTTGTGGAGATGATGTTTAAATTCCTCATTGAGGATATATTTCAAGGGCATTATTTTTGAACATAGAGAAAGATTCTGTCCTACTTTTTGTGACGACGGCCATTGTTGTCTAGAGAGTAGTGTAATTCTGTTCTGATAGATATCCTGTTTTTTAGATAGCTCACTGCTCCAAAGAATGCCATCTGGGGTCTCCTGCCCCACCAATTCTGCCTCCAAAGTAGGCCATAACACATCTCTTTGCCTCCTGCTTAACATGGAGTCCTGGGCCAGTCTCGCTGCTCTATAATAATCAAGTAAATTAGGGGCTCCTACCCCCCCTATTTGTCTGTGTTTGTTTAAAATGTGGTGTGGGATTCTCGGATGCTTGTTATTTCGTAAGAAGCTATGGATGTCCCTCTGAAGTTTAGTTATGTCAGCAACATTAATCTTAATTGGGAGCACCCTAAACAGGTATAGGATTCTGGGCAGCGTTGTCATCTTAATTGCAGACAGTCTCCCATACCACAAAAAAACCATTTTCCTCCATTTCCCTAAATCGGACCTAATCAGCTTGAACAAGGGGGTGTAATTGGCTTCATATAATTTCGAGGAGTGTGACATCAGTTTTATTCCTAGGTATTTTAACCATCCAGGGACCCATCTAAAGTCAAAATTTGCTTCAATCAGTTTGATAGTGTGTTTTGGTATGGACAAAGGGAGTGCCTCGCATTTATCCACCTTAATTTTGTAACCGGATATCTGGGAGAACAGGTGTATTGCTTGGTAGATGTATGGCAGCGAATGCAGAGGCCTCGAGACAGTAAGCAGCACGTCGTCTGCAAAAAGGGTAATTTTGTGATGTATTTTCCCCACTACCAGACCAAATATATCGGGACAATTACGTATATAAGCAGCCAGTGGCTCAATACAAATAGCGAAGAGCAGAGGTGATAGTGGGCATCCCTGCCTGGTTCCATTAAGTATAGGTATGTTTTCTGATTGATGCCCTATCGCTCTAACGAATGCTATAGGTGTCGAGTATAGTCCCCTAATAGCCTTCATAAACCCTCCCTCAAACCCCATTGTTGTCAATAAAGCTAACATGTATTTCCAATCAACTCTGTCAAAGGCCTTCTCCGCATCCAATGATAGGACCAGAGAAGGCACTTTGCGGTCTCTTAGCATATCTATTACTGAAACCATTCTACGAATATTGTCAGGGGCTTCCCTCTCTTTGATAAATCCCACTTGATCTGGGTGAATAATTTTAGGGAGAATGTGTTTCAGTCGATTGGCCAGGATTTTAGTAACTATTTTAATATCTTGGTTGATGAGGGAGATAGGCCTATAGCTACTACAAAGATTGGGATTTTTCCCCTGTTTCGGAATTACCACTATTTTGGCCCTAAGCAAGTCTATGGGGATCTCTCCTTCCTCCATGATGTGGTTAGCGAACACTACCAGGTGTGGCACCAAAATTTCCCTGAACGCCTTATAATACTCCCCTGGGAACCCATCTGGTCCTGGAGCTTTGCCAGGTTTAAGGTCTTTAATCGCTGCTATCACCTCTGCTCTTGTAATCCCAGCATTTAGGGTTGTTCTATCTTCCTCAGTTATCGGTGGCACATCCGCTTTCTGCAGAAAAGAAGCAAAAGCTTCTTCTGTATTAAGATTATGTTGCACCTTCGTGCCATCATACAATTCTTTATAAAATTGTGCGAATGTGTCAACAATCTCCCGAGGATGCGTGGTCATCTGACCACCAGGAGTTGGATACATGGTATAGATAAAGATTGATAACTGTCTCTAAGTTTTTTTGCAAGGTATTTGTCTGGTTTGTTGGAAAAGATGAAGTAATTGGTTTTTAACCTATGTGCAGCTCTTACAGATTGTTCATTTAATATGGCCTGTAGAGTTTGTCTCTTGTCCATAAGTCTATTTAATGTAGTTTTGGATTTATTTGATTTGTGTGTTTGTTCTAGGGAAGCAATTTCATCAGTTAATTGTTTAATTGTGTTTTCTTTCTTTTTCCTATATAGTGTTTTCTCTTTAATTAGGATACCCCTAATCACTGCCTTGTGTGCTGCCCAGGGTGTAATGGGGTTGTCTGTGGAGTCCACATTAATTTGCCAGTATTCTTTCAGATCATTCAAAATCTTGTCTTTAATTAGTGGGCTTTTAGTACAAAATGTATCATACGTCCAAGTCCTTGTCCTCTGTGGGTCTGACAGATCGCCTAAGGTGAGTACCGTTAAGGAGTGATCGGACCAGACACACGGATAAATATCTAAAGAATGTATTGTTGGTTGAAGAATCTGGCTGGTGTATACATAATCTATTTTAGAATAGCTATTATGTGAAGCTGAGTAAAAAGTGGTAGCCCCGGTCCCCCCTTTTAACATCTGCCAGGTATCCTGTAGAGTGTGTTGCTCTAACAGCCCCATAACCTTTTTAGCCATTGCCTTCTGTCTCTGTTTCTTTTTAGATTGTTGCGTGGTTGTCTGTTTGGTCAATAGTTGGAGGTCAATGTTAAAATCTCCTGCCAGTATTATTCGTAATCTAGACCAATTAGTTAACAAATTGGAGATAGTGGCAAAAAATGTGTCTTGTTGATCATTAGGAGCGTATATGTTACATAGAAGTACATCCACCTTCCCAACTTGACCAAACACTAGAAGATATCTACCTTCCTTGTCAGATATAGTCTCTTTATGGGTAAATGGTATGGAAGTGTGTATTAAAATGGAGACTCCTCTCTTTTTTGAGTCTAATGCTGAATGGAATTGCATAGAGTAGTCTCTTGCCCAATACTTAGGAATTGTATTCTTTAGAAAATGTGTCTCCTGAAGATAAATAATATTGGCCTTTAAGCATCTATAATTTGACATGGCTGTTCTCCTCTTTGTGTCAGTGTTCAATCCTCTCGCATTATGCGAGATCAAAACTATCCTAGGCAGTGCCATCCCAATATCCACATCCCTCACATATTGTATGTCTATTCATAGTAGCAGGGACCCCAGATAACAGAGTTACCCCCAGACATAATGACCATTTCTTCTCTATTGTAAATATAAGCACATCAATCTCCCTCCCTATGCTATCTAGCTTCTGTTTCCTTCTCAGATACCCACAGCTTTGTAACATAATGACATGTGATGAGCATATAGTAATTGTACAATATTTCGTGAATTTACATAATAAGAACATGAACATAAACAAAAAAAAACAACAAATGATATTGATGAAACCATTGCATACACATGTACCTAAACCAAAACAAAGTACATGCATTGTGCGATCCCAACATGAACCGCCAACCCAATAGAATTTCCAATAAGTAAAGGATCAAGGTCTATCCCTTGAGTCTGAGATGTAGTGCTCTCCGGGGTAGAGTAAATGAAAAAAAAGAAAAAAAATGTCTCAAACAATACCCTAGAGGATGAGAGAAAAGTAAAGAAGGAAACAAAAACAAAACGGGGGGGGAGCCCCTTTATCACAGATGTTGGTTACCTAGTGGCCAAACGGCTCACGTCTTGGTCTTCTTCTTGGTTACTTTCTTCCATTTCGATCTTTGGGGCTTTACCTTTGATGGAGACAGTTCAGAAGAATGAGATAATGACTGTGTTTCCAAGGTATTAGGTGGTTCTAAATCCAGAAGCTTGCAAATATCCGGAATCTCCTCAATGGTTTTGATAGTAGTCACTCTCCCATTTCTCATCACATGGAGTGCAAAAGGGAAGCCCCATCTGTATGGTATATTGTTCTTCCGTAGGAGAAGAGTGAGAGGCTTCAGTGCAAACCTTTTTTGTAGAGTTTTAGTACAGAGATCTTGAAAGAACTGGATTATGTTTCCCTGAAACTTAAACGTTGGGTTTTGTCTCGCTGCCAATAGTATCTTTTCTCTGTCAGGAAACCGTAGGAATTTGATGATCACATCTCTTGGTGGTTGATCAGTTTTAGGTTTCGCCCTGAGGGCTCTGTGTGCTCTCTCAATTGGATATTCAGAGTCTGCGGACCCTCCTAGTATGGCGTGAAACAGCTGTTGAAGATAGCTGTGGAGATCCTCCGCTCCAATTGTCTCATGGACTCCCTTGAGGCGAATGTTGGATCGCCGGCTTCTATTTTCTAAATCTTCAATCTTTTCCTCCAGCTCCAATATTGTTTGATTCTGGGAGGAAAGGGCTTGCGAGACTGACGTAACTTCCTCTCCTATTTCCTCTGTAGCTGTTTCTAAGGAGTCTACTCGATTTCCCAACTCCAATATTTCTGTTTTAATGTCTGAGAGACTATTGGTGACTGTGGCCTGAAAGTTGTCCATCTTTTCCCACAATTTTTCGAAATTAGAAGCAATATCCTGTTTAGACACTAGGGCTTGCAGATCAGCTTTAGTTGCGGGGATAAGGTCTTCAGGTCCCTCTTCATTTTCAGACTCCATTTCTTCCTCTGTCTCCGTTAGAATCTGGTCTTGGGATTTGGGGATTTTAGGGGCTTTAAAAAAAGTGTCTACCGATAAAGACTTCATTCCTTTATCTCCTTTAGAACCTTTTCTTGCAGCCATGATGTTTATAGTAGTGGTTTGGCAACTTAAGGCTGAGATTAATTTAAGAGATATCCTGCTTAGTGGGTATTGAAGGTATTATTAGCTGCTTTATTCTGGCCAGCTCCAATTATTAATTCACTCTCTCACTCTTCTCACTCATCCAGGGTCTTTTATTTAATTCTCCCACACTGCATTGCCTTTCTCATCTCTTGAGGTGCTTTTAACCATAGCTATTGGGTGGTTTATATTTTATTCAATACAGCAATAGTATATTTCCTATGTCATGGCATCCATGTTAGGCCGCATCAGCACAGTCTGTTCTCAAGCATTCATCACATTATAAGCAGAAGTGCTTTATTTTTGTTGATCACACAGAGGGGTAGTCAGAAAGGCCACCATCACCAAAGCAGAGCTGCATGAACTATCCCTACTCCCCAGGGGAGATGTCCTCACTGGACGAAGTCGGGCAGGGAAGATAGGATATGACCCACTGGTATTTTAACCAGCAGGAAATGAGAGGGAGAGAGAGCGGTTCCGCAGCAGTGAAATGTCTCAAATAATAAAAGCACCTCTTATCTAGGTATTGCCCCTGTAATGTGTCCTATGAATTTGCTTTCAAATGTCCCAATGAATTTGGATTGAGTCACTGCCCCACCAAGACCTCACTTTGCTTCAGGGATCTGTGTGTTAAAAGTGCTATGGCGCTTGTTGCGCACTTACGTGAGCCACATGGAGTGTCGGGAAGGGGATCTCCTGGGGTATCCGTATGTTATATCTCCTCTGCCTCCTTGGCGCTTCTTAGTTGTTCCCCTTTAAGCATCCGACCACCTGCAACACCGGCTCTCCGGTTCACACTCAAAGCTCCGTGATCTCAGGGCACTCCTCAGATGTTAGGCCTCCGCCGCCATTTCAGGTAAGGCGCGAGTGTGACTGTAGGTTTTGCGGCGTCTCCTTCCCTCCGTTACTCACACAGATATCCAGCTGTATGTAGTTTCCCACTCCGGAGCGGAGCCCCGACCCTCCGGAGTGTGCCTCTGAGATGTTAGCTTGATTAGTGCTGCGGCTTATCTCACACACCTATTCAGGCTTACCGCCGTTGAAATGTACGTCTTAGTCGCTCTTTAGGTGTATTAAATAATTGTTCAGGTGACACTGCTAAATATGTTGTCTTTTCTGCCAATAGTCAAATCAATTTAAGGATTAAATTCAATAATGCTGATATTGGGCCCAGGAGCTAAGCATACACACGTCTGTTCCCTATGGCTGCTGGCTCCGCCCCCCAAGAAATGAATTTATCAGGTAAATTCTTACATAAATTATGTTTTTATTTTGCGGTTTTTGTGTACTTTAACTGCATATTGATTCTGGAGTGGATCCTGTAGTTGTCTGTATTTTTATCCTAAAGAACTACAGCATTTGATTCTCAGAATCTGACCTATGCTGATGTGGTAGGCAAATTATTCTGTACAATCATTCTAAGTTTACAGTTTATCACTATTTAATAAAGTATTGCTACCTTTCATTGTTGTAAACTGTTGGCAACATAAAATATCTCAACTTTAACCACTTCATGCCATCCTAAGAGCGTTGTGCTTTAATGCCATTAGGACGGAATGTCCGAGCTTATATTGCGTCCTTCAGCATCCCCTTTGACACAAGCAAGAATCTGATGGATGATCAAATCCTGGCCTTGAAATCACAACAATCGTGTGATTTTGTTTTTACAGCAAGTGTTTACTTCAGAACTTTGTTCAGATGTTAACACTTTGATGCTGGCACAAAGGGGTCGAGATACTTGTTTCCGCATGTTAACAAAAACACTCATGGAAAGGTTTTTGATGGCTTTAGATACAGGTCTGTTAGACACCATTTTACAATATATTTCTCTACCAATCCCAGGAAAAAGACTTTAAGGTACAGTTTACTCCAGAATTTTTATTTAAAAAGATAATCCCTTTATTATCTGTTCCCAAGTTTTGTATAACAAACACTTATATTAATATACTTTCCTTCTAATGGCATTGAGAGTCCTCAAACATTCATAGCCTGTGGAAAATACTTCACCTGGCCACCAGAAGGAGGCAAAGACACCTCAAAAAGAGCATTGAAGTATCCCTCACACTTCCCCTACCTTCCCAGTAGTTCTTTGCCTCGTTTCATGGAGGTAGGCAGAGAGACGCTCTGCTGAAGATATGACTAGTTCCTGCTAGATAGCTGGGAAGAGGTGGTTCCATGTAATTCTCTTAATAGAGTTTTTTTGGTTTGTGCTAGCTGCTGATAGTCGCTGGGAAGTTCCCATGCCTCTCCCAGCTAATCAGTTATCCTACCTTTCTGGCAAAACAGTTACACTGGATGTTCCTGAGCTATAGGACTGGTGATGGCAAGTAGTGTGAAGAAACTTCCCATGAGAGGAGATTGTGCCAAATTGAGAAAAATGGCAACCTGCTTGTAACAGCCATCTCTAAGGAGCTCTTTATTCAGACTCTGGGTGCCATAAAAGGACAGTACACTGTAAAATTGTTTTTATATTAATGTATTTCCAATGACTTGTTATACCAGCTGCAGATTATAAAATGTACGGGAAATTACATTTTTCAGGTTTATTTGTGTATATGAAGTAGCTGGTTTTGTGCTTTTAAACCACAGACTTTTACAATGGGTTGAGTTTCAGGTAATATTAGATGTCATTATGCTATGACTTTAACCACTTAGTGACCAGACCATTTTCAATTTTCTTACCCTTAAAGGGACAGTCTAGTCCAAAATAAACTTTCATGATTCAGATAGAGAATGTAATTTTTAAACAATTTTCCAATTTACTTTTATCACCAATTTTGCTTTGTTCTCTTGGTATTAGTTGAAAGCTAAACGTAGGAGGTTCATATGCTAATTTATAACCACTAGAGCGTGTTAGTTCAAGTGTCATATAGATAACACTGTGCTTACACATGTGGAGTTCTAGGGAGCCAGCTCTGATTGGCTAAAATGGATGTCTGTCAAAAGAACTGAAATAAGGGGGCAGTTTGCAGAGGCTAAGATACAAGGTAATCACAGAGGTAAAAAGTGTATTTATTTAACTGTGTTGGTTATGCAAAACTAGGGAATGGGTAATAAAAGGATTATCTTTCTTTTTAAACAATAACAATTCTGGTGTAGATTGTCCCTTTAAGGACCAGGGCTATTTTTACATTTCTGCAGTGTTTGAGTTTAGCTGTAATTTCTTTCCTAAGATATGGTGAGTCCACGACTTGAGTAATTACTGTTGGGAATATCACTCCTGATATGTTGAGCTCAAGTCCCTTCGAGAAAAGAAAGAAGAAATCCAATCCTCTCGCATTAGGCAATTTCAAATGTAGAAACTGTTCTATCTGTAAACATGTTATACCACTTAAATTCATAACTGACAGATGTGGCAAGATACATAAAATGAATTCTCACATCAACTGTAACATGGAGGCAGTAATCTATGGAATCGCCTGTAATTGTAAGATGATCTATGTCGGTATGACCTCACGGAAGCTAAGAATCAGAATGCTGGAACATTTGAGTAACATCAGGAATGCTAACAAAGACCTAAAGGAAAAGAAAATCCTTACTACAGTATCATCACATTTCTTAAAAAAAACATCAAGCTAATATCTCTTGAATTTTGCTGTTTTGGTATTCAAACAGTAAGACTAGGAATAAAAGGAGGAGATATAGAGCAGTCACTTTTGAGAGAAGAAAGTCACAGAATATATATTTTATAATTGGATTAAATGAAAATAACAATTTCTTTGCATATTTATAAGAAGTGTAAACAGTTACCATAGAATTATGGACTCGTATTTCTATAACTTTTAATAATGATTGGATCACATAATGTAGTTTCTTTCATTTATATTATAATTTTTTTTAAATTCTTTAATTTTTTTAATTAAATTTAATTTAGCTTTTACTCACCCTGCACAGCACGGAGCATTTTTTCACTTTAATATTTGCATCACAATCTTTCAATACCAATTCATGGTATTATCACTTCACCAGGTATGATTTATATTAATACACTAAGGCATTGATTATCTATTATAATTTTTTGTCAAAAGAATAATATTTGTAACACATTACTCATAGCACAAATACAAATTACACCAACATTTATTCACATATTAATCATATACTATACTCTATATCATGTATTGATGACCATGGTATCACAAGTAACTAAAAACATTTCAAACACCTGGATATTTACCTCTCAGGTTATGGATATTCCCGTTCTGGTCATTATAGATACAAAAAACATCACTGCGAAGTACTAAATATAGCATAATTTTCCTGAATGTTGAACTAATAAATAAGGATGGATTTAATCGAAATATAGCCAGCTACTACTCATCACACTATAGAATAATGTTACAAAAAAAGGAAGGTTGAGCCAAAATTGTGTTGATCCGTATAGTAACAGGTCAATAGGGGTGTGGTTTCACCCCAACCAATGACCTTCTTAGCAATTGCTTTCTTTCATGTAATTGGCAAGAGTCCATGAGCTAATGACATATGGGATATACAATCCTACCAGGAGGGGCAAAGTTTCCCAAACCTCAAAATGCCTATAAATACACCCCTCTCCACACCCACAATTCAGTTTTACAATCTTTGCCTCCTATGGAGGTGGTGAAGTAAGTTTGTGCTAAGATTTCTACGTTGATATGCGCTTCTCAGCATTGTTGAAGCCCGATTCCTCTCAGAGTACAGTGAATGTCAGAGGGACGTGAAGGGAGTATCACTTATTTGAATACGATGATTTCCCTAACGGGGGTCTATTTCATAGGTTCTCTGTTATCGGTCGTAGAGATTCATCTCCTACCTCCCTTTTCAGAGCGACGACGATATACTCTCAATTTACCATTACCTCTACTAATAACTGTTTTAGTACTGGTTTGGCTATCTGCTATATGTGGATGGGTGTCTTTTGGTAAGTATGTTTTTTATTACTTAAGACACCTCAGCTATGGTTTGGCACTTTATGCATTTATATAAAGTTCTAATTATATGTATTGTACTTATATTTGCCATGAGTCAGGTTCATGTATTTCCTTCAGCAGACTGTCAGTTTCATATTTGGGGAATTTAAACATTTTAAGAAATGTATTTCTTACCTGGGGTTTAGTCTTTTTTTTCAATTGACTACTTCTTGCTATTGCGGGTATTAGGCCCGCGGGTGCGTCAAATGCTAAACTTTATTGCGTCATTCTTGGCGCGAAAATTTTGTTGGCGTGAAAAAAGACGTTTATGACGCAACTTCGTCATTTCTGGCGTCATACGTGACGCAGAGACTTTTCTCAAGGCGGCGTCATTAGTGACGCAAGTGAGTCATTTCCGGTTATTTTTGGCGCGAAAAAAGTTTACGTTACGTTGTGCGTCATACTTGGCCCAATTTTTTTTCATTATTTCAATACCCCTTGTATGTTTGCCTCTTGCTTTTTGCTATCAGAGGCCTATGCTATTGCATTTTTTCCCATTCCTGAAACTGTAATATAAGGAAATAGATAATTTTGCTTTATATGTTGTTTTTTCTCTTACATTGTGCAAGATGTCCCAATCTGATCCTGCCTCAGAAGTTTCTGCTGGAACATTGCTGCCTGACATCGGTTCTACCAAAGCTAAGTGCATTTGTTGTAAAATTGTAGAAATTATTCCACCGAATGTCATTTGTAATAGTTGTCATGATAAACTTTTACATGCAGATAGTGCTTCCATCAGTAATAGTACATTGCCAGTTGCAGTTCCTTCAACTTCTAATGTGCATGATATACCTGTAAATTTTAAAGAATTTGTTTCTGATTCTATTATGAAGGCTTTGTCTGCATTTCCACCTTCTAATAAACGTAAAAGGTCTTTTAAAACTTCTCATTTAGCTGATGAAATTTCAAATGACCAACAACATAATAATCTATCCTATTCTGATGAGGATCTATCTGATTCAGAAGATCCTTCCTCAGACATTGACACTGCCAAATCTACTTATTTACTTAAAATAGAGTATATGCGTTCTTTATTAAAAGAAGTGTTAATTACTTTGGATATTGAGGTAACCAGTCCTATTGACGTTCAGTCTAATAAACGTTTAAATGCTGTTTTTAAACCTCCTGTGGTTTCTCCAGGGGGTTTTCCCATTCCTGAGGCTATTTCTGATATGATTTGATATGATTTCTAGGGAATGGAATAAGCCAGGTACTTCTTTTATTCCTTCTTCAAGGTTTAAAAAATTGTATCCTTTACCAGCAAAAGCTATAGAGTTTTGGGAAAAAATCCCCAAAGTTGATGGGGCTATTTCTACTCTTGCTAAACATACCACTATTCCTATGGAAGATAGTACTTCCTTTAAGGATCCTTTAGATAGGAAGCTTGAATCTTATCTAAGGAAGGCCTATTTATATTCATTTCATCTTCTCAGACCTGCTATTTCTTTGGCTGATGTTGCGGCTGCATCAACTTTCTGGTTGGAAAATTTAGCGCAACATGAATTGGATTCTGACATATCTAGCGTTATTCGCTTACTGCAACATGCGAATCATTTTATTTGTGATGCCATTTTTGATATTATCAAAATTGATGTTAGATCCATGTCTTTAGCTGTATTAGCTAGAAGAGCTTTGTGGCTTAAGTCTTGGAATGCTGATATGACATCTAAATCTAGATTACTATCTCTTTCTTTCCAATGTAATAATTTATTTGGTTCTCAGTTGGATTCTATTATTTCAACTATCACTGGGGGAAAAGGAGTTTTTTTGCCTCAGGATAAAAAACCTAAGGGTAAATCTAAGGCTTCTAACCGTTTTCGTTCCTTTCGTCAGAATAAGGAACAAAAACTCAATCCTCCCCCCAAGGAATCTGCCTTCCTCAAATTGGAATAAATCTAAGTTATTTAGGAAACCAAAGTCAGCCCCTAAGTCCGCATGAAGGTGCGGCCCTCATTCCAGCTCAGCTGGTAGGGGGCAGATTAAGGTTTTTCAAGAATTTTTGGATAAAATCTGTCCAAAATCATTGGATTCAGAGCATTGTCTCTCAGGGGTGTCGAATAGGATTCAAAGTAAGACCTCCTGTGAGAAGATTTTTTTCTCTCACGCATCCCTGTAAATCCAGTAAAAGCTCAGGCTTTTCTTTAGTGTGTTTCAGACCTGGAGTCTTCAGGGGTAATCATGCCAGTTCCTCCTCAGGAACAATGTTTGGGGTTTTATTCAAACCTATTCATTGTACCAGTTCTGGATCTGAAAATTTTGAATCGTTATGTTAGAGTACCACCTTTCAAGATGGTGATTATAAGGACTATTCTGCCTTTTGTTCAGCAAGGACATTATATGTCTACAATAGACTTGCAGGATGCATACCTTCATATTCCGATTCATCCAGAACACTATCAATTCCTGAGATTCTCTTTTCTAGACAAGCATTACCAATTTGTTGCTCTTCCATTTGTTCTAGAAACAGCTCCAAGAATCTTTTCAAAGGTTCTGGGTGCCCTACTATCTGTAATCAGAGAACAGGGTATTGCGGTGTTTCCTTATTTGAACGATATCTTGGTACTAGCTCAGTCTTTACATACTGCAGAATCTCACACAAATCAACTAGTGTTGTTTCTTCGGAAACATGGTTGGAGGATCAATTTACCAAAAATGTTCTTGATTCCTCAGACAAGGGTCACCTTTTTAGGCTTCCAGATAGATTCAGTGTCCATGACGTGTCTCTAACAGACAAGAGACGTTTAAAATTGGTCGCAGCATGCCGGCACCTTCAGTCTCAGTCATTCCCTTCAGTGGCTATGTGCATGGAAGTTTTAGGTCTCATGACTGCAGCATCGGACGCGATCCCCTTTGCTCGTTTTCACATGAGACCTCTACAGCTTTGCATGCTGAATCAATGGTGCAGGGATTATACAAAGATATCACAATTAATATCCTTGAATCCCATTGTACGACACTCTCAGACATGGTGGATAGATCACCATCGTTTGGTTCAAGAGGCTTCTTTTATTCGGCCAACCTGGACTGTGATCTCAACAGATGCAAGTCTTTCAGGTTGGGGAGCTGTTTGGGGATCTCTGACAGCACAAGGGGTTTGGAAATCTCAAGAGGCGAGATTACCAATAAATATTTTAGAACTCGTGCAATTCTCAGGGCTCTTCAGTTTTGGCCTCTGCTAAAGAGAGAACCGTTCATTTGTTTTCAGACAGACAATATCACAACTGTGGCTTATGTCAATCATCAGGGTGGGACTCACAGTCCCCAAGCTATGAAAGAAGTATCTCGGATATTTGCTTGGGCAGAATCCAGCTCCTGTCTAATCTCTGCGGTGCATATCCCAGGTGTAGACAATTGGGAGGCGGATTATCTCAGCCGCCAGACTTTACATCCAGGGGAGTGGTCTCTCCATCCAGATGTGTTTTCTCAGATTGTTCAGATGTGGGGTCTTCCAGAGATAGATCTTATGGCCTCTCATCTAAACAAGAAACTTCCCAGATACCTGTCCAGGTCCAGGGATGTTCAGGCGGAAGCAGTGGATGCACTGACACTTCCTTGGTGTTATCATCCTGCTTACATCTTCCCGCCTCTAGTTCTCCTTCCAAGAGTGATCTCCAAAATCATCATGGAACAGTCTTTTGTGTTGCTGGTGGCTCCAGCATGGCCACACAGGTTTTGGTATGTGGATCTGGTTCGGATGTCCAGTTGCCCGCCTTGGCCACTTCGGTTACGGCCGGACCTACTATCTCAAGGTCCGTTTTTCCATCAGGATCTCAAATCATTAAATTTGAAGGTATGGAAATTGAACGCTTAGTTCTAAGTCATAGAGGTTTCTCTGACTCAGTGATTAATACTTACAAGCTCGTAAATCTGTCTCTAGAAAGATTTATTATAGAGTTTGGAAGACTTACATTTCATGGTGTTCTTCTCATAAATTCTCCTGGCATTCTTTTAGAATTCCTAGAATTTTACAGTTCCTTCAGGATGGTTTGGATAAGGGTTTGTCTGCAAGTTCCTTGAAAGGTCAATTCTCCGCTCTTTCTGTTTTATTTCACAGAAAGATTGCTATACTTCCTGATATTCACTGTTTTGTACAGGCTTTAGTTCGTATTAAGCCTGTCATTAAATCAATTTCTCCTCCTTGGAGTCTTAATTTGGTTCTGAAGGCTTTACAGGCTCCTCCATTTGAGCCTATGCATTCTTTGGACATTAATCTTCTTTCTTGGAAAGTGTTGTTCCTTTTGGCTATCTCTTCTGCTAGAAGAGTTTCTGAGCTATCTGCTCTTTCTTGTGAGTCTCCTTTTCTGATTTTGCATCAGGATAAGGCAGTTTTGTGGACTTATTTTCAATTTTTACCTAAGGTTGTGAATTCTAACAACATTAATAGATAAATTGTTGTCCCTTCCTTGTGTCCTAATCCTAAGAATTCTTTGGAAAGATCCTTACATTCTTTGGATGTGGTAAGAGCTTTGAAATATTATGTGGAAACTACTAAAGATTTCAGGAAGACTTCCAGTATATTTGTTTTATTTTCTGGTCCTTGGAAAGGTCAGAAGGCTTCTGCTATTTCCTTGGCTTCTTGGTTGAAACTTTTGATTCATCAAGCTTATTTGGAGTCGCGTCAGGCCCCGCCTCAGAGAATTACAGCTCATTCTACTAGATCAGTCTCCACTTTGTGGGCTTTTAAGAATGAAGCTTCAGTTGATGAGATTTGCAAAGCGGCGACTTGGTCCTCTTTACATACATTTACTAAATTCTACCGATTTGATGTATTTGCTTCTTCGGAAGCAGTTTTTGGTAGAAAAGTTCTTCAGGCAGCTGTTTCAGTTTTGGGTTGTGGATTAATTTTTTCAGCGGAATATGGCTGTTTTTATTTTTATTCCCTCCCTCTCTAGTGACTCTTGAGTGGAAGACTCCACATCTTGGGTATTGATATCCCATATGTCACTAGCTCATGGACTCTTGCCAATTACATGAAAGAAAACATAATTTATGTAAGAACTTACCTGATAAATTCCTTTCTTTCATATTGGCAAGAGTCCATGAGGCCCACCCTTTTTATGGTGGTTATGATTTTTTGTATAAAGCACAATTATTTCTAAATTTCCTTTGTTGATGCTTTCTACTCCTTTCTTTATCACCCCACTGCTTGGCTATTCGTTAAACTGAATTGTGGGTGTGGTGAGGGGTGTATTTATAGGCATTTTGAGGTTTGGGAAACTTTGCCCCACCTGGTAGGATTGTATATCCCATATGTCACTAGCTCATGGACCCTTGCCAATATGAAAGAAATGAATTTATCAGGTAAGTTCTTACATAAATTATGTTTTTTAAGTGGAACTCACCTGTGTCTTTTCTAGGTTTATGAGTTCGACCATCGCCGAAACACGTAAAACCTTCTTTTCTACTTTGTGTTTACCATGTCCAATTTTATCATGATATATCAATAAAGCTGTTTTTCTTTTACACTATTTTTGGATTAGCGGGACTCAACCTTCCCTTTTTTTAAAACATTTTTTATTTAGAGGACAACAAGGAGTCCCGCATCCAACTGTGTTTGAAGGCTGTTCCCGGTGGTCCGCTCAGGGCCGGTGCTAGGATTTTTGGCCATACAGGTGAGGATACATTTTGCCGCCCCCCCCCCATTACATACCACCCCCCCCCCCCCCATTACATACCACCCCCTTGCTAGTTAAAGGGAAACTATTCAGATTGAGCATGACATTTTATGCATCTTTCTAATTAACTCCTATTATCAATTTTTCTACATTCTCTTGGTATCTGTATTTGAAAAGCAGGCATGTAAGCTTAGGAGCAGTGCTTGCTGATTGGTAGCTAAATGCAAATCAAACAGTGGTAGCGCAGCATAGCTAATCAAACTGTGGTAGCGCTGCACAGAAAATTAAACAGTGGTAGAGCTGCATAGCAAATCAGACAGTGGTTGTGCTGCATAGCAAATTAGACATTGGCTGTGCTGTATAAAAATTATATACATACATATATATATATATATATATATATATATATATATATATATATATATATATATATAAAAGCACACACTGTGTATATATATATATATATATATATATATATATATATATATATACATTTTCATCTAAATCTTATTGATTTGTTATTACTGCCAGTTTGCCAGTGACAGACATTATATACAGCCCTCTAAAAAAGCCTGTGCAAATGGAAACTATAGTAAGATAGTGTTACAAACTGCTATTTGTAACTGGCCCTTTAAATGGAAAATTGCCCTGCTTCCCTGGATTTTGGAGAAGCCTATTTGCCAGCCTCCTTCCTCATGACTATGGCTCCTGGAAGATTGTTCCCCTGAGAGTATATTAACTTTTATTGGGTGTGTATGGCCCTTTAAGAACCGTCTGGGGACATATTGTGACTTTGGTGAACAATGCCCCTTTAAGACTATGTCCCCAGACCTGTGAAATTACTTGTCCCTGGCTTTCTCCCACTTGGTTCAGTTTCATTGTGTGCCATTAAGAGTTAATTTTGTTCAATTCTAAATACAAGTTTGCTGGGATCAGCTCTAATTAGGTTTAGTGATAAACCTTACCATTGTCTAATCAGACTGCTAGTGATAAGGTGGACTGCATTGTTTTATTGTGTGTAACTTGTTATCTGCTGAAGTAATGTTGTGGCCTGTCAAAGGGAGTGTCTCTCTATCCAATATCAAATGTGTGATGGGGGATTTTATGCCTCCCCCTGAGAGTGTCCTGTTTGCATGTAACCTCAATAAAAAGCAGGCTGTGTGCTCCAGCACATCAGACCTATTCTGACCCTCTAACTTGCAGCTTTGACTCATGTTTGTAGGGTACAGCTTATATCACTACAGGGATTGCTGACTACGGTGCTGATGATTCTTTGGTGAGCGCTAGGAGCATCCTTTTCTACGGTCCAACTTCCAGCCAGCCTGGAGACAACCGTAACAGATAGTTATGTAGCTGGCATCTGTATAATTACTATAGTATGGATACACACACATATATACATACTTTATGCATATACATATAAATATCAGAAGCTAAGTATGGGTGCATAATCTCTTCACACATTGAGCCAGGATGCTGGAATGAACTGATTTATCAGTGAATAAATGATGAGGGGGCAAAACAATATTATTGATTTATTTGCTGCCGGCAAATGTATATGTAAATAATATTTTTTTTAAAAATACAATATAAAACCCAAACAAGATTTTGAACAAATGTTACAGCAAGTGTCTATAGACATGAAACAAGATTTTGAACAAATGTTACAGCAAGTGTCTATAGACATGATAATCCTAGTATAATAAAATAAGAAAAAAATTCAACATGGCAGCAACTGAATGTCAGATCTCCCCTGCATATAAATTTTTTAAGTACTTGTTTTTTGTTTTTTTTTGGGGGGGGGGGTTGTATGGTTATAAAATATACATAGTAAAATGTACGATAAGTCTAAATTTCTTTGTTGTGAAAGAGGATAATTGAAGAGATTGGCTTTGCTGGATAATTATTTAAATACTTTAGTGACTTTAGGCCACAGAGGGTGAAAAGATGGAGATATACAGTGTTCCGGACTTACAAAAACAAAAAGTGGCTAGATCTAGATGTGGTGCAGGTGCAGTTCTGTGGAATGAACAATACAGGGCTACAGCTACAACATGATGGGGATGTAAAGAAGGGACAGTGTACCAGAAGTCACTGACCTGACGCTGTCCTGACTCACGGTGCTTGGGTAGACTACAGATGTCCCTTTTCTATCACACTGTGCTCTCTTCCCTACACCGACCCTGCTTTAACATGTCCCCACCCCCTATCAAATACTCCCCTGACTGTTACATTATGCCCTTCTCAATGCTCCATCACACTGTCACTACCCCGTCTCGCCTTCCCTCCCGTCATCACAGATCCAGGATCCTCCCTACAAAACAGGTGATTTTCCCTGGCAGCAGCACCCACCTCTTTACTGTGAGGGTTTTCCTCTCAGTCTGTCATCCATGATCCAGCCGTTTCTCTTCTCCTAGACACATCAAACCTATATTCTCCTCCTGCATTTACAAACAAGACAGTCCCCATCAGTACCTGCACAGCGCAACATATTGCCGGTCCGCCTCTCTTGAAATTTAAGACTATGTCCCCAGACCTGTGAAATGACTTGTCCCTGGCTTTCTCCCACTTGGTTCAGTTTCATTGTGTGCCATTAAGAGTTAATTTTGTTCAATTCTAAATAGAAGTTTGCTGGGATCAGCTCTAATTAGGTTTAGTGATAAACCTTACCATTGTCTAATCAGACTGCTAGTGATAAGGTGGACTGCATTGTTTTATTGTGTGTAACTTGTTATCTGCTGAAGTAATGTTGTGGCCTGTCAAAGGGAGTGTCTCTCTATCTAATATCAAATGTGTGATGGGGGATTTTATGCCTCCCCCTGAGAGTGTCCTGTTTGCATGTAACCTCAATAAAAAGCAGGCTGTGTGCTCCAGCACATCAGACCTATTCTGACCCTCTAACTTGCAGCTTTGACTCATGTTTGTAGGGTACAGCTTATATCACTACAGGGATTGCTGACTACGGTGCTGATGATTCTTTGGTGAGTGCTAGGAGCATCCTTTTCTACGGTCCAACTTCCAGCCAGCCTGGAGGCAACCGTAACATTTGGCGGCAGCGGTGGGATGGCGTCCTAGCGCAAGGAGCAGCACCCCAACAGCACTTGTATCGTAGGAGAGTTATTGAGGGCAACGCTAGCCACTGCGCAGCGTCCCTACCTACAGCAGCATGGAGCTGACAAGACACTGGTCAGAACCCTGTGAAGAGCACCTCAACCTGATCCGTCGCTATGAGGGCCTGATTTCGTTCCAGAGGTAAAGAGGCGGCTAGTCCGATATGGTCCAGACCCTGCGCAGGAGGTAGTCAGTCGAATCATCCGAAAATTGGCTACTGAGAACGAAGCGGCACGAGCCTTTGAGCGCCAACTGTGGAGTTTGGGGGTATGGACACCTGCTCTCCAGCGAGAAAATGAGTTACAGGGGGCAGAGACAGTTGGTCCTGTCCCCCAGCAGCAGAGTGAATTGCAGGGAATTGGGAGCCCAGACTCCATTCCCCAGCGGCAGGCTGAGTTACAGGGGGCAGAGACAGTTGGTCCTGTCCCCCAGCAGCAGAGTGAATTGCAGGGAATTGGGAGCCCAGACTCCATTCCCCAGCAGCAGGCTGAGTTACAGGCGGCAGAGACAGTTGGTCCTGTCCCCCAGCAGCAGAGTGAATTGCAGGGAATTGGGAGCCCAGACTCCATTACCCAGCGGCAGGCTGAGTTACAGGGGGCAGAGACAGTTGGTCCTGTCCCCCAGCAGCAGAGTGAATTGCAGGGAATTGGGAGCCCAGACTCCATTCCCCAGCGGCAGGCTGAGTTACAGGGGGCAGAGACAGTTGGTCCTGTCCCCCAGCAGCAGAGGAATATGCATGGAATTGGGAGCCCAGACTCCATTCCCCAGTGGCAGGCTGAGTTACAGGGGGCAGAGACAGTTGGTCCTGTCCCCCAGCAGCAGAGGAATATGCAGGGAATTGTGAGCCCAGACTCCATTCCCCAGCGGCTGGAAGTATGTATGGGAGAGGAGCTTGTTACCCCCTCTCCCCAGCGGCAGCTTAACGCACCAGGGGGAGACAGTAAGCCCCACAACCGTGCAGATGGGACCGTGGTCTCTGCACTTACAGCACAGGGGGCAGAGACAGTTGCTCCTGTCCCCCAGCAGCAGAGTGAATTGCAGGGAATTGGGAGCCCAGACTCCATTCCCCAGCGGCAGGCTGAGTTACAGGGGGCAGAGACAGTTGGTCCTGTCCCCCAGCAGCAGAGTGAATTGCAGGGAATTGGGAGCCCAGACTCCATTCCCCAGCGGCAGGCTGAGTTACAGGGGGCAGAGACAGTTGGTCCTGTCCCCCAGCAGCAGAGGAATATGCAGGGAATTGGGAGCCCAGACTCCATTCCCCAGCGGCTGGAAGTATGTATGGGAGAGGAGCTTGTAACCCCCTCTCCCCAGCGGCAGCTTAACGCACCAGGGGGAGACAGTAAGCCCCACAACCGTGCAGATGGGACCGTGGTCTCTGCACTTACAGCACAGGGGGCAGAGACAGTTGCTCCTGTCCCCCATCAGCAGAGTGAGATGCAGTGGATTGGGAGCCCAGTCTCCATTCTCCAGCTAACTCCTAACTTGGGCCCAGGGTTAACAGTGGAGATGTTAACCCCCACTGACCCCCACGTTCCCTTTGCCACCGGGCAGGACTATGCCCCAATGCCCCCAGCAGAAGAGCTGGCATTAGGACAGAGCGCTGCTGGCCTCTGCCCTACAGACCCCCTTGTTACAGGGCTGGCCTGCAAACCCCTCACCCCAGCAGAAGAGCTGGCATCAGGACAGAGCGCTGCTGGCCTCTGCCTTACAGACCCCCTTGTTACAGGACTGGCCTGCAAACCCCTCACCCAGCAGAAGCGCTGGCACCAGGGCAGAGTGCCGCTGGCCTCTGCCCCCCAAGTACCACCAGCTATTTGCCCAGCTGCGCCAGGAAGGCCGAGGATGCTACACTTTCATCCTACAACCTGGAACCTACAGGCCAGTACTACTTATGGTGGGGGGCTACTTTGCTGCTAATGTTTATTTGTGGGTGGGTTACGAGACTAACTTAGGCACTGACCGACAGAAGGTCAGGTGCCTGGTTAGTCTCCCTCCAAAAGGGGAGATATGTTACAAACTGCTATTTGTAACTGGCCCTTTAAATGGAAAATTGCCCTGCTTCCCTGGATTTTGGAGAAGCCTATTTGCCAGCCTCCTTCCTCATGACTATGGCTCCTGGAAGATTGTTCCCCTGAGAGTATATTAACTTTTATTGGGTGTGTATGGCCCTTTAAGAACCGTCTGGGGACATATTGTGACTTTGGTGAACAATGCCCCTTTAAGACTATGTCCCCAGACCTGTGAAATTACTTGTCCCTGGCTTTCTCCCACTTGGTTCAGTTTCATTGTGTGCCATTAAGAGTTAATTTTGTTCAATTCTAAATACAAGTTTGCTGGGATCAGCTCTAATTAGGTTTAGTGATAAACCTTACCATTGTCTAATCAGACTGCTAGTGATAAGGTGGACTGCATTGTTTTATTGTGTGTAACTTGTTATCTGCTGAAGTAATGTTGTGGCCTGTCAAAGGGAGTGTCTCTCTATCCAATATCAAATGTGTGATGGGGGATTTTATGCCTCCCCCTGAGAGTGTCCTGTTTGCATGTAACCTCAATAAAAAGCAGGCTGTGTGCTCCAGCACATCAGACCTATTCTGACCCTCTAACTTGCAGCTTTGACTCATGTTTGTAGGGTACAGCTTATATCACTACAGGGATTGCTGACTACGGTGCTGATGATTCTTTGGTGAGCGCTAGGAGCATCCTTTTCTACGGTCCAACTTCCAGCCAGCCTGGAGACAACCTTAACAGATAGTTATGTAGCTGGCATCTGTATAATTACTATAGTATGGATACACACACATATATACATACTTTATGCATATACATATAAATATCAGAAGCTAAGTATGGGTGCATAATCTCTTCACACATTGAGCCAGGATGCTGGAATGAACTGATTTATCAGTGAATAAATGATGAGGGGGCAAAACAATATTATTGATTTATTTGCTGCCGGCAAATGTATATGTAAATAATATTTTTTTTAAAAATACAATATAAAACCCAAACAAGATTTTGAACAAATGTTACAGCAAGTGTCTATAGACATGAAACAAGATTTTGAACAAATGTTACAGCAAGTGTCTATAGACATGATAATCCTAGTATAATAAAATAAGAAAAAAATTCAACATGGCAGCAACTGAATGTCAGATCTCCCCTGCATATAAATTTTTTAAGTACTTGTTTTTTGTTTTTTTTTGGGGGGGGGGGTTGTATGGTTATAAAATATACATAGTAAAATGTACGATAAGTCTAAATTTCTTTGTTGTGAAAGAGGATAATTGAAGAGATTGGCTTTGCTGGATAATTATTTAAATACTTTAGTGACTTTAGGCCACAGAGGGTGAAAAGATGGAGATATACAGTGTTCCGGACTTACAAAAACAAAAAGTGGCTAGATCTAGATGTGGTGCAGGTGCAGTTCTGTGGAATGAACAATACAGGGCTACAGCTACAACATGATGGGGATGTAAAGAAGGGACAGTGTACCAGAAGTCACTGACCTGACGCTGTCCTGACTCACGGTGCTTGGGTAGACTACAGATGTCCCTTTTCTATCACACTGTGCTCTCTTCCCTACACCGACCCTGCTTTAACATGTCCCCACCCCCTATCAAATACTCCCCTGACTGTTACATTATGCCCTTCTCAATGCTCCATCACACTGTCACTACCCCGTCTCGCCTTCCCTCCCGTCATCACAGATCCAGGATCCTCCCTACAAAACAGGTGATTTTCCCTGGCAGCAGCACCCACCTCTTTACTGTGAGGGTTTTCCTCTCAGTCTGTCATCCATGATCCAGCCGTTTCTCTTCTCCTAGACACATCAAACCTATATTCTCCTCCTGCATTTACAAACAAGACAGTCCCCATCAGTACCTGCACAGCGCAACATATTGCCGGTCCGCCTCTCTTGAAATTTACATCAGCTGTGATGGCTGCTGCTGCCTGTTGCTGCCAGTTTTTGAATTAAAAAAAGTCCAAAACTGCAGCGCTGGGAATCTGTGAATCGCGCTCTGCAGGAAGAAACTACAGTGAATTGCGCTCAAATAAAAATAAAATATATATGCGCACTAAATTAAAAAAATATATATAATTTTTGTTTCTCCAAGATTGCGCCCCCCCTGTTTGGGCGCAATAAGGCGGCTGCATAGCATGCCTTTATGCAAGCACTGGGCCTGGGTCCGCTATACACATCCATACATGCAGTGATCAAGTGCTAAGGCACGAAACATGTTTGCAAACTGGTGTCTCTGTACACACTGAGTTTACTTTTAACTCTATTTTTTGGTGCTACGATGTGATTTTTACTTGGATTCATTAAAGATTTTTTTTACCTTTTACGGAGCAGATGCTTGTGGACTGTTTTGCGCTTAATTTTCCTACTGTTTTTCCACATCCATACATATGTAGCGGTACTAGCAGCAACATTTTCAGCATTTATACTCACAGAATTACGAGAAAGATCGTACTGAATTACGTCAAGGATCTTCTCTGATTGGCTCTTCACTCACCCATGTGACTACACTAACTATGTTGGATTGGTGAGTTGATCACCTACGTCATACCTGTGGAGGAGTACACATACCACAGAACCTAGAAGTCACTTGAGAGAGTTGTACTTGGGCTGAGGATTTCTTTTCCCTTTCCCCTGGTTGACCTACATCACGAGGACAGCAGTGAGTAGCGGGAGAACATGTGTCTGCTCCCATTCCGCTTGTGTGGATACTCATGCTGGAAGAGAGAAAATCATTGTGGGTGAATGCATTTGTAAGCATTAGACTTTATCCTTATTACCTGATATTTCATACACCGTGGGCCACATTGCCCTAACAGGTTGTTTATATGGGACAATTCAAAACTCATTTTATTGCATTTATTGCTGATTGTCGAGCTTTACCCGCTCAGTTTGTTATGTCTGCTTAGGACTGCTTTAAATTTTGGTTTAATGCCCAGCTAACTAACCAGAACTTTTCTTTTGTTATAGAATAATGTGTCAGTCTTAGGATGGGAACGATATCCTAAGAATCGGATTCGCTGTATGCAAATTAAGAGGCGGGTCTGACATCATAAAAAGTCGCTGCAAAACATGTCAAGGGAGAGGAGTGAGCTAGTGGAAGCTCTTTATTTCTTTCATGTAAGTGGCAAGAGTCCATGAGCTAGTGACATATGGGATATACATTCTTACCAGGAGGGGGCAAAGTTTCCCAAACCTCAAAATGCCTATAAATACACCTCCAACCACACACATACCTCAGTTTTACAAACTTTGCCTTCTATGGAGGTGGTGAAGTAAGTTGTGCTTGATTTCTTCTATGATAGGCGCTTCTAAGCATTTTGAAGCCCAATTCCTTTCAGAGTACAGTGTTTGTCAGAGGGATGTGAAGGGAGTATTTCAAAGGCTCTCTGTAATCGGTTGCAGGGATACATCCCCTGCCTCCCTTCAGATCGACGTTAGTCTCCTATGCCATTACCTCTGCTGATTTTTTTCAGTACTGGTTTAACTGTCTGCTATATGTGGATGGGTGTCTTCTGGTAAGTATGTATCTTTTTTTAAGACACTCTCAGCTATGTTTGGAGCTTTATATTATATTGTAAAGTTTTAAATATATGTGTTTACTTATATTTGCCATGAGTCAGGTCTATGTATATTTCCCTTTTTTTTGCAGACTATCAGTTTCAGTATGGAATTTATGTTTGGGAAGATTAGTTAATTTTTTCTTACCTGCGGTTCCAGTTTTTTCAATTTGACTTTGTTTTCCAAATTTTTTGCGGGCAAACTGGGCTCGCAAGGGTACAAAATGCCATTTTTTATAGCGTCATTTTTGCCACAGAAATGTTTTTGGCGCAAAATTGCGTCTATGGTAACGCAAGTCTTGTAATTTCCTGCATCTTTGTTGACGTTAGTTATTTTGGCGTGAAGTTGCGCTTGTTATGATGCCAGTTGCGTTATTTCCTGGTGTTAGCTTGGGAGCCCAAAACAAATTTCACTTCATTTTGCTTCATGTGTCATACTTGGCGCCAAAAATTGTATATTTGTATAATTGTATATAATATAAATTTGTATATTACCCCTCTTCCTTTAATGCTTCTGGTTCTCTTCATAATTTTAAGAGCGATGATGCTTATTTTTTTTGCGTAAAAAGAAATGCCAAGATACAGCGCTACACTACCCTCAGATGAGGGTTGGGTTGCTAAAGATGGTGTCCACGACTAGGAATGTGTATACATAAAGGTTAATATATAATATTGTGTTACACAAAGAATATATATAAAACCATGTGAAAAAGTACTTAAAAGGTAAAAGATTAAAAACAAAAAATATATATATAGGATGTGATATTAAAATGTATTAAACAAACATTTTATTAACATAAACTGACAGTTAAAAATACAGTTAAAAATAGATTCAACAATCTAATGGATTGCCCCATACAATGTCCAAGAAGTTATGTCCTATGTAACATACAAGTGTTTAAGTCCCATACCAAAATGTCCAAAGCAAATGTTCAAGGTTAATATCCAAAAAAAATAAAAATAAAAATGATAATATGTCCAAAGTTGGTGTAAAAATCAAAAAGGTGAAAAAATGTAAAAAATATAAAAAATATATGAATTGTGATCAGCAACCCATATGGAAGGAATATAATATATGTGATAGTGAATAATTCTCGTGAGGTGTACACCTAAAAAGTGTGTATAAAAATGTGTGTATATAAAAGGGTGTGGTAAAAAATGTGTCATAAAAAAGGATTCAAAATCCTGGTGAAATAAATAAAGTCCAAATTGCTCCAAAAAAATGTGTATATAATTCCAAGTATTCCAAGTGTGAGTGTAGAAAGTGCTGGGTTGATGTTCCTCTTCTTAAAAGGTTATCAAATGTAATGGGATATCCTCCTGTACCTAAAAAAGTGTACAGAAAATAGACATAGTGCAATAAAATCACTTTAGAATGACATTTTATTGCACTATTTTATTGCACTATGTCTATTTTCTGTACACTTTTTTTAGGTACAGGAGGATATCCCATTACATTTGATAACCTTTTAAGAAGAGGAACATCAACCCAGCACTTTCTACACTCACACTTGGAATACTTGGAATTATATACACATTTTTTGGAGCAATTTGGACTTTATTTATTTCACCAGGATTTTGAATCCTTTTTTATGACACATTTTTTACCACACCCTTTTATATACACACATTTTTATACACACTTTCTCCAACATAGGTGTGTCCGGTCCACGGCGTCATCCTTACTTGTGGGATATTCTCTTCCCCAACAGGAAATGGCAAAGAGCCCAGCAAAGCTGGTCACATGATCCCTCCTAGGCTCCGCCTTCCCCAGTCATTCTCTTTGCCGTTGTACAGGCAACATCTCCACGGAGATGGCTTAGAGTTTTTTAGTGTTTAACTGTAGTTTTTATTATTCAATCAAGAGTTTGTTATTTTAAAATAGTGCTGGTATGTACTATTTACTCTGAAACAGAAAAGAGATGAAGATTTCTGTTTGTAAGAGGAAAATGATTTTAGCAACCGTTACTAAAATCGATGGCTGTTTCCACACAGGACTGTTGAGAGGAATTAACTTCAGTTGGGGGAAACAGTGAGCAGACTTTTGCTGCTTGAGGTATGACACATTTCTAACAAGACGATGTAATGCTGGAAGCTGTCATTTTCCCTATGGGATCCGGTAAGCCATTTTTTATTACATAAAGAAAAAAAGGGCTTCACAAGGGCTTTGAAGACTGTAGACATTTTCTGGGCTAAAACGATTTATATATAAGCATATTTTATACCCCATAGCCTTGAGGAATTATTTTAATCTTGGGAACTATGTAAAATAACCGGCAGGCACTGTATTGGACACCTTATTCTCTAGGGGCTTTCCCTAATCATAGGCAGAGTCTCATTTTCGCGCCTCTATTGCGCACTTGTTTTTGGGAAGCATGACATGCAGATGCATGTGTGAGGAGCTCTGATACATAGAAAAGACTTTCTGAAGGCGTCATTTGGTATCGTATTCCCCTTTGGGCTTGGTTGGGTCTCAGCAAAGCAGATACCAGGGACTGTAAAGGGGTTAAATATAAAAACGGCTCCGGTTCCGTTATTTTAAGGGTTAAAGTTTCCAAATTTGGTGTGCAATACTCTTAAGGCTTTAAGACACTGTGGTGAAATTTTGGTGAATTTTGAACAATTCCTTCATACTTTTTCACATTTGCAGTAATAAAGTGTGTTCAGTTTAAAATTTAAAGTGACAGTAACGGTTTTATTTTAAAACGTTTTTTGTACTTTGTTATCAAGTTTATGCCTGTTTAACATGTCTGAACTACCAGATAGACTGTGTTCTGTATGTGGGGAAGCCAAGGTTCCTTCTCATTTAAATAGATGTGATTTATGTGACACAAAATTTAGAGAAAATGATGCCCAAGATGATTCCTCAAGTGAGGGGAGTAAGCATGGTACTGCATCATCCCCTCCTTCGTCTACACCAGTCTTGCCCACACAGGAGGCCCCTAGTACATCTAGTGCGCCAATACTCCTTACTATGCAACAATTAACGGCTGTAATGGATAATTCTATCAAAAACATTTTAGCCAAAATGCCCACTTATCAGCGAAAGCGCGACTGCTCTGTTTTAGAAAATACTGAAGAGCATGAGGACGCTGATGATATTGGTTCTGAAGTGCCCCTACACCAGTCTGAGGGGGCCAGGGAGGTTTTGTCTGAGGGAGAAATTTCAGATTCAGGGAAAATTTCTCAACAAGCTGAACCTGATGTGATTACATTTAAATTTAAATTGGAACATCTCCGCGCTCTGCTTAAGGAGGTGTTATCTACTCTGGATGATTGTGAGAATTTGGTCATTCCAGAGAAATTATGTAAAATGGACAAGTTCCTAGAGGTCCCGGGGCCCCCCGAAGCTTTTCCTATACCCAAGCGGGTGGCGGACATTGTAAATAAAGAATGGGAAAGGCCCGGTATACCTTTCGTCCCTCCCCCCATATTTAAAAAATTGTTTCCTATGGTCGACCCCAGAAAGGACTTATGGCAGACAGTCCCCAAGGTCGAGGGGGCGGTTTCTACTCTAAACAAACGCACCACTATACCCATAGAAGATAGTTGTGCTTTCAAAGATCCTATGGATAAAAAATTAGAAGGTTTGCTTAAAAAGATGTTTGTTCAGCAAGGTTACCTTCTACAACCAATTTCATGCATTGTTCCTGTCACTACAGCAGCGTGTTTCTGGTTCGATGAACTAGAAAAGGCGCTCAATAATAATTCTTCTTCTTATGAGGAGATTATGGACAGAATTCATGCTCTCAAATTGGCTAATTCTTTCACCCTAGACGCCACTTTGCAATTGGCTAGGTTAGCGGCGAAAAATTCTGGTTTTGCTATTGTGGCGCGCAGAGCGCTTTGGCTAAAATCTTGGTCAGCGGATGCGTCTTCCAAGAACAAATTGCTTAACATTCCTTTCAAGGGGAAAACGCTGTTTGGCCCTGACTTGAAAGAGATTATCTCTGATATCACTGGGGGCAAGGGCCACGCCCTTCCTCAGGATAGGTCTTTCAAAGCCAAAAATAAACCTAATTTTCGTCCCTTTCGCAGAAACGGACCAGCCCCAAGTGCTACGTCCTCTAAGCAAGAGGGTAATACTTCTCAAGCCAAGCCAGCCTGGAGGCCAATGCAAGGCTGGAACAAAGGAAAGCAGGCCAAGAAACCTGCCACTGCTACCAAGACAGCATGAGATGTTGGCCCCCGATCCGGGACCGGATCTGGTGGGGGGCAGACTCTCTCTCTTCGCTCAGGCTTGGGCAAGAGATGTTCTGGATCCTTGGGCACTAGAAATAGTCTCCCAAGGTTATCTTCTGGAATTCAAGGGGCTTCCCCCAAGGGGGAGGTTCCACAGGTCTCAATTGTCTTCAGACCACATAAAAAAACAGGCATTCTTACATTGTGTAGAAGACCTGTTAAAAATGGGAGTGATTCATCCTGTTCCATTAGGAGAACAAGGGATGGGGTTCTACTCCAATATGTTCGTAGTTCCCAAAAAAGAGGGAACATTCAGACCAATCTTAGATCTCAAGATCCTAAACAAGTTTCTCAAGGTTCCATCGTTCAAAATGGAAACCATTCGAACAATTCTTCCTTCCATCCAGGAAGGTCAATTCATGACCACGGTGGATTTAAAGGATGCGTATCTACATATTCCTATCCACAAGGAACATCATCGGTTCCTAAGGTTCGCATTCCTGGACAAGCATTACCAGTTTGTGGCACTTCCGTTCGGATTAGCCACTGCTCCAAGAATTTTCACAAAGGTACTAGGGTCCCTTCTAGCGGTGCTAAGACCAAGGGGCATTGCAGTAGTACCTTACTTGGACGACATTCTGATTCAAGCGTCGTCCCTTCCACAAGCAAAGGCTCACACGGACATTGTCCTGGCCTTTCTCAGATCTCACGGGTGGAAAGTGAACGTAGAAAAAAGTTCGCTATCTCCGTCAACAAGGGTTCCCTTCTTGGGAACAATAATAGACTCCTTAGAAATGAGGATTTTTCTGACAGAGGCCAGAAAATCAAAACTTCTAAACTCTTGTCAAATACTTCATTCTGTTCCTCTTCCTTCCATAGCGCAGTGCATGGAAGTAATAGGTTTGATGGTAGCGGCAATGGACATAGTTCCTTTTGCGCGAATTCATCTAAGACCATTACAACTGTGCATGCTCAGTCAGTGGAATGGGGACTATACAGACTTGTCTCCGACGATACAAGTAGATCAGAGGACCAGAGATTCACTCCGTTGGTGGCTGTCCCTGGACAACCTGTCACAGGGGATGAGCTTCCGCAGACCAGAGTGGGTCATTGTCACGACCGACGCCAGTCTGGTGGGCTGGGGCGCGGTCTGGGGACCCCTGAAAGCTCAGGGTCTTTGGTCTCGGGAAGAATCTCTTCTCCCGATAAATATTCTGGAACTGAGAGCGATATTCAATGCTCTCAAGGCTTGGCCTCAGCTAGCAAAGGCCAAGTTCATACGGTTTCAATCAGACAACATGACGACTGTTGCGTACATCAACCATCAGGGGGGAACAAGGAGTTCCCTGGCGATGGAAGAAGTGACCAAAATCATCCAATGGGCGGAGACTCACTCCTGCCACTTGTCTGCAATCCACATCCCAGGAGTGGAAAATTGGGAAGCGGATTTTCTGAGTCGTCAGACATTTCATCCGGGGGAGTGGGAACTCCATCCGGAAATCTTTGCCCAAATTACTCAATTGTGGGGCATTCCAGACATGGATCTGATGGCCTCTCGTCAGAACTTCAAGGTTCCTTGCTACGGGTCCAGATCCAGGGATCCCAAGGCGACTCTAGTAGATGCACTAGTAGCACCTTGGACCTTCAAACTAGCTTATGTATTCCCGCCGTTTCCTCTCATCCCCAGGCTGGTAGCCAGGATCAATCAGGAGAGGGCATCGGTGATCTTGATAGCTCCTGCGTGGCCACGCAGGACTTGGTATGCAGACCTGGTGAATATGTCATCGGCTCCACCATGGAAGCTACCTTTGAGACGAGACCTTCTTGTTCAAGGTCCGTTCGAACATCCGAATCTGGTCTCACTCCAACTGACTGCTTGGAGATTGAACGCTTGATCTTATCAAAGCGAGGGTTCTCAGATTCTGTCATTGATACTCTTGTTCAGGCCAGAAAGCCTGTAACTAGAAAAATCTACCACAAAATATGGAAAAAATATATCTGTTGGTGTGAATCTAAAGGATTCCCTTGGGACAAGGTAAAAATTCCTAAGATTCTATCCTTTCTTCAAGAAGGTTTGGAGAAAGGATTATCTGCAAGTTCTTTGAAGGGACAGATTTCTGCCTTGTCTGTGTTACTTCACAAAAAGCTGGCAGCTGTGCCAGATGTTCAAGCCTTTGTTCAGGCTACAAACCTTTGACTCCTCCTTGGAGTCTCAATTTAGTTCTTTCAGTTCTTCAGGGGGTTCCGTTTGAACCCTTACATTCCGTTGATATTAAGTTATTATCTTGGAAAGTTTTGTTTCTGGTTGCAATTTCTTCTGCTAGAAGAGTTTCAGAATTATCTGCTCTGCAGTGTTCTCCCCCTTATCTGGTGTTCCATGCAGATAAGGTGGTTTTACGTACTAAACCTGGTTTTCTTCCGAAAGTTGTTTCTAACAAAAACATTAACCAGGAGATAGTAGTGCCTTCTTTGTGTCCGAATCCAGTTTCAAAGAAGGAACGTTTGTTGCACAATTTGGATGTAGTTCGTGCTCTAAAATTCTATTTAGATGCTACAAAGGATTTTAGACAAACATCTTCTTTGTTTGTTGTTTATTCTGGTAAAAGGAGAGGTCAAAAAGCAACTTCTACCTCTCTCTCTTTTTGGATTAAAAGCATCATCAGATTGGCTTACGAGACTGCCGGACGGCAGCCTCCTGAAAGAATCACAGCTCATTCCACTAGGGCTGTGGCTTCCACATGGGCCTTCAAGAACGAGGCTTCTGTTGATCAGATATGTAAGGCAGCGACTTGGTCTTCACTGCACACTTTTACTAAATTTTACAAATTTGATACTTTTGCTTCTTCTGAGGCTATTTTTGGGAGAAAGGTTTTGCAAGCCGTGGTGCCTTCCATCTAGGTGACCTGATTTGCTCCCTCCCTTCATCCGTGTCCTAAAGCTTTGGTATTGGTTCCCACAAGTAAGGATGACGCCGTGGACCGGACACACCTATGTTGGAGAAAACAGAATTTATGTTTACCTGATAAATTACTTTCTCCAACGGTGTGTCCGGTCCACGGCCCGCCCTGGTTTTTTTAATCAGGTCTGATAATTTATTTTCTTTAACTACAGTCACCACGGTATCATATGATTTCTCCTATGCAAATATTCCTCCTTTACGTCGGTCGAATGACTGGGGAAGGCGGAGCCTAGGAGGGATCATGTGACCAGCTTTGCTGGGCTCTTTGCCATTTCCTGTTGGGGAAGAGAATATCCCACAAGTAAGGATGACGCCGTGGACCGGACACACCGTTGGAGAAAGTAATTTATCAGGTAAACATAAATTCTGTTTTTTAGGTGTACACCTCACGAGAATTATTCACTATCACATATATTATATTCCTTCCATATGGGTTGCTGATCACAACTCATATATTTTTTATATATTTTTATTCATTTTTTCATCTTTTCATAAAATATTTAATATATTTTTTATATTTTTTACATTTTTTCACCTTTTTGATTTTTACACCAACTTTGGACATATTATCATTTTTATTTTTATTTTTTTTGGATATTAACCTTGAACATTTGCTTTGGACATTTTGGTATGGGACTTAAACACTTGTATGTTACATAGGACATAACTTCTTGGACATTGTATGGGGCAATCCATTAGATTGTTGAATCTATTTTTAACTGTATTTTTAACTGTCAGTTTATGTTAATAAAATGTTTGTTTAATACATTTTAATATCACATCCTATATATATATTTTTTGTTTTTAATCTTTTACCTTTTAAGTACTTTTTCACATGGTTTTATATATATTCTTTGTGTAACACAATATTATATATTAACCTTTATGTATACACATTCCTAGTCGTGGACACCATCTTTAGCAACCCAACCCTCATCTGAGGGTAGTGTAGCGCTGTATCTTGGCATTTCTTTTTACTCTTAACTTTTGGAGTCTGGTTGGGAGACTGCGCCTATATCAGATATAGCTTGTATGGTATTATTGTGGCGCTGATAGATATACGCTTATTTTTGCATCTTACTTTAACATAAGCATTTTTTCCCATTCCAGAAACTGCTATATGAGGAAATTGGATATTTTGTTTAAATGTTGTTTTTTTCTTTTTACATTTTACAAGATGTCTCAGTCTGATCCTGCCTCTGATGTTGCTGTAGAAACCATGCTGCCTGAACACAGTTCTACCAAAGCTAACTGTGTCTGTTGTAAATTCACTGATGTTATTTCTTCAGCTCAATTATGTGGGATCTGTCATGACATGCTTTTGCATGCTGATAATGTTTCTATTAGTAATAATACATTGTCTGTTGTTCCTTCAACGTCTAATGTACCTGATATTCCTGCAGATGTTAAGAATTATGTTGCTGCAGCTATAGATAAGGCTATGTCTGCTATTCCACCTTCAAATAAACGTAAAAAGTCTTTTAAAACTTCTCATAATTCTGATAAAAATTTGTATTGACTGACAGCATACTGAAATATCCTCTGCTGATGAGGATTCCTCTAGTTCAGAGGATCCTGAATCAGATTCTGAAATTGACAAATCTTCCTATATGTTTAAGATTGATTGGGTTCGTTCTTTGTTGAAGGAAGTTCTGGTTACTTTGGGTGTTAAAGAGTCTAGTCCTCTTGATATCAAAGACAGTAAATATTTAAATTCTGTTTTTTAAACAATCTAAGGTTGTACCTGAGGTTTTCCCTATTCCAGATGCTGTTTCTGATATGATTACTAAGGAATGGTCTAAGCCTGGTTCTTCTTTTAATCCTTCTTCTAGGTTTAAGAAGTCATAGGGTGGTAGTTATCAAGCCGTCTACTTTTCTGCCTTCGCCGGCCCAATACGCTCGCCTAAGCTCGCCTACCTTCGCCGCCGCGGATCTTGAATACGTTCGCCTAAGTTATCAAATAAAGCTGTCAAAAAGCCGCGGGGCGATGTGCAGCGGACTGTGAGAGTTATCACTCATCCGATCTCGCTGCTCTTCGGCTTTTTCCCAGCTTTATTGCTAGCCTGTCACTAAGCACTCACACTAAACTACACTGTTCTATCCCTTTACCGGCGCCCCCGGAGCCTCCCGCAACTCAATAAAGTTACTAACCCCTAAACCGCCGCTCCTAGACCCTGCCGCAACTCTAACAAATGTATTAACCCCTAAACCGCCGCTCCTAGACCCTGACGCAACTCTGATAAATGTATTAACCCCTAAACTGCCGCTCCTGGACACTGCTGCCACCTACAGTATACCTAGTAACCCCTATCCTGCCCCCCCTATACCGTCGCCCTCTATAATAAAATTATTAACCCCTATCCTGCTGATCCCGCACCTCGCCGCAACTAAATAAATAGTTTAACCCCGGCAGAATACATCTTTTTAAAATGATAGCTCTACCCAAGATACTCTACCCCCTACAAATGCTACCCTTATTGCTAACTCATAAAGACACTAAAACACTTCAATCTGCACTGGGTCAATTCGTCTGGCAAGGTAAGAAACAAAGAATAAATAGAATGACCTTAGCCATGCCATATGAGAAGGGAGGATTACGCCTTCCAAACATTGCCTGGTATAACTGGGCGACCCTCACTAAAGTAGTACTAGACTGGCTGACAGGGAATGGACAATTTACGACCCCTACCTTAGAGTCTAGCATAATATACCCAATGCACCTAGCCTTCCTACCACACGCCAGGCCTAACTCTTTACCCTTAAAAATCCAACAACATATTTTATTCAGAGACCCATTGAGAGTATGGGCCAAGCTGGGCAAATTATGGGGTATACAATTTACTGCTAGCAAATTCCTCCCAATTCAGGGCAATCTCTCCTTCTTGCCTGGATACACCACTGAAGTGTTCCGGATGTGGCAGGAAAAGGGTCTTACCAAAATCGGGCAACTATTTAACCCCCTAACTCTTGCGATCCACTCCTTTCAAGATTTAAAAAATACATACTCGCTCCCAAACACACATAGATTTGCATACTTACAGTGTAGGCACTATGTCACACAATTAAAAACTGAGGGTCTCCTACACACAGAAAACAATAACCTGACTGCACTATGCTCACTGGCTAAACAGGGTTCCTACGGGTTGGCAAACACATATAACCTAGTACTAAGACACTTTGACACCCTTACCACCCAAAAACTAGCATCAAAATGGTCCAGATGTAGAAACATACAAATTGATGATGAAGGGCTCCTAAACAGTTTAACAAAAGTTAGATCTATTACCTTATCAGCAAACCTAAGAGAGACACATACCAAAATTTTGCAACAAGCCTACATTACTCCAGCTCTCAGGGCCAAATGGATCCCAGGAGCACAAGATGTATGTGTTAAGTGTAACCATGCGAATCCTGACTGGATTCACCTATTCTGGGACTGCCCTAAGCTACAGTGGTTCTGGGGTAAACTAACCTACTGGCTTTCTAAAGTCACCAAAACTCGAGTCCCCCTTTCGGCACAAAGAGTCCTGTTTCTGCTTCCAGAACACGCTGTCAACCCCTATGACACTTTTGTCTCTGTATCTATCTTGACTGCAAAGCAAATGATCTTACAACACTGGGCAGATAATCTTTCTCCACCCTTCCAAAAGCTACTTACCAAGATACACACCCAGATGCTCATAGAACAAGCGGATGTTAGGGGAAACGTCGAACAAAGGATAGCTAAGTATATAAAGAAATGGGAACCATATCTACTACACCTACCAGATGCTGTCAGGGAGCGTGTCCTATACCCGTTTAGAAGCAGTGATTTCATCTTGAAGGAGAACCTTAAGGGGAAGTGGTGTTTTTCTAACATAACCACACAATAGACAGGTACATTCCAACATAATCTGCCCCTCATACCTACTACCTCAATACATCAAGATACGGCTGGCGGTCCAAGGGAGCTCCGGGTAAGTAAGGGATGCCACAATCTCTGGTGGCACTCCCCCCCCCTCTCCCCTTATTTTCTTATTTATTTCTTTGATTGTTGATTTTGTTTGATTTTGTTTTCTTTCTCTTGTTTATTGTTGTTGTTTATTGAAAATATTTAAAGGAAAAGAGGAAAAAGGTGAGGAGAGGAGGCATGAACTTTGACTTTTAAGACGCCCTGATGCAGGGCTATTGAGCCACACTTAAAGGAACTTCTTTATATGATACCGGGGCCTAAGCCCTGTATGGGTTGTGATGTACTTACTTTCTTTGTATGTACTGCATCTCAATGCTGTTATTGTTTTTCCATTTTTTATGCCTACTTCTCCCTCATGTGGTATAAATAAAAGTTAAAAAAATAAAATAAAAAATAGTTTAACCCCTAAACCGCCGCTCCCTGAACCCGCCGCAACCTATATTAAACCTATTAACCCCTATCCTGCCCCCCTACACTGTCGTCACCTATAATAAATTTATTAACCCCTATCCTGCCCCCCACTACACCGCCGCCACTGTAATAAAATTATTAACCCCTAAACCTAAGTCTAACCCTAACCCTAACGCCCACCTAACTTAAATATGAATTAAATAAATCTAAATAATATTTCTATTATTAACTAAATTAATCCTATTTAAAACTAAATACTTACCTTTAAAATAAACCCTAATATAGCTACAATATAAATAATAATTATATTGTAGCTATCTTAGGATTTATTTTTATTTTACAGGCAACTTTCAATTTATTTTAACTAGGTACAATAGCTATTAAATAGTTATTAACTATTTAATAGCTTACCTAGCTAAAATAAACTGAAATTTACCTGTAAAATAAATCCTAACCTAAGTTATAATTACACCTAACACTACACTATACTTTAATAAATTATTCCTATTTAAAACTAAATACTTACCTGTAAAATAAACCCTAATATAGCTACAATATAAATAATAATTATATTGTAGCTATCTTAGGATTTATATTTATTTTACAGGTAACTTTGTATTTATTTTAGCTAGTTAGAATAGTTATTAAATAGTTATTAACTATTTAATAACTACCTAGCTAAAAGAAATACAAAATTACCTGTAAAATAAATCCTAACCTAAGTTACAATTAAACCTAATACTACACTATCATTAAATTAATTAAATAAACTACCTACAAATAACTACAATTAAATACAATTACATAAACTAACTAAAGTACAAAAAATAAAAAAAGCTAAGTTGCAAAAAATAAAAAAATAAGTTGCAAACATGTTAAAAATATTACAACAATTTTAAGCTACTTACACCTAATCTAAGCCCCCTAATAAAATAACAAACCCCCCCAAAATAAAAAAATGCCCTACCCTATTCTAAATTAAATAAAGTTCAAAGCTCTTTTACCTTACCAGCCCTTAAAAGGGCCATTTGTGGGGGCATGCCCCAAAAAGTTCAGCTCTTTTGCCTGTAAAAGAAAAATACAACCCCCCCAACATTAAAACCCACCACCCACATACCCCTAATCTAACCCAAACCCCCCTTACAAAAACCTAACACTAATCCCCTGAAGATCATCCTACCTTGAGTCGTCTTCACTCAGCCGATCCTATCAGCCAATCGGAATTCGAGGGACGCCATCTTTGAAGACGTCATTTAAAGGAACCGTCGTTCAGTCGTCGGCCAGGATGGATGTTCCGAGTCGGAGGTCTTCAGGATGCTGCCGCTCCGCTCCGGATGGATGACGATAGAAGATTCCGCTTGGATAAAGACTTCAATCGGATGGAAGACCTCTTCTGCCCCGCTTGGATGAAGACTTCTACCGGATGGAGGACCTCTTCTTGCTCCGCTTGGATGAAGAATTTGGCTCGGCTGGGTGAAGACGACTCAAGGTAGGGAGATCTTCAGGGGCTTAGTGTTAGGTTTATTTAAGGGGGGTTTTGGTTAGATTAGGGGTATGTGGGTGGTGGGTTGTAATGTTGGGGGGGTATTGTATGTTTTTTTTTACAGGCAAAAGAGCTGAACTTCTTGGGGCATGCCCCGCAAAGGGCCCTGTTCAGGGCTGGTAAGGTAAAAGAGCTTTGAACTTTAGTAATTTAGAATAGGGTAGGGCATTTTTTTATTTTGGGGGGCTTTGTTATTTTATTAGGGGGCTTAGAGTAGGTGTAATTAGTTTAAAATTGTTGTAATATATTTCTAATGTTTGTAAATATTTTTTTATTTTTTGTAACTTAGTTCTTTTTTATTTTTTGTACTTTAGTTAGTTGATTTCATTGTATTTATTTGTAGGAATTGTATTTAATTTATTTATTGATAGTGTAGTGTTAGGTTTAATTGTAGATAATTATAGGTATTTAATTTAATTTATTTATTGATAGTGTAGTGTTAGGTTTAATTGTAACTTAGGTTAGGATTTATTTTACAGGTAAATTTGTAATTATTTTAACTATTAAATAGTTCTTAACTATTTAATAGCTATTGTACCTGGTTAAAATAAATACAAAGTTACCTGTAAAATAAATATTAATCCTAAAATAGCTATAATATCATTATAATTTATATTGTAGCTATATTAGGATTTATTTTACAGGTAAGTATTTAGCTTTAAATAGGAATAATTTATTTAAGAAGAGTTAATTAATTTCGTTAGATTAAAATTATATTTAACTTAGGGGGGTGTTAGTGTTAGGGTTAGACTTAGCTTTAGGGGTTAATACATTTATGAGAATAGCGGTGAGCTCCAGTCGGCAGATTAGGGGTTAATAATTGAAGTTAGGTGTCGGCGATGTTAGGGAGGGCAGATTAGGGGTTAATACTATTTATTATAGGGTTAGTGAGGCGGATTAGGGGTTAATAACTTTATTATAGTAGCGGTGCGGTCCGCTCGGCAGATTAGGGGTTAATAAGTGTAGGCAGGTGGAGGCGACGTTGAGGGGGGCAGATTAGGGGTTAATAAATATAATATAGGGGTCGGCGGTGTTAGGGGCAGCAGATTAGGGGTACATAGCTATAATGTAGGTGGCGGCTCTTTGCGGTCGGCAGATTAGGGGTTAATTATTGTAGGTAGCTGGCTGCGACGTTGTGGGGGGCAGGTTAGGGGTTAATAAATATAATATAGGGGTCGGCGGTGTTAGGGGCAGCAGATTAGGGGTACATAAGTATAACGTAGGTGGCGGTCGGCAGATTAGGGGTTAAAACAATTTAATCGAGTGTCGGCGATGTGGGGGGGCCTCGGTTTAGGGGTACATAGGTAGTTTATGGGTGTTAGTGTACTTTAGAACACAGTAGTTAAGAGCTTTATGAACCGGCGTTAGCCCAGAAAGCTCTTAACTACTGACTTGTTTCTGCGGCTGGAGTTTTGTTGTTAGATTTCTAACGCTCACTTCAGACACGACTCTAAATACCGGAGTTAGAAAGATCCCATTGAAAAGATAGGATACGCAATTGACGTAAGGGGATCTGCGGTATGGAAAAGTCGCGGCTGAAAAGTGAGCGTTAGACCCTTTTTTGAATGACTCCAAATACCGGCGGTAGCCTAAAACCAGCGTTAGGAGCCTCCAACGCTGGTTTTCACGGCTACCGCCAAACTCCAAATCTAGGCCTTGGTAAAGCAAATTTGATAATATAAGTTAATAAATTAAAAATAGAGGGTGGGGGAAAGCAGTAAGATAATCTGCAAAAAAAGCTATTTAATAAGATAAATTATGTTTTATGATTCTTCACATATATAATTATAGGTTTCTTGCCACAGAGTAAGAGCAAAAGCAAGAACACAATTATCAAGTAATTGTAAAAGAGGTCACCAGGAAAAGCCTTGTATCTCCTATTTTTAACTTGCTTATCGAATGTTTTAAACCTTAATCTATACTGATACTACTTACTCTCAGCAGTGCAGATGATTAGCATAATAGTAAAGAAGCCCCCGGATAGTAGGGGCTCAGACGATAGTTCTCTTTCATCTGCCTGCTGTAGCAGTCATTTAATTCATTCATCCAATATAATTGTGCAATGGTTTATCATTCTGGTTTAAGTGTTTTTAATATCAGCCTATGCTGTCTGTATACAGGTAGCCCTCAGTTTACGCCGAGGTTAGGTTCCAGAAGGAATGGTTGTAAATTGAAACCCAGTTTATAATGTAAGTCAATGGGAAGTGAGGGAGTTAGGTTCCAGGTCCCTCTCAAAATTGTCATAAGTAACATCTAATGCATTATTTTTAAAGCTTTGAAATGAAGACTTTAAATGCTAAACAGCAATATAAACCTAATAATATAGATTGTATCATCATCAAACTAAGTTTAATGAACAAAAACATTTGCTAACAGCACCTAATAAAATAATTACATAACAGACTGCATCATCATCAAACTAAGTTTAATGAACAAAAACGTTTTTTTACTTGCATTTTTACAGTTCTCTGCATTGTTAGATAATATTGGGTCTGCACCTATTCTATGCATTTCAATCTGCAGTGATTAATAGGCAGTTAGGCACCCTCACCTCAAGCAGCTGGACAGGAAGATAATAGGGAAGTGGCTGCTAGATCTTGTTGCTCGATAGGTCTGGCCTGCTCTGTGTACACAGATCAATTTCAGTCTGCTAAGTTGCAGAACTTTGCTGCAACACAAACGGACAGCTCCACCTACTGGCTATTTTAATTAGTGCACTGCTTTCCAATAGCAGTCACATGGCTGAAAAAAAGGTTGTTATTCTGAAACGGCGCAAATTGAACCGGCGTAAACCGAGGGCCACCTGTAATTCGAATGTTTTTTGTATACTATAAAGATTTAGTATGAATGTAATTATCTAGTTGCTAAACACTAACTCGTTGATACTTTGTTATAGCAGTATTACATTTCTTATTGCACAGAGAAGAGCAACCTTTCAACAGTTGTATACTCTTTTACAATTACTTGATAATATTAGTAAATTGGAAACTTTTTAAAAATTATATGTTCTGTCTGAATCACAAAAGAAAATTGTTTGCTTTTACATCCCTTTAAGGGATTTTCAGCCATGTAAAGGTAAGAAGCATGGAGATTCCAAAAATAACCCCCGACCACCCCATAGAATTTTGTATATTCTTTGATGAGAGTTAGATTTGGAATGTCCATGCTTTTAAAATTGTATTAGAAATATAAAGTACGTCTCGTGATAGTGTAAGAGTTTTGCCTTTGGAAATACAGATGTGGCCAAAAGTATTGGTACCCTTCCACATTTTTAGGAAAACGCACTATTTTCTACGAACTAAGTAAAAATGGACAAAAGTATTTGGTATCCACCATTCTTTATTTCAAATGTGATATAACCGAAACTTCACTTTTGATTTATAACTTCACATATTACTTTAATCAGTAAAGCAAATGAGAATGGCACGGACAAAAATATGGGTAGTCAACCTAATATTTCATATCTCAGCCTTTGGCGACAATAACTGCAATCAAGTGCGTTCTGGAATTCTGAATAAGATTACACTTTTCGATTGGAATTTTTGGTCCACTCTTCTTAAACTAACTGCTCCAGCTCTTTCAGGTTTGATGAGTGCCTTTTCCCAACTGCGAGTTTCAGCTCTTTCCATAGATGTTCAATGGGATTCAGACTGAAAGGTTACAATATAAAATAATTATAATAATGAAGTTACAATATATACAATGACCCTTATCTGTAGAATCTAAAAATATACATTAGGTCACAAAATGTCTGAAATAACATGTACAATTAATAAAACAAGCATTAAAAAAACAAAGTAAAGGTAGCCCTTAGTTTACGCCGGGGTTAGGTTCCAGAAGAAATAGTTGTAAATAGAGACTGTTGTAAATTGAAACACAGTTTATAATGTAAGTCAATGGGAAATGAGGGAGTTAGGTTCCAGGCCCCTCTCAAAATTGACATAAGTAACACCTAATACATTATTTTTAAAGCTTTGAAATTAAGACTTTAAATGCTAAACAGCATTATAAACCTAATAAAATAATCAAACAACACAGAATATATCATCAAACTAAGTTTAATGAACAAAAACATTTGCTAAACTGCATTATAAACCTAATAAAATAATCACACAACACAGAATGTATCATCAAACTAAGTTTAATGAACAAAAACATTTTTTTACTTGCATTTTTCTGCAAACAGTTCTCTGCATTGTTAGCATGTTAGATAATATCGGGTCTGCAATTATTTTATGCATTCCAGTCTGGACTGATTTATAGGCACCCTGACCTTCAAGCAGCTGGGCAGGAAGATAAAAGGGAAGTGGTTGCTAGATCTTGTTCCTTTGAAAGCTGCTCGATAGCTCAAGTCTGGTTACATTGATTCATTTCAGCCTGCTTGGCTTGCATATCTTTGCTGCAACACAAGCGAACAGCTCCACCTACTGGCCTGCCCTTATTTTAATCAATGCACTGCTTCTCTGTGCTTTTCAATAGTAGTCACATGACTGGAAAAAAGGGCGTTATTCTGAAACGGCGCAAATCGAGGGCCACCTGTATATAACATTCATAGCACACTATTTAATCAATGGTAATTGCACACAACCTGATGGAAAAATAACAGAGTATGATACAAATACATCATTTAAATTTCATAGAATATGACATATGAATCATTCCTAATAGTTAATAAGATCAAAATCAATATTAAAATGATTGTAAAGTTTAATGAATTACTGCTCTGTATCTAAAAATAATCTTAAAAACAGGGGCACTTTAATTCATTAAACTTTACAAAGACGCTTGATCTTTAAAATATTTGCCATTACGTTATAGTTAACATACCACCGTTCTACTGCCCGCATCTCCTACTTTCTTTAGGAGAGCGATGACAAATCTGGCTTCCTCCAATAGTTGCATACCCCATCTGGCATTCAGCTCGTGGGGCACGCAATGACTGGAGGATGCCGGATTTGTCATCCCTCTGCTAAAGAAAGTAGGAGATGCGGGGCGGAGGAACGGCGGTATGTTAACCATAACTCATTGGTAAATATTTTAAAAATGAAGTGTCTTTGTAAAGTTTAATTAATTAAAATTCCCCATGTTTTTAAGATTATTTTTAGCGACTGGACAGTAATTCATTAAACTTTACAATCACTTTAAGCCCATGGGGAACTTGAGTCCTTAATTTAAATATCCAGTACATCTCACGTTTGCACATATGTTTATATTGATCCACACCTAGGTGCATGCACTTTCTCAATTGCACACCACTTGAACTAATCAATACTTTTAGTTTGCTTTTTCTAGAAGTGCTGCACCAAAGTGGTTGAGGATTTACCTACTTTGATGGTAGAAAAATGTTCTTTTATCCAAGAACGAATATCAGAAATCATGCAATTAAAAGGGATAGTACAGTCCAAATTAAACTTTCATGATTCAGATAGGGCATGCAATTTTAAACAACTTTCTAATTTACTTTTATCATCAAATTTGCTTTGTTCTCTTGTTATTCTTAGTTGAAAGCTAAACCTAGGTAGGCTCATATGCTAATTTCTAAGCACTTGAAGGCCGCCTCTCATCTGAATGCATTTGACAGTTTTTCACAGCTAGAGGGCGTTAGTTCATGTGTTTCATATAGATAACACTGTGCTCACGCATGTGAAGTTATTTAAAGGGCCATGATACCTAAATGTTAAAACACTTGAAAGTGATGCAGCATAGCTGTAAAAAACTGACTAGAAAATATCACCTGAGCATCTCTATGTGAAAAAGAAAGATATTTTACCTCAAAATGTCCTAAGTATTCAACCCCCATTGTAAAGGACTTTAAGCAGCAAATCAGTATGCCTGTCCCGGGACAGCCAAGGGAGTGAGCTTTGTGCACAATCATTATTTCCCTATTCAGTTTAAGGAAGTTTACAATGAAATCTCATGAGAGTTAAGTGAAATATGCTGATCGGCTGAAGTTCATTTGTTCATTTTTTTACCTGCAGCTGGACAGCAGCTGAAATATAACTTTTTACACAGAACTTACTCTGCTGAGCTGAGGAAATTGTGAGGTAAAATATCTTCCTTTTTTACATAGAGATTCTCAGGTGATATTTTCCTGTCAGCTTTTTACATTTATACTGCATCAGTTTCAAGTGATTTAGCATATGAGTATTATGTCCCTTAGGGTTATTATTATTATTATCAGGTATTTGTAGAGCGCCAACAGATTCTGCAGCGCTGTAAACATAGTCGGTGTATAGGATAGCTTTTGTAGGGTCAAGTGGGTAGAGGGCCCTGCCGAGAGTTTCACTGTTGTAGTCGGCTCTTATGAATCGATCTGTAAACAGCTGGGCCCATAGGCTTACAATCTAAGGGGTTCAAGGGGAAAGCAATGGCGATAGGAAAGGTTAGTGTTGGTTGTATGCATCCCTGAATAGTAGAGTTTTTAGGGAGTGCTTGAAGCTGTTAAAACTAGGGGAGAGTCTTATGGAGCGAGGCAGGGAATTCCACAAGATGGGGGCCAGTCTGGAGAAGTCCTGTAAACGTGAATGTGAGGAAGTAACAAGAGAGGAGGAGATCTTGAGCTGATCGAAGGGGACGGGAGGGAGAGTATCTAGAGACAAGTTCTGAGATGTAGGGGGGAGCAGTGCAGTTGAGAGCTTTATATGTCAGGGTGAGGATTTTGTGTTTAATCCTAGAGGCAAGAGGAAGTCAGTGAAGGGATTGGCAGAGAGGTGCAGCAGATGAAGAGCGACGAGTAAGGAAGATGAGCCTGGTAGAGGCATTCATAATGGATTGTTAAGGAGCTATGCGGCAGCGAGGTAGACCAGAGAGGACGGAATTGCAGTTGTCGAGGCGGGAAAGGATGAGAGAGTGGATTAAAATCTTGGTTGTATCTTGTGTAAGGAAATGTCTAATTTTAGCAATGTTTTTAAGGTGGAAGCGGCAGGCTTCAGCCAAGGACTGAATGTGAGGAGTGAAGGAAAGATCTGAGTCAAGTGTGACCCCAAGACATTGGGCATGCAGGGTAGGGGTAATGATGGAATTATCAACAGTTATAGAAATTTTGGGGGTGGAGACATTGGAAGAAGGGGGAAAAATAAGGAGTTCAGTTTTGGAGAGATTTAGCTTAAGGTAGTGAGAGGACATCCAAGATGAGATGTGAGAAAGACAGTTAGTGACACGGGTTAGTAAGGAAGGAGGTAGGTCTGGTGCAGAGAGGTAGATTTGGGTGTCATCGGCATACAAATGGTATTGAAGCCCATGGGACTTTATTAAGGAACCTAGTGACGACGTGTAGATTGAAAAGAGAAGGGGACCAAGGACAGAGCCTTGAAGTACCCCAACAGAAAGTGGTAACGGGGCAGAGGATGCTCCGGAGAAGGCTACACTAAATGTACGGTTAGTCAGATAGGAAGAGAACCACGAGAGGGCTGTGTCACAGATGCCGAAGGATTGGAGGGTTTGGAGCAGAAGAGGGTGGTCAACAGTGTCAAAGGCTGCAGACAGGTCAAGGAGGATAAGCAGAGAGAAGTGGCCTTTGGATTTTGCTGTAAGTAGGTCATTGGTAACCTTGACAATTGCTGTCTCTGTAGAGTGATGGGAACGAAATCCAGATTGCAGTGGGTCAAGAAGAGAGTTTAGTGTAAGGAAATGGGATAGACGTGCGTAAACTAGCTTTTCGAGGAGCTTTGAGGCAAGAGGGAGTAGGGAAATAGGGCGGGTTGCCACCTTTCTTGGAAGAAAATTCCGGCCATGGTCATTAACATAAAGTTGAATAAATAATTAAACAGCATAAGTCAAAAACTAAAGCTGATAGGACTGATTAGGACTGATTTCAAATGCTCATTTGTTTATAACTTGTAATCATCACAAAATGAAGGTTTCACTTTGGCAGGGGCTTTCTTTCACTATTTATTCTTTAATTTCCACATTGACACAAACCATAAAATTACCGTCCGTTTCGGTAAAATACCGGCTGGGTGGCAACCCTAATGTCCCTTTAAGGGTCAGCACTAACTGCCTGAAATGCAAGTCTGTCAAAAGATCTGAGATAAGGAGGCAGTCTGCAGAAGCTTAGATACAAGGTAATCACAGAGGTAAAAAGTATATTTCTATAACATTGTTGGTTATGCAAAACTGGGGAATGTTAAATAAAGGGATTATATATATTTTTAAACAATAACATTTTTGGTGTTTTCTATCCCTTTAAGGCAACTGTCTCAAATATTTGTAACCTCAGACTTGAAAGTTCTAGTCACCTAGTGTGTCCACATTTATACATTCCATTGTGGTGTAACCAAAAGCTAGTAGGTGCTCAAACCTCTCTCAGTTGTGAGGGTGATGGATGACAAAAGATATTTTCATTTTAACACTTTTCATGCCAAATGGTGCATTATTTGATTAAAATGCAAGGGTACCAATACTTTCAGCCAGATCTGTACATTTCAGTGACGTCAGAGGCTGGTGAGGCAGTGGCTTGGATACGCCTTCATTCTTTAGATATCCTTTGTTGAAGAAATAGCAATGCACATGGGTGAGCCAATCACATGAGGTATCTATGTGCAGCCACCAATCAGCAGCTACTGAGCATATTTAGATATGATTTTCAACAAAGGATATCAAAAGAATGAAGACAATTAGATATTAGATGTAAATTGGAAAGTTATTTAAATTGCATGTTCTTTCTAAATCATGAAAGAAAACATATGGGTTTCATGTCCCTTTAAATGGTGTCTTGAAAAACTGGTCAACTTAGTAAACATCTGATTTTAGTCTAAAGGATTGTAACAGAAACTCTTGCCAGATAACACAATGCTTGCTCTGATTATGAGATCTAGAAATCCATGCCCATTAAAATATGTTTAAAACATACTTTTTACTTTAATGCTGCAAATTATGCTTATAGATTCTTTCATTATTCAGTAAATATAAAAATGTCTTGATCCAGTGGTGGCTGGTGAAATTTAAAGATGGTGGGGCGCTTGACCCCACCCCTTTAAATAAAGCCACACCATCAGATGGCACTACCAATTCATTAATTAAATAAATAAAAGGTAGACAGAAACACATACACAGAGGGCTAGAGAGAGAAAGAGAGAGAAAGACACACACAGAGGGTTAGAGAGAGAGAGAGAGAGAGAGAAAGAGAGACATACAGAGGGTTAGAGAGAGAGAGACACACACACAGAGGGTTAGAGAGAGAGAGAAAAAGAGAGAGAGACACACACACAGAGGGTTAGAGAGAGAAAGAGAGAGAGACAGAGGGTTAGAGCAGTGACGTGCACTCATAGGAGGCAGGTGAGGCAGTGCCGCACCTGCCATTTGGGGCAAAAGAAAAACAAATATAGAATTTTATTTAAAAAAAAAAAAGCTAATTTTTTTTTTTTTTTACATTTCAAACTATAATATTGTGCAATAGAGAGGCACTGGGTTCTGGTGTTTCTCTATTGCGCAATATTTTAAATGTATTTTTATATCTAGCTGCTCTGCAGCATCACCCGGTGGTGATTTGCAGGAGCAGCGTGGCTGAGAAAAGTGTTATATGAGGCATCTCTAATGAGGCCTCGACTGTTCCCTGGGAGACCGGCTCATCTAATCAACACCGGTGTTTAACTTTTCTCCCTGGCTCTGCTTACACTACTGTGACTGTCTATGCCGGGCCCTGTGTCTACTGCGCATGCGCAAGGAAGGAGCAGTCTGGTGGCGTGGGAACAACAGTCAGTGCCACTCATTCCTGACCTACCTGTTTGGGAGTCTGACTGTCAGTGTCACTGTCACCGTCCGTCATTGTGAGCCGGCTGCCGGAGTGTGAGCCAAGTAACTAGCGAGTGGAGTGGAGGAGCCTGCCTGATCTAACCGGCACCGCATATTGCAGCTGCTGCCCCCTGGTCCTGCCTGACCTGTCACCTGAAGGAAGGAGCCGTCGTCGCCGAGTCAGCACACAGTCCGTCACACTGTCACACAAGTAAGTCATCAGAATGACAAGCCATGCCATTGTGTGATCGTGTGATGATGGTGCTGCTGTTATATTATGCTTGTGAGACTTAATACGGTAGTGGGCGCCCCCCCCCCCCTCTGCTGCTCTGATGTGAAATTTGAAATTTTGAAGTGCCTGTGTGACCGTGACCATCAGTGACTCAGTCTGACTCTAACATCCTCTTCACTGCTTATTTGCTTAATAAATGTATTTTGTGTATGACCCGGTCAGTGTTGTAACTTACAACACTGACCGGGTCATAAACAAAATACATTTATTAAGCAAAACTTGCAAGTTACTATGGTATGTTCTCTGGCTGCCAGTGCTTAATAAATATATTTTAATGAGCAGCCATCTTGTGATTTAGAGTGCACTTTAATAATATATTATACTAGGCATTAGGCAGAGTAGTGGCCTCCCCCTCTGATGTAAAACTTTGTGTCTGGTCAGTGTTGTAACTTGCTGCTATGCTATGCTATGCTATGTTCTCTAACTGCTTAATAAATATATTTTACAGAATGAGCAGCCATCTTGTGATTTAGTGCACATTAATATATTATAGGCATTAGGCAGAGTAGTGTCCTCCCCCTCTGATGTAAAACTTTGTGTCTGGTCAGTTTTGTAACTTGCTAAGTTGCTATGCTATGTTCTTGTTCTCTGGCTGCTTACTAAATATATTTTACAGAATGAGCAGCCATCTTGTGATTTTGTGCACATTAATATATTATAGGCAGAGAAGTGGCTGTCCCCTCTGATGTTAAACTTTGTGTCTGACCTGGTCAGTGTTGTAACTTGCTAGTTGCTATGCTATCTTCTCTGCTTACTAAATAAATTTTACTGACTGTTTAGCCATCTTGTGATTTTGTGAACACACTGCAGTAAAATATATTAAGGCAGAGAAGTGGCTGCCCCCTCTGATGTCTGATGTTAAACTTTAAGTGTCTGACCGTGACAGTCAACATCAGAGGGGGCAGCCACTTCTCTGCCTATAATATTTAATTTGCACAAAATCACAAGATGGCTAAACATTCTGTAAAATGTATTTAGTAAGCAGAGAAGATAGCATAGAAAGTTACAACACTGACCATGTGAGACACAAAGTTTAACATCAGAGGGGGGCAGCCACTTCTCTGCCTATAATATAGTTTCTCCCCTCTGTCTCTCTATCTCTCTCTCCCTGTCTTTCCCACCCCCTCTGTCCAATTTACATCTAATATCTAATTTCCTTCATTCTCTTGATATCCTTTGTTGAAAATCATATCTAAATATGCTCATTAGCTGCTGATTGGTGGCTGCACAATAGATACCTCATGTGATTGGCTCACCCATGTACATTGCTATTTCTTCAACAAAGGATATCTAAAGAATGAAGGCGTATCCTAGCCAGTGCCTCACCTGCCTCTCACCTCACTGCACGTCACTGGGTTAGAGAGAGAGAGAAAGAGAGAGAGACACACACACACACAGAGGGTTAGAGAGAGAAAGAGAGACACACAATCACACACAGAGGGTTAGAGAGACACATAAGGGATGAGAGAGTCAGAGGGGGAGGAAGAGAGACAGAGAGACCATGGGGAGAACAACACATAAGGAGAGAGATGGATAGATAGATAGATAGATAGATAGATAGATAGAGAGACACACACAAGGGGGGAGGGAGAGAGACCACTGCATTTTTAAGTAATAAAACAGCAGAGCTACAGAGAGTTCAGAAAGTGAAGGCAAGCTGTTAAGTTAGTGGGTGTAAAGGTTGAGGAAACAAAATACAAAAACGACCCTGCTATAAAAGAGTAAAAAAAAACACTAAACCACATTCATTAAATTATAATTTTCACTAACAGAATCACTTTCAGTGAAATCTAATGTTGTAGAACTTACTTCAAAGATGTGTCTTAAACACTGCTTATTGATCCTGCTCTCTGCCTCCGTCTGAACATTCCACTGCACTTAGAGGGGAAGTACAGAACTCTCTTTTTCACTTTAGCAAAAGCTGGCAGCTTCACAGCACAGCAACAAAATAAATGAAAGTAGTTTTTTTCCGTTTTTGTTTTGTTTTATTTTATATGATTTAACATCCAGCCCCAACCCTAAGTTCCACTTACTAATGCCTCTCACTGGATTTGTTCAGCCCAAATGGGACTGCCTCAAATAAGCAGATAATGGGCCATGCAATGATCTTAACCACTGTCATCCAGTAGATGGTGCAGCATGTTGTGTAATGGTGGGCAGACCTGCTTGTGCCTCTCCATTGCACAACATGTATCTGTGAAGAAAAAAAATGCTGGGGAAAAAAAATTGCAATTTTTTAATTTTATTTTTTTAAAGCCAATAAAAAAATATATATTTTTGCCCATATGAGAGGTGAAGCACTGCCTCACCTGCCTCTAGTGACTGCACATCACTGGTACATTTACTGTTCTGAGTAAGCCTAATGGGAACATGTCCCGAAACATACAATAAACGTTATGGTTTTCTTTCTCTCTCTCCACTCATTCACTCTGTCATCCATCTAAATATACTGTAAAATGATTTTACCATTACCAATGAAAAAGCTGTTTTACGGAAGCAAGTATATATAATGTTTGAGTGACCAAAAAATACAGAATTGAGCATAGATCGCGAATTAATGAAAACAGAACTGAAAAACATTCCCTTGGTGTGTAAAGTAACTCTGGTCATTTACGGATTAACCTATCTATATAACTTATTGTCTAATCATCCCTATCACATTTTTTATTAGTCCGATTACACCGCTCCAGTTCTTTGGATTAGTTATACTTTTCCAGTGATGCCAGCTCTGTCCTGTAACACGCTCCTCGGCCTCCTTAAGAAATAAAGTAAACAAGAGCGGTGCCAGTTACAAAAGAGCAGACCGCGCCCGCAAGATACGTTTCACCTTATTGGCTGGTGCGACGCCCGCGGATAGAAGCTACGCTATGATTGGCTGAGGGTACCCGAGCAGCGGCTGACGCGCACCCCGGTTTCTCCTATTGTTGTATTGAAGCAGAAACAAGTTTTAGAGAGGGAAGCTTAGAAAAGAGTTTAAGACAGAAGAAGTTGAGAGTGAAGGAAGATAAAGTTAAATATACAGTAAAATTGCGGGGCAGGCAATAAAAAAGAGGGAAAAATAACAAGGTTTATAGTATGAGAAGTCTATTAAAAAGAATAGTAAATTATAAAATCGAGTTGAATAAAATAGGATAGGGGGATGTAGAGAAATAAGGCGATAAGGATAACGAAATAAGGAGGGAGGTGAAAGAGTACGTTAAGGGGGGCTGAAGGGTGGGAATAGCGCAGAACGGAAAGGGAAGAAGAATCCTCAGAGTTGTGCACTGATTTAGTAAGGGACAGAAAGAAAGGTAAGATAGTTGTGCAACGCGATAGGAGAATGAAGAATATGTCAGGCAGGGAAAGTAATGTAGTGAAACTGTAGTGAAGAAGACAGAAGGGGCCGAAAACACATCTAGGGAGAAGATCTGCACAAAGGAGGAAGCAGGAGAAAGATTGAAGAGAGGACATAAAGGTATAAATATTACAGGGAATATATAAAGAGTCAGCTCAGATACAGGCCTGGCACGGTGAGGATGCTTTGGGTCCTAATAACGTGGAGCTGAGGAGAGGAGCTGAACTAACAGTGAGTAACGCACATGTGTCTATATAGAGTCGTGCACTGCATATGCCGAGTGCACAGCACTATCCATATACTTATGGTATCAGTAATTACACCTTGTGGATGTCCTAACAACTATTATACCATTGCCAACGCAAGGGTCGTTGGTTTTTTCAAACCCATCTTTCTCATGCCACTTTACCCCCTTACCCATCTGCTGCTGACAGAGAGCTCGTCTTTGAACCTGGTTTATTACTGTCCTGTCTGTGTAAATCTAAAGCAAATGTTTCTATGTGGGGGGTACAGGTTTGTACAGTTATCTTCTACAGTATTTTGCATTTTTCAGTAATTATATAAAGAGACGTTTGACATTTGCAAATAGCTTCAAAGATACCCTCTTTTAAAGAGAACACAAAATATCTAAATAGTACAAGATCCATTTAACACAATTAAAATACCTCCTAATGTTGGTATGATCTTTAATTGGGAGGTATCTGTTGCCCCGTTTTATTCTGTTTTTAATCCAGTTTCCTTCTAGAAAACCTAAAAATGTCAAAACCCACAGGAAGCCCCAGTCCTATCATGAAACCATGCCCAGATAAAAAAAAACAAAACAAAAAAAACTATACCCACAAACTGTATACTTTATTGGAAAATAATAGAAAAGTAACCATTGATTATTTGTTAATAAGGTCGCTTCATTTTTTTGTCTCCATTATGTGACTGGCACTCACTGCATGCAGATGAATGCATTAGTCAATGCAATTTTTATAGAATCTCCCAACCCCACAGAGCTTTATAGTTATATGCAAGCAATAGTGTAATATTAAAATGATCAAACAGATTACAGCATTTCTTTTTCCACTTTTACGCCCCTTAAAATACTTTACTGGCAGAACACATAAAAGTTGCATAAAACAGAATTTTAAACTACTTTCCTCCATTGTTTTATCAAATTTGCTTTATTCTCTTGGTATCCCCTGTTGAAGAAGCAGTAATGCATTACTGGGAGCTAGTAAATGCATTGGGTGAGCCAATAACATGAGGCATATATGTGCAGCTACAAATTAGCAGCTCCTGAGCCTACCTAGGTATCATTTTCAGCAAAGGATACAAAAAGAATGAAAACATTAGATAATAGAAGTAAAGTGGAATATTTTTTTCTTTTGTTTAAAGTGGTATTCAAACCAAAATGAAAATACACATTAGTGCTTTTCACTTTTGGATATAAGTATTTTTTGTAACACATTTGTATTAGCAACAAAACTTCTAGTAAATATGTATGGACACGTGGAATGTATCCAGATGTGCACTTTAAATGCTCACGATTGTATGACAGTTCACATTATACAAGGCACCACCGGCCTTCTAATAGGAACACTGGTGCACAGACCATACCTGGGTATGCTGCACATGCCTGAGCATAGTAAAAGCTCTCTCTAAAACATTGATATAGCTTACTAGAAGCATTTTTGATAATACAGATGTGTTGCAAAAATGCTTCTATTTGACATTGAAATGTATTGATGTTCAGTTTTGGCAGGGATGTACGTGGCAGTAATATTGCTAATGGGCTTGAAGACTTTGATTGAAGCTAACAAAATTCTGTAATAGTTTAGACCATTTTACTAATACACTATTGCTTGTCTATAACTATATGTTATCGCCCTGCAAAGGGGTTAAACACATAGTTAAAGTCAGCTTCAGTGTAGAAATGCACTACTGGGAGCAAGCTGAATATATCTGGTAAGCTAATGACAAGAGACATTTGTGCATAGCCACCAATCACCAGCTGGTTCCCAGTACTGCATTGCTGCTCTGAGCATACTGTGAGCATCTAGGTATGCTTTTCAACAAAGATTACAAAAATAACCATCATTTTGATTGTATAAGTAACTTTCTTAAAATTGCTCGCTCTATCTGAATCTCTGTGAACCACTCGTAGTAATGGTTTAAGACATTTACAGGAGTGTATTAGAAAATTCACCCCTTTTTATTATGGAACTTATCATCATTGGTTAAACGGACTTTGCAGAACAATTGTATCTTGCAAATGGAAAAGGAGAACTTTTTTTTTTTTTTTTTTTTTAAGGTACAGAGCACATCTTTGTAATTTGTCCCCACCTTGTATCTTAGACTGTAGTACTATTCTTGGTTTTTCAGATGTTCCTATGTTGATTAAATCTTCTTTTTCATGATCATTGGCTGAGTGTGACATCTCCCACATCTATATTTGAATGACAGGGGTAAACCTCCACTAGCCTGTAACTCAGTACAGGAACAATCAGTTGTATGGAAGAAATATTTTGCCTAAGCCCTCCCTTCTGAATGTTTAAAAAAATAGTCATGTGCTTATTTCTATAGAGGTTTCATTGGCACCAGCAGTGTAATATCCACATTTTAAAAACAAACAAAACAAAACCATTCATCAGCAGAGTGCTTATATGTTTGAGTTGAGTAGCAGTTGAAGCACACTATTGAGGGTAAGAAATCTTTTTATTGGCTCAGGATAACTGAAACATGAGACCCTAGATCATTTGTTTTATTTACAAGGGACAGTAAACACCTTATAATTACAAAATCTGTACTATACAATAACATAACGTTAGCAATGAGTACTCTGATTTGCAGTTGTTTTCAGTTAAAGCCAAAATGTGAAAATATGTTGTAGGGCTGGCCTTGAGAAGTCAGCAAGTTGATTTTCATGCCAGAGCTAAATTACATGAAAAGGGTTCAAAATAAATAATGAATATATTGCAAAGTTGTTTCATTATGCATAACTAAACATTTTATTTAAAAATCTCACTGCTGTGTGCCTTTAACTATGTGTTAGCTTTTGCAACGTGTTTAAACAAATAAAGTCCACTCCACAGTGGCATTTTTCTTCTGAACGGATTCAGAACCATAATTGACATCTATGTACATATGCAGCTCCTGATTGGCTTATTGGCCATGTCCGATCCAGCAGTGGAAGTGTACTGCAGCTTCAAAACTAACTTCACCTGTTTGCAAGGGTTAAATATATAATAAGAAATACTCAGTAGTGTGATCAGAAAATGTTCTAGTTCTTTAAAGGGTTCAGTAAAGTAAAAATGAAACGTTCATGATTCAGAGAGAGTCTGAACTTTTAAACAACTTTAAAATGTATTTATATTGTGAAATTTGCTTTGTACTGTTTGCATCCTTTGTTAAAGGGTAAACCTAGGCAGGCTTATAGGAGTGTGCATGTCTTTAGCTCTCTACGGCCGCAGTGTCTGCAACTATGTATGACACAGCTATAAACATTGTTGTAACATTGCTGCCAGATACCAAAGACACGTGCACACTCCTGAGCTCACTTAGGATTAATCTTTAACCCCTTAATGACCACAGCACTTTTCCATTTTCTGTCCGTTTGGGACCAAGGCTATTTTTACATTTCTGCAGTGTTTGTGTTTAGCTGTAATTTTCCTCTTACTCATTTACTGTACCCACACATATTATATACCGTTTTTCTCGCCATTAAATGGACTTTCTAAAGATACCATTATTTTCATCATATCTTATAATTTACTATAAAAAAAATTATAAAATATGAGGAAAAAATTGAAAAAAACACACTTTTTCTAACTTTGACCCCCAAAATCTGTTACACATCTACAACCACCAAAAAACACCCGTGCTAAATAGTTTCTAAATTTTGTCCTGAGTTTAGAAATACCCAATGTTTACATGTTCTTTGCTTTTTTTGTAAGTTATAGGGCAATAAGTACAAGTAGCACTTTGCTATTTCCAAACCATTATTTTTCAAAATTAGCGCTAGTTACATTAGAACACTAATATCTTTCAGGAATCTCTTAATATCCATTGACATGTATATATTTTTTTTTAGTAGACATCCCAAAGTATTCATCTAGGCCCATTTTGGTATATTTCATGCCACCATTTCACTGCCAAATGCGATTAAATACAAAAAATTGTTCACTTTTTTACTAATTTTTTCACAAACTTTTGGTTTCTCACTGAAATTATTTACAAACAGCTTCTGCAATTATGGCACAAATGGTTGTAAATTCTTCTCTGGGATCCCCTTTGTTCAGAAATAGCAGACATATATGGCTTTGGTGTTGCTTTTTAGTAATTAGAAGGCTGCTAAATGCCACTGCGCACTACACGTGTATTATGGCCAGCAGTGAAGGGGTTAATTATGGAGCATGTAGGGAACTTTTAGGGATAATTTTAGCTTTAGTGTAGTGTAGTAGACAACCCCAAGTATTGATCTAGGCCAATTTTGGTATATTTCATGCCACCATTTCACCGCCAAATGCGATCAAATTAAAAAAAACTTTAAATTTTTCACAATTTTAGGTTTCTCACTGAAATTATTTACAAACAGCTTGTGCAATTATGGCACAAATGGTTGTAAATGCTTCTCTGGGATCCCCTTTGTTCAGAAATAGCAGACATATATGGCTTTGGCGTTGCTTTTTGGTAATTAGAAGGCCGCTAAATGCCGCTGCGCATCACACGAGTATTATGGCTAGCAATGAAGGGGTTAATTAGGTAGCTTGTAGGGAGTTTGCAGGCTTAATTTTAGCTTTAGTGTAGAGATCAGCCTCCCACCTGACACATCACACCCCCTGATCCCTCCCAAACAGCTCTCTTCCATCCCCAAACCCACAATTGTCCCCGCCATCTTAAGTACTGGCAGAAAGTCTGCCAGTACTAAAATAAAAGCTATCTTTTATTTTTTATTTTTTTGAGCATATTTACATATGCTGCTATGTAGGATCCCCCCTTAGCCCCCAACCTCCCTGATCCCCCCCCAAACAGCTCTCTAACCCCTCCCCCTGCCTTATTGAGCGCCATATTGGGTACTGGCAGCTGTCTGCCAGTACCCAGTTTCAAATTAAAAACGTTTTGGTTTATTTTTATAAAAAAAAAAAAAAAAACTATTTTCTGTAGTGTAGCTGCCCCCCCACAACCCCCAACCCCCAACCCTCTCCCAGATTACTAATTTTATTTATTTATCCCACTGAGTCTCTCCCACTGAGTCCTTATATTTGTTCCATAGTGTAGGGTTCCCACCCGCACACGCGCACACCCACCCTCGTGCGCGCGCGCGCGCGCTCCCGTGCACGCATTCTGGCACGCACCCCACACGCGATCCTGCCCCCCTCCTCCATTGATCGCCGCCCACCCGCCTCCCTTGGTAAGCTCCCACCCACCAACGAATACTGCGATCAATGGCCGATGCAGAGAGGGCCACAGAGTGGCTCTCTCTGCATCGGACTGCTCAAAACTGATATTGCAGGATGCCTCAATATCGAGGCATCACTGCAATAACATGAAAGCGGCTGGAAGCGATCAGGATCGCTTCCAGGGCTTTCAAAGACCAACGACGTACGGGGTACGTCCTTGGTCATTAACTGCATTTTTTTGCAGGACGTACCCCATACGTCGTTGGTCGTTAAAGGGGTTAAATGGACATGAAACCCAAAATTATTCTTTCATGATTCAGATACAGAATACAATTTTAGAAAAGTTTCCAATTTACTTACATTATCAACTTTGCTTCATTTTCTTGTTATTCTTTGTTGAAGAGATATCTAGATAGGTAGCGTCACATGCCTGAAGCGCTACATGACAGGACATATATATGAAGATTTAGGCCTGCACTCTATACCACATAGGTCATGAACTTGTACGTTTATTGGGTGCTAACTTTTGGTCTCCCCAGACCTCAGTGTACAAATATAAAAAGAATAAAGGTGCAGTCCAATTGATTCAGGGAAAAAGGTGAAAAAAACTTTATTGCAAGTAAAACATGAGCATGTTTTATTTACAATAAAGTTTTTTTTTACCTTTCTACCTTATCAATTGGAGTGCAACTTTATTCTTGTTTTATTTGCACTACATGACAGGAAATAGTGCTGCCATCTAGTGCTCTTGCTAGTGTATTACATTGTTGCAAAACTGCTGCCATATAGTACTGCAGACACGTGCACACTCCTGAACTTACCTCTCTGCTTTTCAACAAAGGATAACAAGACAAACAAAGACATTTTGATAATAGAAGTAAATTGGAAAGTTGATTAATATTATATGTTCTATCTGAATCATAAAAAATTAGGGTTTATGTCCCTTTAAGTAAGGATACCAAGATAATAGAAGCCATTTGGAAAGTTGTGTTATGCTCTATCCCAGTGTTTCTCAACCGCGGTCATTAAGTACGCCCAACAGGCCAAGTTTTTCTTATAGCTAAAATAGAACACAGGTGAAATAATCCGCTAATTAGTAACCATGGTTACTAACCTGCTGTCATCCATCAGATGATTTTCACCTGTGCTCTATTATGAAAACCTGACCTGTTGGGGGTACTTGAGGACTGCAATTGAAAAACACTGTTCTAGCCAACCCATTTAATTTTTACTTTACTGTCCCTTTAAAGCATTTTACTATTGCACAATTATGTCCCTTTAATGTACCTTATATTTATTAGATATCACTGTATTTGTGTGTCCATACATTTGGTTGATTGTTTCGGATTTAAAGGGACATGAAACACAATTTTTTCTTTCTTTCAGGATTTAGAAAGAGCATGCAATTTTAAACAACTTTCCAAATGTAATTCTATTAGCTAATTTGCTTCATTGTCTTTGTATCATTTGTTTAAAATCATATATAAATAGGCTCGGTAGCTACTGATTGGTGGCTGCACAGAGGCCTCGTGTGATTGGCTCACCCATGTGCATTGCTATTTCTTCAACAAAGAATATCTAAAGAATGAAGCAAATTAAGTAATTGTGTTTCCTGTTCCTTTAATATAAATCAGTTTTATACTATGGCAGACACTGTTTTTTTTTTGTTTGTTTTTTAAATTTAATTATTTATTTATAGAAAGAGGCATAAATTGCAGGAAAATATATAGCTTTTAATAATTAAAGGTACAATAAACATAAATAGTAAAATCAATGTATGTCAATGAACTAATTAAGTAGTACTTTATGATAACCCTTAAATGCTGCCAAATTGCATTATTATTATACATTTTAAGCCCCATAGGTGCTGCTATACTTACCTCTCTGGTTGCCCTTTATCCCAAGCATTTATTTTTTCTATTTTGGTACAATGGGCTCACAGATAATCGGATGCCATATTGCTTGTGCCACAGAAAGAGTGTACTCCTGGTGCCTCTTCTTCACAGGCTGTTTAAGGGAAAGTAAAAACCTTGTAATTACAAGACATTTCTGTTGTGTTGCTATAGAATTATATACCAGCCAAGTCTTAATATTTTTAAAGCAAAGTAACCCCTTTTGTGCTGGCATCAAGTGTTAATTCCGATGTAGAAACTTGCAGGAAAAATGAAATCACATGATCGCAGGATTGGATCATGGGGGACTGCCTATGCTACTAGGCACGCCCCCAGTTCAATTTTTCACTTTGCAAAAAAGGGAGACTGCAGGACGCCATATAAGGTAGGATGTTCCATGCCGTCCCAACGGCATTATAGCCGAGCACTGTTAGGACGGCATGGAACATCCTAGCGGCGTCTAGGGGTTAACATCATTTTCAGCCACTGTTGTCATGTTAGTGTTAAATGCATTGTTTTGCAGTTGTTTTCTGATAAAGCCAATTAGGGACATATATGTAGCAGTGTTAGCCTTGATAAGGCTTCAGGTGCATTTTGAGTTCTGAGATTTATAAGTTGGTCAACTTATAAAAAGGGGCAAAATAAATAATAAAAATGCATAGCAAAGTTATTTTGTTATGCACAACTACTGTCCCTTTAAATGACAGTTAAGTTTATTTTCACTTTAAACACCATTTGTCATATCTTATTTTGAATAAAAGATATGTCCTAAAGTTCATAAATAAAAGAAGCACAATGACCATTGTTTAGCTATCGGATCTATACAAATGCTACTTATTTTAATAGGTTTATTAAAATTCAGAAGGGAAATGTTCTCCTATTAAGATGATAAATAGCAGAACAAATCGATATGATTATAGAATGGAAGACAATAGGTTTACATGTGGAAATACTTCCTTACAGAAATAAAAAGCATATACATGTATAATTATTTCATTCATTTATTCCGGGGATATATTAAAGGTTATTTTTAGGAATGTGGACGGACTAGATAAGCCTTTGCTTTTTTTCCCGTCCTTTGTCAAAATCTGTTTTTGTCTTTTTAAAGGTCAAAAATCCCTCCCCTGAATAAGTGTATTCTATGATCATGTTCCTTAGCTTTTTTTTTTTTTTGCTATTTAGAATAGTGACCATTTTTTTTACCACAGTGCCTATAATTAAGAAGTAATGAAAGGGTTACACAGTTTCCTATGAGTGAGATCACAGGAATAATTAACTTCAGCTGAAACCCTTTCAAAGGTTTTAAGTGTTTGACTTTTGGATGTTTTTTGTTTTGTTTTTTTTAATGATAGACACAGTGTTTCAGATGCAATATTTTTACATAGTAAGGTCCTACAATAAACTGTAACAAATTTACTGGGTTAAATGTCCTACACAAGTCTAGATCTGGTGCAGCCAATCTCCACGCTGGGTTTTGATGATGAGATTTTTGGTGAAGGCATGTCAGAAGGGGTAAGATTTTATGTAGATAGATGTAATATTACTGGCAGCAAATGAGAGATATATATATATATATATATATATATATATATATATATATATAATATATAATATATATACATACATATGCACGGTCTCCAACTTTTAGGAGTAATCTAAATAAAGATGAATGGCTGTCCTATAATAGTATATAGTATAAGGTGGCCATATTCAATACAGATTGATGTGTTTTAAAGTGTTTACACATTAGAAGATATGAAATGTAAAAATGTTCTAGTCATATTCCTTTCTGAGATAAGTGATAGTTTCCCACTGCAGCCTGTAACAGCTGCTTGTTGCTCGTCTCCATGACGACCATCTTTTTTCCTTTTGATAGAACACTGAGATGTTTCACATGTAGAATAGATAGAAAACAGATCTTTATACACAAATCTTATTAAAATAGATTAAATATAGTATTCATGTGTTTCCTAATATTTCCTTTATATTTTATTTTTGCTGTTTGGTAATATGTATTATCTGTTCCGGTCTGATATGGAAATGTTTTAAGTGTCTGCAGGAATCGCATATATATTCCAGATGTTTTACTTCATACTTAAAGGGACAGTAAGCACCAAAAATGTTATTGTTTAAAAAGATAGATAATCCCTTTATTTACCATCCCCCAGTTTTGCATAACCAACACAGTTATATTAATATACTTTTTACCTCTGTGATTACCTTGTATCTAAGCTTTTGCTGACTTCCCCCTTATCTCAGATCTTTTGACAGACTTGCATTTCAGGCAATTAGTGCTGACTCTTAAATAACTCCACGGACGTGAGCTCAATGTTATCTAGATGGCGCACATGAACCAACGCCCTCTAGCTGTGAAAAAAATGTCAAATGCATTCAGATAAGAGACGGCTTTCAAGGGCTTAGAAATTACCATATGAGCATACCTAGGTTTAGCCTTCCACTAAGAATACTAAAAGAACAAGGCAAATGTGATGCTAAAAGTAAATTGGAAACTTGTTTGAAATTACATGCCCTATCTGAATCATGAAACTTTAATTTGGTCTTTACTGTCACTTTAAAAAGAGGGATAGGAAATAGCACATCCTCCCGATTTTACTTAAAGTGACAAATGTAAAAAGACAATGTTCTACTGTAGAGTATTTACCGTCACACTATTGCTTGCATATAACTGTGAGTTTAGCTCCTGCAGGTGGGTTAAACAGATAAAACCTAGAGCAGCAATGCACTTCTGAGACCTAGCAGAATAATCTGGTGAGCCAATAAATAGAGGCATATGTGTGTAGCCACCAATAACCAGCTAGCTCCCAGTAGTGCATTTCTCTTCCCAAATATAGCTATTGTATGCTTTTTAACAAAAACACCAAGAGAATAATGTACATTTGATAACAGAAGTAAATAGAAAATGCTTCTAAAACTAAATGCTCTATCACGGAGGCACAGATATGTAACAGAGTTAGCCTTGATAAGTCAGCAGGGTATTTTTCATGTTCTGAGAATTAGAAATTGCTCTTCTTTCAGAGCTAAATTACATGAAAGAGGGCAAAATAAATAAATATATTGCTTAACTAAACATTTTATATAAAAGTCTCTTTAACAGAGGAGAGGTTGGGTTACAGCTGTTGGCCAAGAGAAAAGCCCAAGTCCTCAATTTTATGTTTTTAGCCTTTGTTGCTTGAGTGAGTGCCAGCTAATGTATCTTACAATGTTTGTTTTTGTTTGTGGTTTACTCTCTAGATTGCACCCAGTCTGCTCTGAAGCAAATTGCCTAATGTCAGGTAACGTGCACATGTCCAGGTTATCTGAAATGCACCCTATTTCTTGTGAGAGTGCTGAGTGGGACAGAAGATGCACATGCCGACTGGACTGAGTGTACAACACATTATGGCACTAACTCACCTCCGTGGACAAAAAGCAGAAAATGCTAAATACTGTACATAACATGAGAGATTAAAGGGATAGTTTTACCCCCAAATTGTCTCCTTTTATTTGTTCCCAATGATCCATTTTACCTGCTGAGGTGTATTAAATTGTTTACATGTAGCGTATTTACCCTTATTTCGGCTGATTTAGCCTGTGGGGTATCTGCCTATACTGAGTGCAAGATTTATGACAGGGCGAATGCCCCAATCATTTGCAGGCTCGCTCATTTGAGCCTGCAACTGATATTTATGAAGCAGCAGTTTAAAACCGCTGCTTCATAAACCCTTTGCGCCAAAATGGAGTTGGCGGATGAAAATCACCCTGTATTCATTCGACCGGGGTGATTGACAAGCCCTACTGTCACGCAATTGGTTGCATGAGGGTAAGGGGGCGGGATTGCACAAGTGTTCCCTTGTGCAAAGATAAATATGGGGGAACACATTCGCCCCACAATTTGACATAAGATGCGGACAGGTTCACAACACGTGAATCCTCTCTGCTGGCAAATTGATAAATCTTGCCCTGAAAGTTTCTATACTGAAGCTTTGGCTATTGACAAGCCTATGTAACATATCCCTCAGAAAAAACACTCTCCCAGTGTAGTGCAGGATAGTTAAAGGGTCACTCAAGTCAAAACAAAACTTTCATGATTCAGATAGAGCATATCATTTTAAACAACTTTCCAGTTTACTTCCTTTAACAAAATGTGCACAGTATTTATAGGTTTACATTTTTGAATCACCAGCTCATACTGAGCATGTGCAAGAATTCACAGAATATATGTATATGCATTTGTAATTGGCTGATGGCTGTCACATGGTACGAGGGGAGTGGAAATAGACATAACTTTGAAATGTGTCAGAAAACAAATCTACTACTTATTTGAAGTTCAGACTAAGTGCTATTGTATCGTCTTTTTATCATGCATTTGTTGATTATGCAAATCTATTGTATTTACTGGTCCTTTAAAAAAAATGTCTTTTTTGAGCTTTAGTTTACAGACAAATATAAGATAAGGGAGCAACTGTGTGTACATACAATGATAACAGACTGAGATATGTTACTTGAAACTCAACCCATTAAAATAGGCTGTGGTTTAACCCCTTAACGACCGAGGACGTGCAGGGTACGTCCTCAAAAAAAAGGCAGTTAATGCCTGAGAACGTACCCTGCACGTCCTCGGTGTGGAAAGCAGCTGGAAGCGATCCTGCTCGCTTCCAGCTGCTTTCCGGTTATTGCAGTGATGCCTCGATATGGAGGCATCCTGCAATAACCCCCCTTGGCCATCCGATGCAGAGAGAGCCACTCTGTGGCCCTCTCTGCACCGGACATCGGTGGCCGGTATCGTTGGTGGGTGGGAGCAAGTCTGGGAGGCGGGTGGGCGGCCATCGATGTGCCCAGTGGAGGGGCGGGAGCGCGCACGGGAGCGCGCACGTGCACGGGGGGCGGCGGGCGGGCGCGTGCACGGGGCGGGAGCGGGAGGGAACCGCTACACTACAGAAAAATCAAGTTTCAAAAGTACATCAAATAACTTTTTGAAAGCTGTAAATAACAGCTAAGAGATGTGGAAGGGGTGGGGGGTTGATCTTGGGGGGGGGGGAAGCTACACTGCAGAAAAGGGTTTTTTTTTTTTAAAAAAGGCACATTTTTTCACTAAACTGGGTACTGGCAGACAGCTGCCAGTACCCAAGATGGCGCCCATTAAGGCAGAGGGGGAGGGTTAGAGAGCTCTTTGGTGGGGGATCAGTAAGGCTGGGGGCTAAGGGGGGATCCTACACAGCAGCATATGTAAATATGCTAAAAAAACCAAAAAAAAAAACCCAAATATAGCTTTTATTTTAGTACTGGCAGAGTTTCTGCCAGTACTTAAGATGGCTGGGACAATTGGGGGGTGGGGGAGGGAAGAGAGCTGTTTGGGAGAGATCAGGGGGTCTCATGTTTCAGGTGGGAGGCTGAGCTCTACACTAAAGCTAAAATTAACCCTGCAAGCTCCCTACAAGCTACATAATTAACCCCTTCACTGCTAGCCATAATACACGAGTGAAATGCAGCGGCATTTGGCGGCCTTCTAATTACCAAAAAGCAACGCCAAAGCCATATATGTCTGCTATTTCTGAACAAAGGGGATCCCAGAGAAGCATTTACAACCATTTGTGCCATAATTGCACAAGCTGTTTGTAAATGATTTCAGTGAGAAACCTAAAATTGTGAAAAATTTAACGTTTTTTTTAATTTGATCGCATTTGGCGGTGAAATGGTGGCATGAAATATACCAAAATGGGCCTAGATCAATACTTGGGGTTGTCTACTACACTACACTAAAGCTAAAATTAACCCTAGAAGCTCCCTACATGCTCCATAATTAACCCCTTCACTGCTGGGCATAATACACGTGTAGTGCGCAGTGGCATTTAGCAGCCTTCTAATTACTAAAAAGCAACGCCAAAGCCATATATGTCTGCTATTTCTGAACAAAGGGGATCCCAGAGAAGAATTTACAACCATTTAAGCCATAATTGCACAAGCTGTTTGTAAATAATTTCAGTGAGAAACCAAAAGTTTGTGAAAAAATTTGTAAAAAAGTGAACGATTTTTTGTATTTAATCGCATTTGGCGGTGAAATGGTGGCATGAAATATACCAAAATGGGCCTAGATCAATACTTTGGGATGTCTACTAAAAAAAATTATATACATGTCAATGGATATTCAGAGATTCCTGAAAGATATTAGTGTTCTAATGTAACTAGCGCTAATTTTGAAAAATAATGGTTTGGAAATAGCAAAGTGCAACTTGTATTTATGGCCCTATAACTTACAAAAAAAGCAAAGAAGATGTAAACATTGGGTATTTCTAAACTCAGGACAAAATTTAGAAACTATTTAGCACGGGTGTTTTTTGGTGGTTGTAGATGTGTAACAGATTTTGGGGGTCAAAGTTAGAAAAAGTGTGTTTTTTTCAATTTATTCCTCATATTTTATAATTTTTTTTATAGTAAATTATAAGATATGATGAAAATAATGGTATCTTTAGAAAGTCCATTTAATGGCGAGAAAAACGGTATATAATATGTGTGGGTACAGTAAATGAGTAAGAGGAAAATTACAGCTAAACACAAACACCGCAAAAATGTAAAAATAGCCTTGGTCCCAAACGGACAGAAAATGGAAAAGTGCTGTGGTCATTAAGGGGTTAAAAGCACAAATAAACCTGCAATTTCTCATACGTTCTATACTCTGCAGCTGGTATAACAAGTCATTGAAAATACATTAAGGGAAAAACAATTTTACAGTGTACTGTCACTTTAAAGGGACAGTTCACTGTAAAATAGTTTTTCCCTGAATGTGTTCCCCATGACTTGTTATACTAGCTGTAGCGTATACAATATATGAGAAATTACTCATTTATGCTTCTTTTTGCAAAATAAATAGCTTGATTTGCACTCTTAAAACCACAACCCATCACAATAGGCTTGGCTTGCTGACAGATCGGATCTCCTTATCCTATCACTCACATGCTTCCCTTTCTTATCTCTGTCTCTGTACAATACTTAGAAAGACAAATTGAAAATTAACCTTTTAGAAATGTTTTTAGAGAAAGTTTTTTGGGTAAACTGTCCCGTACACCTTTTAGTCCACATATCTCATCAATGCACCTTCGTGATTGGGATCCTTGCCTTAGACTTTGCAAATCTGAATGTTATCCCTTATTATCAGTAAAAACAACACAGTAAACCTGGTGCTCTGCTATCCTTAGCCGCATTTCCAGAAATTAGTGTACAGCCCCAACAAGTATATAGAAGTTTAATATGTAGATATTGGCACTTACAGCCTGGATAACTAGAACTATAATCATATTTATTAAACACTTGACAAATGATCCATATGCAGATATTCTATAGAAAATATCTATATCACAATAGGTAAAGTGCACTAGTCCTACAAAGTGGTATAAAGACAGTGAGTGTTTTAAGGTAATTTAAGCTTTATTTTTGATTAGGGAGACATTACTGATATTACTTTGGACAATGTTAACCCTTTGGACACTGTGCATATGTTATATTGGAGGTTATATAGATATTATGCATATTGATAATTTAACAATATCAAGTAAAAAAAATAAATAAAAAAAAATAGTAGAATTCTAGTTACCCAGGCTGTGAGCACCAACATCTACATATTACACTGCTATCTATTGTTATCAGGTCTTATGTGCATGTTCAAGGCTGTTAAATCAGTGCTGTTACTGTATAACACACTGTAAGCAGTGGTTTAACCCTTTGATTGCCTCTCATGCAAACAAGGCAGTGTTTACTTACATAGGATGGGAGACAGTGGTCTACTGGTACTGATCTGTGCATCACAAGGCACAACAAAGTCTATTACACCATTCCAGACTACCCACATCCATTATTTTTATATGCCTGTATTTCATCCACTTCTTTTGTTTTTAATGCATTTGTTGTGACTGATTCCCACTGTAGAGTGAGCAAACTTCTGGGCATATAATTGTTGGAAATATGTGGGCTGTGCTGAAGTGCTACAACAAGCTGAGGAAATGTGGAATGTACAAACTTTTAGCATCAATGACTGGAGAAAAAAAATCATCATGCTGTAGTTATTATAAAATAATTTCACTACTGCTTTTAAAGAGGGCAATAACACTACAGCCTTTTAACTAAACCTATATACTGGTGTTACAATGATCCAGGTGCTTGGATGCCTGAGGCAGAGACTGTTGTGTCTTTCCCATGTCTGCTACAGCTTCCGGTCCCTGTCACTCATCAGTCTGTGATTCTCCCCTCTATCACATCACGTTCCTTAGTTTCCACCCCCCCCTGCTTGATTTTGGGGGAACAAGTTGGACTTTGTCCTAATAACTGAGATAGACTCTGCTGCAAATGTAGCAAGAATCTCTAATTGTAAGATAGATTGATCATTGCGGCAATGTCTGTCATAACTTAGTACAGACTTTCAGCCAGGGTGTTGGAATACCCTGAAAGGTCACCTTGAACAAAATGTGGAATATTTATACCCCATGAATATATATATATATTGTAGCGAAATGTCCCTTTTAATATGAGTAAAAACAGGGTTATTCTCTGAAGGACTGACATAGTAGTAAATACCCTGTGATTATTAGACATTGCTGTTGTGTTGCTATAGAATAATATATCAGTCATGTCTAAACAAATTAACATCTTATTTGCTGCAGTTGTTTTTCAATGGCCAAACGCCACCCCCCTCCTGCCTTATTTAAAGGAGCCAATCCAGGTTTCAGTCTGCAGACAACAAGTGCGTTGTTTTGCAGTTGTTTTCTGCTAAAGCCAATTAGGGAAAGATATGAAAATGTGATAATAGAAGTAAATTGTAAAGTTGTTTAAAATTGCATGTTCTATATCTGAATCATGGAAGAAAATGTGGGGGTTCAGAAGACATTTGCATGTTTTGTTTTGTATAGCAGTTCCAGATAATATGGCTGACTGTGTGAAATAAATATAAATCATAAACCTTCAACAATTAACATGTCTGGGGAAGTGTCATATATGTGATATCATAATATGTTCCGTTTTAATGCACGAGTTTGAGTAGTGGTTGTTCATACTGTATTTCCCAAATTTATTCCTACATATCTCCTTTAGGTATATTTTTTTGTATGAAATAACAAGTTTATGCTAATTGAAACCACAACGCAAGGAAATGGACTAAGCTTGTAGGCAGACTGGACCTTATTCGCGTATCTTAAGTAGTATAGAGAGGACAATGGAAAATTAACATTTTAGTATCTTTGTCGCACTCCCTACTGGGAGAATAATTTAATCTAAACCTTCTGGTTTTTCTATAACCAATACCCCATTTTCAGTATAGATGGGGATACAACAGATACAATGACAAAATAGAGATAAATGAGCTGTTTGTAAACAGTTATATACATTCTAACAGATAATAGATCATTAGGAATACATTAAAGGAATGAGAAAATTACAGTACACAGTCCCTTTAATGTGTCAGTCCCGGGGTGCTATTTTGTAGAGATGATTTGCTTTTCTAACATGTGACACAGCTCCCTGCAAGTAAAATGTAATTCTTGGAACTTAAAGGGGCAATAAACCTACAAAATAATGTTATATAATATTTTGTAGGTTTACTGCCCCTTTAGTGGGACATGAAATCCAAAGTTTTTCTTTCATGCTGCAGATATATCATGTAATATTAAACAATTTTACTTTTATTATCAAATTGTCTTTGTTCTTTTCGTATCTTTTGTTGAAAAGCAGGTATGTAAAGCTCAGGAGCGTGCACTTGTTAGGAACAAATTGTATGCTCTGTCTGAATCACAAAATAACATGTTTGGGTGTTATATCCCTTTGCTTGACAAACGGGTGAGAAATTCATGTTCCTGATCTCTCTTGCTGTAGCCAATCAGAGGCTGCTCTATGGCATAATAAATGATTGAGAATATATTGTCTCCCTCAAGATTCCGTTGAATGCTGTGAATTTAGAGCATTGTTTCAGACACACAATTGAGATGACTTAGTTTGGGGTAATTATAGACCAGATACACATATTAAAGAGATGCATGTGATAAGTTTTTATTTACTTTCTTTTAGTCCTTTTGGGTCTACTAAAAGCTATAGTGTTTATGCTAATACTCTATAGGCGTAGAGCAAACACTCGCCTTTACCTTGCTGTTAACTTCTTTACAAGGCTTCTCTAGAATTAAATTGACAGTAAACAGCTTGATATTGCAATATAAAATGTTTAAATGGTAATGTTTTCTGTAAAATTGATTCCTCCTTAAAGGGACATTAAACCCAATTTTCTTTCATGTAATTAGCAAGAGTCCATGAGCTAGTGACGTATGGGATATACGTTCCTACCAGGAGGGGCAAAGTTTCCCAAACCTCAAAATGCCTATAAATACACCCCTCACCACACCCACAATTCAGTTTTACAAACTTTGCCTCCTATGGAGGTGGTGAAGTAAGTTTGTGCTAGATTCTACGTTGATATGCGCTCCGCAACAGGTTGGAGCCCGGTTTTCCTCTCAGCGTGCAGTGAATGTCAGAGGGATGTGAGGAGAGTATTGCCTGTTTGAATTCAATGATCTCCTTTTATGGGGTCTATTTCATAGGTTCTCTGTTATCGGTCGTAGAGATTCATCTCTTACCTCCCTTTTCAGATCAACTATATACTCTTATATATATTTACCATTTCCTCTACTGATTCTCGTTTCAGTACTGGTTTGGCTTTCTACTACTTGTAGATGAGTGTCCTGGGGTAAGTAAGTCTTATTTCTGTGACACTCTAAGCTATGGTTGGGCACTTTTATATAAAGTTCTAAATATTTGTGTTTAAACATTTATTTGCCTTGATTCAGGATGTTCAATATTCCTTATTTCAGACAGTCAGTTTCATATTTGGGATAATGCATTTGAATAATCAATTTTTTCTTACCTTAAAATTTGACTTTTTTCCCTGTGGGCTGTTAGGCTCGCGGGGGCTGAAAATGCTTCATTTTATTGCGTCATTCTTGGCGCTGACTTTTTTGGCGCAAAAAAAAATTTCTTTGTTATTTCCGGCGTCATACTTGTCACTGGAAGTTGCGTCATTTTTGACGTTTTTGCGCCAAAAGTGTCGGCGTTACCGGATGTGGCGTCATTTTTGGCGCTAAAAGCATTTAGGCGCCAAATAATGTGGGCGTCTTTTTTAGCGCTAAAAAATTTAGGCGTCATTATTGTCTCCACATTATTTAAGTCTCATTGTTTATTTGCTTCTGGTTGCTAGAAGCTTGTTCACTGGCATTTTTTCCCATTCCTGAAACTGTCATTTAAGGAATTGGATCAATTTTGCTTTATATGTTGTTTTTTCTATTACATATTGCAAGATGTCTCAGATTGACCCTGAATCAGAAGATACTTCTGGAAAATCGCTGCCTGATGCTGGATCTACCAAAGTTAAGTGTATTTGCTGTAAACTTGTGGTATCTGTTCCTCCAGCTGTTGTTTGTAATGAATGTCAAGACAAACTTGTTAATGCAGATAATATTTCCTTTAGTAATGTTACATTACCTGTTGCTGTTCCATCAACATCTAATACTCAGAGTGTTCCTGTTAACATAAGAGATTTTGTTTCTAAATCCATTAAGAAGGCTATGTCTGTTATTCCTCCTTCTAGTTAAATGTAAAAGGTCTTTTAAAACTTCTAATTTTTCAGATGAATTTTTAAATGAACATCATCATTCTGATTCTGATAATGATTCCTCTGGTTCAGAGGATTCTGTTTCAGAGGTTGATGCTGATAAATCTTCATATTTATTCAAAATGGAATTTATTCGTTCTTTAGTTAAAGAAGTCTTAATTGCATTAGAAATAGAGGAATCTGGTCCTCTTGATACTAAATCTAAATGTTTAAATAAGGTTTTTAAATCTCCTGTAGTTATTCCAGAAGTTTTTCCTGTCCCTGATGCTATTTCTGAAGTAATTTCCAGGGAATGGAATAATTTGGGTAATTCATTTACTCCTTCTAAACGTTTTAAGCAATTATATCCTGTGCCATCTGACAGATTAGAGTTTTGGGACAAAATCCCTAAAGTTGATGGGGCTATCTCTACTCTTGCTAAACGTACTACTATTCCTACGGCAGATAGTACTTACTTTAAGGATCCTTTAGATGGGAAAATTGAATCCTTTCTAAAAAAAAAAGCTTACTTATGTTCAGGTAATCTTCTTAGACCTGCTATATCTTTAGCGGATGTTGCTGCAGCTTCAACTTTTTGGTTGGAAGCTTTAGCGCAACAAGTAACAGATCATAATTCTCATAGCATTGTTAATCTTCTTCAACATGCTAATAATTTTATTTGTGATGCCATCTTTGATATCATTAGGGTTGATGTCAGGTATATGTCTCTAGCTATTTTAGCTAGAAGAGCTTTATGGCTTAAAACTTGGAATGCTGATATGTCTTCCAAGTCAACTTTGCTTTCCCTTTCTTTCCAGGGTAATAAATTATTTGGTTCACAGATTCTATTATTTCAACTGTTACTGGGGGGAAAGGAACTTTTTTACCACAGGATAAAAAATCTAAAGGTAAATTTAGGTCTACTAATCGTTTTCGTTCCTTTCGTCACAATAAGGAACAAAAGCCTGATCCTTCCCCTACAGGAGCGGTATCAGTTTGGAAACCATCTCCAGTCTGGAATAAATCCAAGCCTTTTAGAAAGCCAAAGCCAGCTCCCAAGTCAACATGAAGGTGCGGCCCTCATTCCAGCCCAGCTGGTAGGGGGCAGATTACGATTTTTCAAAGAAATTTGGATCAATTCGATTCACAATCTTTGGATTCAGAACATTGTTTCACAAGGGTACAAAATAGGCTTCAAGATAAGGCCTCCTGCAAGAAGATTTTTTCTTTCCCGTGTTCCAGTAAATCCAGTGAAGGCTCAAGCATTTCTCAAATGTGTTTCAGATCTAGAGTTGGCTGGAGTAATTATGCCAGTTCCAGTTCTGGAACAGGGGCTGGGGTTTTACTCAAATCTCTTCATTGTACCAAAGAAGGAGAATTCCTTCAGACCAGTTCTGGATTTAAAAATATTGAATCATTATGTAAGGATACCAACATTCAAAATGGTAACTATAAGGACTATTCTGCCTTTTGTTCAGCAAGGGCATTATATTTCCACAATAGATTTACAGGATGCATATCTGCATATTCCGATTCATCCAGATCACTATCAGTTTCTGAGATTCTCTTTCCTAGACAAGCATTACCAGTTTGTGGCTCTGCCGTTTGGCCTAGCAACAGCTCCAAGGATTTTTACAAAGGTTCTCGGTGCCCTTCTGTCTGTAATCAGAGAACAGGGTATTGTGGTATTTCCTTATTTGGACGATATCTTGGTACTTGCTCAGTCTTCACATTTAGCAGAATCTCATACGAATCGACTTGTATTGTTTCTTCGAGATCATGGTTGGAGGATCAATTTACCAAAAAGTTCATTGATTCCTCAGACAAGGGTAACCTTTTTAGGTTTCCAGATAGATTCAGTGTCCATGACTTTGTCTCTAACAGACAAGAGACGTCTGAAATTGGTTTCAGCTTGTCGAAACCTTCAGTCTCAATCATTCCCTTCGGTAGCCTTATGCATGGAAATTCTAGGTCTTATGACTGCTGCATCGGACGCGATCCCCTTTGCTCGTTTTCACATGCGACCTCTTCAGCTCTGTATGCTGAACCAGTGGTGCAGGGATTATACAAAGATATCTCAATTAATATCTTTAAAACCGATTGTACGACACTCTCTGACGTGGTGGACAGACCACCATCGTTTAGTTCAGGGGGCTTCTTTTGTTCTTCCAACCTGGACTGTGATTTCAACAGATGCAAGTCTGACAGGTTGGGGAGCTGTTTGGGGGTCTCTGACAGCACAAGGGGTTTGGGAATCTCAGGAGGTGAGATTACCAATCAACATTTTGGAACTCCGTGCAATTTTCAGAGCTCTTCAGTCATGGCCTCTTCTAAAGAGAGAGTCGTTCATTTGTTTTCAGACGGACAATGTCACAACCATGGCATATGTCAATCATCAAGAAGGGACTCACAGTCCTCTGGCTATGAAAGAAGTATCTCGAATACTGGTATGGGCGGAATCCAGCTCCTGTCTAATTTCTGCGGTTCATATCCCAGGTATAGACAATTGGGAAGCGGATTATCTCAGTCGCCAAACGTTACATCCGGGCGAATGGTCTCTTCACCCAGAGGCATTTCTTCAGATTTTTCAAATGTGGGGACTTCCAGAAATAGATCTGATGGCTTCTCATCTAAACAAGAAACTTCCCAGGTATCTGTCCAGATCCAGGGATCCTCAGGCGGAAGCAGTGGATGCATTGTCACTTCCTTGGAAGTATCATCCTGCCTATATCTTTCCGCCTCTAGTTCTTCTTCCAAGAGTGATTTCCAAGATTCTAAAGGAGTGCTCGTTTGTTCTGCTGGTGGCTCCAGCATGGCCTCACAGATTTTGGTATGCGGATCTTCTCCGGGTGGCCACTTGCCAACCGTGGAATCTTCCGTTAAGACCAGACCTTCTATCGCAAGGTCCTTTTTTCCATCAGGATCTCAAATCCTTAAATTTGAAGGTATGGAAATTGAACGCTTGATTCTCAGTCATAGAGGTTTCTCTGACTCTGTGATTAATACTATGTTACAGGCTTGTAAATCTGTATCTAGGAAGATATATTATCGAGTCTGGAAGATTTACATTTCTTGGTGTTTTTCTCATCATTTTTCTTGGCATTCTTTTAGAATTCCTAGAATTTTACAGTTTCTTCAGGATGGTTTGGATAAAGGTTTGTCTGCAAGTTCCTTGAAAGGACAAATCTCTGCTCTTTCTGTTCTTTTCCACAGAAAGATTGCTAGTCTTCCTGATATTCATTGTTTTGTACAAGCTTTGGTTCGTATAAAACCTGTTAAGTCAGTTTCTCCTCCTTGGAGTTTGAATTTGGTTCTGGGGGCTCTTCAAGCTCCTCCGTTTGAACCTATGCATTCGCTGGACATTAAATTACTTTCTTGGAAAGTTTTTTGTTTCTTTTGGCCATCTCTTCTGCTAGAAGAGTTTCTGAATTATCTGCTCTTTCTTGTGAGTCTCCTTTTCTGATTTTTCATCAGGATAAGGCGGTGTTGCGAACTTCTTTTAAATTTTTACCTAAGGTTGTGAATTCTAACAACATTAGTAGAGAAATTGTGGTTCCTTCATTGTGTCCTAATTCTAAGGAAAGATTGTTGCATTCTTTGGATGTAGTTAGAGCTTTGAAATATTATGTTGAAGCTACTAAAAATTTCCGAAAGACTTCTAGTCTATTTGTTATCTTTTCCGGTTCTAGGAAAGGTCAGAAGGCCTCTGCAATTTCTTTGGCGTCTTGGTTAAAGTCTTTGATTCATCATGCTTATGTCGAGTCGGACAAAACTCTGCCTCAAAGGATTACAGCTCATTCTACTAGGTCAGTTTCTACTTCCTGGGCGTTTAGGAATGAAGCTTCGGTTGATCAGATTTGCAAAGCAGCAACTTGGTCTTCTTTGCATACTTTTACTAAATTCTACCATTTTGATGTGTTTTCTTCTTCTGAAGCAGTTTTTGGTAGAAAAGTACTTCAGGCAGCTGTTTCAGTTTGATTCTTCTGCTTATAATTTCAGTTTTTTTCATTATAAGATTTAAACTTTGTTTTGGGTGTGGATTATTTTCAGCGGAATTGGCTGTCTTTATTTTATCCCTCCCTCTCTAGTGACTCTTGCGTGGAAGATCCACATCTTGGGTATTCATTATCCCATACGTCACTAGCTCATGGACTCTTGCTAATTACATGAAAGAAAACATAATTTATGTAAGAACTTACCTGATAAATTCATTTCTTTCATATTAGCAAGAGTCCATGAGGCCCATCCTTTTTTTGTGGTGGTTATGATTTTTTTGTATAAAGCACAATTATTCCAATTCCTTATTTTTTTATGCTTTCGCACTTTTTTCTTATCACCCCACTTCTTGGCTATGCTTTAAACTGATTTGTGGGTGTGGTGAGGGGTGTATTTATAGGCATTTTGAGGTTTGGGAAACTTTGCCCCTCCTGGTAGGAATGTATATCCCATACGTCACTAGCTCATGGACTCTTGCTAATATGAAAGAAATGAATTTATCAGGTAAGTTCTTACATAAATTGTTTTTTTTAATTTCATGATTCAGATAGAGCAAGCAATTTTAAGCAACTTTCTAATAATCCTATGATTAATTTTTCTTTGTTCTCTTGGTACCTTTATTTGAAAAAACAGGAATCTAAGCTTAGGAGCCAGCCCATTTTTGGTTCGGACCCCTTGGTAGTGCTTTCTGATTGGTGGTTACATTTAATCTATCTTAATCATGAAAGAACATTTTTGAATTTCATATCCATTTAATAAAATGTCAATATTGCTATATACATTCATTATTTATTTTGCTGTAAACACCCTTGACAGTTGTGCTGGTCTCACTGTTGCTAGAGAGGCTGGAGCACAGATGTTGTCCTGTATGCTGCAACATAGATAAACATGCTCACCATGGTTCTCAAGTGGTTTATTTTTGATTTGCAATACATTGTATCTTCTTATTATGTGACTGTTTAATTGTTTTTAAACAATTATTTGGTATGTATTTTTTCAGTTCTCTGCTTAAAGGCACTGAATACATTAACATGTATTATGCATACAAGATTACTAGTTAAACATATATTGAATGGACATCGTACAGTCCCCTTTAATGTGTTCCCAGTGAAGCTAAACTACCATCTTGGCCATCATTCCTGGACAGTTATGAGTTACATGTGCTGCAGGGAGTGCAGGGAGGAACATGCCCCTGGGCAGCACTTTTCATAGCTAGAACATATTACATTTTTACAAATAGCCTCTTTACCTTTATTTTGTCATTTTATGGTGAAAATATTTTATTCATAAATTTTTACAAATACATAAACAGTAAACAGTGGTCATAAGTTCCAACATTCTCAAGTCGCTCGGTACAAGTCACATACATTACAAAGAAAAACATACGGGTTCATATGTGTCTCCACTCTCCTAAGATGTTTTGTGGTTCCATTCTATATAAGTTTTGCTTGGCCTAGTCCATTCCTGCCCCCCCCCTCCTCCTCGAGGCTTCATAGTAATGTATGAAGGGTTCCCACTGCTGAAGAAATGTTTTTTTATCGTCTAGATATTCTGCTGTGGCGCTCGCCATATCAAAGTGATATATCATCTTTTGTTTGATCATATCAAAACTAGGGGGAGTTCCCTTCCAAAATTGGGCTATGCTCAGTCTGACAATAGTACAGATCCATCTTGCTAACTTATTATTATGCTTGGAGATTCCTGGAATCGGGAAGTGTAGGAGAGCCTGCTCCATTGTCAACGTTATTGTTTTTTGGAGAATCTCACTCACTAGGGAGGAGGCCTGATTCCAAACTTCCTTAACTAGTCTACAATCCCACCACATGTGGGCGTATGTCCCAGGTTCGCCGCACCCTCTATAGCAAAGTTTGGTGAGTGGGTCCCCCCCTCCTCCCGACCTAGTTGGGAATAAGTACCATCTGAAGGCTACCTTAACGAAATTTTCCTTAAGAGCCGCATTTTGTGAGAAAGATAACCCACTGGCTAATGTCTCCCTCCATGTCTCTATAGACCAGGTTTTCCCTGTGTCATTTTCCCATTTTAACATTATGGGTGGTTTGCTATCTTTTGGAGCGCTGTTAAATAGTGTATAAAGGGTAGAGATCCCACCTCTAACATTCTGATCAGAAAGGCAAAGCCTCTCTAGTGTGGTACTTATAGGAACCTTCTCCCCCCCCAGAATTTGTTGTGCTCTTGATTTTAATTGAAGGTAATGATACCAAATATTTCTATCTTCGCTATCTAAGGCTTGATACTGTTCGTAAGAAATTAACTTGCCGTCTTTGTATATGTCTGCTATTCTGTAAAGGCCTTTATTATGCCATTTCTGTTGTGTAATTTTATCGAGTGGGGTGTTTTTGGGAGTCAAGGGGGTGATAATTGATTTCCTATTGAGAAGGGGGAATTTGGAGTTCATAGTTTTCCAAATGTGTAGGGTATGCTGAATTGCAATAAATTCACATTTTTTATGAGTAATATCAGTGTTAGGGATCCATAAGAGATTGGATAATGGCGAGGTGTTCATAATGTTAGATTCAATTTTTATCCATTGCGAATTATCATGAGGTTTGAACCAATGTAAGGTCTGGGCCATACGGGCTGAGTAATAGTATGGGACAAGGTTTGGAAGACCCACCCCCCCCTCTCTTTTTGAAGTACACATGATATTTTTATTGATTCTTGCTCTTTTACCCTGCCATACAAACTTCGAGATATCCTTTTGGAGTTTATGTAGGTCTGATAGGGGAAGAGATATTGGCAGGGAGCGGAATAAGTATAGCAATTTGGGTAACAGGGACATCTTGATAGAGATAATTCGTCCGTATAGAGAGATCTTGAGTTTCGTCCATTTTATTAGTAAGGCTCTAATTTTTTTAAACATGGGAAGGTAGTTTAATTGATATAGGGAGTGTATACTATTAGATAGGTTAATTCCTAGATATTTAATGGACTTTTTTGGCCATTTGAATGCAAAATTAAGTTCCATAAGTTTTTTAGTGTGATTTGGCAACCCGATTCCTAGGGCTTCGCATTTCTCCTCGTTTATTTTATAACCCGACAGGAACCCAAACTGCTGTATTAGCTTGTATACCGGTGGGAGGGATAATAAGGGTTTAGTTAGCGTCAAGATCACATCATCGGCGAACAGGGATATCTTATGTTCTGTTTGGCCTACCTGAATTCCGGAAATGTCTCGATTTTCTCTAATTTTAATGGCCAACGGTTCTATGCTCAAAGCGAATAGCAGTGGGGATAGCGGGCATCCCTGTCTAGTTCCGTTGTTGATATGTATGGTTTTAGACTGATATCCTGCCAATTTTACAAAAGCTGTTGGGAATGAATATAGTGATTTGATGGCGTCATAAAATGACCCTGAAATACCCACCTTCTCCAGGACCGCAAACATAAAGTCCCAGTTAATTCTATCGAATGCCTTCTCTGCGTCCAAAGAGAGAAACAGAGAAGGCATTCTTCCCACCGTGGCTATATTGATCAGATCAATAATCTTCCTAGTGTTATCTGGGGCCTCTCTTTGTGAAATAAATCCTACTTGGTCTGGGTGAATTAGTTTAATAAGGAGTGGGTTTAGGCGGTTCGCTAAAATTTTAGTGAATAATTTAATATCCTGATTGATTAAGGAAATGGGTCGATAGTTGTGACAATGTTGTTTATTTTTCCCTGGTTTTGGGATTACTGTAATTCTGGCCGACAGCATTTCTCTAGGTACATCTTTACCCTGCATCATGGCATTAAATACTTTGACTAATTGAGGTATCAGAATGGAATGTAGTGTTTTATAAAAGATGGCAGGGTAGCCATCAGGTCCTGGGGCTTTAGATCGTTTAAGATTTTTAATATTCAATTTTATTTCCTCTTGGGTTATGGGGCTATTTAGTGATTCTAACTCCTCTTCTGTTATAGTTGGCATCGTACTCTCTCCAAGAAAGGCGGATAGGTCTGGGGCTTTGTCTCTACCTTTATTTGCTAATGATATATTATACAGTTTATCATAGTAGTCTGCGAAAGTGTTGGCAATGTCCTGGGGGTCATTGGTCATTTTGTTATTTGGAGATTGTACCTGGGGGACTGTTGTGATTTTCGTTATTTCTTTTAGTTTGTTAGCTAGCATTCGGTCCGGTTTATTGCCGTATATGTAGTACTGAGTGTCCACTATTTTTATAGATCTTGCTGCTTCCTTATTTAGAAGTGAGTCTAATTCTGCATTTTTGGTCTTGAGTAGGTTAGTTAAATTACGTGAAGGGTTAAGCCCTATTTGTGATCGAAGCCTGTTTGTCTCCGCTTTTAGGTTTATTAATTTAGTTTCTCTGAGTTTATTTTGTCTGCCTGATTCAGCCATAAGTAAACCTCGTGTATATGCCTTTAGTGCTCCCCATTCTAAGATAGGGTTCTGTGTGGAGTTGTTGTTGATATTAATAAATTCAATGATTTGTTGTTTAAGTTGCGTTAATTCCGGGCCTTCTCTAAGCAGGGATGCATTTAGAGTCCAGGATTTAGTCCTGTATGGGTTAATCAGTCCTGACAGAGTGATTTCCACTATGGAGTGGTCTGACCAGGAGCAATTTGTGATAGATGCTTTGGAGAGTAAGGGTACTAGAATTTGACTCACAAAAATATAATCTATTCTGGATTGAGATGAATGCATAGGGGAATAATATGTGTAATCTCTAGTACCGTGGTTTAAAGCTCGCCACCCGTCTATCAGATTATGATCTAATGAGAAGTCAAGCAGGATCCTACTTGATTTGATGAGTTTGTTAACAGGCTGCTTCACTTGTGAGGATCTGTCAATTCTGTCATTCATAGCGAGATTGAAGTCCCCACCCACTATAATTTTATACCTTTTCCACATCGTAAGGTGTTTGCTAAGTTTAGAAATAAAATTGGCTTGTAGCTCATTAGGGGCATACACATTAACTAACAGAATTGGGGTGTTTTGTATTGAACCTTGTATTATTAAGTATCTGCCTTCTCTGTCTCTTGTAACAGATTCCTCATGGAAATTTAGGGAAGAGTGTATTAGTATTGAGACCCCACATTTCTTTTTCGGGCCTATAGCATGATATTGTGTGGGGAACGCCTTATCCCAATATGTGGGTGTGTATGCTGACGTGAAGTGTGTTTCTTGTAGCATTATTATCTTGGCCTTTAGCGCCTTGTATTCTGAAATTGCCTTTTTCCGCTTGATATCGGAGTTTAAACCCCTAACATTATGTGATATTATTTTTATTGACATGATATATCTTTAGATAGAACAGCTATAGTAAGGTACCTTAGAGCCTCTGATGAATGGATCGCAGTCTCTCCTTTCTGGAGGGAGAGCTCCATGGACCAGGCCAAGCATGGCTCCTGTAGGAAAGTTATGATCAAGCCTACATAGTGAATGGAGGAAAGAATTAGCAAAACAGATAATATTGCAATAGACACTACATGAGAATAGACAACCAAATGAACTGTCACAGTGAATGTGTGGAGTGACCTGAAAATTAGTGACCAAGAGTGAAATAAAAATGAAATACAAAAAAATTCTAGAAATAATAACAATAAGTGTGTGATGTGGAACATAGTGTTTACATCACATTTACCTGATCAGAAAATTTAGCATGAACATGGATTAGGGGAAGAGGGTAAGGGATAGGGGGATTGGGAAGGTGGGGAGGGGAGGGGGAGATCCTGGGAATATTTATTACTCTTTTATATTCTACTAGCAAACATTTTGAATGTGAACCTAATTAAGAATTGTAGGCAATATGTTATCAGAAACTTAAATAGGATAATTAAGTCCATAGAGGCAGTAGGGGCTACCAATATTTCTTATGCTATCTATTAGTTGAAGAGGTAGCTTAGACGAATATGAATTTGAGGGTGATGTATTATCTAAACGGGGAGCTATGCCTTTCTGAAATGAACATTGCCCACGGACTTTAACATGTAAACATTGCAACCAAAAAGTAACTTTAAAACAAGAACACATCAAGATTGAACCTCAAACAAAAGAATGTCACTATACAAGCCTTGTCCATTCAGGTTGGGTCAATCCTCTCAACTTTTGAAAAAGTCTTGGAATAGATAGAGATTCCAGATTAGCCTTATTCTCAAGGTGGGGGATCTACTGTGTCATCAGTTTCTTCTCCTTCAGTATCCTTGCTGGGGTTTGCCCTTTGTTTCATTGCTTTTCCTTTTCTCCCGAACGGGATCCATTCTTTCTGGAAAGTTTTCCTAGTGGATGAAGAGCTTGCAGGTGTAACATGAGTGTCCATTTGTATTTGTAGACGATCTAGTATGGCCTTTCCTTCTTCCAGAGTAGTACAGGTGTAATTTCCGTTCTGATATGTAAAGGCCAGTTTGAAGGGGAAGTTCCATCTGTATTTTATATGCTCCTTTGTGAGAGCTGTGGTAATGGGTTTCAAGTCCCTTCTTTTCCGAAGTGTTATTGGAGCGAGATCTGAGTATATTTGCAAATTATGGCCTTCATATTCTATGCATTTTTGGTCTCTAGCTGCTTTCAGTATTTTTTCTTTAACATGGTAGTAGTGTAGTTTTAGAATAATGTCTCTAGCAGAATTTGGTTGTGGTCTTGTGAGAGCCCTATGGACTCTGTCCATCAATAACATATTTGGTTCAATATCTGGGATTAGTTGTGTGAATAGATCAGTAACGGTTTCTTCTAGATTTTTAAAAGTCTCTGGGAGATTTCGAATTCTCAAGTTAGATCTGCGAGATCTGTTTTCCAGATCTTCAATCTGTTCTTCAAGTCTGCAGATGTATGAAGAGTTGTCTTGTATGGAGTTTCTGAGTATAGGGATTTCCTCTGTTACATTGTCTAGTTTTTCTTCTAGTTCCGCTGTTCTCCCACCTATTTCTCTAATATCTTGCCTTATCTCAAAAAGGGCCATTTTGAATTCTTCCTGGAATATTGATTTAATTTGGGCTAGGAGCTCTTTATTGGTCTCCTCTGTTCTTGAGCCTCCAGGAGTCTCGGGGGTCTGTGTCATTGAGTTAGTTGCCTCAGGAGAGTTACTTTTATCCGGTCCTTTTTGTTTTGATTGGGACCTTGAAAGGCATTCTTTCACTGTTTGTGACTTATTCTTCATGTTAAGAGTGATGATAGGTAGGCAGCCCTATATGAAATCTTAAGTTTGAGAAAGGCCCTGGCTTGCGTTGTTCCTTGTGCTTTGTTATTCTCAGGATCTTTAGGTAGTATTTAGGGGTGGTTGTTCATGCTTGTGAGAGTCCAACACTTATTTAGTGCATATAGGTTATTTGTCAGGAAATGTGATTATTGGAGCTCTTTTCAATTTCACATAATGTGTTTAGGGTGGTGAAGTGGTGTATTTGAAAAGTCTCTCTTGTCAGGTGACTTGCAGGCTCCTGCTAATTCTCAACTGGTATTCCCAGGCTGTGGCTATAAAGCTCCACAGCCTAGGCCGAGAAATTGGTATAATGGAGTCTTGTAAGGAGACTGTTCTTAGATAAGCTTGCCGGTGCTCACATTAGAGCATAGAGAGGGATGTTAATAGAGGTTTTATGTATCCCTGCTGCAGTGTCTTTTAAATGGCCTCTTTTCCCGCCAACTAATTCTCAGTCCCCATCAACCTCTTTTATTTATTGCGGTATGTATATTTATTTTGAGGAGCTATAGATGTGGGGTATAGGTATTAACAGTGTGTGTTATCACTGCTGTTGCGGTTGCAGGTCAGTGGTGTTCAGTGCTGAGGTGTCTGAGTTTAAAAGGGTTTCAGTTTTATGGTACTGCAGGGGAGGCCTACCGGGAGTGAGATGTGTAGGCCTCAGAGCTCCCCATGACGAACCATGCACTGCCTGTTTTTGTTGTTTTTTTTTTCTTCCTTTTTTCTTTCCCCCAAAGTGGCCTCAGGAGAAGTGGAGGGAGATCGATAGGGGTAGGTGTCAATCTAGGGTATTCCCCAGGTTGCGCGTATTTAAGTTGGGATTGACTCACCTACCCCTACGTTTTGCTGGTTCAGATCAGGCCCGAAGTCCTCCACTCCAGCCGGGCCCACTCCTTCAAGATTCTCCGTTCTCCGGCAGCCTGTGGATGCGGCAGGAGCCTCCCCCCTGGGACCGGAGGCTGTTGATTGACAGTGTAGCTTCGTTTGCGGGCCCCCCTGTGCACACCAGCAGAGGCCGCGGCGTGTCGGGAGGGAGAGGCCCCAAGCAAGATGGCGGCTTCCCGCGCCTAAAGTTGTCCAGGCGCGCGGGGGACTCGGTACCACAGGACCGCAGGTGAAAGTTCGTGGAGCTTGGACCGTGGAATGACTGCTCCCGGGATGGTGATCAGTGGGGCTATATAAGCAGTCCCAGGTGGAGGTAAGGCCCAGCCCGGGCAGCGTGAATGGTGCTGCTGTTAGGTCTCAGGTCGCAAGTGCAGCGGTCAGACTGACCTCCTAGCCGGCAATGAAGCAGCAATCTTTTGCTCCGGAGCGGATCCCCGACCCTCCGGAGCTAGTAAGGGACACTTCAGCCGGGATGAGCAGGTACTGGGCCGGTAAATGCGCCCGCGATTCAAAAGTTCTTATGGGTGTCCCTTATTTTATGCACGGATAAGGAGTCTGCAGTTGTGGTCTTATATAAATAAAAATTGCCCCCAAATATAAGTAATATTATGGCTTTTAATTAACTTTTATGGGTCTAGAGTCAGGAGCTCTCCTTTGGCACGTCTGCTCCTGTTGGCTGTCGACTCCGCCCCCCCTATTTTGTCATTTTAAATAACAATTTTCGTCTTTTGAAACCACCGCCCATAAATACTGAAAATCAACCTACCCAGTGCCCAGTCAGGTTGAAGAGTAAAAATTCCAGTACCTAAGTATTTGCCTTTATGTATATAGAGGGATAAGATAATGGTGCTCTTCCTGCGGGCTTAGACCTTGAGTATGCTCTCTGGTAAAACAATGGGTTTGTGGTTTCAAAACATCTTTTTCAAATATGAGAATAAATCTAAAGGAGCAATTTCACATACATTTAAAGGACAACTAAATACTGTAGATTTAAATAATTGATAAATATACAATAAAAAGACAAAGGAATAGCACTTACTTTAAATCTGAAATTTGCCAGAAAATATTCTAAAGCTTGTTTCAAAGTTAATCTAATTTTTTCCCCACCTGTATCATGTGACAGCCATCAGACAGTTACACAATGCAGATAAATATATACTGTGCACTTTTGCACGTGCTTTTAAGGACCAGTAAAATACAGTAGTTTTGCATAATCAACAAATGCAAAATAAAAAGACAATGCAATAGCACGTAGGGTCGATTTTATCCAGCTGCGGCAGACAGGGGCGCACAAATGCGCCCCTGTCCGCCGCAGCTCGCCTTTGGCAGACTGAATTCCGCTGCCGGAATTCAGCATTGCACAAGAAAGCAATTGTGTGCTCTTGTGAAAATTTTGTGGCAAAAGGTTAGGGAAGCAGTGGTCGGATGATCGCTGCTTGTTGAATACGGACTGCAGGTTCCCTTGTGAGAACCTGCAGTCGTAGGGGGTCAAAGGCTGGCAAAAGCCTTTGATAAATCGACCCCTTAGTCTGAAATTCAAATTAGTAATTGATTTTTTTCTGATAATTTCAAAGTTATATGTATTTCCACTTCCCCTGTATCATGTGACAGCCATCAGCCAATCACCAATGCACATATGTATATTCTGTGAATTCTTGCACATGCTCAGTAGGAGCTGGTGACTCAAAATGTGTAAATATGAAAAGACTGTGCACATTTTGTTAATGGAAGTAAATTGGAAAGTTGTTTAAAATTGCATGCTCTGTCTGAATCGTGACATTTTAATTTTGCCTTGTGTGTCCCTTTTTAATATGCTACAGCTGGTATATGAAGTCATTGGTACAAGTCATTAAAACCCATTTTACAGTACAGTTTACAGCTGGATCTGCCTGATAGCTCATTGGTTAATAAGTATATATCCCGTTACTTAAAAGGAGGACAGTGACCTTCTTGCAAAGAAATTAAATACTATCATTACCTTAAAGGGACATGAAACCCAAACATTTTCTTTCATGATTCAGATAGAGAATACAATTTTAAACAACTTTCCAGTTTACTTTTATAATTTAATTTGCTTTCTTCTCTTGTTATCCTTTGCTGAAAGGTTTATCTATGAAAGTTCAGGAGCAGCAAAGAACCTAGGTTCTAGCTGCTGATTGGAGGCTGGATATATATACCGATTGACATTGGCTTACCCATGTGTTCAGTCAGCAACCAGTAATGTATTGCTGCTCATTCAACAAAGCATACAAAGAGAACAAAGAGAAATTGATAATAGGAGTAAATTAGAAAGTTGCTTAAAATTGTATGCTCTTTCTGAATCATGAAAGAAAAAAAGAGATATGAAACTCAAAAAAATATTGTGTGCTTTAGACAGCTTACCATTTTAAAAAACAAGTTTCCAATTTTACTTCTATTATCAAATTTGCTTTGTTCCCATGACATTCTGTGTTGAAGAGATACCTAGGTAGACACCTGGAGCACTACATGTCAGGTAACAGGAGTAATTTGTGGAGCACTTTTTCACAAAAAGGGTGACTGATTCATGGAATAAACTTCCATTAGAGGTGGTAAAGACAAACTCTAGCACTACAATATTTTGCAGTTACACGACCAAATCATAACACTGTGGGGGACTGGGATAAGCATAAAGCTGTAATATGAACAAATTATTCTTGCACTATATAGGAAATCTGCTCAGACTTGGGCATATGGTTCTTATCTGCTGTTAAATTCAATCTATGCACTGTGTTCATCACCTGTTAATGTAAATTCAAATTTGAGGACCAGTGACACTACTGTTCTGGTTCTAAGTGTATGTCACTCCTAAATGGATCACTGCTGTGCGCCTGTGGGCATGTTTATCTGTGTGTTTAACTCATTGGAATAACGGAATGATTTTGGATGCGGCCTGCTCCATTCACTGCTGTATGTGAAGATTGCCCTTATTCTAGTGTTATGTGCCCTGTGTAGCCCCATTTTCCACAGTGTGTAGCATGATTGTGTAAAGCTTCCTCTGCATCTATATATAACTGTCTGGCCTTGTACCTAGTTCCTTATTCATTTCTATAATAGAGCTGTCTGGTGCTATATTTCCCTCCCTCCTCTCTGTGTACCACTGTCTGTAGTCTTCCCTTTAAAAAGCTGTCTGGGCCTGTCTCATGTACCCTCCAGTAAGCAGCTTGCTGCTTCTGTGCCGGATCCTGGATATTTCTGGTATGTGAGCTGCTTGTGTTTTTTTTTTTTTTTTTTACAGCAAATGAGATGAAAGCTGTGAGTCAGTTCTGAATCAGTCTCCCCCCTCTTGGTCACTGCATCTCCTCCTTCACATCTCTGGGTGGGGGTGCCTTATGGTTCCGAACTGCTTCTCAAGGCTGGTCTGCTTATGTGGATATGTGTTTGTTACATAGCTTGCTTTCTATCTAGTGGGCATGTGCTAACCCTGCAAATACACACCCCCTTACAAGTGCTTTGTTTTGTTGACATTTTTATAGTGCCATTTAAAGATGGCCACCTGTGTGCTTTATATTGGTGTTCTTAACTATTACCTTGTTGCAGGTGATCCCCACCATGTCCCTGACTCCCCCCAACAGCAATGATGCCTGTCTGAGCATTGTGCACAGTCTGATGTGCCACCGGCAAGGGGGTGAGAACGAGGGCTTTGCTAAGAGGGCCATTGAGAGTCTTGTCAAGAAGTTGAAGGAAAAAAAAGATGAGCTTGATTCCCTCATCACAGCCATTACCACAAATGGTGTTCACCCCAGCAAGTGTGTAACCATCCAGCGGACTTTAGATGGAAGGCTGCAGGTAAGGTTGTTTTTTATTTTATTTGTTTCTCTTTTTACAGAAACATAATTCCTTCTTTAACGGGTTATTAAACTGTACAATAAGACAGACCTCAGTACCTTGATATTGCTGTCTATATAGATCCTGCCCAGCAAGTCCAGCTGATTTGTTTTCTTTTAATTACTGCGGCAGGTAACCAAGCATTCTTAGGTACTGAAGTTATTATTACACCCAGCAGGCGTGCGCAGAAGGATAGGTAGGGCATGTCACGTATGATGGCACTGACAGTATGTGCACTAGCTTACTACAGTATGCATACTTAGGTACTGAAGTTATTATTACACCCAGCAGGCGTGCGCAGAAGGATAGGTAGGGCATGTCACGTATGATGGCACTGACAGTATGTGCACTAGCTTACTACAGTATGCATACTTAGGTACTGAAGTATGCAAGTTATTATTACACCCAGCAGGCGTGCGCAGAAGGATAGGTAGGGCATGTCACGTATGATGGCACTGACAGTATGTGCACTAGCTTACTACAGTATGCATACTTAGGTACTGAAGTATGCAAGTTATTATTACACCCAGCAGGCGTGCGCAGAAGGATAGGTAGGGCATGTCACGTATGATGGCACTGACAGTATGTGCACTAGCTTACTACAGTATGCATACTTAGGTACTGAAGTTATTATTACACCCAGCAGGCGTGCGCAGAAGGATAGGTAGGGCATGTCACGTATGATGGCACTGACAGTATGTGCACTAGCTTACTACAGTATGCATACTTAGGTACTGAAGTATGCAAGTTATTATTACACCCAGCAGGCGTGCGCAGAAGGATAGGTAGGGCATGTCACGTATGATGGCACTGACAGTATGTGCACTAGCTTACTACAGTATGCATACTTAGGTACTGAAGTTATTATTACACCCAGCAGGCGTGCGCAGAAGGATAGGTAGGGCATGTCACGTATGATGGCACTGACAGTATGTGCACTAGCTTACTACAGTATGCATACTTAGGCTCCTGTCCTTTAAAGTACTAATTTAGTTGTCATATTTTATAAATTAATAAATAAAAAGTGTGATTTTCTGTGTAGGATATTAAGGATTTTTGCAGTTATCAGTGCTTCTTCTAATGATCTTTGTAGTCATTTTTCTTTTGTATTTTCTAAAAAGGAATTGCATTTTATAATGTATTCTTATATTCTTGTACTGAATAAACAATATTTTTTTGCTAGGCTTGTAAGGGTGTGTGAAAAAGCAGTGATTGTTCCCTTTATCTGTCCGTGAGCATTAGTAGCAAGTAGCTACCTTACAGTTCTGTTTTCATTTCAGTCTAAATGTAAACACCTTTTTACTTTTTTTATAAATGCTTCTTTTTAACTTTGGAATAGTTTTACCTGCTATTCCTCATCTCGAGTAGCTTTCTATTTTCTCATGTTTATAAACATTATCTTCAATTTGTTTACATAGCACTTTTCTTCAGTTTCCTAGGGGGTTAGCATCTCTCTTGCACTCTCTGGTTTAGCAGACAAGCCCTCTATTATAGAAACAGTAAATTTAATTTAAAGGTACAGTAAATGCATATATATATATATATATATATATATATATATATATATATATATATATATATATATATGTGTGTGTGTAATGAAACTACTTTGCAATATAGCATATTTATTTATTTTGCCCCCTTTTCATGTAATTCTGCCCTGAACATTTTTAGTTTCTAATTTTCAGAACTTGACATGTACCCTGCTGACTTCTCAAGGCTAACTCTGCCACATATGTTTTCAATTGTCAAAAGCACCACATTTTATTCTAGCATTATGTCAGTTGCTAGCCTTATGTGTAGACTAAAGCACATATTGGCTCCTTCAAAAAGGCAAATGGCGGGTGGAGTTCTGGCTATTAATAAAAACAACAAAAAAACAAATGTTAATTTGTTCTAAAAAAACATTTAGGGCCTGATGATATAAAGTTCTCCGTTCAGGTGAGATGATCTAAGTAGTCTCTTCAGTACGGAGAGGTCCCTCAACAAAGATTAGAAATTCAGATTTTACCTTGAGAGATGTTTATCTCACTATACAGTTGTTCATGTGAAGGAGAGACTCCTACTTTGCTAAATAAAGCATAATTTTTTTTTCAGAAGATGCTGTGTGGTTTACCTCCATGCAGGCGAGTTTTTGATCATGAAGCCCTTGATTGATGTGTTGTTCTGTAGCAAGTCAGCAGAAATCTCGTGTAATTACAAGATGTTTACTAGACATGTGCATTTGTGAACTTCAGGAGTAAATGAATTGAAGATGGCGGACGCAAGGCACTTTTAGCAATTTTTTGGAGCTGGATTTCTTCTTGTGAAAGTGCACAGATCTCCATGTGTTGCACTTTCACAAGAATAAATTTGGCTTTGAAAATTGCCAAATATGGCTAGCGGCCGCCATCTTCGGCATTCGTTTACTCCTGAAGTTCCCTAATGCACATGTCTAGTGTTTATTATACCTTTAGGGCATGGCTTGACAAACCCAGGAGCTATTAGATCCTATAATTGTACTCCTGGCTCCTAACTTTTTGGGTTATTCAGTAGATCTATATACAGATACCAATGTCTGGCTCCTAAAACTGTCTGATTAAATATTCTTACTGGCTCCTAATTTTTAAACAGATTTGTCAACCCCTGCTTTAAGGTAATTTTGAAGAGAGAGAGAGAAAATGTCGAGCCCTACTGTAAGGTCTAGTAATATCTCTATGCTAATATCAATTGTATCTGTCCCTTATCCTGATGTCTCTCGCTCCCTAAGTTGTTGGTTCCAAGCTGCATATTTACTATTACCTCCTACTGCACCCAAGGTTTTCCCACACTGGTCCTAATCTGTACAACACTCTATGTCAGTCATCCACTTTCCACAGCTTCAAGGTCTCTGAAATCTCCTCAAAAAAATGTTATAAATTACCATAAACCTTACACCATCACACACCAACAAAATATCCCAGCTGAGCCATTGTAGTTGATAAATGACATGCTCTAAATTTTTTTAGAAGTGCAGACACAATAGTCTTAAAATTAAACACACTGTGTTTAATCTCCACAAATGGTTTAAACACATAGTTAAAGTACTACTCTGGCCCTGCAGAGAACTGTGGGTCCTAAACTCAAACTGCAAAACTAGTTTCACAGCATGGTCGTGCAACTAACGCTGCAGATGCGGTAAGTTCCAGCTTCCGCTTTGGACCAGCACTTCTATGTGGCTCCTGAGCGGTACTTTGCAGGAGTTAAACACACAGTATGTGTCATTTTAAGACTAGTGACTAACACATTAAACCATAATGGTCCTTCAACAGTGACTGGTACACATTAACAATTACAGTTTCTACAAGATGTCCCTATAATTTGTCTCATAAACCTCTACACTGTAATCCCTTTTGGATTAGGGTCGCTGAATTAATGCATCTCCTCATTCAGCACAATTACATTAACCCCTTTACTACCGTGAATTTCAGAGAAAATCTTGCCCAAAGTATTGTAGAATTTTTAGCATTTTTGCTATCACTCCGTTAAAAGCAACACAGCTTTTTGTTTTTTTGATTTACTTATGAAAACTATATATACTTTTAAAGTATACAACACAAGGTATTGATCTATGCCCATTTAGGTATATGTGATGCCACTATTTGACCACCAAATACGATCATGTAAAAAAAAAAGGATCATTTTCTGTAGTGTAGGACACTATCCTTCCCCTCCCCTGTCTAACACATTTGCCAGAGTGTAGGGAACCCAGCACCCTCCTCCCTTGTCTAGTTTTTGGAAAGGTTTGTGTATCTCTCTGTAAGAACTAGATGCACCTGTCACTTCTTTTTGTTTTTTTCAATTCAACATGTGGCATCTATCCCTTCCTTTCTGCATCATCTTATTATCCCTATAGCCTTTATTTTTTATTAGCTTCCTATATCTCTTTGCTGCATAGATTATCTTTTAGCACCTTGGTACCAAAGTTTCTAGGAATGTGTATGTTTGTCCCTAAAGTACCATTAAATACAGTACAATTGCATAACCAACAAAGGCATATTAAAATTACTATTCAATAGCACTTAGACAGAATTTCAAACGAATAGTAGATTTTTTTTTTTTTTTCCCCTTCAATTTTAAGTTAGCTCCATTTTCCTTCCCCTGCACATGTAGCAGCCATCAGCCAGTTGTAAAATGCATGTACCTATAAGGGCTCGATTTATCAAGCTGAGACGGACAGGGGCGAACAAATGTGCCCTTGTCCGCCGTAGCTCGCCGTTGGCAGACTGAATTCCCCTAGCACAATATATAATTACACGCAAGCAAGAGCTGTCAATCTCCCCAGTCGGATGAAACCGGGGAGATTTAAATTCTCCAAACAAGATCCATGGCGTGTGGCAGCATCAGACCTGGAACCGTAACGGGGAAATCAGGGTAAAGGTCATCCAATCAAAGGCAGACAAAGCGGAGTGCTGTAGCTGCGGTTGATCACAACACCGCTGTTAATGCCACAAATACAGAAAAATGCAGGCACTACTCAATGATATAAATAAAAGCAATCCAGGGGTCGGAGTTTGGCCCCAGCTAAGATGGCTGCATAAATCCAGAACTCCGGAGCATCAGGCACTTTAAAAGTATATCATCCTAACCTGCAGTGACCCAAAGAGTACTAATCTCAGTGGCAACAGCTGATCGTACTTCCAGTAGCAAGATACTAACATTGCCAGTTCATCCACCCACGTGGAGTACAGAGGAACGGAACAGGAGACTGCTTGGCATCACAAACACACTCGGTAAGAATACTGCAACTAGGGAACAAGCCCTGCAGCACTGTACTACTTACCTATATCACTCCGGACAAGGTATCCTATCAGTTGTGAGAGAGGGGAATGTACAAACTTTAATAAGAAGAAATATAACAATAATTACATATAAGATCTAAAACCGGACATCCTTATATAAAATAATTACATCCCCTAGGCATTATACTGCAGGTGGACGTTTAAACTGGGACATTATGGCTGCTAAGAAAAATACCAAGCCAAATAAGCAACTGAAAATCAAAGGAAGAGAACACACAGTGAGCTCTTTTTTTCCCTCTTCAGACCATAAGAGGCACTCCCCATCAAAGAGTACCAGAGAACACTCCTCACCTAGCTCCATTATTAAGGATAACTCCCAGGATCAAGAGGGATCTACACATGTACCCCTATCATTACTATCCTCCCTGGCGTCCAAACAAGACACAGCTGATATTGTGAGGACATGTATGAGAGAAGAAATGGCAGAAATTAAGCAAGACATCCATACCCTAGGCTTTAGAGTTGAAGCCATGGAGGATCAGTCAGATATAGTAAAGGAGGAGATCACAAATATACAAGACCAAGTAGCTGTACAGTCATCTGTTATTGAGGATCTCAATGACAAACTTGAGGACCTTGAGAATAGGGGTCGGCGGAAGAATCTTCGCATTAGAGGAATCCCCGAAACAGTACTCCCTAAAGATTTCTACACTTATTTTGCTTTTCAGTTTGCCCATCTGAAAGGATCACAACAAGCAGTAGATATACCGTGGGACAGGGCTCATAGAGCATTACGGCCGAAACCACCTGACACGGCACCGCCCAGAGATGTCATAATGAAAGTTAAAAGTTTTCTGGACAAGGAATAAATTCTGTCACTGTCTAGGAAACCCCAACCAGTAAGGTTCAGGGGGACAGTGTTACAATTTTATAGTGATTTGGCCCCAAGGACTCTACAAAGACGCCGTGAATTGGCACCTTTGACAAAGTTGCTACGAGACAAAACAGATGTCCCAGAAATTTGTAGAAACCTCCCTGGAGTTGGAACCTGAACTGACCCTTACATGATTCAAGGGTATGACCAGGACTTTATACTGGAAAAGGGTAACTAACCAAAGACTTTATTTGTTACATTTTTTGATTTCGCATGTTCTTTCACGAGTGATTTCAAAGTTTATTTCTGACATGCTGTTTTCTTTTTTTATCTTAGTATGAATGCATATTTACAAGCCTAGTGGCATCAGTCAAAATTTTGGCTTAATATGGAGTATATTGATATTTACTATATAAATATATAAAACAAAAAAAAAGGGGTAGCCTAACCTCCAAAGCATATAGTCACGTAGTGGGTCTACTGCAATCTACATTTATTTTAAACCTGACCCCCTCTTGAATACGGATCTGTGATTAAACATGATCCCAATGCCCATCTCCAGATACAGGAGAGGCATTAATTCATTATTTTTGTTTATTATATATTTGTTGCGTTCCTGTTTGCTTTTTTGTGTTAATTTCCTAAAAGGTTTGCATTATCTACCAGTTAGATTTCAAGTTAGAAAAATTATTTGGTATAAAGATGGATATTGTACATGGTATAATTCATTGAAATGTTTTAGATTGTTAGCCAATGGACGCCCCAAATAGAATACTTAAAACCTTTAATGTTTTGTGTGATAAATTTAATTCACCAGTCAAAAGATCTGTGGCAATGTCAGATTTTCATAAAAGAAAGGAGACATTTTATTCCTGCAGGAGACTCACTTTAAGCGCTCCCATGAGCCAAGATATATGAGCTCCCATTATAATCGTCATTTCCACAGCTCTGGTACTTCAAAGAGCTGCGGAGTAAGCATTCTCTTACACAAAGCTATTCCCTTCCAACACATTCACACCCATACTGACACTGAAGGCCGCTTTTTGGGTTTTTTTGGACTGTTATACGGTAGGCCGGTGACCTTAATTAATGTATATGCGCCCAATACCCAACAACTCCCCTTTTACAAGAAAACATTTAGACGCATACTGGATATTGCTTAAGTGCTCATTTTTATAGGAGGGAACCTTAACATCCCCATACATCCGGAGGTAGACAGCTCCAATCCAAATCCTAGCACATCCAAACGCACACTCAGACATTTATGGAAAATGATGAGGGATTATAATTTTTATGACATTTGTGTTGCTGATTCATGATGACAAGTCAAGAAGATTTCTGCTGTGACTCCTATCTGTACTTTTGCAGTATTTTCATATTGGTATTATTTATTAAAAATAAATGGTTTCCTATAAAAAAAAATAATAATAAAAATAAATAAATAAAAGCAATTCTTTATTCAGACATTGTTAAAAAAAACCTGTCCATCTGATAGGCAGACTAACAGACCAGAGGTTAATGGCCTGACGTGTTTTGCGCCCCCTAGTGGCACTTAATCATAGGCTGTCATATGCAAGTGAGGGGAACCCTTATATAGGTATAAATTAACCCCTTACCAGAATTACAATTTATTTAATACAAGGTTAAAACCAAAAACAGTAAAAGTCCATTTTTTTAGGATCAATTCAGTTAATGGTGAATCTCTTTACATATATGTCATTTCAGAATCCAGAATAATTCCTTCTTAACCAGGATTCTCTGTTTATTACCTCCCCTAGGTGGAACGGTTGCTACATCTATGATCTGTATGGACATGTCAGCTATATTTGTAAAATGAAGGCTGTTGAAATGGTTGGCCACTGCTGAGTCCTTATAGTAAATTTTAACAATCTCTCACATGTTCACCAAATCTTGTCCTGGTTTCAAGTGAGGTCTTACCCAAGTATTGACTTTGGCACAAATTACACGTGTTTTTATGGAGACAAATCTACATTTGTTAATCATAGGCTTAAGTACTTGTTCCCCTGATAGTAAATGTAAATGTTTTTTTAGGATCCTCACTATATGATCATACTGCTGTTTTTTTTTAACGATGTCTCAATAAAAGATTAAAATTCTCCACCTAAGAATTGGAGAAGAGTTAGGAAAGAAGCGGTCTGATGACCGCTGCTTGATAAATACGGATTGCAGGTTCTCTTGTGAGAACATGCAGTCGTAATGCGGCAAAGCCTTTGATAAATTGAGGCCATACTGTGAGGTCTTGCACATGTTTAGTAGAAGCTGGTGTCTCAGAAAGTGTGCATATAAAATGATTCTGCATATTTTGATAATGGAAGTAAATTTAAAAGTTGTTTAAATTTTCATCCTCTATCGGAATCATGAAAATGTAATCCTCACTACCCCATGCATTGTTTTTGTATGGCTTCTCCTCTGTCCCTGACATATTAACTCTTCTTTTGTTCTTGGTCTCTTCCTCCTACCTCTTTGCTCCATTTCAGCTCATCCACCTGTTGTTGGAGCTTATCTCAGATCCAACCACGCTAAAGAAATATTGCGGTCAAAATTTTGATGCACGTAGATGAATTACATATTTTAATAGAAACATATTTGCAATATACATGTATTGGCAAAAATGCTTCTTTTAAAATGTATCACTGTTTTAATGTTAACATCTTTCTCTTCACGTGCATGTGAAGAATAGCTAGATATTCTCAGTGCACCTGCATTTTAAATACTACAGCTGCTCAGAGCCCCAGCGGGGCTCGTATCATGTCAGCAATTAACAAATTGAATCATTATCAGATGGTACTGGAAGCTTAGGCTCTCAGAGAAAGTACTTTGTTTAAAATTCTGGTGCACAGTGCATACTTAAAGGGATAGTCTAGTCAAAATTAAACTTTCATGGTTCAGATAGAGCATGCAATTTTAAGCAACTTTCTAATTTACTCCTATTATCAATTTTTTTCTTCGTTCTCTTGGTATCTTTTTAAAAAAAGGCAAGAATGTAAGTTTAGGAGCCAACCCATGGTTTGGTTGAGCACCTGGGTAGAGCTTGCTGATTGGTGGCTACACTTAGACACCAATCAGCAAGCGTTACCCAGGGTACTGAACCAAAAATTGTCCGGCTCTTAAGCTTACATTCTTCCTTTTTTAAATAAAAATACCAAGAGAACGAAGAAAAATTGATATTAGGAGTAAATTAGAAAGTTGCTTAAAATTGCCTGCTCTATCTGAATCATGAAAGTTTAATTTCTATCCCTTTAATGAAACGGCTATAGCTTTTGTTGGCATTTTTTGCTAATACATGTACTGTATATTACAGAAATGTTTCTATTCAAAACTGAAATGCATCCATGTGGATTCCAATTGTGGTGGGAATGTCTCTTTAAAGATATATAAAACAGTAAATGCTTTGGAAAATATCATTGTGTCTAGCATGTAAAGAGTGGAAACCAACATGTTTAAATGAATTATCCCACTTATCTCTCTTATTGAAGACCGTTAAAGGACCACCAAATGCAGTAGAATTGCATAAATAAAAGAAAACACAATAGCACTCTGAAGTTCAAACAGGCAGTAGATTTATTTTGTTATCCCATTTTCTGGCCCCTTGTGACAGACATCAGCCAATCACATACTAGTATATGTATACCCTGTGAGCTTGTGCACATGCTCAGTAGGAAAAGACTGCAACATTTGTTAATGGAAGTAAGTTGGAAAGTGTCCTAAAACTGCTGCTCTATTTGAATCATAAAAGTTTATTTTGCATTGAGTGTCCCTTTAAGGACTCTTTTCCACACAGCCTTGATTGCTCAGTCTTTTTTTTTTTTTGTTATTATTGCCTGAAACCCAGTGGAATTTAAAAAAAATCAACAATTTGAATTCCTTTTAAATTACATGAAAAGAGGACAACAAAATAAAAGTATATTACAAAGTTTAACTACACTTTATTAAAGGGACATGAAACCCAAAATGTATCTTTCATGATTCAGATAGAACGTGCGATTTTAAACGACTTTCTAATTTACTTCTATTATCAAATGTTCTTCGTTCTCTTGGTAGCTTTTGAAAAGCAGGGATGTAATTTCAGGAGTGTGCACGTGCCTGGAGCACTATATGGCAGCAGTTTTACAATGTTATCCATTAGCAATAACACTAGATGGCAGCACTATTTCCTGCCATGTAATGCACCAGACACCTACTTAAGTATCTCTTCAATAAAGAATACCATGGGAACAAAGCAAATTTGATAATAAAAGTAAATTGGAAACTTTTTTTAAAAATGGTTTGCTCTGTCTGAATCAGAAAAGCAAATGCTTGTTTCATTTCCCTTAAAGGATACACAACTGACAGTGTATGTCTGTGTCATTAAGGGGTTAAAAATGCTCATTTGTGGTTTTGTTTGTTGGTGGGGGGGATTAAACCAAAACAAAGCTGAATCTGCTAAAACCTCCTTTCTAGGCTACCACCATGCTGCTTGGTTTTTTGGTATAACTGTAGCCAGCTCTGACTTAGGCTATCATGCCCCAAAACTTCTATTACATCACTGCAGTAACATTGTAAACAAATCCTTACACCTCCAGAACTACTGGGGGGGGGGGGGGGAGCTAATTTCTATAGTTAAAACACAGGCAACAGTGCTACAATGTGTCCTAAGTAAAGCCAGTATCACCATACATATGACTAATGCTTGTAGACCTGTTCAATAAAAAGTGTCTGCTCATGAAGTGCTGGTGCTCCGGAGGTCAGAGCTGCAGCTGGGCCTCCCTCTCCTTCATAGTGTTTATATTAGGTTTGCAAGAAGGCTACCCGCCCCCTCTGCTCTCCCTAGAGTTTTCTGTGCAGACAAAACATTCACCCCCCTCCCCATTCTGCCAGACAGTGACTCATCAGAGACAGGCTGCTAATTGCAGAGGGAAGAAGGAGGCTGCTAAACAGAGGAAAAGGGGAGGCTGACGAGCTGAAACGGAGGAAGGGGGGCAGGGGACTGAGGCATATAGTGAGGCTAGAATACAGAGAAAAGGTGGGAGGCAGCAGAGACACCGAATAAAAATGAAATATATATGCAGGAGAATGTTATGGGGGCTACAATAATAAATTATGCTGATAGGATTTGGAATTAAAAAACTACAGATACAAAATGCTGAAGTGATAGTGTTCTACTTTACAAGTGCCAGGGAAGGGTGAGATTTACAGGAAAGGCAAATGATTGTGACATACAGGAGTTAATGGGATATTTAGCGGTATGTGATTGTAATATAAAATGTTTCATTATTCTGCACAGTAATACCCTGTTCTGCACAGTGAGAATGTAAACGTTTGGCTAGATTTGAAGTGACTATTTGTTTCAATAGAGCAAATCTTGCAACTTTGCAGTTGAACGATGGACAGCGTGTGATCTTTTTTTAATCCTGCTGTTGTACAAGTTGCGGTCACTTTCTTCTGCAAGATATGCATTTCCTGCACGGTTCTTGATTTAAACACAACTGAAAAACACTTTCTTCTTAATTAAGATGAAAAATGTTTAAGCAATTTTTATACTTTTCTCAAGATAAATTATTCATCTAACACATGTCCAGTATACCCATAATGCCCCTGTCATTTACACATATTGCTATTGTTTTGGAACATAAGAGATTAATTTCATACATCCCTTATTAAAGGGATATGAAACAAACAATTCCTTATGTGATTCAGACAGAGCATACCATTGTGCTCTATCTGAATAATGAAACAAAAAGGTTGCACTTCATATCTATTTAACATTATACACTTTACAAAGGGATCAATCAAAATATCTAACGTAATATTTAAACATCAGATTTGAAATTTTGTTTGCATTTTTATTTTTGATACCTTTATCAACCTTGAAAACGGAATATACACTTTTCATGGGATATCTGTGATATGTAAGCAGTACCTATTTGGGATTGCGATCACTCGAAATCCATACTGACAATGGGTGACATTCAAAACTTGCAGATGGCAGAAAATATCGTCAAGATTGTAATCGGCCCCATAGTTAGTAAACTCCAGAGCAGAATTGTACTGCCAAACACGGCCAGTGAGCCAATCATGAGCTGTGCGTGTGTCAGCCAATTGCCAGCAGTGCTCGGCTCAGGAGCAGTTTTGTATGTTTGCACTAGAGTGGAAATTTGTTTAGCCCCAGTGGTGGAAATCCTGGCCCTGCAGACCCTGCAAAGGTGGGGGCGCAGGTAAGAGCTACAGAATCTGTTGGAGCTCTACAAATAACTGATAATAATAATGAGGGACCCACCACCTGTCCGGCATATCAGGGCTGCAGGGCTGCATCACATTCTGGGGACCGGTAGGGAGCAGAGGGTGGCCATGGAGCAACTTGTGCGTACAGCGCATCTTGCAAGGCTACTCCTGCAAGGCTACTCCGCTACAGGCCAGGAAGCCGGGGGTAGGAGGACCACGGAGCGCTTGTGGCAACAGTGCATTTTGCAGACCAGGCATCGCATGGAGTGGGATAAAGGGCCGGAGTAAGGGGGGCTAGAAGAACAATTGCTGGATGGGGGGGGGGGGGGGGCTAGAAAAAATTGTTCCACCCCTGTTAGCCACTTTTCTTCTGTTAAGTGTGATCAGTCCACGGGTCATCATTACTTCTGGGATATTACTCCTCCCCAACAGGAAGTGCAAGAGGATTCACCCAGCAGAGCTGCATATAGCTCCTCCCCTCTACGTCACTCCCAGTCATTCTCTTGCACCCAACGACTAGATAGGATGTGTGAGAGGACTATGGTGATTATACTTAGTTTTATATCTTCAATCAAAAGTTTGTTATTTTAAAATAGCACCGGAGTGTGTTATTATTTCTCTGGCAGAGTTTGAAGAAGAATCTACCAGAGTTTTTGTTATGATTTTAGCCGGAGTAGTTAAGATCATATTGCTGTTTCTCGGCCATCTGAGGAGAGGTAAACTTCAGATCAGGGGACAGCGGGCAGATCAATCTGCATAGAGGTATGTAGCAGTTTTTATTTTCTGACAATGGAATTGATGAGAAAATCCTGCCATACCGATATAATGTCATGTATGTATACTTTACACTTCAGTATTCTGGGGAATGGTACTTCACTAGAATTACACTGTAAGAAATACAAATAAAGCTGTTTAATAACTAGAGATTGTGTTTAACGTTTTTGCTGGAATGTAAAATCGTTTTCATTTGCTGAGGTACTGAGTGAATAAATGTTTGGGCACTATTTTTCCACTTGGCAGTTGCTTAATCTGTTTTCTGACAGTTTCTGTTCTCCCTCACTGCTGTGTGTGAGGGGGAGGGGCCGTTTTTTGGCGCTTTTACTACGCATCAAATATTTCAGTCAGCAACTCATTGTATTCCCTGCATGATCCGGTTCATCTCTACAGAGCTCAGGGGTCTTCAAAACTTATTTTGAGGGAGGTAATTTCTCTCAGCAGAGCTGTGAGAATTATAGTTTGACTGAGATAAAAAACGTTTATTCTGTAATTTGTTTCCTGCTTTCAGAATTTGTTATCTTTGCTAATGGGATTAAACCTTTGCTAAAGTTGTGTTGTTTACAAGGATTGAGGCTATAACTGTTTCAATTTATTAATTTTCAACTGTCATAGATCTTCTGTGCTTCTTAAAGGCACAGTACGTTTTAATATTATTCTAATTGAATTGTATTTCCAAGTTGCAAGTTTATTTGCTAGTGTGTTAAACATGTCTGATTCAGAGGATGATACCTGTGTCATTTGTTGCAATGCCAAAGTGGAGCCCAATAGAAATTTATGTACTAACTGTATTGATGCTACTTTAAATAAAAGTCAATCTGTACAAATTGAACAAATTTCACCAAACAACGAGGGGAGAGTTATGCCGACTAACTCGCCTCACGTGTCAGTACCTACATCTCCCGCTCAGAGGGAGGTGCGTGATATTGTAGCGCCGAGTACATCTGGGCGGCCATTACAAATCACATTACAGGATATGGCTACTGTTATGACTGAGGTTTTGGCTAAATTACCAGAACTAAGAGGTAAGCGTGATCACTCTGGGGTGAGAACAGAGTGCGCTGATAATATTAGGGCCATGTCAGACACTGCGTCACAGGTGGCAGAACATGAGGACGGAGAACTTCATTCTGTGGGTGACGGTTCTGATCCAAACAGACTGGATTCAGATATTTCAAATTTTAAATTTAAACTGGAAAACCTCCGTGTATTACTAGGGGAGGTGTTAGCGGCTCTGAATGATTGTAACACAGTTGCAATACCAGAGAAAATGTGTAGGTTGGATAAATATTTTGCGGTACCGACGAGTACTGAGGTTTTTCCTATACCTAAGAGACTTACTGAAATTGTTACTAAGGAGTGGGATAGACCCGGTGTGCCGTTCTCACCCCCTCCGATATTTAGAAAAATGTTTCCAATAGACGCCACCACAAGGGACTTATGGCAAACGGTCCCTAAGGTGGAGGGAGCAGTTTCTACCTTAGCTAAGCGTACCACTATCCCGGTGGAGGATAGCTGTGCTTTTTCAGATCCAATGGATAAAAAGTTTGAGGGTTACCTTAAGAAAATGTTTGTTCAACAAGGTTTTATATTGCAACCCCTTGCATGCATTGCGCCGATCACGGCTGCAGCGGCATTCTGGATTGAGTCTCTGGAAGAGAACATTGGTTCAGCTACTCTGGACGACATTACGGACAGGCTTAGAGTCCTTAAACTAGCTAATTCATTCATTTCGGAGGCCGTAGTACATCTTACTAAACTTACGGCGAAGAATTCAGGATTCGCCATTCAGGCACGCAGGGCGCTGTGGCTAAAATCCTGGTCAGCTGATGTTACTTCTAAGTCTAAATTGCTTAATATACCTTTCAAAGGGCAGACCTTATTCGGGCCCGGGTTGAAAGAGATTATCGCTGACATTACAGGAGGTAAAGGCCATGCCCTGCCTCAGGACAAAGCCAAAGTCAAGACTAGACAGTCTAATTTTCGTTCCTTTCGTAATTTCAAAGCAGGAGCAGCATCAACTTCCTCTGCACCAAAACAGGAAGGAGCTGTTGCTCGCTACAGACAAGGCTGGAAACCTAACCAGTCCTGGAACAAGGGCAAGCAGACTAGGAAACCTGCTGCTGCCCCTAAAACAGCATGAATTGAGGGCCCCCGATCCGGGATCGGATCTAGTGGGGGGCAGACTTTCTCTCTTCGCCCAGGCTTGGGCAAGAGATGTTCAGGATCCCTGGGCGCTAGAGATAATATCTCAGGGATACCTTCTGGACTTCAAATACTCTCCTCCAAGAGAGAGATTTCATCTGTCAAGATTGTCAACAATCCAGACAAAGAAAGAGGCGTTTCTACGCTGCGTACAAGAGCTCTTGTTAATGGGAGTAATCCATCCAGTTCCACGATCGGAACAGGGACAGGGGTTTTACTCAAATCTGTTTGTGGTTCCCAAAAAAGAGGGAACTTTCAGACCAATCCTGGACTTAAAGATCCTAAACAAATTCCTAAGAGTTCCATCGTTCAAGATGGAGACTATTCGGACAATTTTACCTATGATCCAAGAGGGTCAGTACATGACCACTGTAGATTTAAAAGATGCTTACCTTCACATACCGATTCACAAAGATCATTATCGGTACCTAAGGTTTGCCTTCCTAGACAAGCATTACCAGTTTGTGGCCCTTCCATTCGGATTGGCTACAGCTCCAAGAATCTTCACAAAGGTTCTGGGTGCTCTTCTGGCGGTACTAAGACCGCGGGGAATCTCGGTAGCTCCATACCTAGACGACATTCTGATACAAGCTTCAAGCTTTCAAACTGCCAAGTCTCATACAGAGTTAGTGCTGGCATTTCTAAGGTCACATGGATGGAAGGTGAACGAAAAGAAAAGTTCACTCGTTCCACTCACAAGAGTTCCCTTCCTGGGGACTCTTATAGATTCTGTAGAAATGAAGATTTACCTGACAGAGGACAGGCTAACAAGACTTCAAAGTGCTTGCCGCACCCTTCATTCCATTCAACACCCGTCAGTGGCTCAATGCATGGAGGTAATCGGCTTAATGGTAGCGGCAATGGACATAGTACCCTTTGCACGCTTACACCTCAGACCACTGCAACTGTGCATGCTAAGTCAGTGGAATGGGGATTACTCAGACTTATCCCCTTCTCTGAATCTGGATCAAGAGACCAGAAATTCTCTTCTATGGTGGCTTTCTCGGCCACATCTGTCCAGGGGGATGCCATTCAGCAGACCAGACTGGACAATTGTAACAACAGACGCCAGCCTTCTAGGTTGGGGTGCCGTCTGGAATTCTCTGAAGGCTCAGGGACAATGGAGTCAGGAGGAGAGTCTCCTGCCAATAAACATTCTGGAATTGAGAGCAGTTCTCAATGCCCTCCTGGCTTGGCCCCAGTTGACAACTCGGGGGTTCATCAGGTTTCAGTCGGACAACATCACGACTGTAGCTTACATCAACCATCAGGGAGGGACAAGAAGCTCCCTAGCTATGATGGAAGTATCAAAGATAATTCGCTGGGCAGAGTCTCACTCTTGCCACCTGTCAGCAATCCACATCCCGGGAGTGGAGAACTGGGAGGCGGATTTCTTAAGTCGTCAGACTTTTCATCCGGGGGAGTGGGAACTTCATCCGGAGGTCTTTGCCCAAATACTTCGACGTTGGGGCAAACCAGAGATGGATCTCATGGCGTCTCGACAGAACGCCAAGCTTCCTCGTTACGGGTCCAGATCCAGGGATCCAGGAGCAGTCCTGATAGATGCTCTGACAGCACCTTGGGACTTCAGGATGGCTTACGTGTTTCCACCCTTCCCGTTGCTTCTTCGATTGATTGCCAGAATCAAACAAGAGAGAGCATCAGTGATTCTAATAGCACCTGCGTGGCCACGCAGGACTTGGTATGCAGACCTGGTGGACATGTCATCCTGTCCACCTTGGTCTCTACCTCTGAAACAGGACCTTCTGATACAGGGTCCCTTCAAACATCAAAATCTAACTTCTCTGAAGCTGACTGCTTGGAAATTGAACGCTTGATTTTATCAAGACGTGGGTTTTCTGAGTCAGTTATTGATACCTTAATACAGGCTAGGAAACCTGTTACCAGAAAGATTTACCATAAGATATGGCGTAAATACCTATATTGGTGTGAATCCAAAGGTTACTCTTGGAGTAAGGTTAGGATTCCTAGGATATTGTCTTTTCTACAAGAAGGTTTAGAAAAGGGTTTATCTGCTAGTTCATTAAAGGGACAGATTTCAGCTCTGTCCATTCTGTTACACAAACGTCTGTCAGAAGTTCCTGACGTCCAGGCTTTTTGTCAGGCTTTGGCCAGGATTAAGCCTGCGTTTAAAACTGTTGCTCCACCATGGAGTTTAAACCTTGTTCTTAATGTTTTACAGGGCGTTCCGTTTGAACCCCTTCATTCCATTGATATAAAGTTGTTATCTTGGAAAGTTCTATTTTTAATGGCTATTTCCTCGGCTCGAAGAGTCTCTGAATTATCAGCCTTACATTGTGATTCTCCTTATTTGATTTTTCATTCGGATAAGGTAGTCCTGCGTACTAAACCTGGGTTCTTACCTAAGGTAGTTACTAACAGGAATATCAATCAAGAGATTGTTGTTCCTTCTTTATGCCCAAATCCTTCTTCAAAGAAGGAACGTCTACTGCACAACCTGGATGTAGTCCGTGCTCTAAAATTTTACTTACAGGCAACTAAGGAATTTCGACAAACGTCTTCTCTGTTTGTCATTTACTCTGGGCAGAGGAGAGGTCAAAAAGCTTCCGCTACCTCTCTTTCTTTTTGGCTTCGTAGCATAATTCGTTTAGCTTATGAGACTGCTGGACAGCAGCCTCCTGAAAGAATTACAGCTCATTCTACTAGAGCTGTGGCTTCCACTTGGGCCTTCAAGAATGAGGCCTCTGTTGAACAGATTTGCAAGGCTGCAACTTGGTCTTCGCTTCATACTTTTTCCAAATTTTACAAATTTGACACTTTTGCTTCATCGGAGGCTATTTTTGGGAGAAAGGTTCTTCAGGCAGTGGTTCCTTCTGTATAAAGAGCCTGCCTATCCCTCCCGTCATCCGTGTACTTTTGCTTTGGTATTGGTATCCCAGAAGTAATGATGACCCGTGGACTGATCACACTTAACAGAAGAAAACATAATTTATGCTTACCTGATAAATTCCTTTCTTCTGTAGTGTGATCAGTCCACGGCCCGCCCTGTTTTTAAGGCAGGTAAATATTTTTTAATTTATACTCCAGTCACCACTTCACCCTTGGCTTTTCCTTTCTCGTTGGTCCTTGGTCGAATGACTGGGAGTGACGTAGAGGGGAGGAGCTATATGCAGCTCTGCTGGGTGAATCCTCTTGCACTTCCTGTTGGGGAGGAGTAATATCCCAGAAGTAATGATGACCCGTGGACTGATCACACTACAGAAGAAAGGAATTTATCAGGTAAGCATAAATTATGTTTTTTTGCATGGTGTAGAATGTTTCACCACCTCCTCTATGGGAGGACATAGAGCAAGAGTACTTTTAAGATGTATTTTACAGCAAAAAGCAGGCAAATCATCAGACACCCAGCTAATCATCTCACCAGGGACCTCACTACTGCTTAGAGAAACGTCCACGAAGGGCTGACAGCAGTCACCACCTGGATGAGCTACAACTGCCTAAAGCGGAACACAGACAAGACCGAAGTCCTCCTCCTCGGTCCCACCACATCCGCCTGGAATAACTCCTGGTGGCCCACAACCCTCGGACACCCTCCAACCCACACCGACAATGCACAAAATCTAGGCGTCATTCTGGACTCATTGCTCCCTATGGACCAACAAATCAACGCCGTCTCCTCTGCATGATTCCACACACTTCACCTGCTGCAAAAGATCTTCAAATGGATCCCAACTGAGACCAGGAAGACTGTCACCCACGCCCTCGTCAGCAGCTGTCTGGACTACGGCAAAGCACTCTACACCGGCTCCAAAAGAGACTACAGCGCAACCAGAACGCCTCGGCCAGACTAATCCTCGACATCCCTTGTCAATGCCACATCACCAAACACCTGCGGGACCTGCACTGGCTCCCCATCAACAAAAGAATAACCTTCAAGCTTCTCACTCACACATTCAAGGCCCTCCACAACATCGGTCCCGAATACTTGACCACCGCGTTACCTTCTACACCCCTGCCAGACAACTTCGGCCGACCAAGCCCTCGCAGTCATCCTCTGCATCAGGAAAACCACAGCGGGAGGCAGATCCTTCTCTCACCTGGCAGCCAAGACTTAGAACACCCTCCCGCTGTACCTCAGACAAGCTACCGCCCTAACTAAGTTCAGAAAGGACCTCAAGACCTGGCTCTTCGACTTAACTGCAACCCTCAACGCCTTGAGACCCTTACAGGTGAATAGCCGCGTTTTACAAGAACCTAATAGAATAGATAGATTGTGATGTTATGTTTATTTAAGCAAAATATATGTATCATAGCAAGAGTAAATGCTGAGTTTTAAAGCTGCTGTTCTCCAGTAATTGGCCTCCAAGGACAAATGATATGGAAAACCACGGTAATTTCTTAGAAATTCAACAAGCGTCTCCTCTCTTCTAGTCATGCTACGAAGAGTGATCCACAGTGCCGTTTATTCTTTGTGATGCCCTAGGCACGGAAATCTGCAGAGATGCCTGGATAAGTCAAGGGATCATTGATTTGTATAACATAATTTAAGGGACACAAAACCCAAATTTAAATAATTTGAAAGATAAGCAGCACATCTGTAAAAAAAAAAAAAAAAAAATCTTTTGTGTAAAAAAAGGAATATATTGTTTCAGATATAGAAATAAAGACCCCACAAGAACTCCTCAGCTAGTATTTTACCTAAATATTTCTTCAGTAGCCACATCCCGTTGTAAATGGACAACTCCTCAGTTTACGGAAGTTTACTCTGAAATCTTGCGAATCTGGTGAAATCCCATAACTTCAGTGTGATCTCAGCACTGGTGATGCTTATTTTTCCCCCCCATTCATGACCGTATAAAGAGTAGCTCTGGATCACTAACTCTAGTTTGCTGAATACATTTTAAAGTAAAATATCTTCCTTTTTTACATATATGCTCAGGTGATATATTCTTGTCCTCTTTTTACAGTTATGCTGCATCACTTCAAGTTATTTAGAATATGGGTTAGTTATTATGTCCCTTTTTAAATTGAGGTTTGGGAAAGGGTTACACCATAGACCTACCCCTCAAAACTTTAACTTTGCTGGGATTATTTTGCAGACTTGATCACCCTCTCAACTAATGATCACTGTTGTCCAATAATCTACTTGTTTTCGGGTTCCATGCACATGACAAAATTGGGTCGTCATGCAAAGCTGCACTGCAGGTCACAATCATTGGCGGTCTGGTGGTCTTTTCTCACAAGGCTACATGGAAGTGCTGGTGATGTCACCACGAATGTACATAGTGACATCACTGATGGGGCGGGGATAATAAGTGACAGGCAGTAATGGGAGCTGGATGGCGGGGGGGATTTTTTTTTAAAGGGACTTTAAAGTCAAAATTAAACTTTCATGATTCAGATATGCAGTTTTAAACAACTCAGCAATTTATATCTGTACTAAAATTGGTTTTGTTCTCTTGGTATCCTTTATTAAAGATTAGGTTCAAGAGCATCAATGTACTAATGAGAGCTAGCTGAACATCTTCTTCTCCTCCGAAGCGCCATCATATTCAGCAGCGCTGTCCATGGCAGAGGTATTTAGGATGGATTGAAGGGGGGAGAGGCGGGAAAGAGGAAGGCCAGTAAGTAGGTTATGCAGTAGTCAAGTCGAGAAATAACAATGGAGTGGATTATTTGCTTTGTGGTGTTAGCGTACAGAAAAGGTTGAATCTTGGAAATGATCCTTAGATGGTTGCGCAGGATGTAGAAAGCGATTGGATATGGGGGAGGGGCGAAGGATAGATTTGAATCAAGTGTAACTCCGAGGCAGCGGACTTGGGGCTATGGGGGAATGGAGATGCTGTCAACAGGGCTAGAGAAGTCACAAGTTGGCGTAGAGCTTGAGGGGGGGATAAGAAGGAGCTCAGTCTTGGACATGTTAATCTTTAGGTGGTGAGAGGCCATACAGGAAGAAATACCAGATAAGCAGTCGCTGACATGAGAAAGGACAGAGGGAGAGAGAGCAAGGGTGGATAGGTAGATCTGGGTGTCATCAGCATAGAGGTGATATTTGAAGCCATAACTGTTAAGTTTACCCAGCGAAGAAGTATAAATGGAGAAGAGTAGAGGACCCAGAACAGATCCTTGAGGTACTCCAACAGACAGAGGCATTGGAGAGGAGGAGTTGCCGGCAAATGACACAAAAATAGACCTGTGAGAAAGATAAGAGTGAATCCAGGAAAGAGCAGTGTCACAGAGGCCAAAAGAGCTAAGGGTCTGTAGGAGGAGGGGGTGGTCAACTGTGTCGAAGGCAGCTGACAGGTCAAGTAAGATGAGTATATAGTAGTGGCCAATATTTTTAGCAGAGAGAAGATAGTAACCTTGGTAAGGGCAGTCTCAGTTCAGTGTTTGGGGCGGAATCCGTATTGCAGGGGGGTCAAGCAAGGAGTTGGCGGACTGGAAGTGGGTTAGGCGATTGTAAACTAGTTTTTCAAGGAGTTTTGATGTTAATGGAAGCAATTATATGGGGCGGTAGCTTTCAGGATAATTAGGGTCAAGGGAGGGTTTTTTGAGTATGGGAGTGACTTTTGCATGTTTGAAAGAAGATGGGAATGAGCCGGTAGAGAGAGAGAGGTTGAAGATGAGGGTAAGAGCAGGAGTGAGGGTGAAAGATAGGGAGGGTATTAGATGGGAAGGGATAGGGTCGAGCGTGTAGGTAGTGAGGCGTGAGGAAGATAGTAAGGAGGAAACTTAATTTTTAGTGGCTGGATGGAAGATGCAGAGGGAGTAACTGTGTCTGTTGTTGGAATATTGCAGGTTGGTGCTGGGATGTTGCTTCGGATAGAATGTGTTTTGTTTAAAAAGTAGTCTGTCAGGTCTTGAGCACTAAAGACAGATGAGGGGGGTGGAGCAGGAGGGTAGAGGAGAGAGTTAAAGGTGGAGAAGAGTCGTTTAGGGTTTGAGGAAAGAGTAGATAGAAGAGAAGTAGGTTTGCTTGGCTAAGTGAAGGGCAGAAGTGTATGAACGAAGAATAAACTTAGTGTATGAAGTCAGGTTTAGAGTGAGTTTTCCTCCAGACACGCTCAGTAGTACAGGAGCATTTTTGCAAAAAGCATGTTTGCTGAGAGTGCCAGGGCTGCAACTTACGGCGTGATGATTTGCGCAGCTGGGGAGAGGCAAGTGTGTCTAGTGCCAAGAAGACGGTTTTGTTATAGTGGGCTGTTGCGAGATCAGGGCAGGTTATAGTGGAATTGTAATGGAGGAGATCTTGAATAATTTTTGAAAATTGGAGCGGATCCACAGCATGTAGATTACAGGTGTGGGATGGAGGAGAGGGTTTAGCTGTTGCATTAATATTATAGGTGAACATATCTGGTAAGCCAATGCAAATTTGCATGCTGGAACCAATCACAAGCTAGTTTCTAGTAGGTAGGCTCAGGAACATCGGTGCACTAAGTATATTCTTCAGCAAAGGAAACCAAGAAAACAAATCAAATTTGATGAGTAAATTGGAAAGTTGTTTAAAATGTCATCCTCCATTTCAATCATAAAACTTAAATTTCTGCTTTACAGTCCCTTTTTTTAAATGTATTATATTATCATGTATAATTATTTTATTTGTACATTTTCTTTTGGGTTGGCATCTTGTTTAGTAGTTTTAGTTAGATTTTTTTATAAAATACATTTTATGCATTGCTTACTTATATATTAAAAAAAAAAAGTTCACTTTGTGATCATATATGAAAGTAGCATCATATTGTGTCATTTTTATATAACGGCCTCATTTTTCTTGCTGCACCTTCATAAACTATTAATTAAAAATGTTCTTGATTCAGATCGAGCATGCAGTGTTAAACAATTTTCCATTTTACTTCTATTTTCAAATTTGCTTCATTCTCTTATCATCCTTAGTTAAAGGGCAGCAATGCATTACTGGGAGCTAGCGGAACACGAGTGAGTCAATGATAGGAGGCATAAATGTACAGCCACCAATTACCTGCTGGCTCTCTGCTTGAGCTCCTAAGCCTACCTAGGTATGCCTTTCAGCTAAAGCCATCAAGAGAACAAAGCAAATGATATAATAGAGAACATTATATAAAATTGCATGCTCCATCTGAGTTGTGAAAGTTTAATTTTGACTTTACTGTCATATTAATATTTGTTCTCCTGTTGCTACCTTTATAGTTGGCTTCTAAATATGGAGTGATTGTCATCATCATCTTTAGTGCAATTCTATTATATGGTTAGCTTTGGCACAGACCCAAATGTATAGAATACAGCCTATCCCTATGTGCAGACATTTTTATATATATAACTTGGTAAGGGTTGCCTGTTTTTTCCCTGCAGGTGGCAGGCAGGAAGGGGTTCCCTCATGTTATTTACGCCCGGCTCTGGCGCTGGCCTGATTTGCACAAGAATGAGCTTAAACATGTGAAATTTTGCCAATTTGCCTTTGATCTGAAGTATGACAGTGTCTGTGTGAACCCGTATCATTATGAGAGGGTGGTTTCTCCTGGAATTGGTGAGTGATCTTGAAGCACAGCTATAGCCAGATCATACTTCAAACTTACTAACCAACAGAGATTAAAATACATGTGAAACTTATAAATGGTGTTGAACATGTATATTGGAGTATAGAATTGACACATTTATCCCTAAATTAAAAGTCCATAATAAACGTGCTAATTCTATATGTCAATATTATATCTTTTCCTATATAAAACACACTAACATATTTTTTATAAACAAGTGATTAAAATAAAAAAAGTACATGTTTTTTTTTGTAAAATAGTCTCATGCCGAGGTATTCATAAACGCACCAGAAATGGGTGTTTTTTTCTTCTGTATCCCTGTCCAATCAGCTTAGACTTGTTGTTCAGACACTGGAGTGTGCATGCACTAGATTAGCACAATGAAGCACTAATAGAAGGAACGCTGACTGACTCACAGAGAAACTATTATCCCTTAGCAACGTTTATACCAGCTCTGCTTGCATGTCAGTACCTCAGCAAAACTTTATTTTCCAACATAGCAATTTTAGAATTAAAAGGTAATATGTATTTTTTTCATAAAGGTGGTGAGTGTCCACAATCCATTACTCCTGGGAATTATACTCCTGGCCACTAGGAGGAGGCAAAGATTCCCAAAACTCCTAGAGCTCTTAAAACCCCTCCCACCTTACTAGTTTTATCTTTGCCTTTGCAAAAGGAATGTGAAGAAGGGAAGTGTTCCAGTTTTTGAGAAGGGTTCTCAGACTGTTTTGAGGCCCAGTTTCCCCTTAGAGCTAATGTTTGGACAGAGTGAAGTTTTTGGAGTATGAGTAGTGGCACAAAGACTACCTATTGGAGTTAGTCACAGGCTTGCCACAAGTGTCGCATATGACTGGTCCCTGGCTTCCTCCTGTTGGTTCTGCATTATACTTCACATATTTAGATCCTCTGCTGTCATGTGTACAGCACTAGGTTGATTATCTACTGGAAGAAGTTCTTCTATGCTTATGTTAAGTCCAGTAGTGTGGGTGCCTATCAGGTAAGTGTGGGGGTTGTTGTTTGGCACCTACCTAGTCTGTAGGCTATTAGTAGGTAGTCACCTATGGGTATATTATAGCCTGGGGAACATTATGTCTGTCATTATATATGCCATGGGTATAATAATACCTTATTTATCCTATGTAGGCGTGGAGATATATATATATATATATATATATATATATATATATATATATATATATATATATATATATATATATATATATATATTCATTGGCTCACCCATGTGTTCAGTTAGAAACCAGTAGTGCATTGCTGCTCCTTCAACAAATAATACCAAGAGAACAAAGAAAATTTGATTATATAAGTAAACTGGAAAGTTGTTTAAAATTGTATGTTCTATCTAAATCATGAAATATATTTTTTTGGGGGGGTTTTATGTCCCTTTAAGCCTCTGGTGAGGGGGGGTAAGATTTTCATTACTTCCAATAGTTTTTATTTGGGTATAAGGTTACTTTGCTTATCCTGCCTTTTATTTTTAAATCATTGGGGGGGGGGGGATATTTACTCATTACCTGCCTGTTAATCTTTATTTTCATTATGGAGCATACTGGTCCTGTTACCTCAGAAGCTAGATCCTCTGTACACTTTCCTACTATTAAGTATATTTTTATGCAAGCCGGTTGATATAAATCCCCCCCCTGCTTAGCTTTACAAATCATGTGCGGATCATATTTTGCATTCTAATCAGTCCAATGCTGCTGTTGTGTCTAATGGTATCTGTCTTCCCTCTGTTTTTCACAGACAAGTTCTTCAGATTTTGCTGCATGATTAGAAATTGTGTATGCTTTACTATATCTGAGGTGTTGGTGGCCATGTAAGTGTAAGAAGGTGGTTACTGTTAAGCTAAAAGGGGGATTTTCTGATTTGAGTAAGTCTCTAAGCTTTATGTTTCAGGTCTTTGTTCTTCTGATTTATCCTCGGGGGGGGGGGGGGTAGTGTTTTCAGATGATCAGGAGTCTCTGATCAGGAAACTGAATTCTCCCTTTTTTTTTTTTTTTTCTTTAGCTGGAACACCTTTGTTCTCTTTCAAGAGAAGTGTTATGTATGTAGGGGTTTAGGAGTCTAAGGTTTCTGAGGATAAGTCTGTTAAATAGCTGAATATATTTTTTAACCCCTCTGTTAAGTCACCTGAAGTAGTTTTTATTCCTGATAATATCTCTGAGATCATTTCTAAGGAGTGGTTTAAGCATGGTATCCCTTTTTATCCTGCTAAAAGACTTGAAAGGATTTCCTTTGCCTGCTTCTAATTTACAGCTTTGTGAAACTATGCCTAAGGTAGATGTGGCTATTTCTAAACCTACTACTATTCCTCTTGAGGATAGTACCTTTTTTAGAGACCCTATGGATAGGAAATTAGAGACTTTTCATCGAAAGGCCTTTTTTTGCAAGCAGATTTTTCCTTTAGACCAGCAATTATTGCTTGCATTGCTGTAGCCTCTACCCTTTGGTGTGAGGGTTTATCTGAACTGTTTTCTGTGCAGTCTGCTGGTAAATAGGTTTCAAATTCATTTAAACTCTTGAAGATAGTTAATGCTTTAATTTATGTTGCTGTTGTTAATATTCAGATCAATGCTAAATTATGGCAATAGCATTTCTGACTAGGAGGGCCTTGTGGTTGAAATCATAATCTGGATGATGGATTATTTCTATGGTTACGGGGGGGGGGGGAATGGAGCCTTTTTTCATCGGGATAAGAAGTCTAAGGGTAAATCTAGGTCTTCTAACAGTTTGTTCCTTACGTCAATCTAAAAACCAGAATTCCTCCACTTCATTCCATAAACAGGGTTCTTCCATTTTTTTCTTGGAAGCCAAACCATAATTGGAAAAGGTTCTAACAGTCTAAAAAGCCTCTTTCCACTACCAAGTCTGCCTGAAGGTATGACCCCTGATCCAGATCTTCTGGTAGGGGGCAGATTATGCCTTTTTTTAGGGGCTTGGTTTCATTCTGTTCAAGATCCATGGGTTCTGAACATTATTTCCCTAGGATACAGAATAGGTTTCAGATCAAGGCCTCCCAGGGGAAGGTTTCTTTTGTCTTCTGTTCATAAGAATCCTGTGAAGGCAAGAGCCCTGATTTTAGATGTGCATTCTATGGGTTGAATAGTTCCAGTTCTAGAATCAGAACAGGGTTAAGGATTTTTTTCCAACCTCTTTATTGTTCCCAAAATAGAAGGAACTTGCTGACCTGTTCTGTATTTGAAAACTAAACAAGTTTCTCAGGGTTCTTTCTTTAAAGATGGAAAACTATTTGGACTATTCTTGCTCTTTTTCATCAATGAAGTTCGTTTCCTCTATAGCTCTCAAGAATGCAATGCTTATTTTCATATCCATATTCACAGGGATTATCATTATTTTCTAAAGTTTGCTTTCCTAGTCAAGCATTTTCAGTTTGTTGCTCTTCCGTTTGGTATGGCTACCGCTCCTAAAACCTTTATAAGGGTTCTGGGGACTCGTATCTATGATGAGAGCTCAGGGTGTTTCGCTGGTTCCTTACCTGGATGATATTTTGGTACAGGTTCCATCTTTACATTTAGCAGTATCTTATACCAACATACTTTTGTTGTTTCTACAAGAGTATGTTTGGAAAGTAAACTTTCCAGAGAGTTCTCTTTCCTTTTAGTCCAGGATTACTTTTCTGGATGTAATCAACTATATGACACTTTTTGACAGAACAGAGAAGGCTGAACTTACACTCGGCTTGTGTAAATCTTCAGTCAGTCCCTTCTCCTTCTGTAGCACTTTGTATGGAGGTTTTAGGTCTGATGATAGCAGCCACAGATGCAATTCCTTTCGCTCTGTTTCACATGAGGCCTCTTCTGCTTTGTATGCTTCATCAGTGGTGCAGGGATTACACTCAATTGGCTCAGAAGATTCTTCTGGATGCCAAAACAAGTATCCTTTTCCTGACAGATCAATGATTCATCTATTGTTCTTGGGGCATATTTTTTCCGTCCAAATTGGACCATGATCTCGACAGATGCAAGGCTTTCAGGTTGGGGTACAGTCTGGAGGTCCTAGAGAGCACAGGAAGTTTGGTTACTATGGGAGGCTAAGTTGCCTTATATATTCTTGAACTCCGTCTAATTTTGAGGGCCCAGCAGTTTTGGCCTCTTTTGAAAGAAGAGGCTTGTTTCTGTGTTTCCAGTCAGACAATGTCACAGATCTGTGTTTCCAGTCAGACAATGTCACAGCAGTGGCTTACAACAGTCATCAAGGGGGAAATCACAGTTCCCTGGCATGAGAGAGGTTTGCTGAATTGTCACTGTTTGTGGTGATGCTGTGGGTGGTGTGGGAGGAAAGTAGGGAGGCGGGCACGCCGCATATTGCAGGAGGGTTGAGGAGGGGAGGAAAAGTGGGGATTCTTTACCTACATGAGAGGGGGTCCTTCATACAATCAGGGGGAGGGGAATCCCTACACTACACAATTTTATTTTTTAATAAATAATAATAAAAAAATCCTTCAAACTGGGACTGAAAGACAGCTGCCAATATCAAAGATGGCAGCACCTAGTGAGAGGGGGGAGTGTTAGAGAACTGTTTGGGGGGAGATCATGGAGGTGGGTGAGGGTTCCCTACACTACAGCAATAAAAATAATTATATATATATATATATATATATATATATATATATATATATATATATATATATATATATATATATATATATATATATATATATATATATATTGGAAAAAAATAACAAACCCTCAGTCAAAACGGCATACTGACAGACTGTCTGACAGTACCTAAGATGTTAGTGACCAGTGGGGTAGTGTGGGAGGGAAGGGAGCTGTTAGTGATTAGGTAGGGATCAGGTGTGGGAGGTGTCAGGTGGGAGGATCATCTCTAAACTACAGCTAAATATAACTATATTTCTCCAACATTGGTGTGTCTGGTCCACGGCGTCATCCTTACTTGTGGGAATATCTCTTCCCCAACAGGAAATGGCAAAGAGTCCCAGCAAAGCTGGCCATATAGTCCCTCCTAGGCTCCGCCCACCCCAGTCATTCGACCGACGGACAGGAGGAAAAATGTAGGAGAAACCATATGGTACCGTGGTGACTGTAGTTAGAGAAAATAATTCATCAGACCTGATTAAAAAAACCAGGGCGGGCCGTGGACCGGACACACCGTTGGAGAAAGTAATTTATCAGGTAAGCATAAATTCTGTTTTCTCCAACATTGGTGTGTCCGGTCCACGGCGTCATCCTTACTTGTGGGAACCAATACCAAAGCTTTAGGACACGGATGAAGGGAGGGAGCAAATCAGGTTATAATGCTGGAAGGCTGTCATTTCCCCTCATGGGGACCGGTAAGCCATTTTCTTAGTCTCAAACAGAATAAAGGGCTTAATATGGGCTATAAAACTGGTAGACACTTTTATGGGCTAAATCGATTGCTTTATTTGGACATTTTATACATGTTTATGCTGATAATTCACACTTATAAACTTGGGGAACGTTTTTTAACGTCAGGCATTATGTTAGACACCTTTTCCAGTCTGGAAGGGCCTTCCCAGTTGTAGGCTGAGCCTCATTTTCGCGCCATTACTGCACAGTTGTTTTTGAGTGCAAGACATGCAGATGCATGTGTGAGGACCTGAAAGTAGTTGGAAAAGTTCCTAGAAGGCGTCATTTGGTATCGTATTCCCCTCTGGGCTTGGTAAAGTCACAGCAAAGGCTGTAGCTGGGACTGTATAGGGGTTAAATCTGTAACCGGCTCCGGTTTCGTTATTTTAAGGGTTAAAGCTCTGAAAATTGGTGTGCAATACTTTTAATGCTTTAAGACACTGTGGTGAAATTTTGGTAAATTTTTAACAATTCCTTCATATATTTTCACATATTGAGTAATAAAGTGTGCTCTGTTTAAAATTTAAAGAGACAGTAACGGTTTTGTTTTAAAACGGTTTTTGTGCTTTATTGACAAGTTTAAGCCTGTTTAACATGTCTGTGCCTTCAGATAAGCTATGTTCTATATGTATGAAAGCCAATGTGTCTCCCCCTTCAAAATTGTGTGATAATTGTGCCATAGCGTCCAAACAAAGTAAGGACAGTACTGCCACAAATAATGAAATTGCCCAAGATGATTCCTCAGATGAAGGGAGTAGACATGGTTCTACATCATCTCCTTCTGTGTCTACGCCAGTTTTGCCCATGCAGGAGGCCCCTAGTACTTCTAGCGCGCCAATGCTTATTACCATGCAACAATTGACGGCTGTAATGGATAACTCCATAGCAAATATTTTATCCAAAATGCCTGCATATCAGAGAAAGCGCGATTGCTCTGTTTTAAACACTGAAGAGCAGGAGGGCGCTGATGATAATTGTTCTGTCATACCCTCACACCAATCTGAAGGGGCCATGAGGGAGGTTTTGTCAGATGGGGAAATTTCAGATTCAGGAAAAATTTCTCAACAGGCTGAACCTGATGTTGTGACATTTAAATTTAAATTAGAACATCTCCGCGCACTGCTTAAGGAGGTGTTATCTACTCTGGATGATTGTGACAACTTGGTCATTCCAGAAAAATTATGCAAGATGGACAAGTTCCTAGAGGTTCCGGTGCACCCCAACGCTTTTCCTATACCCAAGCGGGTGGCGGACATAGTGAATAAGGAGTGGGAGAAGCCTGGCATACCTTTTGTTCCCCCTCCTATATTTAAGAAATTATTTCCTATGGTCGACCCCAGAAAGGACTTATGGCAGACAGTCCCTAAGGTCGAGGGGGCAGTTTCTACTCTAAACAAGCGCACTACTATTCCTATCGAAGATAGTTGTGCTTTCAAAGATCCTATGGATAAAAAATTGGAAGGTTTGCTTAAAAAGATTTTTGTACAGCAGGGTTACCTTCTACAACCCATTTCGTGCATTGTTCCTGTCACTACAGCAGCGTGGTTCTGGTTCGAGGAACTAGAAAAGTCGCTCAGTAGAGAGACTCCATATGAGGAGGTTATGGACAGAGTTCACGCACTTAAGTTGGCTAACTTTTATTTTAGATGCCGCTTTGCAATTAGCTAGATTAGCGGCAAAAAATTCAGGGTTTGCAATTGTGGCGCGCAGAGCGCTTTGGCTAAAGTCTTGGTCAGCGGATGTATCATCCAAGACAAAATTGCTTAACATCCCCTTCAAGGGTAAAACTCTCTTTGGACCAGAATTGAAAGAGATTATCTCAGACATCACTGGGGGAAAGGGCCATGCCCTCCCACAAGATAGGCCTTTCAAGGCCAAGAATAAGTCTAATTTTCGTTCCTTTCGTAATTTCAGGAACGGACCGGCCTCTAATTCTGCATCCTCTAAGCAAGAGGGTAATGCCTCACAGTCCAAATCCGCCTGGAAACCGATGCAAGGCTGGAACAAGGGTAAGCAGACCAAGAAGCCTGCTACCGCTAACAAAACAGCATGAAGGAGTAGCCCCCGATCCAGGACCGGATCTAGTGGGGGGCAGACTCTCTCTCTTTGCTCAGGCTTGGGCAAGAGATGTTCAGGATCCCTGGACGCTAGAAATAGTTTCTCAGGGTTATCTTCTGGAATTCAAGGAACTACCCCCAAGGGGAAGGTTCCACATGTCTCACTTATCCTCAAACCAAATAAAGAGACAGGCGTTCTTACATTGTGTAGAAGACCTGCTAAAGATGGGAGTGATACACCCAGTTCCAATGACGGAACAAGGAATGGGATTTTACTCAAATCTGTTTGTAGTTCCCAAAAAAGAGGGAACCTTCAGACCAATTCTGGATTTAAAGATCCTAAACAAATTTCTCAGGGTACCATCGTTCAAAATGGAAACCATTCGAACGATTCTACCCACTATCCAGGAAGGTCAATTTATGACTACCGTGGATCTAAAGGATGCGTACCTACATATTCCTATCCACAAAGAACATCATCAGTTCCTAAGGTTCGCCTTTCTGGACAAACATTACCAGTTTGTGGCCCTCCCATTCGGATTAGCCACTTCTCCAAGGATTTTCACAAAGGTACTCGGGTCCCTTCTAGCGGTTCTAAGACCGAGGGGCATTGCAGTAGTACCATACTTGGACGACATTCTAATACAAGCGTCGTCCCTTTCAAAGGCAAAGGCTCATACAGACATCGTTCTGGCCTTTCTCAGATCTCACGGATGGAAGGTGAACATAGAAAAAAGTTCTCTGTCTCCGTCAACAAGAGTTCCCTTCCTGGGAACAATAATAGATTCCTTAGAAATGAGGATCTTTCTGACAGATGTCAGAAAGTCAAAACTTCTAAGCGCTTGTCAAGTTCTTCATTCTGTTCCACGTCCTTCCATAGCTTAGTGCATGGAAGTAGTAGGGTTGATGGTTGCAGCAATGGACATAGTTCCTTTTGCGCGAATTCATCTAAGACCATTACAACTGTGCATGCTGAAACAGTGGAATGGGGACTATACAGACTTGTCTCCAGTGATTCAAGTAGATCAGAAGACCAGAGATTCACTCCGTTGGTGGATATCCCTGGACCACCTATCACAGGGAATGAGCTTCCGCAGACCAGAGTGGGTCATTGTCACGACCGACGCCAGTCTAGTGGGCTGGGGTGCGGTCTGGGAATCCCTGAAAGCTCAGGGACTATGGTCTCGGGAAGAGTCTCTTCTCCCGATAAACATTCTGGAACTAAGAGCGATATTCAATGCTCTCAGGGCTTGGCCTCAGCTTGCAAAGGCCAGATTCATAAGACAACTTGACGACTGTTGCGTATATCAATCATCAGGGGGGAACAAGGAGTTCCCTGGCGATGAAAGAAGTAACCAAAATAATACAATGGGCGGAGAATCACTCCTGCCATCTATCTGCGATCCACATCCCAGGTGTGGAAAACTGGGAAGCGGATTATCTGAGTCAGACATTCCATCCGGGGGAGTGGGAACTCCACCCGGAGATTTTTGCCCAGTTGACTCAATTATGGGGCATTCCAGACATGGATCTGATGGCGTCTCGTCAGAACTTCAAGGTTCCTTGCTACGGGTCCAGATCCAGGGATCCCAAGGCGACTCTAGTGGATGCACTAGTAGCGCCTTGGACCTTCAACCTAGCTTATGTGTTCCCACCGTTTCCTCTCATTCCCAGGCTGGTAGCCAGGATCAAACAGGAGAGGGTCTCGGTGATCTTGATAGCTCCTGCGTGGCCACGCAGGACTTGGTATGCAGACCTGGTGAATATGTCATCGGTTCCACCATGGAAGCTACCTTTGAGACAGGACCTTCTTGTTCAGGGTCCATTCGAACATCCAAATCTGGTCTCCCTCCAGCTGACGGCTTGGAGATTGAACGCTTGATTCTATCAAAGCGTGGGTTTTCAGATTCGGTGATTGATACTCTGGTTCAGGCCAGAAAACCGGTAACTAGAAAGATTTACCATAAAATATGGAAAAGATATATCTGCTGGTGTGAATCCAAGGGATTCCCTTGGAATAAGGTAAAAATTCCTAAGATTCTTTCCTTTCTGCAAGAAGGTTTGGATAAAGGATTATCTGCGAGTTCTCTAAAGGGAAAGATTTCTGCTTTATCTGTCTTACTACACAAACTACTGGCAGCTATGCCAGATGTTCAAACATTTGTTCAGGCTCTGGTTAGGATCAAGCCTGTTTACAGACCTTTGACTCCTCCCTGGAGTTTAAATCTAGTTCTTTCAGTTCTTCAAGGGGTTCCGTTTGAACCTCTACATTCCATAGATATTAAGTTGTTATCTTGGAAAGTTTTGTTTTTGGTTGCTATTTCTTCTGCTAGAAGAGTTTTAGAGTTATCTGCTCTGCAGTGTTCTCCGCCCTATCTGGTGTTCCATGCAGATAAGGTGGTTTTGCGTACTAAGCCTGGTTTTCTTCCAAAGGTTGTTTCTAACAAAAATATTAACCAGGAGATAGTTGTACCTTCTTTGTGTCCGAATCCAGTTTCAAAGAAGGAACGTTTGTTACACAATTTGGACGTAGTCCGTGCTCTAAAATTCTATTTAGAAGCTACAAAAGATTTCAGACAAACATCTTCTCTGTTTGTCGTCTATTCTGGTAAAAGGAGAGGTCAAAAAGCGACTTCTACCTCTCTTTCCTTTTGGCTTAAAAGCATCATCCGATTGGCTTACGAGACTGCCGGACGGCAGCCTCCTGAAAGAATCACAGCTCACTCCACTAGGGCTGTGGCTTCCACATGGGCCTTCAAGAACGAGGCTTCTGTTGATCAGATATGTAAGGCAGCGACTTGGTCTTCACTGCACACTTTTGCCAAATTTTACAAATTTGATACTTTTGCTTCTTCGGAGGCTATTTTTGGGAGAAAGGTTTTGCAAGCCGTGGTGCCTTCCATTTAGGTAACCTGATTTGCTCCCTCCCTTCATCCGTGTCCTAAAGCTTTGGTATTGGTTCCCACAAGTAAGGATGACGCCGTGGACCGGACACACCAATGTTGGAGAAAACAGAATTTATGCTTACCTGATAAATTACTTTCTCCAACGGTGTGTCCGGTCCACGGCCCGCCCTGGTTTTTTAATCAGGTCTGATGAATTATTTTCTCTAACTACAGTCACCACGGTACCATATGGTTTCTCCTACATTTTTCCTCCTGTCCGTCGGTCGAATGACTGGGGTGGGCGGAGCCTAGGAGGGACTATATGGCCAGCTTTGCTGGGACTCTTTGCCATTTCCTGTTGGGGAAGAGATATTCCCACAAGTAAGGATGACGCCGTGGACCGGACACACCGTTGGAGAAAGTAATTTATCAGGTAAGCATAAATTCTGTTTTTGTTTGGAAATAGAAACATCTATGATTATGTTGCTATTTCCAGGATTGAATGCTTTTGATCTTTTTGTCGGCATGGTTTTATTTTAGTGTTATGTAATAAAGAGATTTAAACTTTTTCTATTTTTCAAAAGCCTTGTCATTATTTGTCACCCACAAATACAGTAGATGCCTTTCTCTCTTTTTTTATTTTGAGTCAAATTAGTATATGACTATTTGCACCTTAATATTAATCTATGGTTTTGTGTACTAAAGTTTTTTTGTTGTTGTTTTTTTTAAAGCTAAAATTAACCTTACAAGATAGCTGATTAACGCTTTACTACCAGGAATTTCAAAAGTGTGGTGCGCAGCTGCAATGAGCAGCCTTCTAATTGCCAAAAACAATGGCAAAGCCATGCAACAAAGGGGACCCCAGAAAAGCATTTACAACCATTTGTCTTATGACTGCAATAGTTGTGTGTAAATTTCAGTGAGAAACCCAAAGCTTGTAAAAATGTTAACAATTTGTTTTTTAATATGTTCGTATTTGGCGGCAAAATGGTGGTATAAAATATACCAAAATTGGCCAAGATCAATACGTTCGGTTGTCTACTAAACAAAAATTGTGTTGATAGGTAAAACAAAAAACCAAGGCTCATTTCTGTTTCAATGGAGTGATAGCAAAAATACCAAAAAGTATCTGGTATTTTGGGCATTTTTTTGCTAAAAACTCTTTCTGTCATGTTTCACAGGAAGTTTGCTAAATTTCCAGATACTCAGAATTTTGTCCAGGCCTTAGTCAGGAACCATTTTCTCCTCATGAAATCTTAATTTTGTTTTAAGAGTTTTGAACCTATGCATAATTTGGATATTCAGCTTTGTCCTGAAAGGTCTTGTTTCCTTTGGTTATTTCTTCTGCTAGATGAGTTTCTGAATTGTTTACTCTTCGTTGTGAGCCTCCTTATCTTGTTTTTCATCAAGATAACGCTATTTTGAGAACATTTTTTTTTTACCTAAGGTGGTTTCTTCTGATAACTCCTATCGTGAGATTGATGTTGCCTCTCTTTATCCTAATCCAAAGATTTCTAAGGAGAGGCTTCCCTGTGATTTGGATATGGTCAGAGCTTTGAAGTTCTATTTTCTGGCTACTAAGGATTTTAGACAGTCCTCTAGCTTGTTCATTTTTCTAATTCCAGAAAGAGTCAGAAGGCTACTGCCGTTTGGTTAGCCTCTTGGTTGAAGCTTTTGATTCATAAAGCTTACTTGGAGACAGGTCAGTCTTCTCCTAAACGATTGCTGCCCATTCTCACAGATCAATTGCTACTTTTTGGGCCTTTATGAATAAGGCCTCTGTTGATCAAATTTGCAAGGCAGCTACTTGGTCTTCCTTACATATTGTTTCCAAAGTCGACCATTTTGACGTTTTTGCTTCTTGTGAGGCAGCTTATGCTAGGAAAGTCCTTCACGCTTTAAATATTAGTGTGTGTAGCATGTAGTGCATCCCACACCGGGAGCAGCACATTTTAGTTGTTTTGAGCCATTGATTCTTCAGGTAGCAATGGGTGGGATCAGTGAGCATGAGGTGGTCTCTGATACTTCTTCCCCTTCTGTAGCCCATAATGGGAGAATCCGTCGTCTGAATGGTAATGAGGAATCTGTTTCCAGGATTTCCCATCTCTCGCATATCGCTCCTGCTAATTCACTCTTCTCACGATTAGGGTGAACACCATTCTGTCCTTGGCTTTGTCATCTTTAGTAGAAAACCCTGGGTCGCCCCTGGGTTGTGTGACCTCCTGTACGACCTCATCTATGAGACTCTGTAGCCTCGTTCAAAGGAACTTATTCAACATAATCAGTATCTGTTGATTCCTATTAATAGCATCCGTGTAGTTTACCCTGACCATCTGTGATTTGATGATTGCCTTGCTAGTATGTGGTGGGTGATTACTAGTGGTTTCAAGTAGGGAGTTCCTATCAGTTGGTTTAGTGAAGTGTTGTAGATGATCCTCCATCATTCTTGGTAAGTATGTTTTCCTTTATTAAGACACTCTCAGCTATGGTTTTGCACTTTAAATGTAAAGTTCTAAATATAATGTTTGTACTTATATTTGCCATGATTCAGGTTTATCAGTATATTTCCTTTTTTGCAGACTGTCAGTTTAATTTTGGGAAATGCACATAAAAAAAATAAAAAAATTCTTACCTGAAATTTTTCAAATTGACTTTTTTCTAAATTGCGGGCTGTTAGGCTTGCGGGTGCGCAAAATGCTATAATTTATTGCGTCATTCTTGGCGCAATACTTTTTTGGCTCAAGAATTACGTTTGTTGATGTATTTTCGTAATTTCCGGCGTCTTAGTTGGCGCCGAGAATTTTCACGTAGTTGCGTCATCTATGACGCTCGTGTTTGTTGCAGACGTTTTTGGTGCCAAAAATATTTTGTCAGTTGTGGGCGTCATACTTGGCGCCAGACTTTTGACATTATTTAAGTCTTCATGTATTTTTGCTTCTGGTTTCCAGAGGCTTATTCTGTTGATAATTGAAATTGATCATTTTGCTTTATATGTTATTTTTTCTCTTACATATTGCAAGATGTCTCAATCTGATCCTGTTTCAGAATCCACTATTGGAATCCTGCTGCCTGATGTCGGTTTTGTTGCATTTGTTTTGGCATTTGTTGTAAACTTGTGTTAACTGTTCCTCCGGCTGTAGTTTGTGATAGTTGTCATGACAAACTTTTACATGCAGAAAATATTTCCATTAGTAGTAATTCATTACCTGTTATTCCTTCAACATCTTATGCTCAGGATATTCCTGTTAATGTGAGAGAATTTTTCTAATTCTATTCAGAAGGCTTTGTCTGTCATACCACCTTCTAATAAACGTAAAAGGTCTTTTAAAACTTCTCATAAAATTAATGAATTTTTAAATGACCGACAACATTCTGATTTATCTATCTCTGATGAGGATCTATCTGGTTCAGAAGATTCTGCCTCAGATATTGACACTGACAAATCTTCATACTTTATTTAAAATGGAGTATATTCGTTCCTTATTGAAAGAGGTGTTGATTGCATTAAATATGGAGGAGACTAGTCCTCTTGGTATTAAAACCAGTAAACGTTTAAATTGTTTTTAAACCTCATGTAGTTATTCCAGAGGTTTTTCCAGTTCCTGATGCTATTTCAGATGTAATTTCTAGGGAATGGAATAGACTGGGTACCTCTCTTACTCCTTCTTCAAGGTTTAAGAAACTGTACCCTTTGCCGTCTGATAGATTGGAGTTTTGGGAAAAGATCCCCAAAGTTGATGGAGCCATCTCTACTCTTGCTAAACGTACTACTATTCCTACGGCAGATAGTACTTCTTTTAAAGATCCTTTAGATAGGAAACTTGAATCTTATCTAAGGAAAGCTTATTCATGTTCAGGTCATCTTCTTAGGCCTGCTATTTCTTTGGCTGATGTTGCAGCTGCTTCAACTTTTTGGTTGGAAACCCTAGCGCAACAAGTATCAGATCATAATGTGTATAGCATTGTTAAGTTAATTCAACATGCTAATAATTTCATTTGTGATGCCATTTTTGATATCATCAGAATTGATGTCAGATATAGGTCTTTAGCTATATTAGCTAGAAGAGCTTTATGGCTTAAATCTTGGAATGCTGATATGACTTCTAAATCAACGTTGCTATCTCTCTGTTTCCAAGGTAATAAATTATTTGGTTCTCAGTTGGATTCAATTATTTCAACTGTCACTGGGGGGAAGGGAGCTTTTTTGCCTCAGGATAAAAAATCTAAGGGTAAATTTAAGGCTGCTAACCGTTTTCGTTCCTTTCGACAAAAAAAGGAACAGAAACCTGATCCTTCCCCTAAGGGAACGGTTTCCAATTGGAAGCCTTCTTTAGTTTGGAATAAATCCAAGCCATTTAAAAGATCTAAATCAGCCCCCAAGTCCGCATGAAGGTCCGGCCCTCATTCCTACTCAGCTGGTAGGGGGCAGAATAAAATTCTTCAAGGATGTTTGTTCTGATTCCAATGATTTTGGATTGAATTGATCCATTGTTTCTCAAGGGTACAGAATAGGTTTCAAAGTAAGACCGCCTGTGAGAAGTTTCTCTCACGCATTCCAGTGAACCCAGAAAAGGCTCAGGCTTTCCTGAAGTGTGTTTCAGACTTGGAGGTATCTGGGGTAATTGTGCCAGTTCCTGTTCAGGAATGGGGTCTGGGGTTTTATTCAAATCTGTTCATTGTCCCAAAGAAGGAGAATTCTTTCAGACCACATATGGATCTAAATATTTTGAACCGTTACGTGAGAATTCCAACATTCAAAATGGTCACTATAAGGACTATTCTGCCTTTTGTTCAGCAAGGGCATTATATGTCCACAATAGACTTACAGGATACATCTCTTCATATTCCGATTCATCCAGATCACCATCAGTTTCTGAGATTCTCTTTTTTAGACAAGCATTACCAATTTGTTGCGCTTCCTTTTGGCCTAGCGACAGCTCAAAGGATCTTTTCAAAGGTTCTCGGTGCCCTACTCTCTGTAATAAGAGAGCAGGGTATTGCAGTGTTTCCTTATTTGGACGATATCTTGGTACTTGCTCAGTCTTTACGTTCTGCAGAATCTTAAAACGAATCAACTAGTGTTTCTTCAAAAACATGGTTGGAGGATCAATTTACCAAAAAGTTCTTTGACTCCTCAGACAAGGGTAACCTTTTTAGGTTTCCAAATAGATTCAGTATCCATGACTTTGTCTCTAACAGACAAGAGACGTCTGAAATTGGTTGCAGCTTGTTGGAACCTTCAGTTTCAATCATTCCCTTCAGTAGCTATGTGCATGGAGGTTTTAGGTCTCATGACTGCAGCATCGGACGCGATCCCTTTTGCTCGTTTTCACATGAGACCTCTTCAGCTTTGTATGCTGAATCAATGGTGCAGGGATTATACAAGGATATCACAATTAATATCCTTAAATCCCAATGTTCAACTATCTCTGACTTGGTGGTTAGATCACCATCGTTTAGTTCAGGGGGCCTCTTTTGTTCGTCCAACCTGGACTGTGATCACAACAGATGCGAGTCTTTCAGGTTGGGGAACTGTCTGGGGATCTCTGACAGTGCAGGGGGTTTGGAAATCTCAAGAGGCGAGATTACCAATCAATATTTTGGAACTCCGTGCGATTTTCAGAGCTCTTCAGTTTTGGCCTCTTCTGAAGAGAGAACAGTTTGTTTTCAAACAGACAATGTCACAACCGTGGCATATGTCAATCATCAAGGTGGGACTCACAGTCCTCAAGCTATGAAAGAAGTATCTCAGATACTTGCTTGGGCGGAATCCAGCCCCTGTCTCATTTCTGCGGTCCATATCCCAGGTATAGACAATTGGGAAGCGGATTATCTCAGTCGCCAGACTTTACATCCGGGAGAGTGGTCTCTTCACCCAGATGTGTTTTTTCAGATTGTTCAGATGTGGGGGCTTCCAGAAATAGATCTGATGGCTTCTCATCTAAACAGGAAACTTCCCAGGTATCTGTCCAGGTCCAGGGATCCTCAGGCGGAAGCAGTGGATGCGTTGACACTTCCTTGGAGTTATCAACCTGCTTATATCTTTCCGCCTCTAGTTCTTCTTCAAGAGTGATTTCCAAAATCATAATGGAGCGTTTGTTTGTACTGCTGGTGGCTCCAGCATGGCCACACAGGTTTTGGTATGCGGATCTTGTGCGGATGTCCGGTTGCCAACCTTGGCCACTTCCGTTAATTTTTTGGAATTCATCCACTTCCGTTAAGGCCAGACCTTCTGTCTCAAGGCCCTTTTTTCCATCAGGATCTCAAATCATTAAATTTGAAGGTATGGAAATTGAACGCCTAGTGCTTAGTCATAGAGGTTTCTCTGACTCCGTGATTAATACTATGTTGCAGACTCGTAAATCTGTGTCTAGAAAGATTTATTATCGAGTTTGGAAGTCTTACATTTCATGGTGTTCTTTTCATAAATTCTCTTGGCATTCTTTTAGAATTCCTAGAATTTTACAGTTTCTTCAGGATTGTTTAGATAAGGGTTTGTCTGCAAGTTCCTTGAAAGGACAAATCTCTGCTCTTTTTGTTCTGTTTCACAGAAAAATTGCTATTCTTCCTGATATTGAACTAGAAAAACGTGTGGTTGTAACCAAGTGCTAAGCTATCCCTAAGCTGTGCACAAGAGGGGTCCTAACTAACCCCAAAGGAAGGGTTTGACAGTGACGGTGATGTGTACAGCGCCAAAGGCTGAGGGATAGAGAGTGAAAATACAATTAGGCCACTCAAAGGTGTGGACGATATCAACTAAGTATATAAAAAATGGTCGTGACAGTCTCAACAATGTACGGGGATGTACATCAAGTATAAAATCTATCAACAATAATTTTATTACAGAAATACATATAAAAGTACAATTTAAAATGTATATAAAACAGTAAGAATTATGTTAAATTCATGGATTCATGGATCCATGATAAGACGAAAAAATATATTTAACAAGTTAAAAGAAAAACATATGATGATAAATAGATAGACTTGATTGGTATGCAATATGGCAATGATTTGCAGGGACCGATGATAATGGTTTAAAGGTGTACACGAGGTGTAAAATAATGAATGATGAATTCAAATAATTGAAAAGTTATGAATGATGATATCAATTGATAATTCAGAACAAGATAGTAATGACCACTAGGTCACCAGAGGGCGCTCGTTCGTAACTATTTATAATACCAAATATACATTTTTTACAAACAACTTGTATCACAGCGTATGTTTCTATTGTATCAATGCTAAATCATAAAAACAATCTTACAATGTTAAAAGCAATGGAAAGGGGAACCTCATTAAATGTTGTTCGATTGAAAGTCCGTGATGGAAATGTCCCCGTGTCCACTGGAATATATAAAGTCCTGTGGATACAATTCAATCCCAGGATAGGATCACTTGATCACTTTTTTCTGCTTTTTTGCTCTTCTTTTCGGCTGCACTCTCCAAACCGATCCCAAGTGGAACACGTATTCTCTAAAAAACGAAGACAAAAAGAGAGGCGCACAAATGTGTGTATCGATAGAGATAAAAATAAGCACACACTTCAGAGGATTTGTACACAGGGTACTCACACTTTGGCACAGCACACCAGTGTGCTTGTGGAAGCGGGCTGGCAATCAGAGCTGGCCAGCTTGCTCTCTCCGGCTTCTCTTCAGTTACTGCGGCTCTCCGATAAATGAAATGTCTGGTAGTGGTATGCTCTCATTCAAACTCCAGGCTCAAGTTGGTTAAAATGAACTTAAAACTTTTATTGCACAGAGTTGACAGGCATATAATCATATATAAACAGGTTTAAAATTGCTACGCGTTTCTCGGCCCTCCTGGCCGTTTCATCAGGCATATAAAATAAGATTTAAAACCGGCCGATTTTAAATCTTATTTTATATGCCTGATGAAACGGCCAGGAGGGCCGAGAAACGCGTAGCAATTTTAAACCTGTTTATATATGATTATATGCCTGTCAACTCTGTGCAATAAAAGTTTTAAGTTCATTTTAACCAACTTGAGCCTTGAGTTTGAATGAGAGCATACCACTACCAGACATTTCATTTATCGGAGAGCCGCAGTAACTGAAGAGAAGCCGGAGAGAGCAAGCTGGCCAGCTCTGATTGCCAGCCCGCTTCCACAAGCACACTGGTGTGCTGTGCCAAAGTGTGAGTACCCTGTGTACAAATCCTCTGAAGTGTGTGCTTATTTTTATCTCTATCGATACACACATTTGTGCGCCTCTCTTTTTGTCTTCGTAATTCAGAACAAGGTGGCACAAGCTGTGCAAAAAATGAAAAAGTGGTGAAAAAATGAAGAAATGTAAAAAGATGAAAAATAATGTAAAAAAAAAAAAAATGTAGAAAAAATATATGTATAATAAAAATGGTGATAAAAAGTGACACAATTGATGTGGAACCAACCAAAAATTGGATAAAATAAACGTTAATCAAAAATAATGAAAATCATGGTGATGTTCAACAAATGTTAGTGATGATCATAAAAAAGAGTGAAAACCGAGTCTAAGTTATCATTCAGTGCAGGCGGGAGAGAAACAGAGTGGGAGTGGGACCGGACTGGAGGAGTGAGTCAAGGATAGTGTCCTGAGAATCTAAATTACACACCACGTGGCCACATCCCATTCATGATTTAAAGACACATAACTTAATACTTTGAACTGTTGGAAGTATTTTCTTTATTGGATACCCTGCAATATTCAAATAGATGTCCTAGCCTTATCAGCTTTAACAAACTGTAATAAATATTTTTGTGGGCGACAGCTCATCTAGTGAACAGCTAGATTACATTACCTGACAAAAAGATTGAACAAGCTGAATTGTGCCCACAGCTTGCAACTCGCATAACAACTGGATAGCCTCACACAACTCTCACTGCATAACCACAGAAGTTGCTCACAGAGACACTAAACACTATTGAATGCAAAAACTCATTGCCGAGCTGGTCTCTATCCCCTTCCTTTCCCGCTGAACGCAGTGTCAGTGGGTCATACCCTAATATCCTTGCCCGTCTCTGTCCAGTGGGGACAACTGCCCTGGGGTATAGAGACCAGTGGGGCTGTCCAGACTTCAAGCTACAGGATAGATAAATGCATGGAGTCCCATTGGCACAAACTAAAGCCACTGAGATGCTAAAGAAATTGAAGATGTAAAGTTGTGTGTTAAAATGGTCCGACAATACCACATAGACTGAGACAAATTAGCATAGGTGTAAACGGAATGGTGCCTTTTTCCACCTCACACTAACCGTCCCTCATGATACCACATATATATACTATATAAAGCACTCCAAGAAAAAGGGGATGTAAGATAAATATATAGAATCACGCCCCTAACCATATAGAGGAGGAGGGTTCTGACAACTGAAATCAATATTATAACCTTCATTACGTCAAACAGCGTCAAGAGACCCTGATCCTTATTGTCTCCTGCAAGACCCTCTAAACTACCTAATTGACCCACGGAAGGGGGAGATCTGAAGAGATAACCAAAATGTCGACTAGGAAAGGGAACAAAGCGGATAAAATGATGAAATCTGCATCTATGGAGACATTCTTTAGAACATCCAGCATCCATAAAAATAAAGAGCTTCTCCCAAATGAAGCTGAGGAAGAGCCTGAATCTGAAACTGAGGGAGATCTTGAAGACATGACTCCTGTGACCAAGGCGGACCTCCATGCCTTGGTATCCAAACAGGATATCGCAACCAACTTCGATAAACTTTGGGAAAAGATGGATAGCTTCCAAGAAACAATTACTAACAGTCTCACTGATATAAAAACTGAGATCTCAGAACTAGGGACTCGGGTAGATTCCTTAGAAACTACAACTGATGAAATGGGTGAAGAGATGGCTGAAGTATCCCAAACTCTGACAGCCCAACAACAAACAATAACAGAACTAGAAGAGAAAATTGAGGACATCGAAAATAGGAGCAGAAGATCCAACATTCGACTTAAAGGGGTTCCCGAGACAATTGGAGCTGAGGACCTATATGAATACCTCCAACAACTATTCAGGGCAATATTGGGAGCACAAGCTGACTCTGAAATCCAAATAGAAAGAGCCCATAGAGCCCTCAGAGCAAAGCCTAAACCAGAACAACCCCCGAGAGATGTGATACTTAAGCTTCTGAGATTTCCTGACAGAGAAAAAATACTAACAGCGGCCAGAAATAATCCCACGTTTAAATTCCAAGGTAATGTTATCCAGTTTTTCCAGGATCTCTGCATCAAAACCCTACAAAGAAGATTTACCCTTCGACCGCTCACCCTCCTCCTCAGAAAGCACCACATTCCATATAGATGGGGTTTCCCCTTTGCCCTGCATGTTATGAGGAACGGCAGAACAGTCACGATCAAATCCACTGCAGAAATACCTGATATTTGCAAATTCTTGGAGCTAGACCCACCAGAAATGGTAGAGGGGGAAACAACAGCAGGCTCTTCGGAACCCTCTCATTCTCAAGCAAAACCTCAGAGGCCAAGATGGAAAAAAGTTACTAAAAAGAAAGCTAAAACATGAAACTCAGATATGAACAGAACAGTAACCCACTAGAAAAGTTTCTATTTTTTTGATATAGAAACATGAGCTATAGAGGAAGATTCTTAATCTCAAGATGGAGAAGGGGGTTGAGGAGGCATTAAGTCTAAAGAATGACTGTATGTTCATTAATACTTATATGATATTTATTATTGTGGTTTTTGTTGTGACCACGTACGGAACACACACCGTGGTGGTATTGACACATGTTGTGCAGTACATTATGTTACAATGTTAAGTTATTAGTTATATTAATGTTTATATTTTCTTTGTTGTTTGGAGTCACGGAAGGCCTTACACGCACACAGAGCTCATCAATCGCGAGTAGATTGGCGAGATTCTGGGAGAGGTCTCATCAGACGGTGATTAAGGTACCCTTTAAATTTTTTAAATATCTGTTAGAAAAGAGTAGAGTACAAACATACCACTAAGAATGTCAATACCTAGAATTACATTACTCTCACACAATGCAAGAGGCCTTAACACTGACATAAAAAGAAGAACTGCAATGACTAATTATAGGCGACTGAGGGCTAATGTCCTTTTCCTTCAGGAAACACATTTCCTACACTCCACCATACCACAATACTGGGCAAAGGATTTCCCACAGCAATTCCACTCCACGATAGACTCCAAAAAAAGAGGAGTATCTATTCTTATTCATTCTTCCATTCCCTTCACACACAAAGACACAATAGCAGATAAGGAGGGCAGGTACCTTCTGGTGTCTGGTCAAATAGGAGGAATAGATATACTCTTCTGTAATGTATATGCTCCAAATGAGCAACAAGATAAATTCTTCCAAAACATATCTCACCTGCTGACTGATTGGTCTAGGATGCGTATAGTTCTAGCAGGAGATTTTAACATAGATATGCAAGCATTAATAAAAGACTCGGCCAATTTTCAATCTAAAAAGAAGCAAAGACAGAGAGGGGTAGCTAAATACATAGAGGGGATGCTTGAGCAGCACACACTGCAAGACACTTGGCAGATATTCCATGGAGATGCCAGAGACACTACATTTTATTCATCGGCACACAATAGCTACACAAAGATAGACTATATATATACGAATCAGATACTCCAACCAATATTACAACATATAGATATTCTTCCTTGTGTATGGTCAGACCATTCAATCACTAAACTCAATTTAGGTGACCTATCAGACCCAAAGAGAACAAAATCTTGGACGTATGACCCATCATATATCAAAAACCCGATCATCAAGGATAAAATCCTTAAAGATCTAGAAGAATATTGGCGGATTAATCTAGATACCACAAACAATCCTATCATACCATGGGCGGCACATAAGGCAGTGATTAGGGGTGTACTGATTAAAGAAAAGACAACAGCTAGGAAACAACATACCCTTCTATTAAGGCAGCTATATTCGGAGATTACCTCATTAGAAAAGACACACAGAATAACTAAATCCCAAGATATATTGACACAACTGATAACCACTAAAAATAAGTTACAAGCCATATTGAACGAACAATCCGTAAAGGCAGCACATAGATTGAAAACAAACTACTTTATTTTCTCCAACAAACCAGATAAATACCTAGCGAAAAAAATTAGAGACAATTATCAGGCACTATCAATACCAACCATACAGAATTTGAACGGTCATATGACATCCCACCCACAGGAAATTGTAGACACATTTGCACAATATTATAGTGAACTGTACGATGGGACTAAAGTGCAACATTCCCCCCTGACGGACAAACTATTTGACTCTTTCCTACACAAAGCAAACCTGAAACCAATTACTGAGGCAGATAGAGAGACCCTTAATGCTAAAATTACTTATGCAGAGGTCCGAGCAGCCATCAAAGATCTTAAGCCAAGCAAAGCCCCAGGCCCAGATGGTTTCTCGGGGGAATATTATAAAGCTTTCAGGGATACTCTAATACCTCACCTAGTAGTATTTGCCAATCACATTATGGAAGGGGGAGATATACCTATAGAACTGCTTCAGGCCAGGATAGTGGTGATACCAAAACAGGGGAGGGACCCCCATTTATGCGCTAACTATAGACCGATTTCCCTCATCAACCAGGATCTTAAAATAGTTACAAAAATCTTAGCCAATAGGCTGAAACACATCCTACCCTCAGTCATACACCCTGACCAAGTTGGATTTGTTAAGGATAGGGAAGCACCTGATAATATTAGAAGGATGGTATCGGTCATTGACTTTCTTCGGGATAGGGGGATGCCTTCTCTGATCCTATCTTTGGATGCGGAGAAGGCATTTGACCGGGTTGATTGGAAATACATGTTGCGATTGCTGACATTAATGGGATTTAAGGGACGGTTTATGAACGCTATTGAGGGACTATATTCGACACCTACAGCTCAGGTCAGAGCAATTGGACATCAGTCAAAAACCATACATATACTCAATGGCACACGGCAGGGTTGCCCTCTGTCGCCCTTGATTTTTGCGCTTTGCATAGAACCCTTTGCTGCATATATACGTAACTGCCCGGATATCTGGGGACTAGAGGTAGGGACGATACATCATAAGATTACTTTGTTCGCAGATGATGTGCTACCAACCATCTCGAAACCATTGATCTCATTGCCACACGTATATCAGGCCATACAACTATTTTCTCAGATATCGGGTTATAAAATTAATGTGGACAAATGTGAAGCACTTCCCCTATCGATACCTAAACATACAATTAAGATGATTGAGACAAACTTTGATTTTAAGTGGGTTTCAGAGGGGCTAAAATACCTAGGGGTAAAGTTGACCACTCACTCCTCAAAGTTATACGCTGCAAATTACCTTCCCATATATAAAGCAATTAGATCAGACTTAGGAAAATGGAGGAAAATGGGTTTTTCTTGGTATGGAAGACTATCTGCCGTCAAGATGACGATTCTGCCCAGAATCCTCTATCTGTTTAGGGTCCTCCCAATTAAGGTCAATAACTTAGATTTAGATAATCTTCAACGAGACATACATAGATTCTTAAGGGACAACAAACACCCGAGGATTCCACATCAAATTCTGACGAGACACAGACAATTGGGGGGAGTGGGGTCACCCAACTTACATGACTATTACAAAGCAGCTAGATTGGCACAGGATTCAATACTCGCGAGAAGACAGAAAGATGTTCTCTGGCCTGCTTTAGAGGCAGCTATGGAGGGGAAGGAGGAACCCGATGATATCCTCTGGGGTACTCCAAAGACTAAAGATACAAAGGTTTATCGAAACAAAACTACACAAATGACCAAGCAAGAATGGACTAAGATACAAAGGATAGGGAAGCTGATGCCTACACAATCCTTACTGATACCATTAAAATATTTGATAAATAAGGAATTTATATACCATATAAAGAAATGGGAAAACAAAGGCCTATACAGGGTAGCAGATATGCAGTCACAAGGTAAATTATTGACCTTTACACAACTTAGACAGAAGTTAGAGCCTATACAAATACAGTGGTTCCTCTACCTACAGGTCATCTCAGCTATACAACCATATATCAACAGGGCCAAGACACATAGTCAAAGGACGACTCTCGAAAACCTATGCTCAGCAACCATTAGACCCAAAAAAGCAATCTCTAGGTTATACATATCACTACAAGAAAATAAAAATGTAACTAAATCTACACTGTTGCTAAAATGGGAGGAGGATATTGCTGGAGAGTATGCGATTGACAAATGGAATGATATATTCTATAAAGCTAGTAAAGGCCTTATGAGCGCAGACCTTAGAGAGAACGTACTGAAAACAACCTTTAGATGGTACTTAACACCCATGAAAACATCTCATATGACACCGGGAAATTCTAGACTTTGCTACAGGGGGTGTGGGGTCAGAGGAACATATCTCCATATGTGGTGGGAATGCCCTAGAGTCCAAACCATTTGGCGAGAGCTGTCCCTATTGCTGAGCAACCTACTAACCGAACAGATCTCGCTCACACCAGCCCAGGCATTGTTACATGAGACGGTCCCAAGACTAAACCCACACATAAACACTTTTATCCAAATTTTATGTACCACTACAAGAATAGCTATAGCTAAATATTGGAAAAATGAGACACCGACGTGGACAGAGGTCCTTAATAGAATACAGATGGTTTATTCAATGTACGAGACAGCAGCTTATATTCAGGACACAGGGCCTACGTTCCAGAAGATATGGTTTTACTGGATAACTAAAGGGGACATAGAAATAAGGTAGGAAGGGAGGCAAGGATTCCTTTAGAGGAAGATAGTTGCTGATCTGACGCAAGAGATTATTTAATATAAGGAAAATTGATGAGGAAGCTACTAATAGCAATATAACTGAGATAAAAGGCGTGAGGTATTCGTGACTCCATTAGTTTAATTTGTTATGTTATGAGAAATGTTGAGTTTTGTTTATTTGTTCTAATTAGATATACGATAAAGCTAAAGTTATGAGAATCTGACCCCCATGATTAGTTACTTCTAATAAAGAGTCATATATCCAAGGATGTATAAAAGAAGTAATGGAAGGAAAAAGATGAAAAGGGGAGAAACCTCCATATACACTGATACAGATTACAACATAGATAGCAGCATAATTTAATTGGAGATATCTTATGGACATAAGGATAAAAGTAAATACAGAGGGTTTTCATCGGAAACTTTGCTCAAGGAACTGTCTTCAGCTGAGAACGATATGTACCTCAGTATATAATTAATAAGTAAGGTATTCTTTATCATGCTGTCGAATGTTTTCATCTTCTATGTACTTGCTTAATGTACCCTACATGTATTGTATCTGAAATGTAATGGGGAGGTTTGTGGTTTAATAAAAAATATTTTATCTAAAAAGAGTGAAAACCAAATGTTGTAATCCAAATGAATAAAGTCAATTTAAACCAGAATAAACCTTAAATGTTGGTGGTGATGATCCCTAGGCGAATCCCTGGCAACGATCAGCTGCAAATTCAATGTCCTAAAACGTCCCTGTAAAAAAATTAAAACATAGTGTAATATGTCCACAGAAGAGTAATATCCTTGGAGTAATTCTTACCAGTGGGTCAACGCGTTTCGGCCCTATAACACAGGCCTTTATCAAGACTCAGTCAACACTATGTTTTAATTTTTTTACAGGGACGTTTTAGGACATTGAATTTGCAGCTGATTCAATGTCCTAAAACGTCCCTGTAAAAAAATTAAAACATAGTGTTGACTGAGTCTTGATAAAGGCCTGTTATAGGGCCGAAACGCGTTGACCCACTGGTAAGAATTACTCCAAGGATATTACTCTTCTGTGGACATATTACACTATGTTTTAATTTTTTTACAGGGACGTTTTAGGACATTGAATTTGCAGCTGATCGTTGCCAGGGATTCGCCTAGGGATCATCACCACCAACATTTAAGGTTTCTTCTGGTTTAAATTGACTTTATTCATTTGGATTACAACATTTGATTTCACTCTTTTTTTATGATCGTCACTAACATTTGTTGAACATCAACATGATTTTCATTATGTTTGATTAACGTTTATTTAATCCATTTTTTATATATATATATATATATATTTATTTATTTATTTCCATCTTACTGGGAGGAGAGTCTACTGCTTTATTCATCAGGCAAAGACACCCCAGCCAAAGGCTTAAATACCTCCCCACTCCCCTCATCCCCCCAATCGTTCTTTGCTTTTCGTCACAGGAGGTTGGCAGAGAAGTGTCGGAAGATACGGAGTAGTCTCTTATGGAGGGTAGTACTATTCGCAATGGGACTGGAATTTTAAGTAGTCCTGTCAGCCTCTCATTGAGAGCATGGGTGAAAGTTAGAGTCCAGAGATGCAGAGGGAGTTCTCCTTCGAAGCCATCCCGACTCATATTAACAGCTTAAGCAATCAGCGTTGACGAATTTAGCTGCCTGCTTTTCTTCTCTCGAATCAATGTCAGGAGCGACGCTACTAACCTGTCGCACTTAAAGAGCCGTGTTCCTGTTCCACGGCGGTGATTCTGGTAAGATAGTTTCATTATTATATATAATTGTGTGTGTGTGTGTGTAATAATGCAAGAAGACAGGGTCACAGTGTGACTCCTTTTATCTGTATAGAATCTAGGGTAATACCCTCGGGAAGGGGGTTATGGATTTTATTATGCATAATATTGTTTGTGTTTCTGCTGCACTGACTCTGTCAGTGTGGAACAGTTAGAGAGAGGTTGAGGCACGTCTCTCTCTCAAGTGCAAGGGCGGTCCTGCATGACACTCCAGGTGACCAGGTGTGGCCTCTGTAACTTCCTCTTTCTCGACCTGCGTTCGGAGGAGACGAAAGCGGTTTCTGTAGTCCGGGTCATAGGAGGTGGTGAGTGCCCTGGCCATTGGGATATAAAGGTGCCTTTTAATAATTTGATCAAGTCCGTAATAAAGGTGCAAGCTATGGAGGACTCTGATATGTTAGAGGATACTCCCTCTTTATCTTAAACTATTATCTGTGTATACTGTGAGGAGGTTACGGTCGAACCCTCCGACACAACTCTGTTCCACATGCTTTAACAATATTGCTATATCCATAAAGTATTTAGTACGACTGAGCCATCAACCTCTGAGGGCTCTCCACCCCGCGAGGTGTGTTCCCTACAATCATCTCTGATTACACAAGCAGTTCCCCAGGGCACTACTAATCCTCCCGCGGGAGGGGTCCTTTGGCCTCCAGACTTCGTCGATCAGTTGCAGACGGCGGTTTCTGCGGCCATAAATGCGACGCCTCGTCCTACTAAGCTCAAGCGGAAGGTATGGCATGGTTATCCGTCTCAGGAGTCTTCGACTCCACTGGATGTCTCAGATTATCTGCTGAGAACAACTCCGACTTATCGGAGGATGTCGCTTCTGGGTCGGAATCGGCTACTTCTAGGCCTCCGTACGCGGAGGAACCAGATTTCAAATTTAAGATGGAGCATTTGCGCTTTCTGCTGAAGGAAGTGCTTGCCACGCTGGAGGTTCCAGAACCGAAACTCCAGGAGGAACCTTCGATCCCTAAACTGGATAGGGTTACATGGACAGGGTAGTGCCCCAGGCCTTCCAGGTTCCTATCAAAATGGCGAACATTATTAAAAATGAATGGGAGAAACTGGGTTCGCCCTTTTCTCCCTCGTCTTCTAAGAAGCTTTTCCCCATTCCGGACGTGCACCTCGAACTGTGGGGAACCGTCCCTAAGGTGGATGGGGCTATCTCCACGTTCGCTAAGAGAACGACCATTCTGCTTGAGGATAGCTCCTCTTTTAAGGAACCCATGGATAAGAAGATGGAGTCAATGTTGCGGAAGATGTTCCAACTGATGGAGTTCGTTTTCCAACTGGCAGCAGCAGTCACTGTGGTGGCTGGTGCGGCTACCTACTGGTGTGATGCTCTATCAGCAATGGTCGAGGTGGAGACTCCCCTCAATGAGATTCTGGATCAAATCAAAGCCCTAAGGGTAGCGCATTAGTTCATTTGTGATGCTAAAATGCAGATTATTCGTCTGAATGCTAAGACATCAGGGTTTTCTGTTTTAGCCCGCAGGGCTCTGTGGCTAAAATCGTGGTCTGCTGACATGACGTCTAAGTCTCTCTTGCTTTCCCTTCCATGCAAGGGGAAGATTTTGTTCGGCCTGGGCCTGGATTCTATCTTATCTACAGTCAAGGGTGGCAAGGGTGCCTTCTTAAGAAAGCCAAACCTAAGGGATCTACTTTTCGTCCCTTTCATGTGGACAAGTCTCGGCGCCAGCAGCCTTCCGCAAAATCTGAGCAATCCAAGGGATTATGGAAGCGAGCAAACTCTCGGAACATGTCCAAGCAGAACAAGAAGACCGCCGAGTAAAAGTCCGCATGAAGGGGCGGCCCCTGACCTGTCCTTGGACCAGGTAGGGAGCAGACTATCTCTTTTTGCGGGGGCCTGGAGGGGAGACGTTACAGACCATTGGGATTTCAGTGATCCACATTCCAGTGTGGACAACTGGGAAGCGTATTTTCTGAGCAGACAGACGTTTCATCCAGGGGAATCAGCAGATGGGGGACGCCAGAAATAGATCTCATGGTGTCCAGACTCAATTGCAAGCTACCCAGATACGGGTTGTGATCCAGGGATCCCCAGGCGGAACTGATAGACGCCTTGGGGGTACCCTGGGACTTCAACGTAATTTACATATTTCCACCGTGGCCTCTTCTACCTCGAGTAGGGCCCCGCATCAAGCAGGAGCAAACTTCAGCTATTCTTATTGCACGTGGTTTGTGGATCTAGTGGCAATCTCCTCATATCCGCCGTGGAAGTTACCTTGTCGCAAGGATCTGCTAGTTCAAGGTCCTTTTCAACATCAAAATCTCGATTTTCTGAGGCTGACTGCGTGGAGATTGAACGCCTAGTCTTAGCCAAGAGAGGATTTTCGGAGAAAGTGATTGACACTCTCGTTCAGGCCAGGAAGCCGGTCACTAGACCCATCTACCATAAGGTGTGGAGGACCTACTTGTCTTGGTGTGAGGAATGAGGATACCCGTGGCATAAGGTCAGGGTATCCAGGATTTTGGCTTTTCTTCAGGATGGTCTAGATAAGGGTCTTGCCGCCAGTTCCCTAAGGGGACAGATCTCGGCTTTATCTGTACTGTTACATTAGAAGCTTGTGGAGCTTTCTGGTGTGGATCAGACCAGTTTTCAGGAATCTGGCTCCTTTTTGGAGCTTAAACTTGGTTCTTAATGTCAAGGGCATGCATAGGCTCAAACAGAGCCCTCTGCAAAACCTTAAGATTCTCTCATGGAAGGTCCTGTTGTTGTTTGTTATTGCATTGGCACGCAGAGTCTCCTTGAGTTGGCGGCCTTGCAATGTGAGCCTCCCTACTTAGTTTTTAATGCTGATAAGGCTGTTCTTCGCACTGGTTTGGGATTCCTCCACAAGGTAGTGTTGAGTCGTAACATTAATCAGGAAATAGAAGTTCCTTCCTTGTGTCCTAACCCTTCTTCTTCGAAGGCCTCCTTTACCCTCCCATTTTTTTATTCAGTGTCTTCTAGAGCTTGGGTATTCCCACAAGTGATGAATGAAGCAGTGGACTCTCCTCCCATTAAGATGGAAAACCTAAATTATGCTTACCTAAAAATTTCATTTCCATCTGTGGGAGGAGATTCCACTGCTCCCGCCCGTTCCCTGGCGGGAGTATCTAAATTTATTTAATCTTCTGGCACCATTTATACCCTGATATTTCTCCTACTGTTCCTTGTTTCCTTGGCAGAATGACTGGAGGATGGGGGAGTGGAGGAGGTATTTAAGCCTTTGGCTGGGGTGTCTTTGCCTCCTCCTGGTGGCCAAGTTCTGAATTCCCATAGATGGAAATGAAATTATCAGGTAAGCATAATTTATGTATTTTTCCCAAAAAACATAATTTATTCTTACCTAATCAATTTCTTTCATTCTTGGTGTTGAGAGTACACGTTTCGTTACTGTTGGAAATTCATTACCTGGACAGCACTTTCCTAAACCTCCCAGTATTATGTATTGCCAAGATTAGGAAGAAGTAAGAAAGATAGTAGGGTTAAGAGGTGCAAACTAAAACTGCAACTAGAAAAATGGGCAGGTTTGTGGACTCTCACCACTAAGAAAGAAAGGAATTGAATCTCAAAAGGTTCAGGAATCCTTAAAGGGACAGTCAACTCAAATTTTTGTATTGTTTAAAAAGATAGATCATACCTTTATTACCAATTCTCCAGTTTTGCATAACCAATACTGTTATATTAATATACTTTTAACCTCTGTGATTGCCTATAAAAAGGTCGGTGAGAAGCTGTCTTGCCCAAGAGCTTTTCCTAATTTCAGATCTTTAATAGCCTTTGTGAACTCTGTCATCATAATAGGTTCAGAGACCGAGTCTATGGTCGGACTAGACCGTGGAGATTTAAATTCCCCACCTTAGATAAATACTGCTTGATAAATACTGACTGCAGGTTCTCTTCTGAGAACCTGCAGTCGTAGGGGGTCGAAAGGCTTGCAAAGTCTTTGATTAATCGACCCCTATATCCTGAGGTTTATTAATCTTAACACCATCTTTGCAAAGGAAGGGAATTCTATTAGCTTTCACAATTTGTCTGTTTATTGGCTAACAGTTTATCAGCTCTGTTCCCCTTGTGATAGAAACAATGTGGTAATTTGGTCAAAGGGACAGTCAATACTAAAATTGTTATTGTTTAAAAAGTTAGATAATACCTTTACTACCCATTCCCCAGCTCTGCACAACCAACATTGTTATATTAATATACTTAGTAACATTTAAACCTCTAAATTTCTGCCTGTTTCTAAGCCATAGACAGCATCTTAATCACATGCTTTTTTATTTGCTTTTCACAACAGGATACTGCTAATTCATGTGGGCCATATAGATAACAATGTGCTCACGCCCGTGGGTTCTGCACAACACAGCTAAAATGCAAGTCAATAGATAATAGTCATGCGATCAGTGGGCTGTCTGCACAGGCTTAGATACAAGGTAATCACAGAGGTAAACATTATATTAATATAACCGTGTTGGTTATGCGAAACTGGGGAATGGGTAATAATGGGATTATCTATCTTTTTAAAACAATAAAAAATATATTACAGACTGTCCCTTTTTAAGACCACACCTGTCCAACTGAACTGGAGGACTAGAGAAAGAAGATATCTGAAAGTCTTCATGTCCAGAATGGGCTAAACTTACCCTTCTCCTTCCTCTAGCTTTGCTTTCTCCTAAAGGGACTGTAAAGTCAAAATTAAACTTTCATGATTCAGATAGGGCATGTAATTTTAAACCACTTTCTAATTTCACTTTTATTATCAAATTAGATTTTCTTCTGTTAAGTGTGATCAGTCCACGGGTCATCATTACTTCTGGGATATTACTCCTCCCCAACAGGAAGTGCAAGAGGATTCACCCAGCAGAGTTGCATATAGCCCCTCCCCTCTACGTCACCCCCAGTCATTCTCTTGCACCCAACGACTAGATAGGATGTGTGAGAGGACTATGGTGATTTTATTTAGTTTATCTCTTCAATCAAAAGTTTGTTATTTTTTAATAGCACCGGAGTGTGTTATTCCTTCTCTGGTTGAGTTTGAAGAAGAATCTACCAGAGTTTTTACTATGATTTTAGCCGGAGTTGTTAAGATCATATTGCTGTTTCTCGGCCATCTGAGGAGAGGTAAACTTCAGATCAGGGGACAGCGGGCAGTTTATTCTGCAAAAAGGTATGTAGCAGTTTTTATTTTCTAACAATGGAATTGCTGAGAAAATCCTGCCATACCGACATTATATCATGTATGTATAATTTACATTTTAGTATTCTGGGGAATGGTACTTCACTGGAATTACACTGTGTATATAAGATTTTAGCCTAATAGAAATACAACAGGCTTTTTAATAATTCTTAATTATGTTAAACGTTTTTGCTGGAATGTAAAATCGTTTTCATTTTCTGAGGTACTGGGTGAATAAAATGTTTGGGCACTATTTTTCCACTTGGCAGTTGCTGGATCTATTTATGACAGTTTTTAATCTCTCTCACTGTTGTGTGTGAGGGGGTGGGACCTTTTTTTGGCGCTTTTGCTACGCATCAAAAATTTCAGTCAAAAGCTCATTGTTTTTTCCTGCATGTTCCGGTTTATCTCTACAGAACCCAGGGATCTTCAAAGCTAATTTGAGGGAAGTAATCTAACAGAGCTGTAAGATTGTAGTTGACTGTGATAAAAAAACGTTTATTCTTTAACTTTTTTATGCCTCAGGGTTGGTTATTTCTTGCTACTGGGTACAAGCCTTTACTAAGTTGCATTTTGTTTTACAAAGCTGATTGATTTCATCTGTTATATATATTCAGTGCTTTTCAAGCACAGTTCGTTTTTTTTTTTTTTTTTTTTCATTGTATTTTACTTGTATAGTATTTCCAATTTGCAAGTTTATTTGCTAGTTTGTTAAACATGTCTGATTCAGAAGATGAGACCTGTACTATTTGTACTAAAGCCAAGGTGGAGCCCAATAGAAATTTATGTACTAACTGTATTGATGCTACATTAAATAAAAGTCAATCTGTACAAATTGAACAAATTTCACCAAACAACGAGGGGAGAGTTATGCCGACTAACTCGCCTCACGTGACAGTACCTGCATCTCCCGCTCGGGACGTGCGCGATATGGCGACGCCAAGTACATCTGGGCGGCCATTACAAATAACATTACAAGATATGGCTACTGTTATGTCTGAGGTTTTGGCTAAATTACCAGAACTAAGGGGCAAGCGTGATCACTCTGGAGTGAGAACAGAGTGCGCTGATAATGTTAGGGCCATGTCAGATACTGCGTCACAACTTGCAGAACATGAGGACGGAGAGCTTCATTCTGCGGCTGACGGTTCTGATCCAAACAGATTGGATTCAGATATTTCAAATTTTAAATTTAAGCTGGAAAACCTCCGTGTTTTACTAGGGGAGGTGTTAGCGGCCCTGAATGATTGTAACACAGTTGCAATACCCGAGAAAATGTGTAGGTTGGATAAATATTTTGCTGTACCAACAAGTACTGACGTTTTTCCTATACCTAAAAGATTAACTGAAATTATTACTAAGGAGTGGGATAGACCCGGTGTGCCGTTCTCACCCCCTCCAATATTTAGAAAGATGTTCCCAATAGACACCACCACACGGGATTTATGGCAAACGGTCCCTAAGGTGGAGGGAGCAGTTTCTACTTTAGCTAAACGTACCACTATCCCGGTAGAGGATAGCTGTGCCTTTTCAGATCCAATGGATAAAAAATTAGAGGGTTACCTTAAGAAAATGTTTGTTCAACAAGGTTTTATATTGCAACCCCTTGCATGCATTGCGCCGATCACGGCTGCAGCGGCATTCTGGATTGAGTCTCTAGAAGAGAATCTTGGTTCAGCTACGCTGGACGACATTTCAGACAGGCTTAGAGTACTTAAGCTATCTAATTCATTCATTTCGGAAGCCGTAGTACATTTAATTAAACTTACGGCTAAGAATTCCGGATTCGCCATTCAAGCGCGCAGAGCACTGTGGCTAAAATCCTGGTCAGCTGATGTAACTTCTAAGTCCAAATTACTTAATATACCTTTCAAGGGACAGACCTTATTTGGGCCTGGTTTGAAAGAAATTATCGCTGACATTACAGGAGGTAAGGGCCACGCCCTACCTCAAGACAAAGCCAAACCTAAGGCTAGACAGTCTAATTTTCGTTCCTTTCGGAATTTCAAAGCAGGAGCAGCATCATCTTCCACTACTCCAAAACAAGAAGGATCTGGTGCTCGCTACAGACAAGGCTGGAGACCTAACCAGTCCTGGAACAAGGGCAAGCAGGCCAGGAAGCCTGCAGCTGCCACTAAAACAGCATGAATTGAGGGCCCCCGATCCGGGATCGGATCTAGTGGGGGGCAGACTTTCTCTCTTCGCCCAGGCTTGGGCAAGAGATGTCCAGGATCCCTGGGCGCTAGAGATAATATCTCAGGGATACCTTCTGGACTTCAAACACTCTCCTCCAAGAGAGAGATTTCATCTGTCAAGGTTGTCGACAAACCAAACAAAGAAAGAAGCGTTTCTACGCTGCATACAAGAACTATTGTTAATGGGAGTAATCCATCCAGTTCCACGGTCGGAACAGGGACAAGGGTTTTACTCAAATCTGTTTGTGGTTCCCAAAAAAGAGGGAACTTTCAGACCAATACTGGATTTAAAGATCCTAAACAAATTCCTAAGAGTTCCATCATTCAAAATGGAGACTATCCGGACAATTTTACCCATGATCCAAGAAGGTCAGTACATGACCACAGTGGACTTAAAGGACGCTTACCTTCACATACCGATTCACAAAGATCATTACCGGTATCTAAGGTTTGCCTTTCTAGACAGGCATTACCAGTTTGTGGCTCTTCCATTCGGATTGGCTACAGCTCCAAGAATCTTCACAAAGGTTCTAGGTGCTCTTCTGGCGGTACTAAGACCGCGGGGAATTTCGGTAGCTCCTTACCTAGACGACATTCTGATACAAGCTCCAAGCTTTCAAACTGCCAAGTCTCATACAGAGTTAGTACTGGCATTTCTAAGGTCACATGGATGGAAGGTGAACGAAAAGAAAAGTTCACTCGTTCCACTTACAAGAGTTCCCTTCCTGGGGACTCTTATAGATTCTGTAGAAATGAAGATTTACCTGACAGAAGACAGGTTAACAAGACTTCAAAGTGCTTGCCGCACCCTTCATTCCATTCAACACCCATCGGTGGCTCAATGCATGGAGGTAATCGGCCTAATGGTAGCAGCAATGGACATAGTGCCATTTGCTCGCTTACACCTCAGACCACTGCAATTGTGCATGCTAAGTCAGTGGAATGGGGATTACTCAGACTTGTCCCCTTCTCTGAATCTGGATCAAGAGACCAGAAATTCTCTTCTATGGTGGCTTTCTCGGCCACATCTGTCCAGGGGGATGCCATTCAGCAGACCAGACTGGACAATTGTAACAACAGACGCCAGCCTTCTAGGTTGGGGTGCCGTCTGGAATTCTCTGAAGGCTCAGGGACAATGGAGTCAGGAGGAGAGTCTCCTGCCAATAAACATTCTGGAATTGAGAGCAGTTCTCAATGCCCTCCTGGCTTGGCCCCAGTTGACAACTCGGGGGTTCATCAGGTTTCAGTCGGACAACATCACGACTGTAGCTTACATCAACCATCAGGGAGGGACAAGGAGCTCCCTAGCAATGATGGAAGTATCAAAGATAATTCGCTGGGCAGAGTCTCACTCTTGCCACCTGTCAGCAATCCACATCCCGGGAGTGGAGAATTGGGAGGCGGATTTCTTAAGTCGTCAGACTTTTCATCCGGGGGAATGGGAACTTCATCCGGAGGTCTTTGCCCAAATACTTCGACGTTGGGGCAAGCCAGAGATAGATCTCATGGCGTCTCGACTGAACGCCAAGCTTCCTCGGTACGGGTCCAGATCCAGGGATCCAGGAGCAGTCCTAATAGATGCCCTGACGGCACCTTGGGACTTCAGGATGGCTTATGTGTTTCCACCCTTCCCGATGCTTCCTCGATTGATTGCCAGAATCAAACAGGAGAGAGCATCAGTGATTCTGATAGCACCTGCATGGCCACGCAGGACTTGGTATGCAGACCTGGTGGACATGTCATCCTGTCCACCTTGGTCTCTACCTCTGAAACAGGACCTCCTGATACAGGGTCCTTTCAAACATCAAAATCTAACTTCTCTGAAGCTGACTGCTTGGAAATTGAACGTTTGATTTTATCAAGACGTGGGTTTTCTGAGTCAGTTATTGACACCTTAATACAGGCCAGGAAGCCTGTTACCAGAAAGATTTACCATAAAATATGGCGTAAATACCTATATTGGTGTGAATCCAAAGGTTACTCTTGGAGTAAGGTTAGGATTCCTAGGATATTGTCTTTTCTACAAGAAGGTTTAGAAAAGGGTTTATCTGCTAGTTCATTAAAGGGACAGATCTCAGCTCTGTCTATTCTGTTACACAAACGTCTGTCAGAAGTGCCAGACGTTCAGGCTTTTTGTCAGGCTTTAGCGAGGATTAAGCCTGTGTTTAAGACTGTTGCTCCACCATGGAGTTTAAATCTTGTTCTTAACGTTTTACAGGGCGTTCCGTTTGAACCCCTCCATTCCATTGATATAAAGTTGTTATCTTGGAAAGTTCTATTTTTAATGGCTATTTCATCGGCTCGAAGAGTCTCTGAATTATCAGCCTTACATTGTGATTCTCCTTATTTGATTTTTCATTCGGATAAGGTAGTTCTGCGTACTAAACCTGGGTTCTTACCCAAGGTAGTCACTAACAGGAATATCAATCAGGAGATTGTTGTTCCATCTTTGTGTCCAAATCCTTCTTCAAAGAAGGAACGTCTTCTGCACAATCTGGATGTAGTTCGTGCCCTAAAATTTTACTTACAGGCAACTAAAGAATTTCGACAGACGTCTTCCCTGTTTGTCGTTTACTCTGGTCAGAGGAGAGGTCAAAAAGCTTCTGCTACCTCTCTCTCTTTTTGGCTTCGTAGCATAATACGTTTAGCCTATGAGACTGCTGGACAGCAACCTCCTGAAAGAATTACAGCTCATTCCACTAGAGCTGTGGCTTCCACTTGGGCCTTTAAGAATGAGGCCTCTGTTGAACAGATTTGCAAGGCTGCAACTTGGTCTTCGCTTCATACTTTTTCCAAATTTTACAAATTTGACACATTTGCTTCCTCGGAGGCTATTTTTGGGAGAAAGGTTCTTCAGGCAGTGGTTCCTTCTGTATAAAAGAGCCTGCCTATCCCTCCCGTCATCCGTGTACTTTTGCTTTGGTATTGGTATCCCAGAAGTAATGATGACCCGTGGACTGATCACACTTAACAGAAGAAAACATAATTTATGCTTACCTGATAAATTCCTTTCTTCTGTAGTGTGATCAGTCCACGGCCCGCCCTGTTTTTTAAGGCAGGTAATTATTTTTAACTTATACTCCAGTCACCACTACACCCTTGGTTCCTCCTTTCTCGTTGGTCCTTGGTCGAATGACTGGGGGTGACGTAGAGGGGAGGGGCTATATGCAACTCTGCTGGGTGAATCCTCTTGCACTTCCTGTTGGGGAGGAGTAATATCCCAGAAGTAATGATGACCCGTGGACTGATCACACTACAGAAGAAAGGAATTTATCAGGTAAGCATAAATTATGTTTTTTCTCTCTGTATTTTTTGTTAAAGGCTAAACCTAGGTAGGCTTATTCTAAGACTCTGCAGTCCACCTCTTATCTCACAATCTGGCTGTAAATAGCTAATAACATCTACTGTTTGTTCATGTGTGACATACTGATAACATTGTGCTAACCCCAGTGGAGTTATTTAAGTCGGCACTAATTGCCTGAAATGCAAGTCTGTCAAAAGATCTGAGATAAGGAGCTAGTCTGCAGAAGCTTAGATACAAGCTAATCATAGAGGTAAAAAGTATATTAATATAACAGTGTGGGTTACGCAAAACTGGGGGATGTTAAATAAAGGGATTATCCATTACCATTTTTGGTGTTAACTGTCCCTTAAAGGACCAGTCAACACAGTAGATTTGCATAATCAACAAATGCAAGATAGTAAGACAATGCAATAGCACTTAGTCTGAACATCAAATGAGTAGTATATGAGTCCACGGCTTCATTCCTTACTGTTGGGAAATACAACACCTGGCCACCAGGAGGAGGCAAAGACACCCCAGCCAAAGGCTTAAATATCCCTCCCACTTCCTCATTACCCCAGTCAAAACCATCCAGACTACTGCTAACAGCTGCTAAGCAATCAGTGTTGACGAGTTTCACTGCCTGCTTTCTCTCACTCAAGTCCATGTCAGGAGTGCTGCTTTAAGACTGTCACACTTGAGACGATGTGTTCTGTTCCACAGCATGGATCCTGGAGGTAAGATTGTTTAAATTTTTACACATAAAATGCTATAACAGGGTCACAGATTGGCTTCTTTATACCTTGATAGGATCCAGGATTAATATCCTCTGAAGGGGGTTTATTAATCAGTGTATTAATTATTTACATGCTGCTTTGTGCAATTTTTTTTCCTGGGCTGATAGACTGTGTTTTTGGCTAGAACAAACAGGCTTCAAATCTCATCCGCCAAGGGGCAGATTCCTTCTCTTGATTTCTCAGTGTCCCTTCCTTCAAGATGGAGACGATAAGGTCCATCCTTCCTTTAATTCTGGAAGGCCAGTTTATGACCACTATAGATCTGAAGGACGCTTACCTTCGTGTTCCAATCCACAGGGAACACTTTCAGTTCCTAAGGTTTGCATTCCTGGACCAGCACTTCCACTTCATTGCCCTTCCGTTTGGCCTAGCTACTGCTCCAAGAATCTTTACAAAGGTTCTGGGGATTCTTCTAGCCGTTGCCAAAACTCAGGGTATTGCAGTAGCCCCATACTTGGACGATATTCTGGTGCAAGCACCATCCTTTCGTCTTGCAAAATAATTCTCGGGGTCCCTCCTCAGTCTTTTTGATCACATGGATGGAAGATAAATTTGTAAAAGAGTTATCTTATCCCAAGTACCAGGGTGGAATTCCTGGGTACTATAATAGACTCCATATCTATGAGGCTATTTCTGACAGACCAGAGACCGTTGAAAGCTAACTTTGGCATGTCTTGCCTTCCGGACCTCCTTGAGTCCCTCTCTGGCTCAGTATATGGAGGTGATTGGTCTCAGTGTCCTGCATGGACATTCCTTTTGCCAGGTTCCGTCTCAGACCTTTACAACTGTGCATGCTGAGGCAGTGGAACAGCGATCATTCAGATCTGTCTCAACAGATTGTATTAGACAGCCGGTCGAGAAAATCGCTCTCTTGGTGGCTCTAGCCAGATCATCTGTCCAGAGGGACATGCTTCTTAAGACCATCCTGGGAGATTGTGACTACGGACGCAAGCCTATCCGGATGGGGAGCTGTTTGGGGTGCCAGGAAGGCACAGGGGTTGTGGACTCCCTCCCGATCAATATTTTGAAACTACAGTAAATTTTCAATGCCTTGAAGGCTTGGCCTCTTCTGGGTTCGTCCCAGTTTATTATATTACAATCAGACAATATAACCTCGGTGGCTTACATCAACCATCCGGGGGGAACGAGAAGTTCCTTGGCGATGAAGAAAGTATCTCAGATTCTGTAGTGGACGGAGGCCCACAGCTGTTCGCTGTCAGCGATCCACATTTCAGGTGTGGTGGATTTTCTCAGCAGGCAATCCATATAGGGGAATGGTCTCTCCATCCCGAGGTGTTTGCAGAGATATGCAGAAAGTGGGGGACGCCGGAGATAGATCTCATGGTGTCCCATCTCAATACCAAGCTACCCAGGTACTGGTCGAGGTAGAAGGATCCCCAAGCGGATCTAATAGATGCACTAGCAGTGCCCTGGAGGTTCAAACTCAAATCTTTTTCCTCCATTACTGCTTCTTCCTCGAGTGGTGGCCCGCATCAAGTAAAAGTGGGTATCGGTAATCCTGATTGCTCCATCGTGGCCGCGAAGGACGTGGTTCACGGATCTAGTGGGGATGTCCTAATCTCCTCCGTGGAAGTTACCTTGTCACAGAGATGTGCTGATACAAGGTTTATTTGTGCATTAAAATCTAGATTCTCTGAGGCTGACTGCGGGGTGATTGAACACTTAGTCTTATCCAAGAGGTTTATCTGAGAGTGTCATTGATACTACTCTTATTCAAGCTTGTAAACCAGTTACTCTGCGTATCTACCACAAGGTGTGGAGACTGACTGAGCTTTCAGACGTGCAGTCCTTTAAAAGGCTCTGATTAGGATGAGACCTGTGTTTAGATCTGGGGCTCCTCCTTGGCGCCTAAATCTTGTTCTTCAGGTTTTGCAACAGGTTCTGTTTAAACCTTTGCATTCTGTTGACATTAAATTGTTATCTTGGAAGGTTCTCTTTTTTTTTTTTTTTTTTTTTTTTTTTTTTTTTTAAAGGAAAAATTGTTTATTTCTGTTTAAAACATACATGTGTCAAAAAAAATGCGATGATCATTTGCAAAACAAAGATTAAAGGCTTAGGCCTCGTGTTAAATATAGAGTCCATACATATCTCAGATAAGTGAGTCCATAAGGAGTTCAATTGAGTCCAAACTGTAGAACCCCTTTGAAAGATGAACCAGTAAAGTTCACAACATTAAGGGCCTTGCATTTTCACAATATTTCCTTCTTTTTTGTAACAAAATAACCAAAGTAAACTAGTAACAATAAACATTGAACAGTTATAATTTCCATGTGTGTCCATTAATTCTTGGTCGAAGCATACATGTAACCGTGTGTTTTCATCTAAACAAATACATCTGGTATCAACGCAATATGACATTAAGGAGTATTAACATCTAAGCCTGGAGTGTGAAAGTCCGTGACAACCCATAGAACACAACGTTGTCTTAGGAAAGTAGAGGGATTCGTCTTGAGTAGTCTGTATGTAGTTGATTAGTGTATACAAAGGAGTCATGGTAGGGCCCTAAGTGGGTTTAGAATCCCACAGAAACAATATCTCTGCATGAGTGTCTAATTTGTTTATTAAAAGATAGTGATATCTTTCCAGCTTGAGATTGAGTTGTATCTCTTGTATCCACTGAGCTAGGGTGGGAATTGATTCTTTTTTCCACAGTCTTGGAATTAATTGATTTGCACTGTTAATCATTATTTGTAGTAGTTTATAGTGAAGTTGGGAAGGTTCTCTTTTTATTGGCTATTGGCTATACGCGCAGAGTTTCTGAGATCTCTGCTTTGCAATGTGAGCCCCCTTATCTGATTTTTTTCATGCAGATAAGGCAGTTTTACGTACTAAATTAGGTTTTCTTCCTAAGGTTGTGTCAGATCGCAACATCAATGAGAAGATTGTGGTTCCTTCCTTGTGTCCTAATCCTCCTTCATCGAAGGAATGCTTACTTCACAATTTGGATGTGGTTCACGCCTTGAAGTTCTATCATCAGGCTACTAAGGTGTTTAGACAATCTTCTTCTTTGTTGTCTATTCGGGAAGCGTAAGGGGTAGAAAGGCTACTTGGACTTCCCTATCTTTTTGGTTAAGGAGTGTTATCCGCTTAGCTTACGAGACAGCGGGATATTGTCGTCCTGAGAGGATAACGGCTCATTCCACTAGAGCAGTGGCTTCCTCTTGGGCCTTTAAGAACGAGGCCTCTATGAATCAGATTTGTAAGGCGGCTACCTGGTCCTTCTTACATACTTTTTCAACATTTTACAAGTTTGATGTTTTTGCTTCGGCTAAAGCAGCTTTCGGGAGAAAAGTTTTGCAGCCTGTGATGCCCTCAGAATAGGGTCCACCTCTTCCTTTTTGTTCCCTCCCGTTATTCATTCAGTGTCCTCTGGAGCTTGGGTATAGTTTTCCCAACAGTAAGGAATGAAGCCGTGGGCTCTCCCTATCTTAGGAAGGAAAACATAATTCATGCTTACCAGATAAATTCCTTTCCTTCCGGATAGGAAGAGTCCACGGCCCCCGCACATTTTTTCTTGTCTATGGGCGGTCCCCTATTATTTATTTTATCTTTTGGCACCATTTATACCCTAATATTTCTCCTACTTTTCCTTGTTCCCTCGGCAGAATGACTGGGATAATGAGAAAGTGGGTGGGATATTTAAGCCTTCGGCTGGGGTGTCTTTGCCTCCTCCTGGTGGCCAGGTGTTGTATTTCCCAACAGTAAGGAATGAAGCTGTGGACTCTTCCTATCCGGAAGGAAAGGAATTTATCTGGTAAACATAAATTATGTTTTTTTTTCTGACAATTTTAAGTTATGTCTATTTCCACTCCCCCTGTACCATGTGACAGCCATCAGCCAATCACAAATGCATACACATACCATGTGACAGCCATCAGCCAATCACAAATGCATACACGTTTATTCTGTGAATTCTTGCACATGCTTAGTAGGAGCTGGTGACTCAAAAAGTAAATTGGAAAGTTGTTTAAAATTGCATGCTCTTTCAAAATAGTGAAAGTTTAATTTTGACTTGAGTGTCTTTTTAAGCTAGGCAAAGAAAATACTAGGAGGGTCAAGAATGTAGGAGGCATATTAAAACTGATGTAGGTTGTCTTTGCCTCCCCCTGGTGGCCAGGTGATGAATTTCAAACAATAATGAATTGTGGACTTTCACCACCATTTTGACGGATACCGGCTACCCCGACTGGGTAGCTCCACCAAAAGGGTCCTGCTTCCTCCCCTGAAGCTGTATAGCTGGAAAGTGATTATAGCCAGAGCCCACCCAAATAACCAGACAAGACCAGTATTCAGGTGAAACAAGAACTCCTTTATTGTGAAACACACTCTTATATACACACACAAAAGGATCTTATCTGACACCTAGATTTCCCGCGCCTCCATAGGAGCCACAGTCCCATAGAGTCCCCACAGTACCTAAGTCGCGGTTTCAGGGTGATCCCGTGGGAGCGGCAGCACTTCCAGGGTGTCATTGGAAAGAGGCATGATCTGTTACTGAAGACCGAAGTTACAGCCTGATAAAGGTATGGAGCTGGGGGTGTTCAAAACCCCCGGTTCCCAAGGGAGCTCCCTTCCGGCAATCGCCCCACCTCTGGTCTTCCCTAGGGGCTACCAATCCCCAAAAGAGCGGAGCTCTGGGGCAAGGGGTCGCTGGAGCGACCTGGGGTAAAGGTTAGCGGGTACCCCGCACAGCCGGCCAGCAGTTCCAGGAGCCCGGCCAGCGGAGAAGGGTTTATGTGGTCAGGGATCAGCTCGCGGCCGACCGGCAGTTCCAGGAGCCTGGCCAGCCGAGAAGGGTTTATGCAGTCAGGGATAGCAAGAGTCTGGGAGATCCTGTGAGCCATGAAAGGGCCAAAACTGGTGTGATAAGTGGAGAACAAGGTAGTAAGGGGGTGGGGGTAGCCTTGGCAGTCAGGTATCCGTGACAACTATAACCTTGGGTATCAGTTCCCAGGAGTAATGGATTGTGGACTCTCACCACCTTTAAGAAAGAAAATATAATTTATGCTTACCTGGTGATAAATTAAATTTAATTCATTGTAGTAAGAGTTCACGATACCCCGCACATTTTTTTCCCTCTGCTCCTTTTTTTCTAATTTTTTTCCCTACTCTTCTTTTTCTAACTTGGCTTATATGAGTCAGACTAGATTGCAGTAAAGTGGGAGGGGTTTTGGTAATCTTTGCCTCCTCCTAGTGGCCAGGAGTATAATTTCCAGGAGTAATGGGTCGTGGACTCTCACCACCAGTGGAGTAATTTAAGTTAGCACTAATTGCCTGAAATGCAAGTCTGTCAAAAGATCTGAGATAAGGAGGAAGTCTGCAGAAGCTTAGATACAAGGTAATCATAGAGAGAAAAAGTACATTAATTTAACAGTGTTGGTTATGCAAAACTGGGGGATGTTAAATAAAGGAATTATCCTATATTTTTAAACATTAACATTTTTGGTGTTGACTGTCTCTTAAGCTAGGCAAAGAAAATACTGGGAGGGTCAGGAAAGTAGGAGGCCTATTAAAACTGGTGTAGGGTGTCTTTGTCTCCTCCTGGTGGCCAGGTGATGAATTCCAAACAATAATAAATTGTGGACTTTTACCACCATAAGAAAGAAAAACTAATCATCCAATCTAATTGGAATAGTATAAAAAAAATATGTTCCTGCCCAGATTACTAGTAGACTCCACATCTCGGGTATCAGTTCCCATGAGTAATTGATTGTGGACTCTCACCACCTTTATGAAAGAAAATATAATTTATGCTAACCTGATGATAAATTAATTTAATTCAAGGTAGTGAGAGTTCACAATACCTTGCCCATATTTTTTTCCCCTGCTCCTTTTTCTCTCTACTTTTTTCCCTACTCTTCTTTTTCTGGCTTGGTTATATGAGTCCGACTAGATTGCAGTAAGATGGGAGGGGTTTCGACAATCTTTGCCTCCTCCTAGTGGCCAGGAGTATAATTTCCAGGAGTAATGGGTCATGGACTCTCACCATGATGAAAGAAATTAATTTATCAGGAAGGAATAAACTGAAATAAAATTTTGTAAATTCTAACTAAGCTTGAAATAAATCCCCACATTTATTATATATATATATATATATATATATATATATATATATATATATATATATATATATATATAAATAAACATATAGACATATACACACACACACGCGCAAACATGCAGGCTTTGGACCAAACTCTATCTAATTTATTTGCCTCAGTGAAGCTCCTTTCATACAGAGCAGTATCTGCTCTGAGGATGCTTCGTAGGTTGCTATAGCAACCATTGCCCAATAGTTTATGCACCCAGAGGAGCTGGATCAGCGTCGGAGTGACAAAATGCTCTAACGCTGCAGGCTGCACTTATTACGAAAGAGGGAGAGGAGCTGCATAACCACTGAAGTGCGCAAGCTTCAATATACAAGTCAGTAATCTGACTCAGTGATTAAATGGAGGTTCAATCGGTTCTTTTTCAGGGCAGTGGAATTAATACACATTTCTTTAGTAAATACTTCCAAAAAGCTCAAAATCTATGATTATGTACATTGGATGTGTGCTGTTCTTGAAAGCGACTATAATGTTCCTTTAAACACTACTTCTTTTTTTTTTCTTTTCTAAAATAGGACTGAGCATCCCAAGTTCAAGTAAGTATGTGTTTACATAAAAGAACATTTTAGTATCTGTCACACTCCCACTGGCAGCATGATTTCATCTAAACCTTCTGGTTTTTCTATGACCATTACTTCAGTTAACTAACATTTTTAGTATAGGTGGAGAAACAGATAAAATCAGCATATTGCATATATTACAGGTGTGCTCCTTTTACTGTGTGTGGGAGCAAGAATTGAAACTATAAGAGTAATGAATAGGCAGCAGAAGTCATAAACAGATTTAAATGGACATTATACACTTTTTTTTTTGCATAAATGTTTTGTAGATTGTCTATTTATGTAGCCCATAAGGTTTTTTTGTTGTTGTGTTTTTTTAATGTATAATTTTGCTTATTTTTAAAGAACATTGCTCTGATTTTCAGACTCCTAACCAAGCCCCAAAGTTTTATGAGAATACCGCCAGCTACCTTCTCCAGCTTGCTCCTGTTTGTGTAAAGGGTCTTGTCATATGCAAAAGAAGGGGGAGGGGGGAGTGTCTTATTTCCCACCTGCAGTGGGCTTTCCAGCTACCTTTTTAACAGAGCTAAACTTCTAAGTAAGCTTCTAAGTAAGTTTTTCAACAGTTTTATACTCTATTTTTATATCCGTATCTGTGCATCTTACTCTTTATAGTAATTGCTATTACATGCAGTTATATGAAAATGAGTGTAAACTGTCCCTTTAAGGATGCAAAAGGGGCAGGTAACGGCCTTCTCATGGGCTGAATAGCTCACTCTGAACACATCCTTTTTAAAGGGACTAGTTTAGAGGGCAGACGGCTAAGGGATCTGTAATGGATCCAGGAATATAAACTGACTAGAAAATTAAGTTTTAAGTATGTTTGCTCACTGCATTGCTTTGTTGCTTGCTTATTGTTTTCTTTCCATCCATGCTTCCCACTAGCTACTCCATGCCGGCAAGTTAAAGAGGAGTATGGGGTTGACTGTGAGATGGACATGCCAACATGTCTCACCGGAACCTCCCAGGACCTTCCACCATCCATAAAACACACATCCCTCCCACAGATGCCACCCTCTGAGTCCTACAGACAGCCACTGCCATCACTGTCTATGCCAAAGAGCCCTCAGCCAGCTGTCAGTATGTTCCCCAACATGCCTCTGTCCCCTTCTGGTGAGAATACTACATGGGTACTAAATGGCTTTAATTCCTGTGTCACTTTAAGTAGAACTATGTAAAATGCTTTGTAAAGTAGTTCTGTGTTTAAGCTGTATGTCATGTTGCCAGCCCCTTTTGGAGTCTGAAGAAAATGTATTGTGTAGCCTAAGTCATGTTTTTCAGGTAAGGTGGAAGCTCTCAAAAAGAAATAATTTTGTTTTGGGTAAATCATATATATTTCCAGTTACAACTTAGTCTAATGTTTCCCATTCAATCCCCATAATGTTGCCCTACTGCAACAGATTTCTAATGACAGTCAATAAATTCATTTTTTTTTAACTTTATAATTATCATATAGACTGGGGCTTGACAAACTCACAGCTGTTAAATACAACTACAAATTTTATTGAGTTATTTATTATTCTTATCTACACTAGCTTGGCTACAGCCACAGGGACAGTGTATTGAAGAAAATGTGATCTTGCATATTACAGCATCATTTTCACACACTGAGAATATTTTTAACTGAAAACAAGTAAAATTTTAAACAAGTAAAAGATGATTAAAGGGACATAAAACAGTATGAACTAATATAAGTTTCTAAATATATAATGCAGCCAAAGCTTACCTGCAAAACTGTTTCTGTTTTAACCCCCATTAACCCTTTTAATTCAGGCATAGTTTTGTTTGCAGCAAGCTCCCCCTGGGCATTTCCATATATGGAAGGTGCTATACTGGCCATAACTTCTATAGAATGCACTTGTGCATTGCACAGTAGGGGGGCAGAGTCACATGACACCTGACTAAAGCAGTGTAGTCAGGTACAGTATAATGCTGAAGCTTTCACAAAGCATGTGACATTATCCCCATGGAAACGAACAAGCCTCTTGGCAACAAACGATAGCAGTACCTGCTGTCCCTCCTCAACCCCCCTCTTACTTGCATAAGTAATTATCCTCATATGCACACTTTGTTATATGATACCACAAGGTTTAGAGTAGGACACTGATAAGAGCGGTGGAGCAGGCTACACTTGGCAACACTAAAGTGTAAGTAATTTTGCAGATTTTTGGAAATTTTATTAAAATACTTATACACTTTTTTTCTTCACACACTGTTTTACCTTAGTTGATCCTTCTATAATATGCACATAACTCAAAATGTTTTATGGCACTTAAGGTTGAAAGTAAACCAGCGGTATGGGTTTATACTTCATTTTAATCGTCACTGGCTGACTGGTGGCAGGTGAACTGCCTCTGCATGTATGACAAGAAAACATTGATTTACGCAGGACTGAAACACAAGTTAAAAAAATAATACTGAAATTTGAGATGCCCTCTTTTAGAAGAAAATACTATCATAACCTAATTCCTACAAATCATGCTCAATTGGAAACATAACTAAAGAACCCAACTGAATGGAAGAACAGTTTTGTCAGACAAAGACTCCCTTTTATCAAGGCCCATTAACAATCCTGGATTCACCTGCTTCCTAATGTCCCAGCTTATTTCCGGATCATGAAATCTCAGTAATTTACATGATATATTCCCATATGAAGTTCTGCTTTCATGACATTTTGACTAATTTTAAAGGGACAGTAAACACCTTTTAATTCCAAGACCTTTTTGTTTTTGCTATAAAACACGAGACAAGTATAAATATTTTTGAAACAAATTAACATTTTGTTTGCTGCAATTACTTTTCAATAGCCAAACTCCACCCAACAATTGCCTTTTTTGGTGGAGCCAATCCATGCTTGAGTCTGCAGACAACAAGGTTAGCCACAATTATAATGTTGGTTGCCGTTTTTTAGCTAAAGCTAATTATATGTAGCAGGGTTACTTGAGTATTGTTGAGCTGAAGAGGCTGGCTCACCATATTAAAGGAATAGTCTAGTCGAAATTAAACTTTGATGTTCCATATAGGGCATGCAATTTTAAGCAACTTTCTAATTTACTCCTATTATCAATTCTTCATTCTCTTAGTATCTTTATTTGAATGTAAGCTTAATAGCCGGCCCATTTTTGGTTCAGCAACTAGGTAGAGCTTGCTGATTTGTGACTACATTTAGACACCAATCAGAAAGTGCTACCCAGGTTCTGAACCAAAAATGGGCCGTCTCCTATGCTTACATTCTTGCTTTTTCAATTAAGGATAGCAAAAGAATGGAAAAAAATGATAATAGGAGTAAATTAGAAAATGGCTTAACCCCTTACTGGTTAATTAAAAATTTAAATAACGTGATGGTTCATGCAATTGTGTGATTTCAATGATGGGATTGTGTCTGCAGGGAGTGCCTATGACGCTAGGCACGCCCTCCAGCCCGCGATCCCATTAGGGACAGGCCTTTGGCTTTACTACAGCCAAAAGGCTAGGACGTTCTATGCCGTCCTAAGGGTGTAAAAGCCCAGTGCGTAGAACGGCATAAAACGTCCTAAGGGCGTTAAGGGGTTAAAATTGCTTGCTCTATCTGAGTCATGAAAGTTACATTTTGACTAGACTATCCCTTTAAAATCTTACACTATATGAACGACCACAACACGGTAAGCTAGTGTTTTCCTGAAATGTAACAGTATTTGTGATTATCAAGAGCCTTATATAGAAGTTGTTTAATCATACCTGACTGTTCCATCTATTGTGTGTGTTTTTAAACACTGCCCTCCATATTGTCGTGATTTTCTACTGTACCATAGAGTACTAAAGGTGGTATACATCTTGTTGCAATAAATATAGCAGTTATCCTTGAGAATCTGCAGTGTGCATTTCTACATCTAAAAATTTTAAAATCCACAATTTTCAGAGCTAAATTGGTTTTTACTCTGTATTACTGAACATTTTATTTTATATATATATATATATATAAATCTCAAGGTGTTCACTGTCCCTTAAGGGTTATATAGATTCCTCAACTGTTAGAGGTGGTTTGAATCTATTAATCAATTTTATGTCCTGTCATATAATTATATCTATAAAATGTAAGGATGTTCTAATTATACTTAAAGGGCCATGATACCCAAATGTTTAAACAATTGAAAGTGATGCAGTATAGCTGTAAAAAGCTGACTAGAAAATATCACCTGAACATCTCTATGTAAAAAAGAAAGATTTTACCTCAAAAGTTCCTCAGTAGCCCCATCCCATTGTAAAGGATTTCTAAGCAGCAAATCAGTATGTCTGTCCCGGGACAGCTAAGGGCTTGAGCCTCATGCACTCTCATGTTATTTCCCTATTCAGCTTAAGGACATTTACTATTAAATCTCATGAGAGTAAAGTGAAATCTCATGAGATCACAGTAAAAGAGTTCATGTCCTCAGCACAGCTGATGCTGATTGGCTGCTGTTCATTTCTTTTTTTCTTTTTTTTTACCTGCAGTTGAGTATAACTTTTTACACAGAACTTACTATGCTGAGCTGAGGAAGTTGTGAGGTAAAATATCTTCCTTTTTTATGTACAGATGCTCAGGTGATATTTTCCTGTCGGCTTTTTACAGTTATACTGCATCAGTTTAAAGTGATTTAGCATATGAGTATTATGTCCCTTTAAAGGAACTGTAAACATCTTGTAATGCAGTCTTTCCATAAATTAACATACTGTGAGTTGGAAAATGTTTTGAATGCATAAGACTTTGTTTGCAGTAATTGTGTTTATATATATATATATATATATAAAGTTTAAATATAGGAAGCCATTTTCACTGTTTTATAGTGGTGATCATGCAAAAGTGAACAATGCAAATGCTTTATATTGGCCTCTCTAATCAAGTGCCTAATCTATTTGATACAGTAGCTTCTAGTTGCCCTCTTCCCCCCCTTACTCACGGAGAAGGACTGCTGCAGATCGCTCCCACACACCAGCAAATAGTGTCGACTTCACCGCCCTCCACGCCAGGCCTAAACACACAGCAGAATGGATACCCATCTCCCCCCAAACAGCCCTTCCATCGTGAGTATATACAAAAACATTACGTTTGGGCCACATATTATTGCTATGTGTAAGCTTATGTTCATTCATTCATTTAAAGGGACAGTAAAGTCAGAATTAAACTTTCATGATTTAGTATTCCATTTTAAACATCTTTTCAGTTTGCTTTATTATCTAATTTGCTTTTTTTTTCTGGAATCCTTTGTTAAAAGCATACCGACAGGCACAGCACTGCACTACTGGAAACTAGCTGCCGATTGGTGGCTGCACATATATGCCTCTTGTCATTGGCTCACCAGATGTCATTAGCTAGCTCCCAGTAGTGAATTGCTGCTCATTTAACAAAGGACACCAAGAGAATGAAGCAAATGAGATAATAGAAGTAAATCGGAAAGTTGTCTAAAATTATATGCTCTGAATCATGAAAAAAAAAGTGAGTTTCCTTAAAGAGCCTCACCAGATGTATCTACCATTGCAGCCACATGGACTGGAAACAACACAGCGGCGTATACCCCAAATCCTGCTGTGCAGCCACCGAGCGGAAGAGGGAGTCAGCAGCCTCCTCTGCACCACCAAAACAACTACTGTAAGTAACCACGCCCCTACCCTCACAACCTATTATCTAGAACATCTGAACATCAACTGGTACCCTACATAGGGCTAGATTACAAGTGTTGCGCTAAAATTAGCACAGATCGCAATAAGCAATATTGAGACCACACTACTTTGCGTGCCTATTACAAGTTGAAAGTAAACTGGTGCATTCAAACAAAAATTACTGCGAGTGAAGGCCTAGGGGCATATTTATCAAGCTCCGATTGGAGCTTGATGCCCCGTGTTTCTGGCAAGCCTGCAGGCTCGCCAGAAACAGCAGTTATGAAGCAGCGGTCACAAAGA